>NC_054475.1:157493428-158186928 GCF_017639515.1 Carcharodon carcharias | reverse complement strand
ATATACATGCAAGTCTTTCTTGATTTCTTTCCTTCTTCCTTTGTGGACCGTGATATCAGTTTGCAGGAGAATGTGCTGGAGCAAGATGCTGTTTTCATGCCCTCTGCAGGGATGAGTCAAAATTGAAAGAGCTAGAACACATATTGCACATCTCCATGAGGAAAGCTAGCTATAATTCACTGGAGAATTCATCATTTGTCGGTTATGCCATTAGCCTCGCTGGTGCAGATACTTATGATGGCTGCAAAGATTCATTCTACTCTGAACACTTGCGTGTAAAGATATAGTTCACATTTCCATGGCTGTGACACTTTGAAGCACTTTTCATACCCTTATGATTCATTTTTATTCTGTCGGTCTTATGATTTGAATATGTTTTGGGCATGTGTTGTGGTAAATACCTCCAACTCGTGAAGCTGTTTTGTGACACTCATGACTAGGTCACACTTAAGCTGCCCACGTGTGAAAATAGTTTATTGTTTTTTTTCCCAGACATGACAGATGGTCTGGCTTTAAGACATAATTACAAAGGGCAGGAAGTTAGAGCAAAACAGTCTCATTTAACACTCTAGCTCCCATTGTTTTGCATCCAAGAAAGAAAAAGCCCACACTGTTCTCTTATGTTGTTTGTAGATAAAATCACTGTTGCTTTGTGTAGTATGTTGATTTTGCACCAAAGAGCTACAGAATTTCTCCTGAAAACACTGTCACGTTGTACATACAGCTTCCTAACCCCGAGTGCTGTGTTTTGCATGTGGAATTCATGGACTGGTGTCCAGCAATCTATTAATACAAAGCTCTTCAAACCTTTCCCTTTGAACTAGTGAAGATGGAAGTGAAACTGAGCTCCCTCCCACCTGATCGTAACTGATGTGGCACCACTACTCTCTGTACAGTGCAGAATAAAAGGAAATGGATACACCTCGTTCTGTGGATTTAACATCTGGATATTAACTGTGAAATGACCAAATTCTGCTGCCAACTGAGTGATTTTTTTTTAATGCCAGTGAAATCAAATTTTCTAACATATAAATGCACTAACATTCTGGTGTAACTGGGTCACAGAGGCTTTGATACCTGTTTAGGGCACATTAATGATCAAGCTGAGTCAAGAGGTCAGTACAAATTGCAGATGCATTCATCAGAATTTTCCAAATCACTCCCTAGTTCAATAATTGTGCTCTTTGGCTTGGAAAATTGCAAATGTCTCTCCATTGTTCAAGAAAGGAGAAAGGGAAAAAACAGCCAACTTTTAGACCTGTCAATTCAACATTGGTTTTGTGCTAGTTACTGGAACCCATCAGTCGAGGCAGTGATTGAGCGCTTTGACATGCATGAGGTGATCAAGGAGAGTCAGCATGGATTTGTGAGGGGCTGGTCATGTCAGAATACTTTTATCAACTTTCTTTTTGAGGACGTCTCCAGAATGGTTCAAAAACCTCAGCTTTTCACCATAAATATTAAGGAATTGGACGAAGGAATTGGGAGCTTGTGCCCAAGTTTCCAGATGACATGACTTTAGGAGGCGCAGTAAGTTATGTGGATGGGAATAGGAAGTTACTAAGGGACCATAGACAGACCAAGTGAATGGGAAGATGAAGTTCAATGTAGTAAAACCTCCCTGATGGTGAGAAACCAGGATGAACAAAGGGATTTTGACGTTATGTACATAAGTCATTAAAAGCTGCTCGATAGGCACAAAAAAAAGCCAAAACTGCTAATGGAATGTTGACCTCTATCTCAAGAGAGTTTGAATTCAAAAGTTTGGAAGTGATGCTTCAGTTGTACAGAACCTTGGCCAGACCCCTTCTCTTTCAAAAAGTTAAGTTTTTTTTTTAAAAAAAATGTAACTTTTTAGTGGTACCGTCCCTTTGAGGCCACGTGTAGAACATGTTTCCAGCATGCAACCTGCCCAGTTTGGAAAAGGGAGCATCACACAGACTGAATCCCTCCTATGCACCTGTTTCAGGCATGGGCCCTTGATGCTTATCCCAAAATGGCAGGCGGCGCATATCCAGTGCAGAATCTGCATGCATACATCAGATGCTTTTCTGCCCGTTTTGCAGCCCTGAAACTGATGCAGCATACAGTGTTCCTGAATTCCAATGTATTCACCAAGAGAAGAGTGTGAAGATATGAAAACAACAGCAACCTGAAGCCTGAAATTTGTGAGAAATTTATTGACCTTAAATATAGCACAACCACAATCAAATGGATCCCCACCAGGTGTAGTTGAGTAATGACCTAAAAGGGACAGGCCAAGTCAAGTGTTATACATCATTACTGTTGCTCCAGATGCCAGCATGTTTATGGGCAATGCCATGGGACCTAAGCTATTATATCTAAAAGTGCTTTGCATTTCTTTGTCCTGAAACTGTGCTTCCATTTATACCACACAGCTTTCCATGACAACTAATCCAGTAACAAAAAACAAAACCATTGTTTTCCATTTTATTAAATGTTCTTTTCTTCCGCTTTATCTTTTATTACTGAAAAGATATCGACATATTTATGTCCTTGGCCTGCTGCAATGTTCCAGTGAAGCTCAACGCAAACTGGAGGAACAGCATCTCATCTTCTGACTAGGCACTCTAGAGCCTTCCGGTTTTAACATTGAGTTCAACAACTTCAGATCATGAACACTCTTCTCCATCCCCACCCCCTTTCCGAACACCCCCACCCCTTTTTCCAATAATTTATTATATTTTAAATATATTTTTCTTTTCCCACCTATTTTTAAAATTTATTTCAATCTATCGTTTTATCGCCACCTTTTAACCCATTTTGATCCCTTCCCCCCACCCCACCCCCATTAGGGATATCTGCCACTTGCTTGTCCTGCTTTCTACCCTTAATGTCACCATTAGCACATTCCTTAGATAACATTACGACTGTCAACACCTCTTTGTCCTTTTGTCTATGACGTCATTGGCAATCTTTTCTTTGCCTCCACCTCTCACTGGCCCTCTATCCTGCTCTACCTGTCCCACCCCCCTCAACCAGCTTACATTTCACCACATTTCTATATTTCTTTGGTTCTGATGAAGAGTCATACGGACTCAAAACCTTAACTGTATTCCTCTCCGCAGATGTTGTCAGACCTGAGTTTTTCCAGCTATTTTTGGTTTTGTTTCAGATTTCCAGCATCCACAGTATTTTGCTTTTATTGATGTATGTATGTCTATTTTATACTGTATGGAGTAAAATAACTCTCAACATCACTGGCCCTGACTTTCAATTAACTGCATTGCTTTTGGTGATTTTCCTTTGGGAAACTAAGGGGTTCAGACCCTGACCCTTGTTTCTTTGGTAACCACAAATTGTTTTATGTGCTATAGTTATCATTCCTGTGGTTGGTTAAAAAACATGTTTTCTATGATATAATAATATGCACATTAAATTATCAAAAGAATGGGCCATATAGGAAATATACAGTTGAAAGGCGAATTCTCAAACCATTAATTCAGCACAGAACGAAACCATTCATCCCATCATGCCTGTGCTTGTTTTTTGTAGATCTATTCAGCTAGTCCCACTCCACTGCTCCTTTTCCATGGCCCTGCTATTTTTTTCTCTTCATGCATTTTTTCTGATTCCCCTTTGAAAGTTGCTCTTGAATCTGCTCCCATCACCCTTTCAGGCATTCCAGGTAAATAATTAACTGAGTTTAAAGTAAAAACTTCTGAAGCCAATTAGTCTAGTTGGATTTTACTTAATACATATACAATTATGCGATTTGTGTCAACCTGTGATTTTTTTCCCCTATACAGCAGTAGCTTAGTGCACCTGATATCCAATTCTTAGAGCTCCGTAAGGATATTAGTACATTATATAGGTGTTTCCCCAACTTTCCCCAACTCATCCCCTTCGATAATATCCTGACACATCTGCTGGTGAAATCTGGTCTTGTGGATATCTTGTGTTCAATCTGTCTGCCTGTTGGGTTTTTGGAATATATGTCCACGCTATCCATGGTATTATGAACTAGTCACCCTGAAAGGGCTCCGATTTATGGATTCAGAAACCTTAGTGAGGAACCCTACTGATGGTTTTGAGCTTGCTGCAAAGTGTTGAAGCATTATATCTATGGTATATTTTGCCTGTTCACTCCCTTTATTCAGAACGTGTTGATAAAGCCTGACGATTATAAAAGTAAAATGATTTTATTGTTTGTTACATGTGTGTGTTTTGCAGGATATGTTACACCTCATGGGACATTTACTGGTTACTGAATTAAGTCAAATAGGATCTTGCAGGTTGTATGGTTTTGATGGTTGATTTACCATTGCAGTGCTTTGGGCAATAAGATGTCCCAGCAGCTGATCACAGGAAGACTAAACCATTGACTACATGCTTGGAGAATGTGAAAGATAATCTGTCACAATAAATAATCAGGACAGCAATCTACCTTTGTGGTTTGTTAGTTTGCA
Organism: Carcharodon carcharias; assembly: GCF_017639515.1. Lineage (NCBI taxonomy): Eukaryota > Metazoa > Chordata > Chondrichthyes > Lamniformes > Lamnidae > Carcharodon > Carcharodon carcharias. The sequence goes on along the minus strand of NC_054475.1, from coordinate 158,182,498 downwards.
CATTCAATAGCTTACAGTTCAGTAGGAAATTAGTAACTGCTAAGTTATCTCTTTCTCTCCTTTTTTGGCAACATTTTTTTGTGCTTATTTTTCCTCATGAGCTGTATTGTGAATTGAAGCCTTCTCCCCACACTACATGCCAGTGGTACTATACACCATTCTTTGACCAAGAGTTCACTACTGATGGCATTGTTTGGCAAGCAATGCAAATTCCATGGGAGGCACCCTGAGAAACTTTTAACATAGAACATTACAGCACAGAAGGAGGCCATTCAGCCCATCATACCTGTGCCTGTTTTTTGTAGAGCTATCCAGCTAGTCCCACTCCACTGCTCTTTTGCCATGGCCCTGCTATTTTGTTCTCTTCATGCATTTTTCTGATTCCCCTTTGAAAGTTGCTCTTGAATCTGCTCCCAAAACCCTTTCAGGCATTCCAGGTAAATAATTAACTGAGTTTAAAGTAAAAGCTTCTGAAGCCAATTAGTCTAGTTGGATTTTACTTAATACATATACAATTATGCGATTTGTGTCAACCTGTGATTTTTTCCCCCTATACAGCAGTAGCTTAGTGCACCCGATATCCAATTCTTAGAGCTCCGTAAGGATATTAGTACATTATATAGGTGTTTCCCCAACTTTCCCCAACTCATCCCCTTCGATAATATCCTGACACATCTGCTGGTGAAATTTGGTCTTGTGGATATCTTGTGTTCAATCTGTCTGCCTGTTGGGTTTTTGGAATATATGTCCACGCTATCCATATCTCTCAGGTCATCCATCCAAAACAATTACCTTGCCTCTGCTGACAGTTGTTTTTTTTAAAGATTTGTGATTTGAGGCATCTTTAATTCTAGCTGTTCTGAAATCTCAACCCTTCTGGCTGCTGTCCTCCTTAGTTACTTTAGGCTGGGATTGCATTGTTCCTGTAGCAGCGGTACGTAATGATGAACCCATGGGTCAAATCATTTATGATTGTGTTGGAGTTAATTTTGTAGAGTCAACTCTAAAACACTGCAGACCTGATTTTAAGTCTGTGCTTGTGGGTGGGTTTTGAATGGGTTAAAGTCTCACCAACTCCCCCCATGCTTTTCCAAAATGGAGCAAATGCTTTGTTTACTTGCTGCAAGTGATGTAAATGAATATAGCCCATTTACCAGATCCGTGTTTTTCTTCACAGTAAGCCATATTTGAAAAAAAAACACTTGCGTTTATTCAGCACCTTTCATGACCATGGGATATGTCAGAGTTTTAAAGCCAATGAAGTACTTTTGAAGTACTTTTTGAATTAAACAAAAGCATGGGGGACAATCGTTGCCTAATGCATTTTTCATGGCAATGCCTGGACCAAACAGATTTGATTTGCCAACCTATGAACACCCCTGTCTCATGCAGCAAAAATTGTTGTTCCCTTTGAAATTTAGCATTCTTGCATCTATCCTGATGAGCACGAGACAAAGGGTTTCGACAGCATATCTCTTTTCTCAGCAATACTACTTTCGAAGTGTCCTCACTGTTGTAATGCAGGTAACACAGCAGCCAATTTGTGAGCATTAAGATCCTACAAACAACAATGTGTTAATGATCAGATAATCTGTTTTTGTGATGTTGATTGAGGGATAAATATTGGCCAAGATATCAGAGAGAACTCCCTGCTCTTTTTCACAACAGTGCCACAGGTTTTTTTTACAGCCACCCAAGAGAGGAGACAGGGCCTCAGATTAACATCTCATTAGCACCCCTGACAGGGCAGCACTCCCTCAGTACTTCACTGGAGTGTCAGCCTTGAGTTTTGTGCTCAATCCCTAGAATAGGACTTGAGCCTGAAATCTTGTGACTTAGTGATGAGTGTTACCAACTGAGCCTCAGCTGACACTACCCTCCATCAGGTATCTTATATTTGCACAATAATGTTTTAGTACCACCACAACGTTTATTCATATAATCAATATGTATCTATCTTGTGGTCCTACACTGAGCCATAATAATCCACAATGTTTACCATGATTATTTTATGCTTTAGATAGATATAGTGTGTGATGTATAGCAACAGTTAGTCAATGACATTCCTCCTGAAATGTAGAACAGGAGACTGGCTGTTTTTTTTCTATCAAATTCTCTCAGAATTTGAGTATTTTAAAGTTGGTTAACGAATCACTAATTCTGGTCTCAGAGAGCAAGAAATGTGCTGAATTTGAGGATGGACACTGCCTGGAAGCAGAAAGCAAGGACAGATTGTCAAACAGAAGATGGAGAGACTAAATCAGAAGAATGATTGACAGCAAGATTACAAGAGAGAGGGCTGTGAGATTCAAGGACTGTGTTGTAGTGGGCAAGAGACAGAGCAAAAATGGGGATCAGGACAGACAACAAAGCACGTGGGTGAGAATGGGCATCAAGGAACATCCAAGAAAGAAGATGAACAATACAGAGAAAGAAGGAATAGAGAGGCTGTGGGGGAATCATTGATTTACAGGCAGTATTTTTGATGACATAGAGGTTAGTTCTTCAGTTATTTATTTTTAATTTTGACCAAATGTTGAAGGTCGCAATTAAGAACTCAAAAGCCTCAGAAGGTCCTGTGTTTTTTGTCGGTATGGAAAACAAAGAAATTTATCAGGAACAAGATTTCCTTAGGGATATGAAAACATGCCTGTTGATGATGCCCAGCGAAATGATTCAGATGAATCCCTGTCCAGACAATGTGCAGTGGAGTACACCTGAGAAGAGACTGCTCCACGAGGAGCTGATGGCTCTGTGAAAGCAAAGTTGTCAAATATGCAGTTCTAGAGGATGATTGACTGGAATTTTCAGGTAATGCTAGGCTTGGTCCACTGTACAGCTCACCTTAGCATCATGAGGAGGGAATAGTAGGCCAAACTCAAAAAGCGTTGTGGAAATGGGATCTAAATGCATTCACCATCAATTTAATTGAAAAGCCCAAATCCAATAACATGGTATTATGAACTAGTCGCCCTGAAGGGGCTCCGATTTATGGATTCAGAAACCTTAGTGAGGAACCCTACTGATGGTCTTGAGCTTGCTGCAAAGTGTTGAAGCATTATATCTATGGTATATTTTGCCTGTTCACTCCCTTTATTCAGAAAGTGTTGATAAAGCCTGACGATTATAAAAGTAAAATGATTTTATTGTTTGCTACATGTGTGTGTTTTGCAGGATACGTTACACCTCATAGGACATTTACTGGTTACTAAAATAAGTCAAATAAGATCTTGCAGGTTGTATGGTTTTGATGGTTGATTTACCATTGCAGTGCTTTGGGCAATAAGATGTCCCAGCAGCTGATCACAGGAAGACTAAACCATTGACTACATGCTTGGAGTATGTGAAAGATAATCTGTCACAATAAATAATCAGGACAGCAATCTACCTTTGTGGTTTGTTAGTTTGCACATTCAATAGCTTGCAGTTCAGTAAGAAATAGTAACTGCTAAATTATCCCTTTCTGTCCTCTTCTGGCAATTTTTTTTGTGCTTATTTTTCCTCATGTGCTGTATTGTGAATTAAATCCTTCTCCCCACACTACATGCCAGTGGTACTATACACCATTCTTTGACCAAGAGTTCTCTACTGATGGCATTGTTTGGCAAGCAATGCAAATTCCATGGGAGGCACCCTGAGAAACTTTTAACATAGAACATTACAGCACAGAAGGAGGCCATTCAGCCCATACTGCCTGTACCAGTTCTTTGAAAGAGCTGTACAATCAATCTCACTCCAGTCCTCTTTCCTGATAAAGATTCTGCAGGGGTGTATCAGGGTGTGTCAGATTGTTTCCACTGGCTGGGGGACCTATATCATGAGGGCAACAACTCCAGGATGAGAGGACTGAGAGAAAAATAAATTTCTTCACTCAATGTGTTGTGAATCTTTGGAATTCTTTACCCTAGAGGATTGAGAATGCTCCATCATTGAGTATATTTAAAGCTGAGTGAGACAGATTTTTGGTCTCTCAGGGAATCAAGGAATATGGGGAGTGGGCAGGAATGTGAAGTTGAAGTCAAAGACCAGCCATGATCGTATTGAATGACAGAGCAGCTGTAATGGGCCATCTGGTTTACTCCTGCTCCTACATATTTATGTACATAGGTTCATGTCCCTGCAAATTTTTCCTTGTTTTTTTTCCCTTCTTTTGTATCAGTTGTCAAGCATTCATCCTTGGCCTAGTCCTTTCTCCTGACCAAGATTACAGGATGGGAAAGTTAACTTAATGGGGATTCACAAGCATATAGCTACATCTCATCTTCACATTGCAATGTCATCACAAGATCCCACCACACTGCTGCTACACCACTAGCTGACTAAGAATCTAGTTTCCACCCATTAAGTAGTCACATTTCACGACTGCTGTGCCAACTTCCAGCAGCAGCCGACAGAGACAAGTTGGTTAATTTTGTGTTCCGGGAAGACCCTGCCCATCAGCTTGATCAGGTTCGCACATTCTTTCTAGCCCGACTAACATTTGCATTATTGAGGGTGTGGAGGTAACACCCTCAACAACTTTACCACAAACTGTTTAGCAACGAGTGTTTCAGCGGTGCGGTAAAGATGTGCACACGTTCACCTTTCCTATTTTTGTGTACTTTTTATCTTGTCAATCTCGCTGAAGGACAGCTAGCCTTCAGATAAATGCATGTACGCTGTGCATGAGAACTGATCCAAAAATGACCAGAATTAGCTGTTGTGTGTGTGGGGGGCAGGGCAATGACCCAATTTTTTCCAAAGATGTATTCAGATATTGCCGGTGTTGCCAGTGCAGCACCTATCATTGCAAATCCTATTAACGGAGTCAGACTGACACTTTTTACAGGTGCTTTGTCATAGTGTTGTAGCCATAAAAGCTTTGACAATTGATTCTGCTAAGGTGATAGATGTGTTTTCAATGTGTGGCGTATGGTGTTAGGTTTTTGATGAAAAATAAGAAGTGTGTTCTGGTTGAGGAGAACATTACATTCTTGCAACGTTCAATTCTTCACGTTTTACCTACAATCTCCACCTTGTATTCAGTCCTACTTCCCCTGTATAGTTCAAAACCACCAAGAGCAGTTTTAACCTAAATTGCCAGTGCAAAACCCACAAGGTTGGGTGGAACTCTTGTTCTACACCCCGCCCAGTATTTCACTTCAGTTGAGAGTAAAATTGGGAGGGTGATTTCAACAGATGAGTTACGTCAATGACAAAAATAAAAATACCTGGAAAAACTCAGCAGGTCTAACAGCATCTGCGGAGAGGAACACAGTTAACATTTCGAGTCTGTATGACTCTTCAACAGAACTAGGGAAAAATAGAAAAAAGGTGAAATATAAGCTGGTTTAAGGGGGGCGTGGGTCAGGTAGAGCTAGATAGAGGGCCAGTGATAGGTGGAGATTACCAAAAGATGTCATAGATAAAAGGACAAAGAGGTGTTGAAGGTGGTGATATTATCTAAGGAATGTGCTAATTAAGGGTAGAAAGCAGGACGAGCAAGGTACAGATAGCCCTAGTGAGGGTGGGGTGGGGAGAAGGGATCGAAATAGGCTAAAAGGTAGAGATAAAACAATGGATGGAAATACATTTAAAAATAATGGAAACAGATAGGAAAAGAAAAATCTATAAAAATTATTGAAAAAAGGGGGATCAGAAAGGGGGTGGGGATGGAGGAGAGAGTTCATGATCTAAAATTGTTGAACTCAATATTCAGTCTGGAAGGCTGTAAAGTGCCTGGTCGGAAGATGAGGTGCTGTTCCTCCAGTTTGCGTTGAGCTTCACTGGAACAATGCAGCAGGCCAAGAATGGACATGTGAGCATGAGAGGAGGGTGGAGTGTTGAAATGGCAAGCGACAGGGAGGTCTGGGTCATGCTTGCGGACAGACTGAAGATGTTCCGCAAAGTGGTCACCCAGTCTGCGTTTGGTCTCTCCAATGTAGAGGAAACTGCATTGGGAGCAGTGAATGCAGTAGACTAAATTGAGGGAAGTGCAAGTGAAATGCTGCTTCACTTGAAAGGAGTGTTTGGGCCCTTGGACAGTGAGGAATGGGGAAGTAAAGGGACAGGTGTTGCACCTTCTTCGGTTGCATGGGAAGGTGCCATGGGAGGGGGTTGAGGTATAGGGGGTGATGGAGGAGTGGACCAGGGTGTCCCAGAGGGAACAATCCCTGCGGAATGCCGCCAGGAAGGATGAAGGGAAGACGTGTTTGGTGGTGGCATCATGCTGGAGTTGGTGGAAATGGCAGAGGATGATCCTTTGAATGTGGAGGCTGATGGGGTGATAAGTGAGGACAAGGGGGACCCTATCATGGTTCTGAGAGGGAAAGGAAGGTGTGAGGGCTGATGTGCGGGAGATGGGCCGGACACAGTTGAGGGACCTGTCAACCACCGTGGGTGGAAAACCTTGGTTAAGGAAGAAGGAAGACACGTCAGAGGAACTATTTGTGAAATTGGCATGCGACAGAGGCGAAGGTTCTGAGAGAATGGGATGGAGTCCTTACAGGAAGTGGGGTGTGAGGAGCTGTAGTCGAGGTAGCTCTGGGAGTCAGTAGGTTTGCAATGAATATTGGTGGACAGTCTATCACCAAAAATTATGTCAATGCTCCCCTCATGTCAAATTGAAACATTGAGAGAAGATTTATAATTCTCATTCTGAAACTGAAGTATTAACATTTGCTGATGTTAGAACAGCAGCTAAAGATTTGCACTCTCAAAGTGAGACATCAGTACAATGCAATCCTAGAAGCCTAGAGTCATTACGGAACAGGAGGAGGACATTCAGCCCATAAGGTCCATACCTAACAATGTATAAGAGATAGGTTGTTGGATTCTAGTGATACTGATCAAGTACAAAACGGATAGTCTAAGTGTTGAAAAAAAGCATCCGTGTGATTTCTGCTTGTTTCTTCAGGAGTTGATGCACATCTTAATCAAACTCCTTAAGCTTCAATAAACCTACATCATTTGGTTGAAGTTAATCTCACCTATTCAGAAGACCTCACATCTGTTAGTTACCAGACTGCCTAGCTGACAAATACTGATGGATGAGCATAAATTTCCTTCAAGTAAATATTGGGAAGATTGAAGCTATTGTTTCTGGTTCCCACTGCAAAATCTGTTCCCTAGCAACTGACTCCATCCCTCTCCCTAGTCACTTCCTGAGGCTCAGCCAGTTTGTTTACAACCTGCGCGTCACATTTGACCCTGATATGAACTTCCGACCTCAAATTCGCATTATCGCTAAGACCACCTATTTCTATGTCTGTAACATTGCCTATCTCCGCCCCTTGCTCAGCTCAACTAGTGCTGAAGCCCTCATTCATGCCTTTGTTACTTCTAGACATAACTATTCCAATGTATTCCTGGCTGGCCTCCCGTGTTCTCCACTTTGTAAGATTGAAGTCATCCTAAACTCTGTTGCTCATGTCCTAAGTTGCACCCATTCCCCTATCACCCTTGTGCTCAATCGATGCCTTGATTTTTAAATTGTCATCCATGTTTTTAAATCCCTCCATGGCCTCAGTTCTCTCTGTAATCTCCCCTAGCCCCATAACCCTCCAAGATATTTGTGCTCATCGAATTCTGGCCTCTTGACCATCTCTAGTTTTAATAACTCTACCATTGGCGATATGCCTTTCAATGTCTAGGCCTGAAGCTCTGGGATTTCTACCTTAAACACCTCCGTCTCTCTACTTTGCTTTCCTCCTTTAAGATATGTTATGACATGGCAGTTGATGTGTGCCTAGTGAACTAAATCCACAAGGGAAACTTGACCATGCTATCACAATGTTTTTGCAATTTGTATTTATCATGAGAAGATTTGTGCACTGATTTCACAAATAATGAGTCCACTAACCCCTTTAAAAATTTTAAAAACTAAATTTAAATATTTATTAACAAAAAAGATTTCAAGTATATACATAAGATTACAGTTACTCAATACTTTAACAAATCTCAAACTTCCTAATTAACCTGATTCCCAACTACACACGCCCTTTAAGGCAACAGCCCCAAAATAGATTTTAAATTCAAATAGGCAAGCCAACAAGCTTACCACAGCACCCATTCGACAATGGAATTCCAAATGCTTTCCTCCACCTTTGGTTACTGGCTACCAACATGGCACTTCTGCAAAAGTGGATGGAGGCTTTCCTATGGCTGTTTTACATAGTGCTTTTAGATCTTACATACCGCCCCCTCAAAATAGCCTTCCCTCTTCTTTATATGTTTCTCTCTCTTTAGCCTGTAAATTCCATTGTACTATATGTCTTTGGAAATTAACTTTTCCCATAATATAAAAATCTTTCATGTTGCCAATATGGTCAGTACCTTTGGGAAAAATAGACATACTGCTTGGCCTTGTTTACCTTGTTAGTTGTAAATATCCTATCATCCCTTTGAAACCCAAAAAACCCCTTCACTTATCTAACAATGCAAATTTCCTTCATGCCCTACATGCTAAGCCCTCATCTATGTTTACTCATTAGCATTTCAAATGCCCATTACCTCTAATTTCTTTTGATAATTTTGGAGTTTGCAGTCTTTCTGACGCTAATTTACTTAAATCACACAGACAGAACTATCTACACTCACACCCATAAACCTAATTTACAATAAGCCACAATAATATAATGAAAAAATGTTAGTCTCATGACAGATGCTGCTTGAAACCCACTTCTTTGACCAAGCTTTGGTCACCTGACTTAAATCTTCTTACATGGCTCAGTCTCAATTCTTGTTCAATGACCAACCACCCTCCACCACCTCCCACCCGCACCCAGGGTGTTTTATTACATCAAAGGCACTATATAAATTCTTGTTGTTGTAAAGAAATGTAACATTTTGACTTGATTTCCATGACTTTACCAAATGAACATCGGTTGTAAATAAGCATCATGAACATCTAGAACTCTGCCTGAATTCAAATTCTTTTCACCATAACTAGCCATATTGTTACAAACCAATATTACTCATTTTAGTCGTCATACTTAAATATAAAATTCTACGGAACTCAACTTAAGGGCAACAAACGGTACATTTTTGAAAACTAGTCACTTTTGACATAAAACATATGCTTTCGTTGAGATTCATTTGCGGTGTTGTGAAATACAAAGGCCGATTCTGTGCTTGTCGGAAGATGTGATAATCTTCGGTCATGTGACACATGAAATCTTGAGCTTGAACCCTGGGCATTCTATCCATTAAAATTATTGAGTGAAAAATCACAAGCTGTCCAATGGCAGTTTTGTCACTTCTGTTCATGAATACTGAGGACTGATGAGAGTGCTCAATCTCATTTCCTGAATAGCTCTCACCAGAGGAGAATCCGAGAGGAATGTTCCAGATTTCTTTGTTTCCTTGTTGACTCTGTTTTCCTTGATTGGGTGGAATATTATGGTTGTCAAAGACCGGACATCGGACTGAGAGATGCATCAGGACACTTTGAAAGTCCTGATGCGTGGACCAACATGGGAATTGTGTGGGATGTACCAACTTCTGAAGTGCAATTCCTCTGCTCCCGGGACTCTATGCATATGTCTCCAACTCTGAGATAGGGTCAGAGACTCTGGACAGTTCCGATGTAATTAACTCATGAACTGGCCCCCACCCCATCACTCACACTGACCACCACCTCCTCCACCATCTACCCCCCTGACCCCCCGACCCAACCCGATGACCCTTCCAGATCACTCTGCCCGGCCACCTCACCAACCATCTCCACAACCACCTGACTACTCCCTGACCCAGCCCAATTACCTTCCCAACTACCCCCACTGACCTCCTGACTATCCCTCGACCTGACTACACCTCCCAAGCTGACGCAAATATCTCCTGAACCTCCTACCCACGCACCTCACCCACTTACCCATTCTACCCACCTCACACACCTATCACCCTACCTATTTACCCATTTCACTCACCTTTCCACTCTGCCCGCCTGATCCACGCTACCCAGCTCACCCAAGACTCTGTTTTCTCCGACTCCACATCACTTTAATGGAGTTCCCTGGTAGACACTGCACCGCGTTGTGCATTTCAGTGGAAGCCAGGCCCAGAGGAGCCCAGCAGAAATATGGAGCAGTGTCAGGTGAGGAGAATTTACAAGCGCAGCAGCAATCCTATGATGATTGACACTACTTGGAAGATCTGGGCCTATCTCTCCCAGGAGATTAAGTCGCTATTGGGGCTAGGAGTTGGACAGTTGGAAAGGCCTCATCAGAATACTCAGGCACCATGGGTATGAGGCATGGCCGATGGACTAGTTGGTCTTTCCCTGCCCTTCATTTTCATTTTTTATAATTTCATGTAGTGTGTTGCATTTCTTGATGTGTGATGAAATGAAGGTAGTAAATTGCCTTTGCTAATGAGTAGGAGTTTTGAATCTCCACATTCAGCCATGCTCTGATGATGCACATTATAAAATGGTTCTGTGCACTTACTTCGAAGTTGGTGCTTCAGCTGGAAGACTGGGAGAGTTGGTGCTCCTGACAAGCCTGGCTGCCAACCTTAGCACGGAAAAGCAACTATCGTTTGCAACTTTGTGCTAATGAATGCAGTCATGTTGTAAATGACATTACAAAATACCTGGAAAAACTCAACAGGTCTGGCAGCATTGGCCGAGAAGAGCAAAGTTGACGTTTCGAGTCCTCATGACCCTTCAACAGAACTAAGTAAAATTAGGAAAGGGGTGAAATATAAGCTGGTTTAAGGGGGGTGGGGGGGGTGTTGTTGGGACAAGCAAGCAGTGATAGGAGGAGATAACCAAAAGATGTCACAGACAAAAGAACAAAGAGGTGTTGAAGGTGGTGATATTATCTAAAGGAATGTGCTAATTAAGGGTGGAGAGCAGGACAAGCAAGGTAGCTCTAGTGGGGGTGGGGTGAAATAAACGAAGGGTGGAATACATTGTAAATTTGTAAATGACATTGTCTGATTAGGTGACCTGAGGGACAATGGTTATTCAAAACAACCATCACCATGAGTTTGAAAGCAGAACATAGCGGATGCTAGAAATCCGAAATAAGACCAACAAGTGCTGACAACACTCAGCAGGTTAGGCACTATCCATGGGAGAGAGAAACAAGATTTACTGTTTCAGGTCGATAATCCTATATCAGAACTGATGGGCCATCACCATGAGATATCTCTTGCATTTGTAAAAGATAGAAGTGGACAGTACTTTCCATCGACCGTCTTTCCTGCATTTCCTTTTTCTGTAAGGAGAGAACATGGGGAGAAAAATGCAGAGCCATAAATGTCAGACCACAACTCTTCACAACTCCTGCATTCGTCTGCATTTGCGTGAATCCTGAAGTTGTGATCAGTTTCAGACGCTGACAGTTCACAATCAAAAACCCCACAAATTCTGGGCCGATTCTATTAACGTTGAAACACTTTTCCCATAAAACAGGACGAAGAGGAGGAAATCAAGCTGGAAATTAACATGCTGAAGAAGTATTCTCATCACAGGAATATTGCAACATATTATGGTGCTTTCATAAGAACAAATCCTTCAAGCCATGAAGACCAGCTCTGGGTAAGTGTTTTTGTATGTTCCATGCTATTTGACAGCACCAAGGCTTTTACACGTTCTACAAAGCCACAGGAGTGAAATGAAACTTAGGGACAAACCTTGCAATGGAACCTGCTCAATCACCCCTCTTTCAGATTTTGAATATATTATCATTGGTTAATGTCATGAAAATATAATAATTTTCATAATATTATTGTGATTTATTGTAAAGGTAGGTTAATGGTGGGCTTTGGATCTCTGTGCGTATGGGTGTGTGTGTGTGTCTGGGTTTTAATTGAATTACAATCTGGTCTGGGCGCTTTAATGTATCAGAAGGGAAACTAGGTTTGAAATGCTAAAAACGTAAACACGGGGTCGAACCTTTGGCTCAGCGAGGCGGGCGGGGCCTCACCGCATCACCGCGCATCATTCAGATTTTCAGACTCGGCTGCGTGCCCGCTGAACTGTCAAAGGCCTATTAAGGCCACTTAACAATCAATTAAATCATTGACCTGAGCTGCCCGTCCAGCCTTAAGGTTGGTGGGGGGGTGGGTGGTGGGGGGCGGTGGGCAGGCAAAGAGCCCAGGCGGCTTTTGCATTTTTCATGGAACCTCATCCACAGGTGGGATGAGGTTGCATGAACGTTTTTAAAGTGTTGGATAAAGTTTTATTAACATTAATGGACATGTCCCAGCTCGTGTGCCGATTGCCACCCGAGTTCGGCTCCGCGCCACCATTTTACGCGGGCGGGTCAATTAAGACGTAACCAGTAGCACTCAGCGCTACCTGTGCAGGCGGGAGGGGGAGGAGGGAGAGTCAGGGCCAGCGCTGTTTTATGCATGCAATTGAATGGATATTAAAATAATTAAATAAATGATTTTAAAATGTATTTAAACATGTCCCCTCTCATGTGACTGTGTCACGTGAGATGGGACATCTTTTTTATTTTTATGAAAACTTATTTATTCATTTAATATAAGCTTTAGGAAATCTCATCCCGCTCGTGGATGAGGTTTCCTCAAAAAGTGTGAAGGCCGCTTGGGCTTTTTGCCTGCCCGTCCACCTTAAGGTTGGACGGGCAGCGTTACTAATTGCATGAATTGCTTTCTTAATGGCCTTAATATAAGCCATTTACATATCGGGGGGCACTTGATCGCAGGGCTGTGCGATGGTGTCGGGACGCACGCCCCTGCACACTGACTGAAAAATTCTGCCCATTAGTTTCTTGGGAGATTGCACAGCTATAGTGTTAAGCGCTTAATTAATCCAACAGGGCGACATTGTCATGAAAATGTGAATGTCAGTGCATTAACAAAACTGTGCGGGACTTTTAATATAAGGCATGTGTACAGCTGTTCAGTTCCTTGAGGAAGTTAGGACATAAAGGGCTGCAGAAACTTGGGAATCTTCAAGCAGAATGTCACTACTGATAAAATAAACAGGTTAAACGCCTGAAGGCATTTTTAGCACAAGAAATTCAATAAAACATTTACTTGTGCTGCATTTGTTTACTTCAGTAACACCACCACTTACATTTAATTCTTTGTGTATAATATTCACTATTGTATCATAACCTTTATACAAAGCTTTTAATGTTGAGTGCTACTAGAACCTTCAGTAGCAGGAGCTTTATTGGATGTATGACAATATTTTGAATTTTGGCAAATAAATATGTAGCTTAGGCCTTTCAGTCTTCACTTTCTCTTGCAGCCTGGTCATTAAGCCCCAGGCTTCACATCACTTCACCACTACTTAACTCATTTTTATCACTCCCTTCTCGCCTTCCTGAACTGTGGTCATTCTGCCTCTTTATCGAGGTTTCTAAAGGAAAAAAATGAATAAACCAATTTCAAAATTTGGTTCTAGATCAGTCCTTAAATCTTGACGTGTGACTATTGTCAGAACAATCAAAGATAATTTGAGAACATACAAACATGAGAAATAGGAGCAGGAGTAAGACCCACACGGCATATCGAACCTGCTCTGCCGTTCAATGAGATCATGATTGATTTTCTCCCTCAACTCCACTTTCCTGCCCACTCCAACAGATAATTTTAAATTACTCCTTATTTTTGTTCAGTCAGCCAGCACTAATAGAAATATTTAAACTCGGCAGCTTAATTGTACATTACTTCCTCAGAACTATATCCAGTGAGTTCCTCGACATCTTGCATCACAATTGCACCCATCTCTTTCATTTATTAGTGGACACATGCCTGATCTCAAATCTGACTGGCTTGATAGAATTACAAAATATCCATCTTTTCATTGTTTGTTTCTAAAAAGAATTGACGCAAAGGAATCTCCAAGCCACAACCCTTCCAGCTATAACCCTTAAAATCGAGTGTACCCTTTCCTGGTTGTTTGGGAATAGCCAGTGCAAATCATTTCATCCAAAGCACAATGACATTGTTTTGCATTAGCTACGGAAGGAGCTTCAGTTTTGACGTATCAGAACGTCAGGATTGCTGAACAATAAACACTTTGCAAAAGCATGCGCTGTATGTTGCTTGGCGCTGCGCAAGTGACAAACCCAGTGGCCGCTCTGAGAAGTTGGATTCTCAGATCAGGTGCTTCCTGCTTTCTTCAGGAGCTGGTCCAAAAATTACAAGACCACAAAGCCACTTGACAGATTTGCCTGACTTTCAGGTAGACATTGCTAAATATCTAGAAAGAGAGAATATAATTAGGAGCAGCCAACAGGGATTTTAGAAAAGATGATGAAGTTTGACAAACTTGTTGCAATCCTTTGGGAGGCAGGACAGTGCTGGACGTGGGGAAGTATATCGACTTTTAGAAAGCTTTTGACAGGAGGGCAATTGGAGATTAAGGGTTATGGCAATGGGACAAGGGAACAAATTGGATTAAAAATTGGTTGAAAGGAAGGTAATGGGAGGAGGACTGTGATTATGTGGATTGGGTCAAACAGCATATTTCCACGTCATGTCAATGTAATGCTATAGCTCTCTTGAAATGAGAAGCAGTTCAGTAGAGTAGACAGAGAGAAGAGGTTTCCACTTGTCAGGAAATCCAAAACGAAGGGTCGCTAATAAATTCAACAGGGAATTCAGGAGAACCTTCATCATCCAGTTAATTGTTAGAATGTGGAACTCACTACCACATGGAATAGCTGAGCTGACTAACATAGAGGTATTTAAGATAAACCCATGAGGAAGAAAGGAACAGAAGGATACACTGATTGTGTTGATAGTGGGTGGAGGGGAAAAGGTTTATGTCGAGCGTAAACATCAACCTAGAGCAAATGGACTGAATGGCCTGAATGTATGCAGAAATTTTATAAATTATCCATAAGTCTCCATGAATGACATATGGTGTAATATTAAAACCCACCCCTTCTTCTCACTGTGCTTTTGATTTTAGCTGGTAATGGAGTTCTGTGGAGCAGGCTCTGTGACTGATCTGGTCAAGAAAACTAAGGGGAACTGTTTGAAAGAAGACTGGATAGCGTATATCTGTCGAGAGGTTCTTCGGGTAAGTAGGAATTGCAATCAGAAAACTCCTTTTATCGAGCTGCCACTTCAGCACTGTCTCAGGTGGATCGTCAATAAACACACTTTGTGTTGCTTAGGTGTGAAGGTCTGAAGTTTAAGCAGTGTTAGCAGATCATTATCTTCCAACTAGTTCTGATATACTGTTTAATTATTTGCCTTTCTGACAGGAATGGCACTGCATGCTTTAAACACCCCTCAGAAATGCACCATCACCAGCGATAGTTTACAGTTGTGACTTATTATGTTTTAGGGGACTGTGTATCATAGCGGTTGATGGCTGTAGTCGTGGGGGTGTTCCAGAGTTAGATATTTCAGGCTGGGAAATTGAGGGGGTGTTGGGGTGTTGAGGAACTTGAATTTAAAGCAGCTAGGCTTTTCAGGGTTTGGGATTTTAGTAAAATTATCATAAATAATCTAAAAGGCCTCCGAAGAACCTATTAGTTTACCATGCATATTCTCTGGGGGTGAAATTGGATTTGGGTAGGGAACATAAAGCAGACAGAATTGCATTTGCCTACTGTTAGAAAACATGCCTGATGTTTAGTTCTGTAGAAGTCCACGGGTCTGAATATAGAGCAAGGAACATCACTGGCAATCGATGTGACACCGTGCGAGCTGTGTCCCGTTAATGTCCAATGTCATTCTCTTTATGTTTAAAGGGAATCTTCCAAATGGTGCAGCAAGATATATCTGACTTTCCGCTAATCCTGTTACAACAGTTCCTATTACGAAAATATATTTTGTCTAACTAGTTCCATTAAGTTATGTCGACTCCTAAGGAGCTTAGTTTGATCAGCTTCTACTCTTTGTCAGCCAATGAATGCTTCTGTTACAGAAGTTTATTATTTTTGAAACCATTCCAGAAAAACAGTGTTGCCACTCCAAATCAGAACTTTTAACAATATTCACCTGCTGTGGTTGATGAGATAGGGGACTATTTTGTCAAACCCAAAGATCCATTCTCATTAAAGGACTCTTCTTTTGCTTGTGATCTGTTTCTGCTATCCATAACCCAACTCGCAATAAATTCTGCTCACCATCACTGCTGTGTTCACTGACCTACACTAAACCCCAGTTCAGCAATATCTTGATTTTAAAATTCGCTTCTTTGATTTCAGATCCCTCTACTGCCTTGCCCTCCCTATCTCTATAGTTCCCTACACTCTTCCAATTCTGGCCTCTTGCTCATTCCTGATATTAAATACTTCACATTTGGCAGCAGTGCCTCCAGCTGCCTTGGCCCTGAGTTCTGGAATATTTCCTCCCTAAGCCTCTCTGCCTCTCTTTCCTCTTTTAAAACACTCTTTAAAACGTATCTCTTCAACTAAGCTTTTAGTTATTAGCTTAATATCGCCTTCTGTGCTCAGTGTCAAATTTCATCTAATAAATCTTCTGTGAAGTACCTTGTGAACATTTCATTATTTTAAAGGCGCTGTACAAAAGCAAGTTGTAGTCACGCACAATATTAAGTGGCTCATTTCCATAGTTTCTAACACAAACGTTCTATCTCATACAGTCACTGTGCTTTTTATATACATTGGTATATAACCCTCAGTTTGGCTTAATTGGCAAAACTCACATTTAAGTCAGAAGGTAGAGTTAGGGTGACACTTCAATGCGGTACTGAGGAAGTGCTACATTGTTGGAGGAAACATCCTGTAACTGAGGCAAATGCCCCATTTGTTTATTCAGGTGGAGGCAAAAGATTACAGAAAAGCAGAAAGCACACAGTGTCCAGGACAACATTCCTCCCTCAAATATCACTATAAAAAGCAAATTAACTGGTAATTTATTTTGTTTCTTGGTTGTGGGACCTTAGCTCCTGCATCTACCCACATATCAAAGGTAATAATAAAGTGAAGCACATTAGGACCCTGAAGCCTTGTAAATTCTTGATATATTCAGCATTCAAATGGCCATCAGGTTTGGTGAATCAGCGTGTAGCGTACAGGCAAAACTCCATGTTGTACCATGTAACTTACAGTGTGTCTTTATGTTGAATTGTACTTGCAGGGACTGGCCCACCTTCACTCCCACCATGTTATCCATCGTGATATCAAAGGACAGAATGTGTTACTGACCGAGAATGCGGAAGTAAAGCTTGGTAAGCATTTCTCTGAAATATTTGTAGCTTTATTGTCTTTCGAGTAACAAGGAAATGATCACAGAATCAAGACCTAAATGTGTCTTTCAGTGATAAATTTGTTGAACCTCCAGTCCAATTAGCCCTTTAGCAATGCTCTTCCAATGTTACAGTGTGATTCGCTATCCAGAAGTAACGCATACCTTTACAGGCCAACAATCCTACCAGTTAACCTACATTTTGCAAACAAAAACAGAAAACCCTCCTTCAGGACGGTCATACAAACTCAAAACGTTAACCCTGTTTCTCTCTCCACAGATGCTGCTAGACCTGCTGAGTTTTCCCAGCATTTTCTGTTTTTGTTTCAGACTTCCAGCATCTGTAGCATTTTACTTTTATCTACATTTTGAAAAAAGTTAGTTGTGTATTAACCTATGTAAATGCACCCAAAACACAAATCTGAATGATTTCTGAGGCACTGAGGACCTTATATCAATAAGTGTACCTGCTGGTGTGATACCAAGCTGCAGAGACAAGGAAGATCCCAGGTTCCATTCCTGGATTGCATTAAATTACCCCTTGGGCATGGCAGCAGTGGTTGGTCTTGTTACTCTGCATAAAGCAGGGAAGAATAGATGAAGAATTCTCACCCCTGAATGTAACTGGGCAGTGATGTCCCATGATGGAATGATCTATTGATGTTGCCTGAGCTCAGAAATAATGGTCAT
This sequence comes from Carcharodon carcharias, assembly GCF_017639515.1. Lineage (NCBI taxonomy): Eukaryota > Metazoa > Chordata > Chondrichthyes > Lamniformes > Lamnidae > Carcharodon > Carcharodon carcharias. The sequence continues at coordinate 158,164,678 of NC_054475.1, read as the reverse complement.
TTGGGTTAGATACCAGAAACCTGTTGGCACTTCAGGAACAGTATCCCAGCATCCCGCCATTGCCTACAGGAAAGGAGGGATGAAAGGAAAACCTGAGGGATGCACTTGATAGTGCATGTCCTACATGGGGGTGCTGCAAATTATGTGTCAAACTTTTGTCCTTATGCAAGTCTCAACCATGATTTGCTGCAATGTCACATCAGTACAATTTAAGTACAGTTCTATTTTTTAAACTTTCCACAGGCACCAGGCTCAAATTCATGACTGAGCTGAGGAGAAATTTCTTTGGAATTCTTTATCCCAAACAGCTACAGATGCTCAGTTATTGACTAGGTTCAAGACTGGGGCTGATGGATTTTGGACAGTAAGAGAATCCTTGGAAGTCTTCCTGCATCTAGAGATGCATGAGACAAACAAAGCACATCTGTTTTTGTAGCCGATTTCCCTTGGAACAGGTCGCTAGCCTGAAGCCAGAGGCTATAACTTGAGAGGCACCATTCCACATTAAGCATGGCTGACTAGGAGGCTCTCCTGCTCTTACCATAAGCCATATGCATCTTGGAAGGACTTGCAGATTGATAATCAACCTTTTTAGCCATGTAATGACCACACCTTCCTTGGCCATCATGTCCTGAGGCAGAATTTTGCCCTTGATGGTCGGGTGGGCCCACCAGCTCAGCGGCCGGCGGCCAGCCAATCGCCATCGCCGAAACAGGCCCCCGTCGCCATTTTATGTGGGCGGGCCACCTGACAGGAAGCACTATGCGCCTCCTGTGCTTTGGGGGGGGGGTGGGGGGGGGGATTGGGGGAAGAGAGGGATTTCCCAACTGTCAGAGTGCGCTGTTTAGCATATGTGCACGAAAGAGCACACTGCTCCCTGGGACTAAATGATGTCTCAAAGAGAGCTTTGAAAATTTTATAAACATAAAAAATAGAAAAATAAAAAAAGTATTAACATAACCGCCTCATGTGACAATGTCACACGAGATGGGACATCTTAATAAGTATCACATAAAGTTCATTAAAGTTTTTTAAAACAGACACGAAACCTCATCCCACCAGTGGATGAGGTTTCATGTATGATCAGAAGCCCGCTGGGGCTCCTGGCCTGCCCACCAGCCTTAAGGTTGGACGGGCAGGTCCTTTAATTGGCTTAATGATCCTGTCAATGGCCTCAATTGGCCACTGACAGGCTGGCGGGCGGACAGCTCATTTTGCTGCGCCCCCGCCTTCCTGAAGATTTAATTGGGGCGGGATGACATCGGGGGTTCCCCCCGACATTATCCCGCGTCATTTTTGCATCGGCGAGCGGGCCCCACCCCCAACTCGCTGACAGAGAAATTCTGGCCCCAGAGTGGGACTCGAACGGGAGCTTTGGGCTCAGAGGCAAGGACATTCCCCACAGTGTTACAAACCTCTTCAGGAATCATTGAATGGGACAGTATAGAAGAAGGCCATTTGGCCCATCAAGTCGGCATCAGCTCTTTCAAAGAGTAATCCAGTTAGTCCCACTCCCCCGCTCTTACCCCATGTCCCTGCAATGTTTTTTCCTTCAAGCCATGATTTTATTGAATGGAGTAGTAGGCTTGAGGGGCTATATGGTCTGTCCTGCTCCTCTGCTGCCCTTGCTACAATATTTCCTAACTGCCCTCTGTTAAGTTATCTGCTTTGCAAAAAGAAAAGGTGCCATCAGTCTGCTTACTCACCCTTTGTTTTAAAATAGCAATACAATTGTTTTTAACTCCTCTTGAGCAGAGGCGTCCTTCAAACAGTAATTAAGGAAGTAGTGAAAGTGCTGAGTGGAGGCTTCAATCTGCCTGGCTCCCACTATTGTGCACGTTTGTGTTGCGATGTGACATTTTAAGATGGTACTGAGTGATTGTTTAATGTGCCCTTGCAGTTGATTTTGGAGTCAGTGCTCAACTGGACAGGACCATGGAGAAACGGAATACTTTCATTGGCACCCCTTACTGGATGGCGCCCGAAGTCATAGCATGTGATGAGAATGCAGATTCCACATACGATTACAGAGTAAGCAACACACAATCTAATGATCCCTTGCTTAGTGCTGTTAGGGAAAGCATTTTATAGTAAAAAGCAATTGTGCAGTGAAAGAGGATGAATTGGTTATTGTTAGACTGTTAGCATCAGTGAGCTGTTATGATTGGGATTGTGGATTCAAGAATAACCCTTCGAAAGGGAATTGGATATATACTTGAAAAGGAAGAAGATTATAGAGCTTTGGGGAAAGATAGTTCTTTCAAAGCCCCAGCACAGGCATAATGTACTGAATGGCCTCCTTCTGTGTTACGTTATTCTATGAAAGAGCTAGAAGCCAGAACTGAAGCATGGAGTAGACATTCTAAAGCATTGCATACAACTCTGCAAAAAAGTTCCTAAACACTTAGAAATAGGTATCATCTCTGCATTGCTTTGAGGCAAATTAAATATATCAAATATACAACACTGACATCTTTCAGGGAATGAAACCTGCTGCTCCAGATGCTGTGGTCTACATATGACTCTAGTCCCACATTACATTGTCGACCTATAATACTCATTGAAGTGGCCAAACAACCTGTCAAAACACAGTTTGCTTCAAGTCTTCATCTCCCCATTAGTACCTTCTCCAGACAAGAAATGCAGTCTAGCCAGTATCAGCTACATCTCGGGAACATATGAAAGTGACAATTGGGTGCTCTCCTGAACTTAACGCAGTGGTAATTCAGTACAATGCAGTTTGCCTTGCAAATCACACTGCATTGGCTGAATCACTTAAGTGAAGAAACTACTATTCAGAGCAGAATCAACAAATCACAGGCACTGCTTCAATAAAGATGAAAAGCCATTAAGGTATCTTCAGCGCATCATTCAATCCAAACTAAGGGGAGGCCTTCAGCTGAGCGATTACTTACTTGCCTCTGCCCAAGTAATTATCCTGTCTGCGCAAGGAAGGAGATAACACTGATGGCCATCCACCCCCATCAGCAAATGGCCATTTCTTGCCATTAGATCTTTTGGCATCAGAGTGCATAAGATGTATTTTCAGGAGAAGTCAGGCCCATTGCTTTCTGAAACATCTCATATCAGCCTCTTCAACCTATGTAGTTCTGTGGAACGAATAGAGATGATGAGGATTTCCTCAATCTAAATGAAGGTGCTCAACAGGATTAGTGACAGAGGTGAGGTGTTCCAAAATGGTCCATGAGAAAGAAAAATTTGCATTTATATAATACCTTTCATAGCATCCTGAGGCATATTACAGCCAAGGAAGCACTTTCTAAAAATTGTTGTATGGTAGGAAACATAGCAGCCAATTTGCACACAGTGAACTCCCAGAAACAGCAATGTAATATAGCCAGGTCATCTGTTTTAGTGATGTTGATTGAGAGATAAATACCACCAGGGATATGACCCTAATATTCGTCTTGGGGTTGGGTCTTGGTTGGGGTGTCTTTTCAGAGTTTGCCTGTTACCCTAAGAATGCTACCAAAGAGTATTGTTCATAAAAATCATTGTTATTTATTTACAGATCTCTGTACATCTCAGTATTCTACAAGAGGTTGTACTTCTGCTTCCCACCAGATCTTAGTTATTTAGCTATGTGACAATGCATCATAGCTGCATCAGTAATTACATCAGTATCAGGTGGTCCTTATATTAACCCTTTACTCTACATCTCCCTCCACATCTTTATCTCAACTATATACATACTCTACATCTCCCCCAAAGTCTCAGAATTCACAGGGCTAGTCTTTGACGTGCCTTGACCAATCTCCCTGATCTGTTCCTGAATTTATTTTGAGGCTGAGGATAAACTGTCCTTCCTTGTCTTTTGAAAGGAGTGTTTTCCACCTGGGTGGTTATATAGTTTCTACTTCTTTCTGAGTCTTTGTTTCCATCCAGATCTAAATAGTATGTCCAGGGCTCCATAGATTTCCTTCCCAATGATATCAAGGTTCTTCGGTTCGATCTGGTATTTCCTTGGTCTGTCTCAAATCTATAATTTCTCGGTCATAGAGCTCTTTCTGTTACAAGGCCTTCTTTCTATTGATCACTTATCCACACTTTCTCCCTGGGCTGTAGAACTTTCAAATCTCATGCCCCATGCCTTGAGTTTAAATTATAAGCATGACCTTCTCTTTGTTGTTCCTCATGCTTTCTAACTTACCCATAATCATCTGAGGTAATGTTAGGTTGCAGCATTTGTTGCAGAGCTGGAAGTTGTGTTCGCAGCTGTCTTCCTATCAGTAGTTGTGATGGCAAGAGTCAGATTTTTAGCATTGAGGTTCTGTAGTTAAGAAGGGCTAAGTTAATAGCTTCATTGGTTCCTTGATCGTTCGAAGTTCTCTTTCTGCTTCTCCATTTGACTGAGGATATCTAGGTGAACTAGTCACAGACGTGAAACCACATTCCTGCGTAAAGTTGTGGAATAGTTCATTCGCAAACTGAGGACTGTTTTCTGACACCACAACATCTGGGCTGTCATGTGTCAAGAATATTCTTTTCAGAGATGTAATGTCTGTCTCTGCAGTAATGTTGTGTAATCTACTCATGTCAAACCATCTGGGGTAGTGGTCAATGATAATGATGAAAACTTTCCTTTAAACTCAAATAAATCCATTCCTAGGTGCTCCCAAAGTCATGAAGGAAAGATATTGGTTTGCTTTGCCATTGGCTATGCACTGTACAAACTAGGCAAATGGGCTGCTAAAAGTAGTTGACAATCTCGATTTCTTGTCTAGAGACAATTGCCAAAAGCCACTGTTTGTATCCAATTTTGTGAAGAGGGTGCTTTTTGCTAATTTGGCGAGACTTACTCCACTGATACCATTGGGCGGATACTGACTTGATTAATTGAGTCACATCCATGCAGATTCTAATGGAACCATTAGACTTCGGCACTGTGACTATTCCAGAACACAACTTTTTGGAATGATACACAAATAAAAAGAGCTGGGAAAACTCAGCAGGTCTGACAGCATCTACGGAGAAATCTATTTTTCCTCAGTTCTGATGAAGAGTCATACGGACTCAAACTGTTAACTGTGTTCCTCTCCGCAGATTGTGTCAGACCTGCTGAGTTTTTCCAGCTATTTATATTTTTGTTTCAGATTTCCAGCATCCGCAGTATTTTGCTTTTATCTTTGTTGGCATGATTACTGGAGAGGTGAATTATTGTTGCAATATATGGTAAAACTCACTCTTGACTTTGTCCAAGTTAGTGAGGGACCTCCCTTGTTATGAAGAGACAAATAGGCTTCGATTCTGCCCTTAGGGCTACTTGATATTTTGTCTTCAGCTTTCCTAAGTCTGAAAATAGGGATTGAAATTAATTTCTGAATACATTATTAGACTGTTCATCAGCAATTTCATCAACATTGTAAATGAACCTCACTGCAAACGTGCTTTTCTGATCAATGACAGGGGCTCCATAATTTCTTTATCCTTATATCTTAATCTCGCCAAATGTTGGGTTATTGCTTTCAGTGTAGTCCCTCCTGGACCTTGCAACTGGATGATGGATGTCTGTAACATGATATTTTTAAACCACTTTACTTAGCAGATAGTACTGAAACACCTGCACCAGTATCTAGCTTGCAATCTATGGGGTGACCATCAACTTCTAATTTAATGCTCCAGTAGTTATCTTCTGTTTTGTTAACTTCTCCTAGGAAGGTTATTTGTATTTTCTGTGGCTCTCCATATCCTGGATTTGATTTGGCCTTGTTATTTTTTCTTTCTTCCCATGAGCTATTGGTACTTTAGATTGGCAGACAATTTTAAAATGTCCTAACTTTCCACAGTCATGGCACTCTGCTCCCCCTGCTGGGCATTCTCCACTGATTGGAGTCATACCTAGCTCAAGGAAAGATAGTTGTGGTTTTTGGTGGATAATCCTCTCAGTCCCAGCACATCACTGCAGGAGTTCCTCAGGTAGTGTCCTAGGCTCAACCATCTTCAGCTGCTTCATCAGTGGCCTTCCTTCCATCATAAGCTCAGAATTATATCACCGTTCCTTTACTGTCACTGGAGCAAAATCCTGGAACTTCCTCCCTAACAGCATTGTGGGTGTACATATACCACATGGACTGCAGCGTTCAAGAAAGCAGCTCACCAGCACTTTCTCAAGGGCAATTCGAGAAGGGCAATAAATGCTGGCATGGCCAGCAATGCTCACATCTCATGAATGAATATGTCAGCATTTGTCCCTGTGTCAATCTAGGCCTATAACAAATAGTCACCAACTTTATTAGGACAGATAATTCAAGTCTTTGCAAACACTTCAGATGGTGTGATGGCATCTGTTTTCCATGAGATTGATAGTGTGAAAGATGTATTCACTGCTCTTCATCTCGTTGTTCGCGTCATCGTCATTTACTCTGAGGAAGAGTCAAACGGACTCGAAACTTTAACTCTGTCTTTCTCTCCACAAGTGCTGTCAGACCTGCTGAATTTTTCCAGAATTTTTTGTTTTTATATCGTCATTTACTGGTTTGTCAACAACCTCGTAAATGTTTCTGACAGGACACCAGCTGGTCATTCTTATTTCTTGAAGGTACCCATTGCGTACAGTCTGTTTGGATCAGTGCACAGCTCTTTGTAGCTGCGGCAGCCTTTGCTCTAGTACACTGCTGCAGCCACTGGCCATTTCTGCCACATGTTTTGCAGAATTGTTGGAAAGCTGAGCATTTCTTTGGTGCATGCAGAAGACCATACTGTCCACATGTCTTGCTAGGTTTGGGTGATCTAGTGAGTATGTTAACAATTGGGGTTGTCCTTAGGACCTGTAAGCTTTGTCGACATGCTAGGATCACTTTGTACTTAGGTCCATCCTTGAGTAGCTTTTCGATGCTGTGTGTTTTGGGCCTTCCTAGCAGATTGTTCTGGAATGCTTCCATGGGACTGGATACAACCACCAACTCAACAATTCTGTCTGCTAGTCCTGCGTTTGAAAAATCACAGTACGTACCCTTTTCTCTGCAGCTGCTGACAAAGTGGTCTATGGCTTGATTCTGCAGGCTGTTGTCGAAATGATATGAACTCTGGTCAATGAATATAGAAATTGAACCTGATGCTGAACCGGAGTTCCAATGTATCCCATATCTTTTGGGGATCCTTTAGCTCTTCTGCTGTTAATCCTGACATGTTCAGCTTGTGTAGACCTTCATTCCCAATTGCTTGGCAAATTTTTATGGCCTGCTTGTCTGGTTCAGACACAACTGAATCAAGAAACCATTGCTCTGTACACTGTTCAAACATTTTGAACTTAGATAGTAGGTCAGCTGCATCCCAATTCAACCCAGGAAATTTTGTGGACATTCTGACAATATCCCTTTGACCTTGCTTCTTCTGTAGTAGCTGTCCTGAGTGTCACTGTAGCTGCATTCATGTCCTTTTCCGAAGCTCCACCCACGAAGATCAGTTTTGCCAGGAACGCACCACAGAGTAATGGTGGCTTTGCTTTTTAATCAATTAACTGTTCAGCAACTTTCAAAGCCACCTGTTATAATCACTACCTTCTCTGGCCCGATTTTTAAGACTTTTTTTGGGGTTTTGTTTTTGCTTGACTCTCCCTTCCTCAGTATCGATCCAAACAAACACCCTAGTACTCGCCTTTCCCAACTGAGCTAACCCAGTGCTTGTCCTCTCGATGCACTGCCCCATTCATTGAAATGACAGCTAACTTTCCCCCCTTAATAACATCAGAGCCAACACCAACAGAAAAGGCAATTACAAAATAGACACTGCAATTCTGAATATTTTTAGAAAACAGCAACTGCTGCAAATACTCAGTGGGCCTGGAAGCATCAGTGCAGAGAGAGAAATAGAATGGCTTCAGCTCCATCACCTTTCCTAAGTACAGTATGTGGAAATGTTTACCAGATGCAGCAGTTAACGCCATACCAGTGCCGGACAAAGTTAAGCTTCTTCAAACGTGTTTAATGGAAACACCTCAGTCTTAAACTGACCAAAAAGAAGTTCCAGAAATGGACAAAAGGTACCTGAACATATCTCCAGAACTGCCTGATCTTGGCTGTGTGGTCAGTCAGTCACGTAACACTCATTCAGTGATCAGACAAATGCAGTGCATGGAACTTGTTGTAGGCTTGAATTTCCAGACAGGTTTCTCATAAGAAACAGTGAACTTTATTTAGAGAGCTTCAGCAGCAGTTACATGCTTCAATCAAGAACCACAACTAGACACAAATTCCACCCCTAAGCACTTTGGGCTGATTTGTTCACACTGTCAACGTGATATTACACAGGAAAATGTCTTAAAGCTACAGTCACTACGTTCCTCCCCCTTTAATTTTTTTTTTTTTACAATTTGTATTTACAAGAACAACTACATTCGTCATTACAAATATATACACGGGTTATGAAATTATAAGTTCGGTCTCTCAGGTGGTTTCCTGATCCAGGTGGAACATCGTAGCTCCACGACTTTAGAAACTCTTGCTGCACTTGAGGTGCCATAGCATACAGGGCTACGGCCAAGAGCTGGAAAATGGTATTAGAATAGATAGGTACTAAAGGCCGGCACGGACACAATGGGCCGCAGGGCCTGTTTCTGTGCTGTATAACTCTATGACTCTATGACAGGCTATGCGCTTACCACAAAGGAGCCATCTGCTTACCAGCTATTTACTTGAGCACTAGCTCTGCTTCATGTCTCCAAAGTTTCTTTTTACAGGCAGCACACTGTGTTTTCAACACTCTCTGATGCTGTGATTTTGTTGCAGTCTGACCAAAATGTCGAGTGTCTTCTCATGCCAGGTAGCATGATCTAAGTCTGTTCACCGTGTCGTACTTGTACTTAACCATGCTGCCACCTGTCTTACTGCCACTGATCACTATGTTGCATAATTATAATGATATAATCCTTGGCCTTATTTACTGTACAAGACACAAGGCACCAGCTGCTCATAAGGGATTTGGTAAACGCATTGTGGGTTCATATTTTAAGACTAGGCACATGAGAATAGTTATACATAGGTATAAAGGTTGAAGACATCAGAGCTGTGTGTGTGCGTGTGCGCGCGTGCGTGTTCTGCTCAAAGCAAAAGTGAAACTAAGACTGGATCACATGACATTTTTCTAGTGATGTCATGCTGTTATCCCTTAAAGGCATATTACCACAGCTGTGAGATTGTCACATGAAATCCAACTGGTTCACTAATGTCATTTAAGGAAGGAAACCTGTCATCCTTACCTGGTCTGGGCCTACATGTGACTCCTATCCTGCACCAATGCAATTGACTCTTAACTGTCAACAGGAGTGACTTAAAAAGCCACTGAGTTGTGTCAAACTGCTATCAGTGGTTCAAGACGGTGGCTCACCACCATCTTCTCAGGGTGACTTGGGATGGGCAACAAATGCCCACGTTGCCAGCGACCATATCCCAAGAATTAATTTTAGAAAATGCTTTAGAAGCAGATAGTGATGGCACAACAATTTACCAAAGATGAAGCAGGTTCAGTTAGTTCCTTTCTAAAGGCTCCTGAGTCAAGCACAGATTCTGGGAAAAATGGAAAATGCTGGCTGGTATTTCCGAGTCTGTGCTGCCAGTTGGAATCCTCACCCATTGGACGTGACTGTTGGGAATGGTGCTTGTGATTTTCCTACCTGCAGGGCCTCCTGACAAACTCCTCATTCTCACTACGGCCCAAGTGAAAAATATTAACCCCTTGCTTCCCATCATTCTTTCCAAAAGGACACCGCATGAATGTATCTTTAGTCATTACAGCTGAGCTTACTACAGAGGTAATGTGGAAACAAATTCAGCAGCAACTCACGTTAAAACTTCATTGGGGACTCAGCACCTGAAAAGTATAAAGCAAATGCAGGTAAATTAAATATATTTAAACAGCAAAGAGACTTAACAGTCAAGACTTTAAAATTCTATCAGCAAATCAGTAGGCAATTAAGAATAAGTGATATTTCAGTTTTACACATTGAGGTAAAGTGGAAAGAAAGACTCACATTTATACGGTGCCTTACACAATTTCTGGACTTCCTAAAGCACTTCATAGCCAATGAAGTACTTTTTGAAGTGCACTCACTGTTGTAATGTAGAAAACAGGATAGGCAAATTGCACACAGTAAGGTCACTCAGTCACCAATGTGATAAAGGCCCAAATAATATTTCAACGATGTTAATTGAGGGATAAATATTGGCTTGAATTCCATTACTCTTCTTTAAGAGAAGTGGCATGGGATCTTTTACTTCCACCTGAGAGGGGAGACATGGCCTTGAATTCATGGTTCAGATCTCCTGGTCCCTGGATCATCAGAGACTGGATGTACCCCCTCCATGATATGCACTGGGGCCCCTTGCAAATCCCGATGTGTTGGCTCCATGGAAATTGCCCAGGAACTTTGAACTTCCAATGGGCAATTATCCTCCTCCCCAGAACCCTAAGGAAAAGTCTCCAACTCTGAGTTAAAGACAGAAAAATCTCAGTCTAACTCCTGGGTGACTATACCACAAACGCCCATGACACCCTCTCAACCCACTGACAACCTCCTTGACCCCCTGACTACCCCTCAATCCAACCTGACCAGACCCCAACTAGCTGACTCCCTCCAACCCAACCCCACCAGACTCCCCACATCTCCCCTACTCCCACCTGAGCTGACCTCACTGTTAGAATCCAAGCTGTTGGTGAAGTGAAAACTAAGGCACAGCTTTTCTTTACTGAGAGAGTTTGATTGACTTTGTTCAGTTCTATAGCTCTCCTCCAACACCAGTGTCCCAGCTGTCCCCTCTTTATATTTGATCAAAGTACTTAATTATAAGGCCCTTCACCTGTGTATCTTAACAATATAAACAAGATAATTAACAAAGGATTAATGCTCACTGCCCGACTCCCCACGTCACTCCAACATGCCCCTGACTCCCCAACTACCTCCCTGACACCCCCAACTCCCCCTGACCGACCTGACCTGACCTTACCACCTGACTCCCCCACCCCCGACTTCCCTCCGATCCGACTTGACCCAACATTGCCACCCGACAACCCCCGACGACCTGACTGCCACAACCCAACCTGACTTGGCCTCACCACCCTACCCACCTGCCACACTACCACTCTATCTAACTACTACACTACTGCTCTAACCAGCTACCAAGTTACCCACCTGCCACCCTACCTATCTACCACCCTACCTACCCAGCTATTGCCTTACCTGCCTGCCACCCTACTTCCTTACCCATTTACCTCACCCACCCTAACCCCTTACTTATTTACATGTTGACACATTCATTTACTAATGCACTGAAAAGCTTTTTTGTATGTTAGTGAACACTCACCAGAATACGACAGCTCAGGCAGTAAAAATGGAGCATGGCTTGTCTTCCCCGATGACCCAGCGCCACAAAGAAGCAGTTGGATTTCAGGTGCTCTCTACGTTTCTGAAGAAGCCGGGATCAGGAGTCCCGGCCAGAAATGCGGAGCTCCAGTGTGAATCAGGAAAGTGGGAGTGTCGTGGCAATCCGCCGGTGATTGCCTCTTCTCAGAGGATTCGGGCCCATATCGCATCAGAAGATAGGGAGCCCTGTCGCGATGCTTATAATTTTAAAAATGGATTTCTGAACAATTCTGTGCATGGCAATACTTATAACACATTGATAAAGCCTCAAAATCACTAGATTTTGCACTTTTCTTCCCAAAAGAAATGGCAAATGACAAATTGTAATTCACGGATAATCCGGCCACACGCATTCAGAAAATTACAGGGATAGTTCTGATGAGATAAATGCAAGATAAAATATGGATGTTTCATAGAATACTAGGATTAGAGTGAAATCTGATTTCTTACAGACTCTGACACAAAGAAAATGGATTGAGTAACGTTCCCAGGGGAACTCTTTGATTAAATCTGAGAGAAAAATGATTTCAGACAAAGCACAGTTATGACTGGGGATAGGTTGGCACCAAAAACTTATTATTGTGATCAGTTCCAGTACATCATCACAGAGAATTTACTATTATAGCTTTTGCACCATACCATTAAAACGTATTATAAATCTGTGAAATGGTTATGGATTCAGAGGCTTTAGTTCAGGGCAGTGGTGGTCTGGAAGTGGATATATGGCCTTTCTTGTGCAGTGCTTGCGCTACTTACCTGTTCAACTTCTGATCAATGGCAATGTGTAATGTTCACAAAGACATGGCAAACAGAAGAAACACAAACACTCCAGCTCAAAGCCTCTGAACGCTTGTAGCTAAGTGGACAACATATAATTGTGGAGAGATAGGCCAACGCATTTCTCACCGTTTCAGGATGTACAATTTTCAGGATGTACAATTTCTCACCGTTTCAGGATGTACAATTATTTCCGCACTTTTTACGGTGCCATGCCTGGGGGTGAAATTGAAGGAGGTAAAAGGGTATTTGTAGCCACCGTGCTTAACATAACTGTAGCATACTGCCAGTTCTGAGCATTCTGTTTGGTTGCCTTCTCTGCTCTCCTCTCTGTGGGGATGTGTAAATGAAGTTAGTTCAATAATGGCTGCCTGCAACTGAGTGTGTGTTTGTCTTACTCAGTGCAATGGACATCAATGTAATCGGACAAGCTCTGACTCACCTCTCCTAATCTCACTCCTTGTAGGCAACGTATCTGTGTTTGATCCACCTTCTGTGAAGAACCTTGTGTTTTCTTTCACTGTTAACAGCGTTACACAAAATGCAAGTTGTTATTAAGAATGGGGAGAGGCAAGGTGGTGTCATTGAGCAGTGTAGGGAAGGTAAATCTATTTTTAAACACTATCCCAAGCAAAGCTATGACAAGACAGCGAGAGATTAGTGTCATCAAGGCCCCCCATGTAAATAGTGGATGCTGATCGGAGAGTGATCAACAACTGGTGCAATGCTTCTGCAAAGAGTGTGCTTTAAGGAAAGGAAAGCAAGGGAGAAAGTTGGAAAGGAGATGTTTTTAAACACTCAGCAGCATTCTAGGCCAGCAAATTTACTTTGTTGCTTTTCCACATCCGTTTTCAGTGATGTAATAAGAATAGACTGCTTATAAATAATGAATCACAAGAGGAAAAGGAAAAATGTAAAACGTAAGGTTTGTGGTGCCGTTGTGCAAGGAAAGGTTGATAGAGTCCCCCCATGTGCCCTTGGTTTTACTCTGGTTGCAGCAATAATTTAGTGGGCAGCCTCATTTAGCTCTTCATATGCACCACATGTGAAGAAGCTCTTTGAATTTTGCAATGAAGGTGGAGTTTGCAACAAAGATCTCGGTGAGAATCGAGCTTGTACTGTTGAGAGATTTCCCTGCTGGCCTGCACCTGTCAGAACACCAGGGGACTTACTGCTACTCGAGAGTTCCTGCATGTGTAACTGAACGGAGGGAGCATTGTAGATAGCATGTACCTGTCATTGCCCATTATGTGCAGAAAGCTGTAAGGACAAGCTCAGAAAACTGGCTCTTCAGTGCTTGAAAACCAGTCAAATAGAATTAGCAAGAAAAATTGTGATTAGAAGCTGCCAAAAATATGGGATTAACCCACCTTGTGCCCACATGGATCAAAGGTGCTCATTTTGATTCCACTCATACATGTTTTATTGAAGTTTGAGGATGAGTGTGTGTCTCCAGAATCCCCATTTGTTAAAGGTGAAGTTATGTTTTGCGATGTTTCTTTAAGCGAGTATATCATTGCACTCTCCATGCTAGCTTCCTGTCTTCTGCCATCAATAACCAGCAGGTCTTCCAGGATGCCATGGTCCATGTTTCCACCCACATTATAGCTAGCATCCTCATCACCTCTGTCCATACCAGACAAGCTGAGTTTCAGATTATTATCTTAAGCTTTAGATCCTTCCATGAGGTAGCTTCTCTCTACTTCTGCGATCCCTTCCAGCTCTGTGTCCATGACCTTATCACATCTTATCCTATGTTCATCTCAACATTGACCTCCTCCTTGTTTTTCATTCATTCTGCTCCAACAGATGTGGACCATTAGCCAATATGCCCCAACCTTAGAAACACCACCTATAAATATCATCTCTCCAGTTAGCACTTCTCCTGTATTGAAGCCCCTCCTTTACAGCTATGTTTTTATCTTTAAAACCTCTCTCTACTCTTTCTCTGTCCAGCTGTATATGCTCTCAATTGTCAAGCTATAAAGTGGTTTGAGAAGTGTTTTAACTTGGTGGAGTCAGGGTGAGTGACTAGCCTACAGGGTCTCCATAGGCTTTGCTCTGTAACAAGGATATAAAAAATGGTGCCTTGAGCATTTAAGGTGCAGAGGTATTCAGCCAGGGCCTTGGGACCATCCCATTGCTGGACCCTGAGGAAGAACAGGATGGCAGAGGGACCACACATACTACATTGACTGATGACAGTGCCTGGGGTGCAGCCACTGGAAGTTACTGGTGGTACTTTACAGTTCGCTCGGGGAGTCTGAGTTGCTGTGGCAACATGCACTTTTACATGCATGCTGTTGTCTTGAGCTATGGTTGGTGATGGTAGGGGCCCCAATGTTCTCTCCATCACTTGGCTGACCAGGAATCTCTCCCGCTCTTACTAGCTGCCATTGGCATCTGTCGGAAGGATTTGCAGGTTGATAATCAACCTGATTGGCTGCGTTATGAATGCACCTTCCTTGGCAATCAAGTGCTGGAGTTGAACTTGAACCTAGAACTTCTGGCTCAAAGGCTGAGACACCACCCACTGTGCCACATGACCTCTGTAACCCGCTGGAAATGGTCACCTCCTAATCACACTCTTAACCAGGGCATAAGGGTAATGCCATTGCGCTTCATGTTTGTACTCAGATAGTAGCATAAACCTACTGATACTGAATAGAACGTCACCAATATGGATATCACTTAAAATGGTTTCAGCAGTAGAGAGGGCAGGGGTTACTTGACTCTGACCCGCTAATTCTATCAATCATGAGATCCTAATGACATTTATAAGACCCTGATCTGCATAAGCCTAACTGCCTCAAACTGAGGCTTGTTATAGTGACCATGGGTGGTAATAGACCAGGTGGGAGGCGATGTGTTTTCCAAAGTCACATACATAGTGCGTGTACCCATTCTTGCTGGGCGAGATCAATTAAGATTGCCCCTGACATTGCCATCACTCGTAGAATGTACAAAATTCAATTCTGAAACACTAAAATGTGTAAGCACATCTTTATATTTATGCTTTTGATATTATTTTGCTAACTGAAAATTTCCATCAAAGAGATGTTACAATATGGCATGTTAAAGTTCTCAGAACAGCACCAAATCTTGAATAGTTTAAGGGCTCACAGAAGATTTAGTGCTTCTGGGATTCATAATTAGCTCACTCAGCACTCATTATGATTTCATTATAAACAAAGCCAATTTTGAAGTAGATAATTTAATGCATACAATCTGAATGACAGCCACGTTTGACTGAATACCTCATAAAGCTGGTACAGGGTGCATCTCTTTTGCAGATGAGATATTAAACCAAGGTCCCACCTGCCCTGTCATGTAAATGATCCCATTAAGAAGACAAGGTGCTGGCCAATAGTTATCCCTCAGGCCATTCAGCCCAGGCAGCTCTTTGAAAGAGCTATATAATTAGCTTCACTCCACTGCTCTTTCCTCTTAGCCCTGCATATTTTACACTTCAAGAATTTATCCAATTCCCCTTTGAAAGATATTATTGAATCTATTTCCATCGACCTTTCAGGCAGGCAGTGCACAACAGCTAGCTGCATCAAAGAAAAATAATAATCCTAATCTCCCCTTTGGTTCTTTTGCCAGTTATCTTTAATTTGTGTCCACTGGTTACTGATCCTCTAGCCAATGGAAACAGTTTGTACATACTCCGTCAATGCCTTCATAATCTTGAACTCCTCCTAATCAGAATTTAAGAAAACAGAAAAGAATAAAGTAACTTCAGTGTCTTATTAAACTCAATGGGGCAAATAGTCTCCTTCTGTGCCATAAGTAATGCAGTTTGACTCTGACTTTTTACAGTTAAAGTACACCTTGAAGTCACAAAAACGAATGTTTTGGACGATGTTGCACATAGACTCTCATTTAGGTGACATAACTCAAACCCAGTCAGGAAGGCAATGGCGTAGTGGTATTATCGCTGGACCAGGGACCCAGGGTAATGCTTTGGGGACCCAGGTTTGAATCCAGCCATGGCAGATGGTGGAATTTGAATTGAATAAAAATCTGGAATTATAAGTCTAACAATGACCGTGGAACCATTGTTGTAAAAACCTGTCTGGATCAGTAATGCCCTTTAGGGAAGGGAATCTGCCCTCAGTTGTAACAAACCACTACAAAGTCACAAAAAGGAATGAAACTGACCACCCGGCATCGACCAGAAATGACAAAGGCAATTGCAGCACTGTTGACCCTGCAAAGTCCTCCTTACTAACATCTGGGGGCTAATGCCAAAATTGGGAGAGTAACAGTCAGATAATGTCCCAGATACCACCATCACCATCCCTGGGTATGTCCTGTCACACAGGCCCAGCAGGGGTGGCAGCACAATGGTATACAGTTGGGTGGGAGTTGCCCTCGGAGTCCCCGGGTCTCATGGCATCAGGTCAAACATGGGCAAACAACTCAATGGAGGAGGAGCACAATTATCCCCATCCTCATTGATGGAGGAACCCAGCACATCATTGCAAAAGATAAGGCATTTGCTACAATCCTCAGCCAGAAGTGTTGAGTGGATTATCCATCTCGGCCTCCTCCAGAGGCCCCCAGCATCATAGATAATAGTTTTTCAGCTAATTCGATTCACTCCACTTCATATCAAGAAACGGCTGAAGGCACTGGATACTGCAAAAGCTATGGGCCCTAACAATATTCTAGCAATAGTACTGAAGTATAGTCCAGAACTTGCTATGCCCCTAGCCAAGCTGTTGCAGTACAGCTACAACACAAACACTGGCATCTACCCAGCTCTGTGGAAAATTGCCCAGGTATGTTCTGTACACAAAATGCAGGACAAATCCAACCTGGCCAATTTCCCTCCCATCAGTTTAATCCCCATCAACAGTAAAGTAATGGAAGGGGTCATCAACAGTGCTATCAAGCGACAATTGTTTATCAATAACCGGCTCACTGATTCCAGTTTAGGTTCCACCAGGGCCACTCAGCTCCTGACCTCAATACAGTCTTGGTTCAAACGTGGACAAAAGAGCTGAACTCCAGAGGTGAGGTGAGAGTGCCCTGACATCAAGGCCGCATTTGACAGAGTGTGGCATTAAGGAGCCCTAGCAAAACGGAAATCAATGGGATTCAGGGGGAAAACACGCCACTGGTTGGAGTCATGCCTAGCATAAAGGAAGATGGTTGTATTTGTTGGAGGTCAGTCATCTCAGCTCCAGGACATCACCGCAGCAGTTCCTCAGGGTATTGTCCTTGGCCCAACCATCTTCAGCTGCTTCATCAATGACTTCCCTTCCATCGTAAGGGCAGAAGTGGGGATGTTTGCTGATGATTGCATGATGTTCAACACCATTCACAACTCCTCATATACTGAAGCTGTCCATGTCCAAATGCAGCAAGGCCTGGACAATATCCAGGCTTGGGCTGACAAGTGGCAAGTAACATTTGTGCCACACAAGTGTCAGGCAATGATCATCTCTAACAAGACAGAATCCAACCATCGCCCCTTGATGTTCAATGGCATTACCATCACTGAATTCTCCATTTTCAACACCTTGGGGGGTACCATTGACCAGAAATTGAACTGGACTAGCCACATAAATACTGTGGCTACAAGGGCAGGTTGGAGACTAGGAATCGTGTGACGAGTAACCCACCTCCTGAATCCCCAAATCCCGTCCACCACTACAAGGCACAAGTCAGGAGTGTGAGGAATACTCCCCACTTGCCCTGGATGAGTGCAGCTCCCACAATACTCAAGAAGCTTGACGCCATCCAGGAAAAAGCAGCCCGCTTGATTGGCACCACATCCACAAACATTTACTCCCTCCACCACTGACGCACAGCAGCAGCAGTGTATACCATCTACCAGCTGCACTGCAGGAGTTCGCCAAGTCTCCTTCAATAGCACCTTCCAAACCCATGACCACAACCAGCTGGAAGGACAAGAGCAGCAGATAGATAGGAACACCACCACCTAGAATTTCCCCTACAAGTCATTCACCATCCTGACTTGGAAATATATCACTGTTCCTTCACTGGCCCTGGGTCAAAACCCTGGATCTCCCTTCCTAACAGCACTGTGGGTGGACTGCAGCAATTCAAGAAGACAGCTCACCACCATCTTCTCGAGGGCAACTAGGAATGAGCAATAAATGCTGACCCAGGCAGTGAAGCCCAGATCCTGTGAATGGATAAAAAAAACATGTACTGGCTAGAAGTTTGATAAGGCATCACATCAAAGGTTACTGAACAAAATCACAGGGGGTAACATATTAACATGGATAGAGGATTGGTTAGCTAACAGGAAACAGAGAGGCGGGATAAATGGGTCATTTTCAGGTTGGCAAGCTGTTACTAGTGAAGTACCACAGACATCAGTCAGTGCTGGATCCTCAGCTATTTACAATCTATATCAATGATGAAGGGACTGAATGTATGGTTGCTAAATTTGCTGATGACACCAAGATAGGTAGGAAAGTAAGTTACAAGGAGGACATAAAGAGTCTACAAAGGGATTTACTTAGATTAAGTGGGTTGGCAAAAGTTTGGAAGATGGAGTATGATGTGGGAAAATGTGAACTTGGCCACTTTGGCAGGAAGAATAGAAAAGCAACATATTATTTAAATGGAGAGAGACTTCAGCGCTCTACAGTACAGAGGGATCTGGGTATCCTGTACATGAATCACAAAAAAGTTAGTATGCAGGTACAGCAAGTGGTTAGGAAGGCAAATGGAATTTTGGTGTTTATTACAAGGGGAATTAAGTATGTGCTGTGCAGGGCCTTAGTTGGACTGCACCTGGAATACTGTGTACAGTTTTAGTCCCCTGACTTAAGAAAGGACATAATAGCATTAAAAGCATTTCAGAGAAGATTCACTTGACTGATTCCTATCTAATGAGGAAAGGGTAAGCAGGTTGGGCCTAGACCCATTGTAGTTTCTAAGAATGAGAGGTGATCTTACTGAAACATATAAGATTATAAGGAGACTTGAGAGACTAGATGCTGAGAGAGTGTTTCCCCTTGTGACGAGTCTAGAACTAGGGGACACAGTTTAAAAATAAGGAGCCTCCCATTGAAGACTGAGATGAGGAGAAATCTTTTCCTCTCAGAGAGTCATCAGTCTATGGAATTCTCTTCCCCAGAGAGATTGGAGACTGGGTCATTGAACATATTCAGGGTTGTGCCAGTTAGGTTTTTGATCAACAAGGGAGTCAAGAGTTATGGGGGCAGACTGGAAATGGAGTTGAGATCACAGTCAAGTCAGCCATGGTCTTATCAAACCTGATCAAATGGCAGAACAGGTTTGAGGGGCCAAATGACCTACTCCTCCTCCAATTCTTGTGTTCTTGTGGAGACTGAATTGAGCTACCAAGTTTATGGGGTATTCCCATTTTGTTCAAGTACATCTCCTGAATTCACAGTGATTGATGTCTCATTGTTCACACTTTAGCTAGCTCAGCCTCCATGATTGAGGGGAATCACGTGTTAATTGCTGTGTGATGATGACCTCCGTTTACCCTTCATTTCTATTATCTTGCTCCTAATTAAAATGTTTGACTTATCATTCTTTATATGTTATTTCTTTCCTAACAGAGTGACGTGTGGTCATTGGGAATCACGGCGATTGAAATGGCAGAAGGGGCCCCTCGTAAGTCGTGTTTTTCAAGTTGCATTTAATGGCTGGTGGGCAATTAAGTGGTTTTTGTGAGTTATAGAAGGGCTGTCATGGATTTATAAAGCTTGAGAATCTAATTGCATTACAATGACATAGCAGCACAGAAACAGGCCATTTGGCCCATTTGCTCCTCAAAGAGCCCATCTCACCCTCTCAGCATATCCTTCTACTCCTTTCTTCTGCATGTATTTTTTTACCTTAAGTACATCAATGCTATTCACCTGAACTGCTTCCTGTGGTCATCAGTTCCACATTCGAACCATTCTTTTGGGTAAAGAAGTTCCTCCTGAATTCCCTACTGGATTCCTTAATTGCTATTTTATACCTGTGCCACCTCATTTTGGACTTCCCTACAAGTGAAACAATGGCCCGGATCTTACGGTCAGTGGCGATGCTGAAGATATCACCGCTGACTGTGCAGATAACTGCAAACTTACCTTTCTGCGTCTTTGCAGCTGTATCTTCCTGTCCCAGCTGCAGCAGCGAGGCTTGAGTTCAGACAGCAAAGCAGAGTAGCAGAGAGGATACGCCCCTATTTTTTTTAACCACAACAGCTGCCAAGTTAAATTAAGCTTTTCAAGTTCTTAAAGGGTTTCAGTGGAGAAGTAAGTGAGTGGTTGGCTGGATGGGAGAGCAGATGGCTGGGTAGTGGGTGGGTAAGTGAGCGAATGAGGGGGTGGATGAGTGAGTGGGTGAGTGAATGAGGGGCTGGATGAGTGAGTGGGTGAGTGAATGAGGGGGTGGATGAGTGAGTGGGTAAGTGAATGAGGGGGTGGATGAGTAAGTGGGTGAGTGAATGAGGGGGTGGATGAGTGAGCGGCTGAGTGAATGAATGGACGAGTGTGTGATTGGGCGAGCGTGTGAGCGAGTGGGCGAATGAGTGAACAAGTCTGTGGGTGCGTGGGTGAGTGAGTGAATGAGTGAGTGAGTGGGTGAGTGAGTGAGTGGATGAGTGAGTGAGTGGATGAGTGAGTGGGTGAGTGGATGAGTGAGTGGGTGAGTGGATGAGTGAGTGGGTGAGTGGATGAGCGAGCGGGTGAGTGAGTGAGCGGGTGAGTGGGTGAGCGGGTGAGAGAGTGAGCGGGTGAGTGAGTGAGCGGGTGAGTGAGTGAGCGGGTGAGTAAGTGAGCGGTTGAGTGAGTGAGCGGGTGAGTGAGTGAGCGGGTGAGTGAGTGAGCGGGTGAATGAGTGAGTGGGGGAGTGAGTGAGCAGGTGAGTGAGTGAGTGGGTGAATGAACGAGCAGGTTGGTGAGTGTGTGGACGGGTGGGTGAATGGGTGAATGCAAGAGCGGGTGGGTGTGTGAGTGAGTGAGTAGATGAGTGTATGAGAGAGTGGGTGTGTGAGTAAGTGGGTGGGTATGTGAGCGAGCGGGTAGATGGGTTCTTGTGGGCGTGAGCAGTCAGGTCAGGGGGATGGGCAGTTGGCGAGTGGGGGGGGTGAGCTATTGGTTCAGAGAGGATGGGCAGTCGAGTTTGGAAGCATGTGTGGGAGATGGTGGGTTGATTTCCACTGCTTATCACTGATTTAAACCAGGGATTACACACCGAAACAATACTGGTTTAAGTGTCTGGGTATGTGATGTGCAACTAGCCCAAGTTTTTGACACTGAGATCAGCTTCACAGACATTCTCATTGTGTCCCGGGCAATGCAAATCAGCCCATTGGAAGTTTAAACTTCATGGGCAATTGTCGCAGGTGAACACAGGTCAGGACTCCCGATGGGTCCTAAAGCACAACAGCAGCAGATGTATCAATGTTTGCCCCTGTTGGCATCAGAAGATCTGGCCCATATTCTTTATGTATACCCTATCAAACTCTCCATAATAGTAAAGACCTCTGTTGGGATAAATCCATTGTGAGCAATACTCTAGTTTTTGTTCGACAACACATTGAACGTCGTGAGTTTGTGTAATGAAACTTATTCTTAATGGTATTGACTGATCCTGATACCAATTTGTAACCATGTGTACCCCAGCTGTACTTAGCAGAGTTCTGAATTATTTGTCACACTGGAAAAGTTATTAATCATATTTGTTGCTCCTTCACTTGTAAAATCCACCCCTTTTACTCTTTTCCAGCGCTCTGCGATATGCATCCAATGAGAGCACTTTTTCTTATTCCACGGAATTCTCCACCCAAGTTGAAATCAAAAAAATGGTAAGACTGGTATAAATGTCCAATATTACATTGGAGTAGAAATGAATCACGTATGTTAATGAGCCCATAATCTCAAAATGAGCATTTGACTGTGCAGGACGGATATCAGGAAGCACTTCTTCACACAGAAGGTAGTGGAAACCTGGAACTTCCTCCCTCAATAAGCTGTTGGGGCTGGGAGTCAATTGAAAGTTTCAGCACTGAGATTGATAGATTTTTTGTTAGGGAAGCGCATTAAGCATATCTGAGGCCAAAGAGTTATGATAGGGATCAGCAATGAATGGTGGAACAGGTTTGAGGGGCTGAATGGCCTACTCCTGTTCCTATGTTCCCACAGTGACTTACTGGCCACCTGAAAAGCACACAAACTGCTAATTTTGTGCAAGTAAAAAATAAAACCAAGCCCCTGACATTATGCCGTGGGTTATGAGTGGTGCTGGCTCAAAGGATCTGCTCCTATTTCTTAAGCTCTTGTACGAAAGATCAAAACTTTCCTCTGAATTTCTTTCCGCTGCTCTTTTAGTGATAGCATTCACCCAATTATTTTTAAATAGCTAGGTTCCCACATGCCTGAACAATAAATAAAGTTCTCTGGGAGAAAATAGAGGCCTTTGAAATGTTGGATGCTGAGATGTATGAAAAATTCCATATACAGACCACAAGACAAATGAAGAGGTACTCGAAATAGCAGGAGCAAAAAGAACTCTCAAAAGTGACATCCAGAAAAGAAAATGTCAGTACTTCGGCCATTAGATCAGAACTGAAAAACGACAGCGATCTCCCCTAGAGGGCTCTGGATCCAGGGTCCTGGTTTGCTGGGGCTAAAGGATCCGGATTGTACGCTTCCTTCAGGGTGAACAAATTGGTACCAAGACAAAGAAGATCGGTAGACAACGCCCCTTTGTCCTTTTGTCTATGACATCTTTGGCAATCTCTTCTTTGTCTCCACCCATCACTGGCCCTCTATCCAGCTCTACCTGTCCCACCCCCCCCCAACCAGCTTATATTTCACCTTATTTCTATCTTTCCTTAGTTCTGTTGAAGAGTCATACAGACTAGAAACGTTAACTGTGTTCCTCTCCGCAGATCCTGTCAGACCTGCTGAGTTTTTCCAGCTATTTTTGTTTTTGTTTCAGATTTCCAGCATCTGTAGTATTTTGCTTTTATCTTAAGATCTGTAGACCGTTCTCAGAGGAAACATATTCTGTTTATTTGCAAAAGGAATTCAGCAGCTACAGTTGTGTGCTTACAACTCAAAACACTGTCTTTACTCTTCAGACCCTAACTCAAGACTACTGACTACAGTAGCCCGCGCTACTCTGCTATTGGGTATCAAGATCATGTGATCTTACATTACAACATTTGCCTTAAAGGTATATTACTTATCAGATTACTACAAGGGCAAAGTGGAGGGCAGCAGATAGTGGTGTAGCTGGGGATGATGGATGTCACAGAGCGGTTTCAGGTGTGTGAGGATGGAGCAAAACAGACAAGTGTGACATACCGTGACAGCAGATCTCCTGGTAGGAGTAGCTACAAGTAGCAGCAGCAAAAGCAGCAGATGCTCTGACCCAATTATGTGTTTCAGCCCCAGGTTCATCAGTGCAAGCCTTTCTGCATCTTTTTTTCCTATCTCTGCCATCCTATGGCCTGAGTGAGATAGCCAACTTGGAGTCACATTTGACTTTGTGTTGGAGCCACGCCAATTTAGAACTGAACCAATAACACCCAGATCCATTTCAAATAAAAACCGTGCAGTAAGCAGCTAGGGAAACCTTCCACTCGACCAATCTGGGCTGAATTTGAATTTAAATCACAAATGTTGAGTGCTGGGCCACCTCTCAAACTTTGCCCAATTAAACATTTAGTTCTAACATTGGAGAAGAATTTTTAGAGACTGGCTGCAAACCACACTCAAGATTGTTTTGCTATTTCCAAGGGTTGTTTTTCATGTAACCTGGAAAAATCAACCCTGAAGTGTCAATTTGGCTCAGTTAGTAACACAATCGCTTTTGTGTTCAAGGAATATGTATTGAAGCCCAGCTCTCTAACCTAGGCTGACTGTTCAGCAAGACACTGTAGGGGTGCTGCATTGTTGGTGGTGTAAACTTTCAGAGGAAAACGTAAACCAAGGTCCCATCCACCAGGTCAGACAGATAGGAACGATCCCAGTAGAGGAAGAGCAGGGCCATCTCTTGGTGTTGGAGCCAAATATCTTCCCTTAGCCAACACTCTCAAAAGAAGAAAACAGATTAATTGTCCATTCTTCTTATTTGATGGCTCCTTGCCATGCTTAATTGGATGCTGTGAGTGCTCAGGTAGCATTGATAACTACATTTCCAAAGCTATTCACTGGCTGTAAAACACTCTGAGACATCCTGAGGACATGATAAGGAGTTTATGGACATTAAGGTGCTTTGCTTTCTTTAGTCATTTATACTATTACCAAAGCCTGACTTTCCCGACGATGTGTTACGTTTGGTTGGAACAGCTGGAGAATAGTTTTTGTGAAACTCGTAGCGCTCTTGAGCTATTATTTACCTTAAAGGAAAGTTGCCACTATTGAAATTGAAATAGGAAGTTGCTCATGGTTGTGCTATTTGTTCTTGTCATTATGGGCAGCTGAAGCCTGTTACTGTCTCAGCTTGCTCAATTGCAACCCATACATCAGTGACACAGTGAAAATGCAGCTAGATCAGTCACTGCCTACCGCCTTCACCTTTAACTCTTGCACTCAATTTGACATTTACAGTCTGGTATCACATCTATTGGCAAGTCTAAATTTCTTATAAGTCGGAAGGCAAAAGTGGGTGCTGTGTGAGGTGCACAGCTGCTTCGTTGTTAAGAGGTGCCGTTCAAGTGAGCCATGATGAATAGAGTATTGCTTGACCCTGATTTGCCAAGACACAACCTGACTGAAATCCTACAGAGCTTCTCGCACGTGGTAAAGCCAATGATTTGGAATGGATTGTTTCACCTGATACGCCCCTTTCTGAAAGAAGACCTTCATTGCTTCCGTTTTATTTATAATTATCTGTTTGAGTTCCAAGACCAAACAGAAAAGCATGGACACTGTTAATATATCCATGACTCCCCTTAAATTGGCCTTGTTGCAGCCTTAGCTCTCAGCAGTGGCTCAGTGTAAAACACTCTCACCTCTGAGGGAGCAGGTTGTGAGTTCATGTCCAACACCAAAGACTGGAGGACAAAATCCAGGCTGACACTCCAGTGCAATGCACAGTTGGAGGTGCCATGCTTCAGATGAGACATTAAACTGAGGCCTCTGAGATGGAGGTAAACATCCCATGGCACCGTTATGCAGAAGGGCAGGGGAGTTCTCCCTGGTGCCCTAGTCAATTTTTAGCCCTCAACCAACACCACTTAAACAGATGATCATATCACGTCCAGATTGCTGTTCATGGGACCTTGTTGTGCCTAAATTAGCTGTTGCTTTATTGGTTGTGAAGTGCTTCAAGACATCTTGAGGTCTTGAACGGTGCGATATGAATGCGAGTCTTTCTTTCTTCCTTTCTTGGATTAGCCAATAGGCAGTGCACTTTTTGGGTCTGAATAAGTCACGCTTTTCTTGTTTCCCTGTGAATCTGTTCCCTTTTTATTGTAATCAACAACTTCTGTAAAGATGTAGAGGTACATCGAGGCCACACTTCCTCTTTTGAAAATGTAATTAGAGTACAGTGATTTCAGGGAGATAGTTTGCCTCGGGGAAATTTTTATGCCTGAGTCTCTTTCTTAATGAACTTTTTTAATTACTGTAGCATTTTTTATAGTTATGAATAATAAACTTTAGAGCTAGAATAATCTAAATTTAGAAATTTAAGATGATGTGCAGATTTATTATATTAATTATGTATTACTGTACGTTTAAGGATTGTCATTTTGTTCATGACTTTTATAAGAAGCCTGAATTAAATCATGGGTTTAAACCATCAAGTGTGATTTAGACAGAGATTTATACTTGTATTTTCAAATACAGTGGTAAAAATAAACCTTGTCTGATAACATGACTTAATAATAAAATCTGCAAGCTAGTGTCAGCAAATTTATCATTCAAATGCGTGAAGAGTTTATAACAAATGTTTCTTGCCATAATTTTAACAGAGATATTGAGCTGCTTCTTTTAAATCAATGTCTCCATTAAAATAGCAGAGAGAGGAATTTGACACAAATGTGGTTGGTGTTCGTTCCATAACATTGCTCAAGGTAATTCCTGTACAGCGGTCACAGAATCATGGAATTTTAACAACAAAGAAGGAGGCCATTTGGCCCATCGTTTCCGTGCCAGCTCTCGAAATCAGCATTATGACCTTGTGTCATTGCCCTGCCTTTTCCCCATACCCCCTGCACATTCTTTCTATTCAAATAATCATCTAATGCCCTCTTGATTGCCGAGATAGGAACATAGGAATAGGAGTTGGCCCTTCAGACCATCGAGACTGTTTCTCCATTCAGTTAGATCATGACTGATCTGTGTCAACTCAATTTACCCACCTTAGCTCCATATTCTGCAATTTCAGTCTTGAAAACCTCCAATTCCACTAGCATTCCTTTTTGGAAGCTGGAGTTGAGAACTCTACCATCCATTTGAATGATAATAACATGAGCTTTGAGGGATACAACGTGCAGAGCATCTTTAATCTCAACAAATAATTGCTGGGATATTGCTTTAAATATGGTCCCAGCACCAAAATGTTAACATCCTCGATAAGTGTTACAATATTTCAGTTTTCAGGGATGCAAGATTGTTTCCTGGATGCAAGGCATACTTGTTGCTGAATGTCAGAATCCTGGGAAAAAGTGCTCCCTGATTTCCTTCCAAAATGGCCTGGCTCTACTTTTAAGTTAAAGACCCTTTTTTTTCTGCAATAAGGAAATCCTATTAAATGCATTCAGCATTTTAAACAATCCAATCAGATTACCCCTCTATGATCAACTCTCAGGTTTATACAACCTGCCCTCATAACTTACCCTTGAAACCATATCACACTTTCCCATGATGCGTTTCCAGTTCTTCATCAGTGCGCCCAATTTTAATAATATTGCAGTCTAAAACGAGGTTGTGTCACATATGGTAACAAAGATGCTCCTATAACTGTTGGGGAAAGGAGTAACAAGACTTGTTTCTCAGCCATTTTGTTTCTTAACTTTGATTGATCTTTCAAGCGACAATAACTTGCATGTTTACAGGGTATTTAACATTGCAAAACATCCCAAGGCACTTCACAGGAGTGTTATCGAACGAAATTTCACATTGATCCATGGAAGGGGTGTTAGGATAGGTGACCAAAAGCATTGTCAAAGAGGTAGGCATAAGGAGTACTTTAAAGGAGGAGAAAGAGCTAGAGGTGCAGAGATGTTTAGGGCGGGAATTCCAGAGCTTAGGGTCTAGACAGTTGAAGGCATGACAGCCAATGGTGAAGCAATGAAAATCAAAGGACACATAAGAAGTCAAAATTGGAGGAATGCACAGGTTTGGCAGAGTGTAGGAAGATAACCAGATTTCCTGGTCAGTTGAAAGCCCAGTTATTGTTACAGTTACTCAAAAGAGTTTCCAGTTGATGGCATGAGTCTTGAAAGGGCCAACATAAGAAACCAAAGACTCCAACATTCAACAACACACATTTTTTTAATTCATTCATGGGATGTGGGTGTCACTGACTAGGCTAGCATTTATTACCCTCCCTAATTGCCCTGGAAAAGGTGGTGTTGAGCTGCCTTCTTGAACTGCTGCTGTCCATGTGGTGTAGGTACACCCACAGTGCTGTTAGGGAGGGAATTCCAGGATTTTGGCCCAGCAACAGTGAAGGAACGATGATATATTTCCAAGTCAGGATGGTGCGTGTTTAGAGAGGAACTTCCAGGTGGTGGTGTTCCCGTGTGTCTGCTGCCCTCGTCCTTCTGGATGATAGAGATTGTGGGTTTGGAAGTTGCTGTCTAAGGAGCCTTGGTGAGTTCCTGCAGTGCATCTTGTAGATGGTACACACTGCTGCCACTGGTGGTGGAATTGAGATGCCAATCAAGCGGCTGCTTTGTCCTGGCCAGTGTCAAGCTTCTTGATTGTTGTTGGAGCTGCACTCATCCAGGCAAGTGGAGAATATTCCATCAAACTCCTGACTTATGCCTTGCAGATGGTGGACAGACTTTGGGGAGTCAGAAGGCGAGTTATTCAGAGCGGATCCCTAGCGTCCGCACTGCTCTTGTAGACCCAGTATTTATATAGCTTGTCCAGTTCAACTTCTGGTCAATGGTAACCTCCAGTGAGCAGGTTATTGCTAAGCAAGTACCACTTGATAGCACTGATGATAACCCCTTCCATCACTTTACTGATGATAGGGAGTACACTGATTGGACAGTGATTGGTCAGGTTGGATTTGTCCTGCTTTTTGTGTACAAGACATACCTGGGCAATTTCCCATATTGCCGGGTAGATGCCAGTGTTGTAGCTGTACTGCAGCAGCTTGGCTAGGGGCGTGGCAAGTTTTGGAGTCTTCAGTACTATTGTTGGAATGTTGTCAGGGCCCATAGCCTTTACAGTATCCAGTGCCTTCAGCCGTTTCCTGATATCACATGGAGTGAATCAAATTGGCTGGAGACTGGCATCTGTGATGCTGGGGATCTCTGGAGGAGACTGAGATGGATCCATTTACTTGGCACTTTTGGCTGAAAATTGTTGTCAATGCTTCAGCCTTATCTTTTGTACTGATGTGCTGGGCTCCCCCAGCATTGAGGTTGGGGATATTTGTGGAGCCTCCTACTCCAGTGAGTTGTTCAATTATCCACCACCATTCACAACTGGATTTGGCAGAACTGCAGAATCTAAATCTAATCCATTGGTTGTGGGATCGCTTAGCTCTGTCTATCACTTGCTGCTTATGCTGTTTGGCAAGCAAGTAGCCCTATGTTGTAGCTACACCAGGTTGACACCTCATTTTAGGTATGCCTGGTGCTGCTCATGTCATGCCCTCCTGGACTCTTAATTGAACCAGCGCCTTGGCTTGGTGGTAATGGTAGAGTGGGGGACATGCTGGGCCATGAGGTTACAGATTGTGTTCAAGTACAATTCTGTTGCTGATGGCCCAGAGCACTTCATGGATGCCCATTCTTGAGTTGTTAGATCTGTTCAAAATCTATCCCACACAGCACAGTTGTAGTGCCGCACAGCACGATGGAGGGTATCCTCAATATGAAGGCGGTACTTTGTCTCCACAAGGACAATGCGGTGGTGACTCCTACCACCACTGTCATGGACAGATGCATATGCAGCAGCCCTGTATCCAAAAAACAATCTTGCATTCCTGAAAACTGAAGAATTGCAATTCTATATCAAAGGTGTTAACTTGTTGGTGCTGGGACCATATTTTAAGTTGTGTCCCAGATATATTTGTTGGGATTAAGGATGCTTTGCATGTTGTATCCCAATAAATGTTGCTGGACTGAGAACTCTGCTGCCTCCTTCAAAGTTCATGCTATTCCCATTCAACTATCACCCCTGTGCTCACTGACCTACATTGGCTCCCAGTCAAGCAGCACTTTGATTCTAAAATTCTGATCCTTGTTTTCAAATCCCCCCTCTGGCCTCGCCCCACCATATCTCTGTAATCTCCTCCAGCCCACAACTTTCCGAGATAGCTGCGCATCTCTAATTCTGGCCTCTTGAGCATCCCCGATTTTAATCGTTACATTATAGGCGGCTGTGCCTTCAGTAGCCTAGGCCCTTAAGCTCTGGAATTCTCTCCATAAACCTCGCTGACTCTCTACTCATTTTTTTCCTTTAAGACTCTCCTTAAAACCTACCTGTTTGACCACACTTTTGGCCATCTGACCAAATGCCTCCTTATGTGGCGCAGTGTCTAATTTTGCTTTATGTCATTCCTGCGAAGAGCCCTGGCATATTTTAACATGTTAAAGGCATGATATAAATATAAATTGTTATTGTTATTGATGTCTTTGATCCTCCTGACTTTTACAGGATTAGCAGTGAGTGTCAAAGAATTGAAAGCTGATTCTCACTTGACGTTTGAATCAGGTTCCATTTTGAACATTTAGGCTGATTTGTTCTTCTGCTTCTTCCACTAAAATGCCCTTATTTTGTCACAAAGAGCTTGTGAGTTGCGCACTTTGTGTGGCAGTTAGATCCCATCCATGCTTTACTCTGAAAGTTGAATCTTTCTTTCCTTTAGTCTAAAGAAATTGTCGACTCGTCTTCTATTTAAAGGATGATCACATGAGGCGAGTGGTAGCTTTCTGTTTAAAAGAAAACGGAGTTTCATACCAGACTGACCAATCACTTCCTTGCTATGGGGAACTATGGTGGGCACCCACCAGAAAACTTTGGGACATTCATATCAATTTGCAAAGGTTGAACAAATGAGAGAGTCGGACTGTAGGCCAGATTTGGCAAAAATGGCGGATGAGGCCAGATATCCTAAGTCCCGCCATCAAACAAGGCATGTTCTAATTTCACGGGGACAGGAGTGGAGCTGAGCCGGCGTTTGTGTATGCGCAGTTTGTGGAGGAAATTGGCCATTTAAATCACCAGCTGCTTCCGCTGAAGTGGGATTTTGGTAGGGAAGGAGTGTGAAACCAGGAGTGTGCAGATTAGACCAGGTAAGAGCTGGTCTGAACTTGATGGATTCATTTGGATAGACAGGGTACCCCTTCAGAGAGGTAATGTACCCCTTTGTATATGGTCCCAGAACACATTTGGAGAGGTAAGGCAACTTTTTAGATAGGCAAGGCACTCTTTTGGAGAGGTATGGCACCCTTTGGGATTGTTAATGTACTTTGTACATGATTGTGCGTAAAAAGTACATAACCTCATTGGATCTGTCAAAGCTGTCAAAGAATTATCAAAGCCGTAAAAGGTGTCAAAGAACTGTCAGTTATGCCAAAGAACTGTCAAAGGATATTAGGTGAGTTGGCATGAAGGAGGTGAGGACAAAGGGTGTTACCTGTGAGGGCATGGTTTGTCACTAAGTTGGCATAGGAGCTATAAAGTGCCATGGGCAAGTGGGGGGCATAGAGGGTGTGAGAAGTCATGGGGGTTGGTAGAGGGGCATAGGTTGGCATGGGGATATGAGGGGCCATCGGGTGGTTACAAAGGCCATGATGGGGTGGGTACAGAGCATGGGTTGACATAGAGGGTAAAAGGGGGCCATGGGGAGTGGATAGAGGAGCATTGGTTGGTATAGGGGTTATGAGGGGCACAGGTTGGCATGGATGGGGCATAGGGAGTGTGTGGAGGGTGAGGGGTGAGGGCTTGAAGGGCTGTTTGTTGTTTCAGTCGTATTACCTATAATTCAACAAAGTGCCAGAGAGTGGAGGCAGACATTGTGCTCAGTCCACAGGTGCAGCCAGCAGCCTCTGCACTTGTTCTGGAGTCGGTTAGCCAAGCTTATAATGCAGCTTCCTCCCCCACTGCACCCCCACAACTGCCCCCACGCGCACACCCCCCACCCCCCCCCTCCCCCCCCCCCCCCGCACCCAACCCCCCTCACTGAAAATCAGAAATGTGGGCAGCCTTTTTAAAGTTCAGGTTTGCGGAGCTGGGAACTCTCCTGTCTCTGCGTACCTGTCCCGGGAATAAAAATCTGGCCCTTCCAGGTTGGTCGTATAGAACTTGAATATTGCTGTGAAGAGAGACATGTTACCAAGCCTTTTTATCTTGCACTCATCAGGACAAACACAAGAATGCCAAATTTCCAAACTATCCCAACAACTTATACTGCAGGAGAAAACAGCATGTTCCTTCGGCGGTTTGCAATAGGCAGAGTACAGACTGTACTCAACCAGTCCACACTCGCAAACCTCAAAATAAAATCTGCTGTTAGATGTGATTCTGCAGTTGGGCAGCACTTGCTGAACAATCCTGGACAAACGCTAATAGCCACACTAACAGCTAATTTAAGATAATCAGTCAAGCTCATAAAGTGGCTCATTTACGTTTGCTAGAAGCAACATACATTCATACGCAGGGGCCCATTCTCTGCAAACAAAAGGAATATATTCGAGCCTTGTGCCTTCTTTGAATTACCCATGAGTTTGTGGAGCCTACAGCTCCCTGTTGCTGTCTCCATAGAAATGCCTCCGACAATCAGAATCAACTTGCCAGCCAATCAGCACCCTTTTATCCTGTAGTATAAATTGTGTTGTGACCGTTTGAAACTTGGCATTCTTGCATTTGTCCCGATGAGTGTAAGACGTAAAGCTTCAGCAAGACGCCTCTCTTTTCAGCAACGTTCGAGAAAGATTGGCTGGGTCTTTATTTTTCTTAATTGCATTTTGTCCGCACGCTACACAAGTCTACTGATTATTCCTAGTGAGTCATGTTCTGTACAAGCACAACTTGATACTCTAATGGTCAGTGTGACCTGCTCCCTGAAAATTGCAGGAGCATGTCTCAGTAATTGCTACATGTTGCCCTACAGCTACAGTTACTAACTGGTAATGCACTTGAAGGAATAGAAAGAGAAACCGCTTGGCAGTGCTTGAAGGGATGGATGCATGGGAGCAGTGTGCCTGAATGAAGAAGACCCTAGCAAACAATTTTCTTCATGCTGGATTTTTTCACACATCACAGAGACATATCAAATTAGTCCAATTCAGCATTGCCTGAGAGGGTGGATTTGTCAAAAGACAAGTGTTCAAACAATAGACAGATGCAATGGATAGTATTATGTGAATCTCTTGAGGATTATTGCACACGGGATCCTTATAAATGCTGTCAGTTTGGGTATGGTTGAGAGAAGGTGACGATGCTAGACCGAGTGAAGCAGCCTTTGATCTACCTGCTGAATTTTCCACCTGTAACAGTGGAAGATGTTCTCAACTAAACATGGAGGATTTTTTTGGAGGATAAAAACAAAATATTGCGGATGCTGGAAACCTGAAACAAAAGCAGAAAATGCTGGAAAAACTCAACAGGCCTAACAGCGTCTGTGGAGAGAAAGACGGAGTTAAAGTTTCGAGTCCGTATGAACTGGAAACATTAACTCTGTCTTTCTCTCCACAGATGCTGTTAGACCTGCTGAATTTTTTTCCAGCATTTTCTGTTTTTGTTGTTGATCAAGAATTTTTTGCTGGGCCAATGGTTCCCCTAAGGTCTTTGGGGAGGCAAGTGGCGACTGGGACTTGCAGGCCTCATCCATATATTTGACATAACAATGCCATTATCACTGAACTTTACTTATTTTGTTTCAGGTCGAAGAAATTTATTCATTTTGTAGAAAATTGCCTGGTGAAAAATTACTTACATCGAAATACCACTGAAACCCTACTAAAGCATTCATTCATCCGTGATCAACAGAATGACCGGCAAGTTCGCATTATGCTGAAAGATCATATAGACAGAACCAGGAAGAAGAAGGGTGAGAAAGGTACCAAATTCCCTATGTTTTTGTGCCAATTCTTCCTGCCAATTCCAGTTGGAGTTTTCTAGTTTCACCCAACCACTAATATGTAGGAGGGGGTTGCTGGTGTAGTGGTAATGTCACTGGACTAGTAATCCAGATCCCCAGGTTAATGCTCTGGGGTCATGGGTTCAAATCCCACCATGGCATCTGGTGGAATTTAAATTCAATTAATAAATCTAGACTTATAAAGCTAGTCTCAGTAATAGTGATCATGACATTGTTGTAAAAGCCTGCCTAGTTCACTAATTCCCCTTTAGGGAAGGAAATCTGCCATCTTTACCTGGTCTGGCCTATACATCATACCAAACCAACAGCAATATGGTTGACTTTTAACTGCCCTCTGAAATGACCTGGCAAGCCACTCACTTCAAGGGACATTAGGGATGGGCAACAAATGTTGGCCTTGCCAATGGTGCCCACCTCCCATGAAAGAAAAAGACTTCTAAATTCCAGCATGCCCAAATTGTCTGAAAGATGTGCATCACCTGAATTTCTGTCCTGTGTTTCCAAAAGGCTACACAACTCTAGTCTGGAAATCCTCCTATGATTATTTGATTGATTTTGCAATATAACGTTCTATTGCTTTCATTATAATAACTGAATGTGTTAAAATAATCAACAGCACAGCGTTGAAAAAAATACCCATTTTATAGTTCTGGTGCTGGATTTTTGCCTCCAAATGGAGGCAGGAATTGAATGCAAAATGCTGCACTTTGTTTCTCCTCCAAAAAAAACTACTATCCTCTGCCTCCCTGACCCTGCACCATTTCCGTGTGGCCTTTTCATGGGTCGGGAAAACCCGCTTTGCAAAATACACCTGCATTTGAATTCTGTATCAATACTGTGGCTAAAAGAGCAGGTCAGAGGCTAGGAATTCTGCAGTGAGTAACTCACCTCCTGACTCCCAAAAGCCTGTTCCCCGTCTACAAGGCACAAGTCGGGAGTGTGATGGAATACTCTCCACTTGCCTGGATGAGTGCAGCTGCAACAACGCTCAAGAAGCTCGACACCATCCAGGATAAAGCAGCCCGCTTGATCGGCACCCCATCCACAAACATTCACTCCCTCCACCACCGACGCACAGTAGCAGCAGTGTGTACCATCTACAAGATGCACTGCAAGGACTCAGCAAGGGTCCTTAGACAGCACCTTCCAAACCCATGACCACTACCATCTAGAAGGACGAAGGCAGCAGGTGCATGGGAACACCACCACCTGGAAGTTCCCCTCTGAGTCTCACACCATCCAGACTGAGAAACATATCAGCGTTCCTTCACTGTTGCTGCATCAACATCCTGGAACTCCCTCCCTAACAGCACTGTTGGTTTACCTACACCACATGGCCTGCTGCAGTTCAAGAAGACAACTCACCACTGCCTTCTCAAGGACAACTAGGGCTGGACAATAAATGCTGGCCTAGCCAGTGATGCACAAATCCCATAGAATGAATTTTTAAAAATCTCTTCCAAAGTCAGTGTCTCCTTTGTGAGGACCATAGGAACATTGTATTTTCTCTTGCATTATATTTTCGTGTCGTGACGTGGGTTTTAGAAACCCTGAAAAAAAATGCGCACCTTCGCAGGGCTCACGAGAACTGGGAGAGGTCTGTTGAGGAGTCATGAGTATCCTGGCAATTTTTTTCTTTGCAGTATCAATGAAAGTGTGTTTGAATTCAGGTTTTTATTAGGTTGCTAGAGCCATAATTTTTTCCAATGATTTTAAACTAATTCCCATTGCTATTACATAGCTCATGAGGACTGTACATAGTGCTTTCTGTGTGAATAGCAATGGAGGATACATGGGCGGGGGGGGGTGCATGCAAGTGGCATGGGGTGGCAATATTTTCTTTGCTCATTCACAGGATGTGGGCATCATTGGCAGGACCAGCATTTGTTGCTCATCCCTAATTGCCTTTAAACTGAGTGGCTCGATGGGCCATTTCAGAGGGTAGTTAAGAGTCAACCACGTTGCTGTGGGTCACATGTAGGCCAGGCCGATTGAGGATAGCAGATTTCCTTCCCGAACAAACATTTCTGAATGAGGTGGGTTTTTAAGGACAACCAGTGATAGTTGTCGTGGTCACTATTACTGAGACTAGCTGCCCTGGTGGGATTTGAACTTGCGTCCCCAGAGCATTAGCCTGGGCCTCTGGATTATCAGTCCAGTGACATTACCATGATTCCACTCTGTGTGTGGGCGGGGGTGTGATGGGACACGGGGTGCTACAAATCACCTGAGGGGTCATGGGGTTTAATGGAGCGAGGGTTGGGGTACCTTTAAACATAATTGGGAGCTAGGCTGTTGTGTCGGAGGACCAAGGTGGGCATTCTAACTGGCCCTCCTCCACACCCACACTCCTCACGCATTCCATTGTGGTTCACAAAATGCACAGTGAACCTGACTCCTGTATGAAAATTCACACACGGGGTGGGTGTGCATTTCAGAAGCCACAGAAGTGCGCAGGTTGGGTCTTCCTGAGCCCATACAATAATCCAGCCCCTGGGCCAGGATTTTCCCCCCATCAGGGTGGGGGGGAGGAGAGTTGAAGAGCAGGTGCACAATCCCCGATCGGGAGCGTGGCGCCATTTTACGTGGGCGGGCCAGTTAAGGCACGCCCAGTTTGACATCCGCACGGAAGCGCTGTGCGCTCCCTGTGCGGGTGGTAGGGGGGGGAACCCCTAAACCCGAGAGTGCACTCTCTCGCGCATGCGCTTGAAAGAGCGCACTCATCTCCCTGAGGCTAAGTGCAGCCTCATGGAGATTGGTTCTATTGTAAAAAAAAATTGGAAATAGAGAAAGAAACAATTCCTTGACATGTCCCCTCATGTGACACTGTCACATGAGTTGAGACATGTCCATAACTTTTAAAAACACTTTAATTAAAATTTAAAAAACCTACATGAAACCTCATCCTGCCCGTGGATGAGGTTTGATGCTTCTTCTAATGCCCTCCAGGGCTCCCAGCCTGTGCACCAACCTTAAGGTTGGACGGGCAGGTCCATTAATTACTTTAATGACTCTGTCAATGGTCTCAGTTGGCCATTGACAGGTCGGCAGGCTCACAGCTGATTCTGCTGAGCCGCCACCCACTTGAAGATTTAAATGGGGCGGGGTGACGTCGGGAGTTCCACCCGACATTACCGTGCATCATTTTACACGTTGGCGAGCGGGTCTCACCCCCCCGCTCACCGTTGGGAATGTCCTGGCCCTGTTCTTTGGTCTTTATGGCTAACTCTTATTTCATTCATTGAATTGTGCAGCAGGACAGCATGCATTGAAAGAGAAGATCACTCATCAGATACAGCATTATTACTTTGCAGTTGTTAATCTGACTTTTGAAAATGAGCCTTTGTATCAAAATATGTAGATTTAGTGAGCAAAATTAATACAGCTTTCTCCGAATACATCAGATTAGATTTTCAATTGTTTTCTTATTCTGGGAATATTCTCATACTGTTGAAGGGTAATGACCCTGAAGTGATGGCTCAGTCCTAAATTTGTCATTTGTAAGTTTGAATTTGTGCTTCTTTTCCTGCAGTTAAGGTTTGTCATGAAGTGCTGCTCTGGATTTACCTTTTCTATCCTGTTTACTGCCTTATGCAGTTGGATAAGGCACCATCTCAAGGATGTAAAGCACAAATGTTTGCAATCTTTCCTGATAACTCAATCCTCTGATGTTGAGTTCAGCTCTTCCTTGCATTGCACCTTGGATTTGAATGGCTACCTTGTGTTGTTTTGGTTGAAACTAGACAAATTAGTCAAGGTAGAGACTCATCAGAAGACTGCACCAATGTAGTCCTAAAATACTCCCAATTTTATTCGATTGATTTTACTATATAATGTTCTATTTGTTTGTTAAGAATTGGACATGTTAAGCGTCGAGTTCATTCATTCCCCCATACCTCTTTTGACTTCACCCTCAGCTATTTTAATGCCATTCATGAAGTTTGTTATAGCCTTTATCCTGTGTTCCTTTGTGCAATACTTTACACTTACCGTTTGAATTTACTTTACCAGCAGCTATTCATTTACATATTTTATGAAATGACTTTACAGATCTTAGATTGCCTTTTCATATTCAACAGTCCTCCCTAATTTGGCATCACTTGCTCCAAAACACAAACTCTATATAGGAGATGGAGAACTGGTAACACAGCTTATTAAAACCTAAACTTAATTAAAAGAAGAATTAAATCCAGTCTCCGGAGGAATAATCATAGATTGAACTTGAGCTTCATCGTTATCCCTTCTTATTATTAGATGAAACTGAATATGAATATAGCGGAAGTGAAGAAGATGAAGATGGATTGAATGAAGATGAAGGAGAGCCAAGGTAATTTAATTAATTGTTGAGTTCTCCTGTTTATCACAAATGTACCAATCATACTGCAAGTATTGGTAAAACATAAATGTTGGTTCTTTTTTCAAGATAAGATTATAAACAGGCAATGCTAACAAGGGGGCTATGTAGACATGTCTGACCTTTAGGACATGAGTCATGGGATTAGACATCACATCCTGTCTCATGCTGGGCAGTGATGGACAACAGCTTAAGATACATTCCCTTAAAGGTACATGTACATCACAATACAACATAATTGAAGTATTTATCCAATTCCCTTTTGAAAGTTAATACTGAATCAGCTTCCACCACCCTTTTAGCTGGTACATTTCATAAATTTCGATTTGGTCCGATATTGCTTCATTGAGTGCAGGCAGATCTCCAGAATTCGGTTGAATTGTATTCCTGTCTTACCGTGTGCTGCTATTCATTGTTTTTGCTGTTGGTTAAGGGAGAAATATTGGCCAGGAATTGATGTTGTGAGGAAGCTGTGTCACAATTATCTTTTTTCACAAAGCCAAAAGCTATTATTTTTAAACCAGATTGGTTTTATGGGAAGTGTTTGAGACTGCTGTGTTGAGTGGAGCTAATGTCATGGCTAAGTGACTCTAATTACCCTTCCCAGTAATTTAAGCAATTAGGCCAAGACACTGAAATGATACACTAGCAATATGGAATCTGTCCTGGGATAAAAGCAAATTTCAATTTCAGTTTAGCCTAATGTTGGTGCATGAGTGCAGGAAAATTCCAAGAATTGAATTAAATTATGTCCCCTGACCTTTCTTGTGTTGTTAGTCTTCAGTATTGGTATTGGTTGAGGGAAAAATATTGCTCAGGAAGTGATGTAACAAGGAAACCATGTCCCAGTAGACATTTCTTTTAACAAAAAAAGCCAAAGGCTGGATGTATTACCTTTGAAAGAGACCTCCTGTTTTTGACATCACTGGAATTTGAAAAACATTTTTTAAGAAATCAAACATTGTTTTTCTAAAAAAAATTAAGGGAAATCTGGAATGAGATGGTTCCTGTTCTTACCCAGCACACCTTCCAACAGCAAGTTGCTACAGAGTTGCTCACCACTCATTTAAAATACAGAATTTATATAAATCGTTAGCACCTTTAGGAGCTGAATTACAGTTCATAGATTTTGGTTTATATGCACTCTGCTTAGCCTTGTTAAAAAAAAAGCTTGATGTTGATAACATTCTGTTATGGTTCTCATAATGTTGCCAAAGGGAAGCCTCCAATGACACTATAGGGTGACTGCAGTTAGTTCAGACAAAGGATGAGGAAATTGCCCTTAATTTCAGGTCCTGATGGCTTCCCAGAGACCTAGGATTTTAAAATAATACAACACAGAATGAGGTCATTCAGCCCATCATACCTTTGCTGGCTCTTTGGAACAACTGTCCCCCACTCTTGTCCCATAGGGTGGAATTTTCCATGCCTATTGGTGGCGAGTGTCAGCGGATAATAGGGCGCAAAGGCCAATAATTGGTTTCACGACATTGTGAAACCAGTTTGCAATCGTCCACTCTGGCCGTCAATGGCAAGCCCGTATCCCACCATCGGACATCAGGATTTTCATTGATATGCAATTGTATGTCATTATAAGCCCAGCTCGCCAGAATTATCCCTCCACACTGGATCATCTGGGCATGTCTACGTGATTGTACACCGATGTGTTTTACAACTGAACATAAGTGATGTGCACCTAGTGAGCTGCACTTCACTCGGGACTTCACGGTTTGTTTGACTACTGTGCTTTGGTCAGCACTCACAGTCATCAGCACCAGGCTTCACAGGCAGCACCACAGCACTTTTAGGGGGGCTCTACCTACCAGACCAGCTTTTCAATGGCTGCAGGGCTAGGGCTTACTTGGAGAAGGGGGAGAACTGGCCTCAGGCAAGGGAAGAGGCTGCAGGGCGAGGGCTGTACTGGGGAAAGGGGGGTATCCCAGGGTGTGTGGAGGGGGGCACAAGTTGGTCTGTGCAAATGGCTGAGGAGGGCTGAGGAGGCAGTCTCCAGAGGAGATGAGGCCAGATGGAGATGTGAGGCTGTGTGTGTGAGAGAGAGTGAGTGGTGATGTCCCTTGAACTGACAGTCAGTGAGATGCCAGTGAATGCGGGATGGGGTTGTGAGTGTGTGAGTTTAGGGTATGAGATGGTTGCCTTACCCTGGCAGCATGGATGAGATCATTCCTCCTCTCTCTGTATTGGATGGCCAACCTCTTCTGTGCAGCATTGGCACTGATCGCCACTGCAATCGCCTACCAAGCCGGAGTGGCAATATTGCTGTCACTCCTGCGGCCAGAGCGGGGGTAGAGGACATCACGGCGGCCTTTACAGCATCCAGAGGTGCTCGAGGGTTGTGTCACGAAACCAGGGAGCTGCAGTCTTCTTGCCTTTCAGAGCCATGTCTTCTTTGCAGCAGTCCTGAGATGAAAGCACTGAGAGATGTGTGTGCTGCTGCACTTGCATGATGAAGTGGCAAAGTGACGGTGTAGCGGGCAAATTGGAGCCTGCCCACCATCAAAATAGCCTGTTTCCCAGGAATGCATGATTAATGAGGCAGGATTGGGCCAATACTATATGAAAAGCCGCCATTGCAGCACACTTAATGCAAATCTGAGATGATTCCACACATAGTCTTGCAGCTTTTACTCCTTCAATTACTTACCCAAGTTTCTTTTGAAAGTTATTGTTGAATCTGCTTCCACCACCCATTCAGAGCATTCCAGCTCATAACAACTCACAGAGTTAAAAATTGTTTTCTCATTTTCCCCATGGCTCTTACACTAGTTAACCTATACCTATGTCCTTTGTTCACTGACAAAACCATTCATAATTTTGAAATCTCCATTAAAATCTCCTCTTAACCTTCTCTGCTGTATGATCACCTTTAATGTCACCATTAGCACATCCTTTAGCTAATATCACCACCGTCAATACCCCTTTGACCTTTTGTTTATGATATCTTTGGCAATCTCTCCTTTGTCTCCACCTATCACTGGCCCTCTATCCAGCTTCACCTGTCCAACCACCCTTAAACAGCTTATATTTCACCACATTTCTATTGCTCTTTAGTTCTGATGAAGAGTCATACGGACTCGAAACATTAACTCTGTCTTTCTCTCCACAGATGCTGTCAGACCTGCTGAGCTTTTCCAGCAATTTTTTTGTTTTTGTTGGTAATACCACTGTTTGTTTTAGCCGCTCACCTGATTAATTTGCCGGTTGTTCAATGAGAGTCTGAAACAAAAGTAACTTTAAGAAGACACATATCGCAGTCAGCAAGGTGCAGACTGAATCATGGATGCTGACTGTACAGAGGCTCAGTGTGCATGTGCTGGCCAGTTGAAAGAATTCTCCAATTTATCTCACTCCTCTCCGCCCTGCTCCCACATCCCCCCCCCACCCCACCGCCTCACAATCCCCCAAAGCCCTGCCCATTTTTTTCCTCTTTTTTTGAATAAATATCCAGTCTGACGAAGCAGAAGTGAGGTGAAGAGTGAGACAGGAGTTTCAATCAAAAAAGGAAGAAGATGCCCCACAATCAAAGCTAAAATCTTCACTGATACAACAAATTATTTCATCTGACTGCGTTTTTATGCAAATGTTATTCTAATTGAAATATTTCAATTCTGCTCTGCCTGAAGTGATTATGCCCTAGTTTATCACCGTATATGGCAAAACACCCATCTGCTACAAAATTGTTTTTGTAGCTATAATATAACACGGTTAACACGTTCCTGCTAAATCCAATTACAGGTAGAGTTACATGTATATCTGCAAAAAAAAAGAAATCACAAGTAGTTAAACTTGACAGCATCTTTCCAATTATGGGAGCTTTTT
This sequence comes from Carcharodon carcharias, assembly GCF_017639515.1. NCBI lineage: Eukaryota > Metazoa > Chordata > Chondrichthyes > Lamniformes > Lamnidae > Carcharodon > Carcharodon carcharias. The sequence goes on along the minus strand of NC_054475.1, from coordinate 158,123,084 downwards.
GCAGGAAGTGCAGCTTACACTGGCAATTCTCAGTTTATCCTCCACCCCAAGGTCTTCATTGTTATCCATAACGTTTCCAGTTCTGTTCAGTTGCCATCTGGATAACGTGCTCTGTGCTCTCCACTCAGCTCCATTGTTAATCAACCTGGAGAGTCGACCCTTCGCCGGGAGTTCCTGCGGTTGCAGCAGGAGAATACGAAACGCTCGGCACCCCAGCAACAGCAGCAGGTGCTCCAGCAACAGCTGCAGGAGCAGGAGAAGTACAAGCAGCAGCTCCTGGCCGAGCGGCAGAAGCGGATCAACCAGCAGAAGGAGCAGAGGAGGTGGCTGGAAGATGTAAGCGTTTTCTTTTCAAAGATTTGCCATTCACATTTGTTTCTGTTTCACCCCCACTGGGGAGATCGTCTTCCTCCCTGTTTCGTTATTGCAGCCAACCGTGGAGCATAAACCTGGCATGGACAACTTTGGCTGAATGGCCCCGTTTCTGTGCTGTGCATCCTATCTGGTCCTATGCAATCGGGGGTTCCGCGATACATCCTCACCTCCAGCTTTGCATCATTTCCTTGCCAACATTGCTCATTCGCAGCTCAGAGAGTTTAAACGAGAAGCTAAAAGTCCTTTGCCCTACGTTGTGGTCGGTTACCATTAACTGTTTCTGCATGTGTGTGCGATACGTCCATTGGATGTAAGATAGAAACTCCTTCAGAAGGAAAATAAAACACAGAAAACATCAAAACTATTTTCTAACTAATTTTTTTTTTCAAAAATAACCATTTTATAAACTGCTGTTTTAAAAAAAAAAGCAAGTATGTAAGGAGTTTACAAGCTCTCAGGAGAATCATATGAAGTGAGAACCATATTTAGTTATGCAGTTCTTTACCTTAGCGTGAGGATGCTCAGTGATAGGGACAGGTTCTTTCCTGGTGAGAGGAGACCGGGGCTTGTGTGGAGGGACCATAACTACTGGACTATCCTGCAGCAGCAACCAGTCCTGGGTGAAGTGGACTCTCCACTCAGATTGTCCAGGGTCTGGTCTTATAACCTTGCGAAAATGTAGGTATATAAACACCCAATGATCACCAAATGTGAGCAGGATTGACAATATTTGCACATTGTAGTGAAGCAAAGATTGGGACAAGAGGGTTCTGTGCAGTGAAGTGTTGAGGAACTGCGGTAAATGTACCAGCAGTGATATTCCCTGAGCCTCCATATCTGAATTTATGTTATTTTCTTGGGCCTCAGCAGTTGGGAGGATTATTGGGCCACAGTACCTTCTATCAATCTGCAAACAACTTCATATAGCACACTCCTTGTCCCCATGTTCACGGGTACTTTGAAAAACAATCAGAGGAGAGCAGTGTCCATGTATCAATACGACATACTATTTTTCTGTTGTATAACTGACATTGTTAATGTGCTACAACAAAAACAGAAAATGCTGGAAAAGCTCAGCAGGTCTGACAGCATCTGTGGAGAGAGAAACACAGTTAACGTTTCGAGTCCGTATGACACTTCTTCAGAGCTACTGTTACTGTTTGCTGTTACTAATGTGCTGTCAGCTAATGATGTCTGAACAATCTGATAGCTGAGAGTGAAATCTCCATCAGTAGTATTGACATGAAAGGCAATCCAGACAAACTGTTCACAATGGCAAAGGACTCAATGCGATGGAACACAAGTTAAAGATTAGAAAGTTAGGATTAGAAGGGAAGTCGGGTGGAATGTTTTAAACAAAAAGGTAATGAAGTTGTGACTCTGTTACCTGAAAGACACTGTTGAAGAAGGCAGCAACTTACTTTTTGGTCAATGTTCTGGGGATTACCACTGACAAGCTGCCTGACTGGACCAGCCACATAAATACTGTGGCTACAAGAAATTGGGAATTCTGCAGAGACCTCCTCACTCCCCAAAGCCTGTCCACCATCTACTAGGACAAATCATGAGAGTGATGGAATATTCTCCACTTGCCTTGATGAGTGCAGCTTCCACAACACTCAAGAACCTCAACGCCATCCAGGACAAACCATGTTTGATAGGCACCCCATCCTCCACCTTAAACATTCACTCCCTCTACCACCGACACACAGTGGCAGCAGCGTGTACCATCTACAAGATCATATACTGTAACAAATTGCCAAGGCTCCTTAGGCAGCACCTTCCAAACCTGGACCTCTACACCTAGAAGCACAAAGGCAGCAGATGCATAGGAACACCACCAGCTGCAAGATCCCCTCCAAGTTACGCACCATCCTGACCTGGAGCTATATCACCGTTGCTTCACTGTCACTGGGTCAAAATCCTGGAACTCCCTTCCTAACAGCACCGTGGGTGTATCTATAACACATGGACTGCAGCGGTTCAAGAAGGCAGCTCAGCACCACCTTCTCAAGGGCAATTAAGGATGGGCAATAAAATCTGGCCTTTCCAGCGATGCCCACATCTTATGAAAGAATTTTTCAAATAAAATTGGATGCAGTTTAGGGGAGAGGACAAAATGTTGAGTGCTTGGTATTGATCTACAACAAAAAAAGATTTGTTTGGATCTAATGGTACTTATGCATTCGTAAAAATTCTGAAGAAGCAATTACCCTCATAAGTTGAGCTTTTACGATGGAAGGAGAGCCTGGATGTGTAACAACAGAGACATTTTGCATAATCTGAAGATATAGGGATGAAATGGTTATATACAACATTGACCAGGACATCTTGATTAAAGTGCAATGTGTTTGAAGGCTGAAGAGATCTTCCTTATTTTCTTCTGATCTTTTGAATTTCCAGTGTTGTACAATACCTGATTCTGTAAAGTCACTTAATGCATCTCAGAAACAACAAGTTGAATGTGGACAGTCATTCTTTTATTTTACAAATCCCAAAATTCTGGGACCCTGCTCCTGTCACAGAGAGCTCCTCAACAGGAGAATCGGGGGTGGAGCAAATGCACTTGAATGGTGGCATTCCCCATTTTCTGGTTATTAAAATAAGCCACTGAATCTCCAATGAGCAAGTCTTAGACAACGCAGTTTGGCCCTATAATAACTGTCTATTTGCATTAGATATACCGGCCTAAATTTTCCGGTTCCATCGGGAATCATCGTAAGGGGACGGAAAATTTAAGGGACCAGCAAAAGGTTCATTGAGTTCAGGTAGGAATCTCCAGTCCCGCAGTGGACGGACCAGTAAAAGTATAAGAAAGGAACGGTTTTCCCTTTAAATAGATGTCTTAAGCTGTCATAATTGTCATGAAGCTATTAATGTATATAATGTTTTGGAAAATGTTTTTCTTTTAAAATAGAGGTTTAATCTGTAGATGTGTCTTAATTGGATTAAAGCCAGCTAGTCTGGGTGCTTTGATGTGTACTAGTTTTGATATGTAAGAGAGAGAGCGTGCTTTTGCATTTTTTGAATAGAGCATTCAAGAAGTGGGTTGAAAGCTGATGCATTTCTAGCAGATACCAAACAATATGTTTATATCACTAATGAAGTTGGAGCTATTAAAGAGGTTTCATTGTTAGAGAGGTTTAGTTCAGAGGTTGTTGATACAATGAGAATTAGCATTCAATGGGGCTAGTAGGTATAACTTCAGTAGTTTCCGGGTGTGCAGAGCAGACGCAATGTGAGATCAAAGGGCAGCTGCAAGCCTCCAACCGGCTCCACAGGAACCAAGTGAAAGAACCTAATTGTGAATTTGTAGGGTGAAAATGCTTTGCCTGGTGGTTGGTTACACCTATGGGTTGCTGTTGCCTTAATGGAGATTAGTTTGGGAATTTGTTAAAAGTTATGATAGTTATAATTTGAAGCCTTGTGCATATATTTTAACCTGTGTAAATGAATAAAATGTTTCAATTAGTTTAATGTAAACCCTCGAGAACCAGTGGTCTGATTCCTGAACTTAGAGTCGCATCTCAAACACAACATTTAAAATTATAGGTTATGACAGTTGTTTAGAGTTTCCTCTGGGCTTTTTAAATAACTCCATTTTACCAACTGCATCGGTCATAACATAATCAATCCGCTGTGCCTCACTAACATAGTTGCTAACACTTCAGTTATTCTATATGAAACTTCTTTCCGCGATGTTCAAGGATAACATTACACATGGCCTTCTCCCTTGCAAGCACAGAGGTAGCACTGCTGGGTAACTGGAAATAATTTTGGCAGTGTGCGACGGTGTAGAATGGACAATGTTGATTGAGCACCCATTACGCATCTATCCTGAGTACTCTTCCCATCAGCTTCAATCAGGAGAGATCTATAACAGGCAGCTGAATCTTGCACTATTGCCAAAGTCCAAATCACCACCCCACCACCACCATTGCGTTGGTCCGTATGTGCATGATCTATGCGATCTTTTATTTTCCGTGGAAGTCATATCTGAGCGGTAAAATTAATCAGCTAGACTCGGGTTTTCCGTCAATTGTCATTTCTGCACTGACTTGCACAGCACCACAAGAGGGAACAGGAACTGCGAAAACAGCAGGAATGTAGGAAGAAAAAACCAGAGGTGAAGGAGAGACACAGAAAAGAACAGAAGAGTAGAGGAGAAGAAGAAACGAGATGGGCAGAGGAGGAAAGGTGGAAGATAGTGGAAGGGAAAAGGAGAGCTGAGAAGAAACAGGTACGCACTTACCTATTGGGATACTGAGCACTCTGAATTTGGTCACTTTAAAGGGTGAATTATAGCACTAAGCTTTGCAATGGATATCAGCAGGCTTCATCGGCAACTCCATTTCAAGACACTTTTGTAATGTTTTATTGTGCTCATTGGTTCTCATGAAACACTTTTTTAAAGTAGTTGCATTTAAATATCACCTTTCACACCTTCACAATGTCCCAAAGTACATAACATTGAATTTTTGAAACGGATTCAGTGCTGTAATGTCGGAAATGCAGCAATTGTTTTGCAGACAGCCAGCTCCCACAAATAGGAATGTTATAACCACCATATAATCTGTTTTAATCATGTTTTTCTTCATTACATATTGCCTTGAAATCTTTGTATCCACCTGAGAGGGCAAGAAGGGCCTCTTTTTAGCATCTCATTCTGAAAGGCAGTGTAGCACTCCTGCAGCACTGCATTGAACATTTTAGGTTTAATGAGCAAATCTCTAAAGTGGGATTTGAACCTGCCACCTTCTGGACTCAGAAGACAAGCAGGCTGCCACTGAGTTACAGTGACACTCATGCTTTAGTGACCATCACCATAATGATCTTGAGTTTGAGTATTCTCAAAATTGCTTTTCAGATAGGCTGAAGTTCAATGCAAACTTTCTAAAGCAGGTTTTGGATATCTACTTTCAATTGGCTCCAATTTCTGCCATTGAAATGAGCACAAATGACAGGGAAAGAGAAAATATTCAGGATTTTGCAATGGTCTATATTTCTGAATGATTAAGTGGAGGATTCAGGGGAGATTCTATATGCCTCTGTGGGAATCATGTGTAACCATTTACAGAGAACTTGTCAAATATATTTCTCCATCAAGACACTTGTTAATCTCCCCATTAATTCTGAACTGATATTACATAACTTACCTATCTGCAGATGGAAGGCCTACCAGAATCCCGGCTGAGTGAAATCTCCAAAGCGATGGATGTACCTCAGCTGCAGGTATGCAAACACAGTTTGCTAACTTTACCATTATATTTTCACATGGTTTATTCCCTGGATCTTGCTGGGCACCTGCTGCATGGGAGAAAAGCCTGGCCAGTCCCAGATACGAGGAACATATGTACAGAGCCTGTTGTAGACATTGTGGTGTCTTAAAGTGGACCATACAATTTGCGCACAACATTTTAAACTGCATTCTAATTCCTAAATGGAATAGGTGCAGCATTTCCATGATGCTTTGTGAGCTACTAGCAGGATGTTAACTCACTAGGATAAAAAAGCTAGTTACTGTCGGGAAATGTAATATTGCATATTAGTGATGAGTCGAACATAACCTTATGGGCAGAATTTTGCCCCTGATGGGCGGGCGGAGGCGGGTCCCACTGGCTCAGCGGCAGGTGGGCAGCCGGTCCCCGCCACCATTTTGAGTGGGCGGGCCAATTAAGGCCTGCCCAGCAGGCTGCCTGATGGAGTGCGCTATGCACTTCCTGTGCAGGAGGGGAGGGATTCCCCACCCCCAACTCGCTAATGGAAAATTCTGGCCTACAGCTGACACCACGCAATGGACATTGGAATAGTTCTAAACCCTGGTCTAACAAATAGACAAACATTGATGGTGTCTTTCAGTTATTTCATATGCAAGATCTTTGGGACTGGGTCAAATCTGGTACAGTTGTGAATTGAATTACATAATTTTACAGCACATAGGAGCCTTCTCCCTCCCCACATCATCTAGTTTCATTAACATAGCCTTTTATTCCTTTCTCGTGTACTGAGCTAGCTCCCTCTGAAAAGCATCTATGCCATTTTTCTCAACTACTCCATGTGGTAGTGAGTCCCACCTTCTGACCATTCTCTCAAGAAAGAAGTTTATCCTGAATTATTTTTTGGATTTATTCATAACTATCTTATATTTATGGTCTCTAGTTTTTAACTCACTTGTGCTTAACTTGACTATCCGACCAAACTGCTCCATAATTTTAAAGCCATTCAGGAAATTAGCAACAAATAGTGAGCACATGGTTACAAGGAAGGAGTGTAATTTGAAAGGGAAAAAAAGAAAAATTGAGACCTTAGGAAGAACGACGAACTGTGATCATTTAAGAATATGAAGGAAAGAGACCAGACATCCAGGAGGAAAATAAGATGAAGAGCAGGACTGGAGTGACAAACAGGATCAGGAGGACAGTGACTTGTACCCAACATTGGCGCAATTTGAATCCAATAAAAATCTGGAATTAAAAATCTGATGATGACCATGAAGCCATTGCCGATTGTCATAAAAGTCCATCTGGTTCACTAATGTCCTTTAGGGAAGGAAATCTTCCATCCTTACCAGATCTGGCCTACATGTGGCCCCAGGCACATAGCAATGTGGTTGACTCTTAAAAGTGCCCTCTGAACGAGGGCAAATAGAGATGGGCAATAAATGCTGGCCTAGCCAACGATGCCCACATTCCATGAACGAATAAAAAAAACTCAGTTTACCCCCTGTAAACAAGAAACCAGATGACTTATAGCAAGTTAATTCTTCACAAAAGACAGGGATCTAAAGAGCAGCATCAGGAACACAAAAGTGCTGCTCTCAATTATACCATCACGTTGGCATAGAACATGGGTACACATTTAGGGCAGGATCTTCCAGTTGGCGAGCAGGGGGCAGGGCCTGCTCACCGAAGTGTAAAATGACGTGGATGACGTCGGGTGGAACTCCTGATGTCACCCCGCATCATTTCCATTTTCAGGTCGGCCGGGGCGCAGCCGAGTCAGCTGTGCACCCGCCGACCTGTCAATGTCCAATTGAGGCCAATGAAAAACTATTTAAGGTCATTAATGGACCTGCCCGTCCAACCTTAAGGTTGGTGCACAGGCCGGGAGCCCTGGCGGGCTTCGGAAAAAGCATGAAACCTCATCCACAGGCGGGATGAGGTTTCATGAGGGTATTTAAATTTTTAAGAAAGGTTTCGATAAAACTTATGGACATGTCCCAACTCATGCGACAATGTCACCTGAGGGGACATGGCAGGGAAACATGTTTCTTAAAAGTTTTAAATCGGAGCTGATCTCCCTGAGGCAGCACATAGCACTTCCGGCTGAGGGAATCTCCCCCGCAACTACCACTGCCACCGCACCCCCTCCCCCCCCCCACCCCCCCACCCCCCCACCCACCCCCACACCCCCACCCAACCCGCCTGCACAGGGAGCGCATAGTGCTTCCTGGCAGACATCATGCTGGGCGGGCCTTAATTGGCCTGCCCACGTAAAATGGCAGTGTGCCCCCAATCGGCAGTGCCGATTGGAAGCGCGCCCACCTGCGCCCACTTCTGCACTACCCCCTGGGGGGGAGAATTTTTCCCTTAATTATTGTTTGCTCCACGTTAGTGGCATTAACCAGGCACCAGAACACAAGAAATCAGGAAGACATTGGTAGGCACCTGTCAGACACTCCAAATGGAATTTGGAGTATTTACAATAGAGGATAATGACAAGCTGCTGTCATATGTCACATCTTCCATCATTGACTCTTCGACTGGAGCTAACTACTGCACCCCCCAATCCCCTGTTCAGTCCTTTTATATGTTTCCTTTGCCTCGAAAGCTGGTTGTGCTGTAAAACAATCTTTGGAACAGATGTGAGCACTTCCAAAGCAGAACCAAGGAACCTCAGCTTGTCCACTCTGGTCCCATTTATTGGATGACAGGGAATTTTTTATTAATTTGACACCAAGCTTAAATATCCCTGTTAAAATCATTCGACCCAGTTAAAGGATACCAGATGTGATCGGATAATTTATTTGGAGGTACGTTAGTAAGTAAAAAATTTAACTGGTCTGGAAATTGAAAAAAAACAGGACTGCACAGACATCCAAATCCCTAAAATGGAGGGTAGGAAGCAAATGTAGAACCATGAGCCATATTGGGTAAAGACAAACGTGAGGTGTTCCTTTCCCGCCCCTAAAACAGGTGCTTGTCACTTTGGATATACAAATAAAGGACAAAATGCTTGCTTGATATCCCTTCTCCTGAAGCAGCCATCTTGCCATCTACACGTATGGGAACCATGGGGAATCACCTGCAACAAGGAAGGCTTCTTCCCCCCTCCCCATCATCACACATACTCCTGAGTATCTGGCCTTTTTCTTTACAAAGTTATAGAGAAAAATTTTTTTTTTCCCCGATTATACCTGACATTGGTACAACAAAAGAGGCTGGGGAGGCTGAACTGTTGACAGCTCGGTGCCATTTCACTTGAGCGTGGAGATTTCCCCAGAACTAGTGGAAGAGAAGTCAGAGAAACTGGTTAGAGCAAATTTTCTGAAAGGAGAATCACGTGGCGGAAGAAGTCGGTACAGAGAAACAGGTGGAAAATAAAGAGTAAGGATTATGGAGGTTGGTGGGGGGGGGGGGGGTGGGGGGGGTGTGGGTGGTGGGGTGGGGAATAGAGTGATTGCAGTGTGGAGGGAATTAAAAGGAAAGCAGAGATGAGAAAGGAAATAGAACGTATGAAGGACAGAATGATTAAAGGCTATGCTTTGTCAAAATCACAGGAACAAATTAGAACCTGCCTGCCACTGATGCCTGAGTGCTTCAAGAGGATGTAATCCTTAACAAAGGGCTGTGAACTCAATTCCTCATATCATATAAGATAATTGGCAAAAGAGCCAGAAATGAATGAGAAGAATTTTATGCAGTAAGCTATGATGACCTGGAATGCAATGCCTGAAAGGGTAATGGAAGCAGATCCAATAGTAACAATAAGAAGAAAATTGGATATATACTTGAAAGGAAAAATTGGCAGGGCAATGGGGGACGAGCAGGGGAGAATGGGACTAATTGGATAGTTCTTTTGAAGAGCCAGCACAGCTAGGCACGGTGGGCAAGATAGTTTTCTTCTGTGCTGTGTCTTGTTTTTCTACCAGCTCAAGTGCCTCGATCTCCTTTTTATGGTCTAGAGTCCAGAAACATTCGCGCTATTCCAAAGGGCTGGATTTTACAGGTCGCCACTGACACCCCTGTCCCCCCCACCCCTAGCTAAAAGGTTTGGGGGAGCCCTCCCACTATCCCAATGACGACCCCACAGCAATTTAACACTATGAGCAGCACTAATTGCTTTAAAGTGAAAGTTCTGCCCCTTTCGCAGGAGGAAGTCCTGCTGTGGAGAGCTGTCAGCCAATCAGGTGGCTGGCGCTCTGTAGTCCAGCAGCACCAACTGGGAGCGATGGAACTACAGGCAGTCCCATCCCGCCAAGGAGCCCAGGTAAGCCCAGGACTGAGGGTCTCAGCAAGAAGAACGAGGGGCTTGTTGTGGGGGGGGGTGCTGGACTCCAGAGACCAGGGAGAAGGTTAAAGGAGGAGGATGACCTTGAAGAGGGGTGACTCTGATGCACCCAGGGAACCCAAAAGGGAGGTCCCCCCTCGCACCCAACCCCCACCCACCCCCATTCCCCCCCCCCCCCCCCCCCCCCCCCCCCACCCCTCTCCACCACCCCCGACAACACATGCCCGACACCAGCTCACACAGTTGAAACTGCCAGGCTTGCTGCATGACACAGATAAAATTCCTGGTGGGGTTGGGGGGGAGATGAGAGCCTTAAGTGGCCACCAGTTGTCCCCCTAAGGGCCTCACTAGGCCCAAGGATGGCAGGGGTGCACAACACGTTCTCTGCTCCCCGTAAAATTTCGGGCAGGTCAGGGGCAGTGGTTAGGCCAGCAGGAAGACCCACTGCTAGATTTTTAACGTGCAATCGCCCTGCTGTCACACACACCAACGAGGAAGGATAGAATTCAGCCCCAAGTGTGGCCTAATCAATGGCCCATACAGAGTAAGCCTAACCTCCTCTGCTTTTCAATTCTATCCCTTGAGAAATGAACCCCAGTGCTTGGTTTGCTGGTTTATTATTCCGACCAAATTATACCATCTCACACTTGTCTATATCAAAGTTAACTTACCGATTGCACAACTATTCCGCAAGTTTATTAATGCCTTCCCGTATTTCTCTCACAGTCCTCTTCTGCATTAAATATACTCCCAATGTGGTGGCATTTTCAAATTTTGAAATTGTCCTTCCGATTCCTGAATCCAGATTGTTTATCTAAATGGTGAACAACAGTGGCCCTCGCACAAACCAAAACAGAAAATGCTGGGAAAACTCGGCAGGTCTGGCGGCATCTGTAAAGAGAGAGAAAAACAGAGGCCAGAATTTTGCCATCAGTGTGTGGAGGCGGGGGGGGGGGGTGGGGGGGGGGGTGGGGGGAGTCGCGGAGGGGGGGGCAGGCCCGACAGGACAATGTGTAAAATGATGCGAGATGATGTCGGGCGTGCGTCCCAATGTCATCACCATAAGACCATAAGACCTTAAGACATAGGAGCAGAAATTAGGCCATTCGGACCATCGAGTCTGCCCTGCCATTCAATCATGGCTGATAAGTTTCTCAACCCCATTCTCCCGCCTTTTCCCCGTAACCTTTGATCCCCTTACCAATCAAGAACCTATCTATCTCGGTCTTAAATACACTCAATGACCTGGCCTCCACAGCCTTCTGTGGCAATGAATTCCATAGATTCAGAAGGCTGTGGAGGCCGGGCATCATTTTGACCTTTCATTCGACAGGCGTGCACTGGAGGCGGCTGCGCACCCACCAAACTGTCAACAGCCTATTAAGGCCATTAAAAAAGTAATCAAGCATATTAACAACGCTGCCCGTCCAACCTTAAGGTGGACAGGGGAGGCAGGCGAAGAGTCCAAGCGGCCTTCATGTTTTTCAGGAAACCTCATCCACGGGCAGGATGAGGTTTCCTGAAGGTTTTGTAAAATAAATTAATAAATTTTGCTACACTCACAAACATGTCCCCGCTCATGTGACATGAGGGGGCATGTTTAAGTAATGTTTTACTTTATTTATAACAACATTTATTTAATCAACTTAATCTCCCTGAGGCAGCGCTGTGCCTCAGGGAGATTGCTGCGGTCTTCCACGAGCATGCACGAAAGAGCGCAGTCCCCAACTCTCCCCCCCCCCGCCCCTCCCGTCGCCCACACAGGCCACGCGTTACACTGGGGGGTGAGCCTTAATTGGTCTGCCCATGCAAAATGGTGGCACACAGCCGATCGCGAGCAGCGATTGGCTCTGCTTCCGCCCCTGCCCGCTCCTGCCCAGCCCAGCCGGCATCGGTAAGATTCAGCCCAGAGTTAATGGGTCCGTTTGACCCTTCTTCAGAGCTGAGCTTCAGAGCAGAATTGTGTTCAGAGGCCAACTGCAGTCAAGGGCACAGCCCTCGAACTCAGCGGCTTGCTAGGCCATTTCAGAGGGCAATTAAGAATTAATCACATCGCTGTGGGTCTGGAGTCACGTGTAGGCCAGTTAAGGACGGCAGATGTCCTTCCCTAAAGGACGTTATTGTGAAAATCCATCTGGTTCACCAATCAATGATAGCTTCACATTCACCATTACTGGGACTAGCTTTCAATTCCAGATTTTATTAATTGGATTTAAACTCCACCAGCTTGATTATGAACCCATGTCCCCAGATCATTAGCTCAGGTCTCTCGATTACTAGCCCAGCACCATTACCACTACACTGCCATCTCCACGTGTGTATATATCTGCCTGTCAGTCAGTCAGAACTATTCTTTTCTCATTTTTTAATATATATATGTGTATTATTTCCTGTTCTATTTCTTCCCTAATTTCTATTAACATGTGTATGCAATTCACCAGGACAAGGGTTATTATTCTCTCTATGTTTGAGTGGTTTCTCAATTATCTTGCCCCTTGCTCTCTTAAATGTCTATGGGCAGGATTTTTAGTTCGGTGGACGCCGGCGATCGCCAGGCCAGGGAGGGGCTGAGGAACAGGCCCCTGACTGCAATTGGCCCCCGCCCACGATTCCATGCTGGCTGGCCAATTAACAGCGTGAGGCAGGAGGAGGGCGAGCGCTGGAGTCAGCGTTGGGGGGAGCACAGAACGAAAGCTCCCTGAAGGCGGAGAGCTGCCTCAGGGAGCTGAAGGATTTAAATGCAAAAAAAAAATAAAGGTTTTAAAAACCGGGGGAAAACGCCCACGCGTCAGAATCAGTCATCGGAACATATGGACGATGACAATTCTGTCCAAACACTTTTATTTTTTTTGTTAATTAATATCGGAAACCTCATCCTGAAAAATCCAGATTGGCCCGCCCACCAGCCAACCGTATTGTTGGACGGGCAATAAAAAATCTCAGTAAATTGCTACTTTGATGGCCTTAATAGGCCTCCTAATTGTCGGCGGGCGCATTTCCGACTCTCACGCTCTTCCGCGGGTTGAAGTATTGTGCAAATGTGCGATGACGTTGGGACGCTCACCTGATGTCATCATCTATTTCATGCTCGAGCTGGTTGGGTGCGGTCCTGCACGCCGGGCAAAAAATTCTGCCCTACGTCTGTTTTGTTCTCTTCCAATGTCATGTCCACCATATAAATCTCCCCGGCAAATATCAAGGCCAAGTAATTAAATAATATTCCTGCCGTTTTGTCAGTGTTACCTGGGAGTGGGCATCTCTTAGTAGCCTAATCCTCATCCTGATGTTTCTTTTGTCATTTATAGGTCACTAGCATTACTGTTTCTTTTTCTATTCCTTGATAATTTAATATTGCAGTTTATCTTTGCCATCTGAGTTGTTTTTTTGATCTGTATTCAGATCCTCTCTTGGGTTTCCATTGTTTCGTAAGCTTTACGGGTCTCCAAAAAACCCTGAAACTGAGCTCAAAAGCCATTCTGTTATCCATGCTCCACAGCACTTCACTTCAGGATTTAGATTCCATCTTCAAGCGTTTAACAAGCTAAAAGTCCAAGTGCGCTCCTGGTCCCTTTCGCCTTGCAGAGCTAAGGAACAGGTGCAAACCGGTCCACCTCACTCATAACCACGGCCCATAGGCAAATTACATCAATGTCCGACTAGGAAACCTCTGACTGGACACAAATTAGCCCATGAAACTGCCACCTCCTTCTGCTTTAGAAGCGCCATCTGGTCGATAGCAAATCCACTTCGAACAATTAAAATGGTAAACGTAGAATGTTATTGCTGAGTGAATTTTTTCATGCTGTAATAACAAAGTTTGCCTTCTTCAGAGTCTTACCGAACACTTGGGCCTACCTTCTATTTAGGGTGCAGATAAACCAATAGGGAACTGGTGATGGCTTAGCTTTGCCACATACCAAGCTGAGGAAGATAGCCCCTGGGCATCCTGTCCCTCCATACCATGAGCCCACAAACGGAGGTAAAACAAGTCCCTGCACCCCTGCTTTAAAAAGGCCCACAGACTTACAGGTAAGTACACTGTCATGATGCCGGTGTTTGAAGTGGGATGCTTCTTAACTACTCTTCCTTTCAGCCATTGTATTCGGTCCCCATTGTAAACTCTTTTCCCAAACTAGTGACTCCATTCCTCTCCCTGGCAACAGTTTGAGGCTAAGCCAGTCTGTTTGCAACCTCAGTGCCACATTTGATCCTGAGGTGAGCTCCCGACCTCTTGTTCATGTCATCTCTAAGACCTCCTATTTCCACCTCCATAACAATGCTCGACTTCGCCCCTTTCTCAATTCACCTGCCGCTGACCCCCCCATCCATGCCTTCTTAATGCTGAGTCTCAAATATTCCAATACACTCCTGCTGGTCTCCCGCATCCTACCCTCCATAATCGTAAGGTCATCCATAACTCTGCTGCCTGTGTCCTAACTCGCAGCAAGCTCAGTTCCCCTATCAGTCCCATGCTCGCTGACCTACATTGGTTCCTGGTCCAGCAATATCTTGGTCTTAAAATTCTCATCCCTCCTGGGCTTTGCTCTCCCTATCTTTGTCATCTCCTCCAGCCCCACAACTCTCTGAGATATCTGCACTCCTCTAATCCTGGCCTCTTGTGCATCCCCAATTTATTTACTCCACCATTGGTGACAGTACCTTCATTTGCCTAAGCCCCAAGTTCTAGAATTCCTACCTCTCTGCCTCACTTTTCTCCTTTAAGGCACTTCTTAAAGCCTTCCCTTTGACCAAGTGTTTGGTCGTTTGACCTCATGTCTCCTTATATGGTGTGGTGTCATACTTTGTTTGGTAATGTTCCTGTGAGGCATCTTGGAACATTTTATTACTTACAAGGTGCTATACAAATATAAGTTGTTGTTGTTAGATCTCTTCAAAATACCTCCATCATTGCCCAAGTGAAACGATCAGGTAAGCCAGCTCCTCCTTGCCCTGCCACAGTCAGGGACACTTGGAGGAACCTGAGGGCAGCAGGGACTAACTCACCTGGCAACTGTTCTTAGCAGCGTGGAAAAGCACCTTGCTTCTCCTCAAAACTGCGCGCCGATGGTATGCAAAAAACTGCAGATGATGAATCAAGGCTATGGAGGGGGATCAGAACAGTGAGATTAGTTATGTTCTGCTGCATCAAACGATCAGTACAGAAAGTATGGCTGAATGCCCTCCTTCTGTGCTGCTAAGGGCTTCACACCTTTCATTTACAACATAGAAAAGATGGGGGGGAGAGAGGGGGAGAGACACATTAGGAGGAAATCCTGTAAAAATGCAAAATTCCCAGCTGAAATACAAATGATTCCCTGTTAATACAGAAAAGTAAATATATTTGTATGATTGTATGATAAGCACAGGTTTGAAAAGAGAATTGGATAAAACCTTAATAAAACAGGACTCCAATTTCTTTATTTTGCATGGATTTCTAACAGGGTGACAGAATTCTCTTAACTTCTCTCATTGGGAACATGGCTCCCAATAAAACTGTGGGCTACGTCTGTCAGACAAGACATTCTGGAAAGGACTGAGGAAGGCACTTATTCATTGAGGAAGTGCTGTCAATGGCTGAGGCATGAAAATTCCACAACTGTCTATAAACTTCAACAGAAAGAGCCCAGAAACCTGCCTGTGTTTCCGTTCATGCACCCCATGCATGCCACCCCCCCCACCCAACCCACCCAGCTCCCCACCCCTCCCCTCCCCCCAACCCCCCCCAACCCCCACAAACTTGCAGCCCACCTCCAACTTCAATGAATTTCACAAACTGCCATTAGGTCTCCAGTTATACTAAGTGTAAGGAACCAGACACCTTCCCTTTCAGCTATGGGGATCACGGATCTTCAGCCTCCAATGGACCTTGAATGAAGCTGCACTGGAAAGTAAGACAAATAGACGGCCTCCAGTACTAGCCTCCTGGGATCCATTGTGACAATGTAGAAGTGTTGAAAATAATAGAGATAAATAGGGAGCCTTGGTTCAATGGAGCCTAAATTGAATCAAGATCATTGAAGCAAATCCAACCAATCCAATAAAATCATTCTTCTCACGATCAGCAATATGCAAAATCAGTCACTTCTATGTTCCTGTCTGCTATTAGAAAACAAACCTCAGTACACGAAAGCCTATAGTGAATTATGTCCAGTTGTGGTGTGTGATCAACATGACAGATCTTTGCAAAGATGGGGACCTTGATTTGCATTTGTCTCAATTTTAAGCTAATTAAGGTCAAAGTCCACCGAGGTTCCATTATGAGATAGGAGACAATTGAGATTCTAAAGGGATATGTAATTACATTAATTTTGTTTCCCTGTTTTGCAAGCGAAAAGGTTGTGTCCTTAGCCAATTGAATATTCTCAGGCTTTTTGTACTTGTAAGGCAATCTTTTGACATTTCAATACATTCGAATAAGTTAATAATCCTTTGAGAATGGAATTGTCTTTTCAGATTACATAGTAATGTATTTTGTAGCAGTAATGCTGCCTCTCAATAACATATCTGTTTAATGGCTTAGTTGGCCTGATGCTCTTAATTTAACTTTCTTTTCATTAGAAATTTGGAACTCTCTTTCACAAATGGCAGTTGATGCTCGAACAATCATTAATTCTAAATCTGAAATTGATAGACTTTTGTTAATCAAAGGTATTAAGTGATATGAAGCAAAGGCAAGCATATGGAGTTAAATCACAGATCATCTATGATTTCATTGAAATGGCAGAACAGATTTGAGGGGCTAAATGGCCTTATCCTGTCCCTATGATCCTACGTCTCTTCCCCACACCCTCACTATTACACATTGTTTGGAGAGAAAGATTGTTACCACGTGACCTATTTGCAGACACCTGTCTTGGTTGGTGGCTGGGAAGTGTTTGGGATTGTGATTTTTTTTCTCTCCTCATGAGAAGGAACAAGCCTAAATTGGGTTCCAATGCAGCAGAGGCACAACATTTTGCAAATTATCAAAAGAGGAATTGTAAGTTAATAAAGCCACACTAAGTGCAAAAAAGCACTGGGGTTTATTTTCTCGAGAGACAGATTCCAAAAGCAGGTACCACACTTGGAGTACTGTACATTGCTCCGGTCTCCAAATTATGTCATGGGTGTAGAAAGACCAGAGAGAGCGCAAGAAAGATTTACAAGGATGATATTAGAACTGTGAGGGAACAACGATCAGGCTGGGGCTCACTTCTCTGGAAAAGAGAAGACTAAGGCCGGGATATTCTGTGCCCGCCAACGTTCGGGCATGTTCGGTGGCGTGAGTGAACAATATGGCGAGAAGGTCAAAAACCAGTTTCACGACATTGTGAAACCAGTTTGCGATCGTCCGCTCCACCCGCCGATGGTGGGCCACGTTCCCTGCCGTCAAACGTTTGGAACCTCATTGTAATACATCAGCGTCATTATAAGGCCTGCCCGCCAGACTCATCCGCCCTTGATGGATCGTCCACTCACATCGGCGGGAAAACATGCCAATATGTTTCACAACAGCATATACTAGGTGCGCGCTTGGCAGGCTGCACTTTGCTCAGGACTTCAAGTTTGTTTGCCTCCCTTGCTTTGGTCAGCACTCACAGTCACCAGCGCCAGGCTTCACAGACAGCACCACACCACTTTTAGGGGGGCTCGTGGGTAGGTGTCTACCTACCAGATCAGCCACACGTGGGTGGCTTTTCAATGGCTGCAGGGCCAGATCTTGTTTGGGGAAGGGGGAGAAGTAGCCTCAGGCGACAGAAGAGGCTGCAGGATGAGAGATGTATGGGGAAGGAGGGTATCCCAGAATGTGTGTGGGGCACATGTTAATTTGTGCAAGTGGTCTCAAGATGGTGAGGGCCGAGGAGGCAGTCTCCAGAGGAGATGAGGCCAGATGGACATTTAAGAGTATATCTGTGAGAATGATGTCCCTTGAGCTGGCAGTGAGATGCTAGTGAATGTGCGATGGCCTTGTGAGTTTAGAGTGATGAGATGGTTGCTATACCCTGGCAGCACGGATGAGGTCATTCATCCTCTATCTACATTGGATGGCCAACCTCTTCTGTGCAACATTGGCTCTGATCACCACTGCCATCACCTACCAAGCTGGAGTGGCAATGTAGCTGCCCCTCCTGCGGCCAGAGCATGGGTAGAGGACATCACAGTGGGCCTGCACAGTATCCAAAAGATGCTCGAGGGCTGCCGTTTTCTTGCCTTTCGGGGCCCTGTCTTCTTTGTTGCTGTCCTGGAAGCACTGAGTGTGCCTGTACTTTAAATATGGTGTCTGGCGTGATGAAGCGGCGAGATGATGGCGTGGCAGGCAATTGAGATCCCACCCACCAAGGAAAGGGCGTGTTTCCCGGGATTGCATAAGTAATGCAGCGGGTTTGGGATGATACATTGTGAAAACCTGCCATCGCATCTGGTAGGTAAAACGTGCAATTCTGGGACGATTCCACCCTAAGAGACGACATGATAAAAGTCTTGAAAATTATGTAGGGGATTGATAGAACAGATAGGAATGCAGCATCAGCTGTTGTCATTTATCTGTGTGTGGTGGTCACCTGCATCACTCACCTTCCCCTCCCTCCAATCTCACCACCAATACTTTACATCTTCCCTAAATATTCCTTTATGTATCTGCTTAATCGCCTCAAGTTTCCACTGAAGGGGGATTCCAGAACCATAAATACAAGAGATCAACTAATGAATCCAATAAGAAATTCAGGAGTGACTCCTTTAGCCAGAGGGTGATTAGAATGTGTGGAACTCACTACCACAAGTAGTAGTTAAGTAATATAGTGCCGATGCAATTATGGGAAGATAAGCACATGGAGGAAAAGGAAATAGATTATGCCAACAGGGTGAAGTGAAGAAGGGAGGGAGGCAGCTCGCTTAGCTCATGCTGCCCCAATGGAGTATACCGTTACAATTTTTACATTATTGTTCGGTTTATCCATTAACAGTTTTGATTTATTAAAACTCTACTGTCAATTACATATATTGATAATTCAAGAGATCTATTCTTGTGATCAACTGGGAGAGAAAAACCGATAGAAAATAAGTAATTAAGCAAAGTAAAAGGTTATTTTTAATGCTGTTATCCTAAATCAAAATTCCAAGAGTTGGTGCTATCCATAGTGTAAGATAATGTAATGTAAGATTTGTCCTTTATATGTGATCTTTGATGTTCCATGTGGTTCACCTAAGTGACCAAAAGGGATTAAAAAGTATTTGGTGACCCCTACTGCATATTAATTATAGGTCACAGAATGACTCATTTGGAACGATGAGACAAGTAGGAGAATAATCCAACTGGCAAGTTACCAGACAAAGATGAATGAACTATGAATATGAGAATGCCTATTGTGGCAGACCTCCAGGGTGAAATTAGTGGAGATTAAATAAATATGAACATTGGAAAAGTGAAGCAGGTCTGGTCATCACCTTCTCAATTTACCTCCCAATCAATCATGCTCCTCATGTATAGTGGCACACCAAGATTTTCTTATCACTAAGTTAACCCTTTGAATTCTGCACATGCTTTTTGCACATTTCCAAATAATGTGTAGCTCCTGTTGTATTGCTCCTGCAAAAACGGCTCTACACCTGAAGATGCTAAAGTGGAACTAGAGAAACGTACAGAGCCGTTGAACATTGTGTCAGTCTGAATGAAGTTCGTCAGTTAAATAAAACACTTGACGTACTGCTGACGCTCGAGAAATGCAAAGCCAAAGCAAACTTTTGATCCAAACTTGAAATTCAGTGTGGCAAATCGCTTCCTATTTCATTGTCGAGATTTCCTTATCCAATGCATCAGTTAAGTGGAAAATCATCTTCCAAGCATAATACCTCCTACAATTATTTAATTTGTATGCTGAGCATGTTGAATATGGACAGCCTGCTACCTCATTTGACCTGGAAGCAGCAGCAGATTTAAGCGGTCTAACCATCTTGGGGAAATTATGTATGTGCGCTTCCTCATCTACTTTGATTGAATGGCTGAGTGGCTAAGTAGGCTGTGACACAAGAATTCTTGAATTGCCTGGTTTATAGGTTATTTCGGGAATCTTGATCCGACTATATTCCTGGTCCAAGCAGTTTTGTTCTGATCCTGAGGCAATTTCCTGGAAACTGGATTTAACTACATTTATCACTGTGGTGCAGAACTGCTGGTGCAACCCTCAAAACAAATGCTAATACCTAACTGTTGGATGTTAACAGCGAAAAAAAGCATTTTTAAGAAATAATTTTGAAGGAAACATTTTATTTGAAAGCGCAGAGAGTTCTAAGGCAGAGGGGTTAGAAATAGCAAATCTGATTGGTTAAAGCTTATGTAAGGTCACTATTACTTTGGGGAAAGGGTTAGCCTTAAGCGGTATCTCTGTTGTAAAGAAGCCGATTAGAAGAAACAAAAAAGAAAGACTTGTATAAATAATAAAATATAAATGACCGTAGGACATCCCAAAGTGCTTTACAGCCAATGAAGCACTTTTAAAGTATTGGCACCTTTATAATGTAGGAAACATTTCTTTAATGGCTGGTGGCATTATGGTAAACACCTATAAAGCTGAATACACAAGGGAAGTCCCTACACATGCATGAGGAGCTAAATGGCTTTCTTCTGTGCTGTATCAGCTTATGGTGCTTTACTTTCCCTCAAATGGCAGCACACCCCATTCTAATATGGACTGTAGGGCTTTATAAGATCTTCCTACCTGAAATATGGTTCTGAAAGTTTTATAATAAAACACTATCACATTTGTTTAGCCTCTGCGTATGCAATAACCTTACCCGCATCCTAGCCTAGTTGCGTGCTGAAGTTTCTCTCTGCGCGCAATGTGATGAAGTTTATTTCTCAGCCTCCGTGTTCTATATCAAATAAATTTGGTTAGTTTTCAAATTTAGAGATTCGGGCTATCATGGTCCGATTTTTCATCAGCACTAATGGGCAATCACATAGATAATGCCCCATAACTGGTAGAATCTTAGCTTGGGCACACAGATAAATCTGTGTCCCTGGTGATAGTCAGTGACAGAGAAATATCCGACTACCCACTTTGGGGCAATATCTAGACAGATTAGAAACTTGGAAATCTAGTTCTCTTGAAATAATAGAAGTCAAAAAAATATAAATAAAAGGACTGGAACACAGGGCTGATTTTCATATGGAATCACACGGGACAGGAGGGCCATTCAGCCCATCGCGCCTGTGCCAGCTCTTTGAAAGTGTTATCCAATTCATCTCTCTCCCCTGCTCTTTCCCAAAATCCATGCAAATGTTTTCTTTTCAACTATGTATTCAGTTTCCATTTTAAAGTAACTATAAAATTTGCTTCCATTGCGCTTTCAAGCACTGTATTACAGAACACAATGACTAGAATTTAAAATAAAGAACCGGGAGAAATAAGGAAAACATTTACTCTGTGTCCTCTAGTTATCGACCTTCCTGCCAGTGGAAATAGTTTCTCCCTATCTCCCTATCAAAACCCTTCATAGATTTGGTCACTTATATTATCAGTTTCTTTAAGAGCTGCTAGTGTTACACTAAACACCAATAGAACTGACTACCCAAATGGTCCCTTCCCCTTTAACCTCTTCTTCTCTAAGGAAAATAATTTAAGTTTCTCTGGTTAGAAATTCAAACTGGGCAGCTTCCTTAATGGGCAAACAAACCACTCTCCCAGATAAGTGCCCAAGCAGTGAAAGTGAAAATGACCTCTATTTACTGTCATTAGACTGACAGAGACACAGATTCACTCATTTGGTGAAATCAGAGCTGGCTTAATCTTGTTGTGCCTCTCTAACACATCTCAGTGAGAGTCAATAGGGCCTTTGGAGAGAAGAACAATTTGCCATGTCTTACTTAACCTGGACCAAATTGGTTTGAGATCATAGAAGCAACCACAGTTTGGTAGTGTTAGTTCCAAGGGGACACAATTCAATAGACTGAGAAGGAGAGAAAAAAACATTTTTTAATGTCTTTTGGTGAGGGTCAACTGTAACTGTATCTGATCTGACTATGTAGGAATACTCAAATAGGGTGCTAATACTCCTGTTCAGTTTGGTAAACGCTCCCCCAAAAGGTAGCAGAGCAATGCTTCTTCCCCCTTTTCCCATTACAAGTTCCCAGTATCGTGGGAATCTGGCTGATCACTGAAGGAGAGTGAGATTGCTATTTAGGAGAAGGGGACGGCTATGGTAGTGTTTGATTACTTGCATTTTTCGCAGTCTACCTCCCATTGGTGCATTTAGGGAAACTTCTGAATGGGAAAAATTCCACTCCATGTTACGTGGGACTTGAACGTTTCTAAAAATCATTGTTGTATATAAGGTTTTAAGACTTAATTATTTTCTCGTTCATATGAAAAACTTAATCTTTATTTTCTTTTTGCTTATCTTTTGTTTGCACCTGCTCAGTATTAATATTAAGATGCCATCTCCACAGGATCTGAACCTGAATGTATACAGAGGCAACCTTTCCAGTTCTGTTTCCTTAACTGATATGGTCCTGATTCCAACATCTCCTGGACAAGATGAAGTATTCTGGGGCAATGAAGAGGCACCTCCCAAGGTATGGTTATTGAAACGCCCCCTGCTTTGTTGCTCTGAGGTCTAAAACATCCTCAGCACAACTTTGAAGGTTTATTTGCTTTTTTTTATCTATGCAGTGGAGTTTGTCAGCGCATTTTATGCTTACTTGGAGTCACCCCACTTCATCTGTTAGACGGCGCAGCAAACTACATGTTGAGTATGTACATGCGCAGTGCATTACATTCTTCCCTGCAGCTCATTAACATCTATGGAAAGTTGTTCCCAATCTACTGAAGCAGATAGTTCGTTCATTGCACATTGCTGGAAACGAAATGCTTTTCCATATTCTCCCTTATATATTTTGCTGTAAACGTCCTTTGCTTTTAAAGCGAACTTGCCACAAACCCATGCTATTAGCTCAGTGACCAACTTAGACAGTGACAGGGAATTCAGTTGGCTAGAGATGAGCCTTGCCTCCCTGAAAAGCACTGTTTCAATTCAGAACTTGGCCTTAGCGTCCAGAGCATTTTGTATGCGCACAAGAATATCACACTGGGTGTACGGGCGTGTGCCTGACACACCCGAGCGTAACATGATGCAGGATGACGTTGGGCGTGTGTCCCGATGTCATCACGCAGTCTCGTGATATTTTGTGGCCTATTAAGGCAATTATTAATTGAGGCCATTAGTAATGGCCTATTAAGGCCATTAACAACCTCATTAACTTGAAATTTACGCTACCGTCACGGTTGACGGACAGGCGAAAAGGTCAAGCAGCCTTATGCTTTTTAGCAAACCTCATCCACGAGTGGGATGAGGTTTCTTAAAGCTAATGCACATTAAATAAAATCTTAATTTTGGAATTAGAAACATGTCCCTTTTCATGTGACAGAGTCGCATGAGGGGACGTGTTTTATAAATTTTCTACTGTCTTTATTAGTTTTTTTAAAAGGCATTAATTTCCCTGAGGCAGCTCCGTGCCTCAGGGGTGCTGAAGCGCTCTTTCGCACGCATGCACAAACTGCGCGCTAGGCCCAGCTCTCCCTCCTCCCCCCCCCCCACCGCCTGCACAGGCAGCGCTCAGCGCTGCCGCTCGTGATCCACGCAGGGCGGGCCTTAGTTAGCCCCCCTGCATGAAATCACGGTGCGGAGCCGATCGCGGGTAGCGGTCAGCTTCCCGCCTGCTCCCGCCGAGCCCGCCCGATGAGGGAAAAATTCTGGCCATTGCCTCTGCAGGCAGCGTTTTCACTTTTGATTGAGGTGAATTTGTCCTAACAGCTTTACCACACACCGTGGACTGGATTACACACTGAGGGTGAGGGGAGGGTGGACAAGGTGAGGCTAAACCTGTGGGGGTTGGCCTCCCATTGGCACAGGGGACCCCGGAAGAAGCCCCCCCACCCCTAACCCGCTCAGACACCTTTCACCGATCAGTAGCTCGCAGGGTTAAAGTTGCCGGGCTACACGTTGGGCCTCTTCCTTCCCAGCGCCCATTAA
Source organism: Carcharodon carcharias (assembly GCF_017639515.1). NCBI lineage: Eukaryota > Metazoa > Chordata > Chondrichthyes > Lamniformes > Lamnidae > Carcharodon > Carcharodon carcharias. Next base: position 158,099,192 of record NC_054475.1, on the reverse strand, counting down.
ATCGGAGCACTGGTGGGATGAGGCCCTGCATTTAGCATTAATTGCCCACTTGTGGGCCTCAGTTCGCCCAGACTTTGCCCTCCTTACCCGATGCCGCCTGTAAGATTGTGGGAGAGCGGGTTACCTCATCCCAATTTACGGATCCACCCGCCCGTTTCCTCACCCACGGGCAGCCCATAAAATGCAGCCCCCTGGTGGCTGAACTTCTCTCAGTTCAGGTATTCAGTAGGGGGGGGTGAGGCATTAAACTTCTGCTGCCGCATCTTAGAACTGTATTCCTAAAATTCTAAATGGCACCCTAAGATCTAAATCCTTTCTTAAATCCATCGGAATGAGATTTTAACTGCTGTTATTCTAATGAAATTTTGCCCCACGGTATCTGTGCGGTTGGAGTTTCAATGGGCCAAAGCCTCCTGGCAAAGTAATGATTTGTTAATGCTGCACACCGTTATTAACGCGCACGTTGGCCAGCATGTTCAGGAGATTAAGCGATACAGGGTAAGTGGCATACCTCCAGAGTTCGCTCACTGATTTACAATGCTGCACTGTTAATGTCAAATAAATGGCATTTTGTTCTTTGACTTCCATTACTTTTAGCAACTTGTTGAATTTTCATATTAAATTTCCCATTAAACTTGGTGCACAAAGTTAAGGTTTATTAACCAGTAACCTTTTAATAACATGACAGTTGTTAATGGAATGCCAATCCACCTCTCTGGCCCAGAGGGCGGCCAATTTCAGCTATTTTATCTCCTGTCTGCACGTGGTAAATTCTTCTTGGAGATTACAAAAGCATAAACTTTTTAGTTGTTTTCTTATCATTTCGTTGACTTGTTTTCTGTCTCTCAATCCAACCTGTCTTCCTTTCTGTACCTGCTTTGATTGTAATTCACCCAATCGCCTTCACCCCCCTCCTCCTCCATTGTTCAATTTCTTTTTGTTCAAATTTCTGATTTAGAGAATAGACTGTAGGTTGCAGTTAGTTCTCAGATGCTCTCTTTCCCTCACTACATCACTGTCAGCTCACACTTTTGACAAATAGCCGCGTAATAAAAAAATAAAAATCTAAACATGCAAGGGAAAGTCTAACTAATGGCAGGCATGGATTAGACAAGATCTAATTGAATGGTGGAACAGGCTTGAGGGGCTGAATGGTCTACTGCTGTTCCTATGCTCGTAAATACTTGCCTAATTATTTTCATTTCAAGTTTAATTAAGTCTTTAGGTATTAGCTTTGTGAAATCATTAATGCATTTGGTAGCAACAGGAGTTGTTTACTAGGTTTAAAATTAATGTATTAGAATGTAATCCTACAGCAGATGGTGTACTATTGCATGATAGTAAGTTTAACATGTTTCTACATTTAATCCAGTGCTGGTAACTTCTTCCGAGGAGGGCAGTTATTCAAAAAAAAAAATAATTTCACATTATTTTTACTCATAAGGTTCCCGAAAGGACCGTTTCGAAATCCTGCAGCAGAGAGCAAATAAGCAGTCACGGGCACAAAAGTACCTCCAGGTTAGTGACCACAGTCTATTGTAAATAAAGCCAACAGCCTGGCTACCTGCTGAACTCCGTTTTTAACAGGAATTGATGAGGATCAATGGTGCACTGAATTACAAAGCTCAAATAGATCCAACTGTGACAATTATCTCAAAAATTGCCGTGTGAAATAGAAAAGGATTTTCGGGTAAGGTTTCCACAATCTGAAAATGTCACTCAAAAGCCACACAAAAATGATGCTGGTTGAGGCACGGTACCCAAGTTTCTGATTTAGAAAAATCATTTGCGCCATCACATATGTAACATCTCCCATGAGCCGCTGTAACCAGGCAGCGCACTGAGACACAATTCTTCTATTTTCCTCTCCCCATTAAGAAGTATTCCTTGACAGGTTTAAGAGTGATAACCCGGTGCAGTTATAATGTTGCAGCCGAGAAAGAATTTCTCACCAAAGATAAGCATTTTAACTCAGGGTGCCCAGCCCTCCAGCTGTGAGGAACCTGATTTAAAATCACTGAAAATAACTTTAAAAAATTAAATTATTTCCCACTACCGTTGACGCATGCTAGTCGGTTTCTTAGTAACTTAAATATTTTTTAATATAACTCGTATAAAATGTGCCTATATAGTTCCTTGTGTATCTCAGAAAATAAGCACAATTTGAAGAACCTTTCCTAACCAATGCAACTGGCAGAATCTCACACTTTCGAATTCACGTGCTGGCCAGTTGTATGGACAGAGCCTGATCCAGTGATTTTAACTTTAGACTAGCATGAAAGATCACAAGTGATTTTGGGTGTGACCCACATTTAAAGTTCCCCGATTGCATTCACTAGTCCAGCCAATTCCACCTGGATTGCACTGATAATACAGAAACGAGCAGAAAGTCTACCCCAGAGTGCCCATCTGTAATCCTCTTCGTCCTACTGCAACTGCAACAACAACTCGTTCTTTTCATGTAAAAAAGCTTCCTAAAGTGCTTCACTGGAGCTTTATTAGACATAATCTGATACTGAGTAACGTAAACAAATTTTAGGACAGGTGCCCAAAAGCCTGGTCAAAGATGCAGGTCTTAATCTGTGCCTTAAAGAGAAAGAAAATTGTAGGGAGCTTAGGGTTTATGGCAGCTGAAATAATGGAACAATGAATCGAGAGCCAGAATTGGAGGAATGCAGGGAAACTGGAAGATTTTAGGGCTGCAAAAGGTTAGAGAAATAGAGAGGCCTGATATTGGCAAGAACCTACAGCCTGCAGCTGGTAGCATTTTGAATAAATGGTGTCATCTATTGGGGAGCATTTGGTCCTTGATGGTAAGGTGAAGTGAGCAGAATGGACCTTTGTTTGCTCTTGGCTGACTGGGGATGAGTGCAGTACATTCTGCAATGATCATTTTGGTACTGATACCAGTGATAAAAATGGTTAAATTATGAAGACAGCATAAACTCGATTTGAGAAGGTTGAAGAATGATCTAATTTTTGAGCTTAACATGATAAAGGAATTTGACAAGGTGGCTGAATGCTGAACAAGAGGGCATGACCTTCAAATTAGTGATAGATTACTTAGGAGTGAAATTAGAAAACACTTTTCACCAAGGGGAATGGAAATCGGGAACCAACTCTCCCAAAACACTGAATGCTGGGTCAGTTGATATTTTCAAGACTGGGAGGGATAAATTGAGGGTATCATGGCATATGGAGCAAACAGCCATGATCTAACTGAATAACGAAACTAACTTGTTAGAGTTGTTGATTCATAATGCTCTAGGAATGACTAACCAATCCGTGAAAGGCTAGTGTTAGGTAATCAAGCATATTCACTGGATCTACTTGTCTGTTCCCAAAGGCACTTTATAAAGCACTAAGTGACAGAGGTCAGAATTTGATCAAGTGTATTGTCTAGATGGCCACGTAATTTGTCATTGTGGGTCACCTCAGCTAATACCTCATGGGCCACATATACAGTTTAAATCAACATTGTCATACTTTTGGCACAGATCATGGGCAGAATCTTGCCCTTGTCGGGCGGGCTTGGCTGGGCCGGTTGGGAAGCCGACGGCCGCCCGCGCTCGGGGCTGGTGGGTGATTTCACGCTGGTGGGCCAATTAAAGCCCAAGAAACGCGAGCAGCAGCGCTCAGCGGTGCCTGTGCGGGCAGAGGGAGGAGGGCGAGCGGGGTGAACGGGGAACTTCAAGCATGGGCAAGAGTGCATACTTCATAATCTCCCAGAGGCAGCTCTGTGCCTCAGGGAGACAAAGAGTTACACATTAAAAAAAGGACATTAAAAATGTAATAAAACATGAGCAGAGACATGTTATAAATTAAGGTTCAAAAGTTTTATTTTATTTGTATTTGCTTTAGGAAACCTCATCCCGCCCGTGGATGAGGTTTCCTAAAAAGTCCAAAGGCCGCTTGGTCTTTTCGCCTGCCCCACCCACTGGAAGGTTGGACGGGCAGCAAAAAAAAATCATTTCAATTGATACTTTAATGGCCTCAACGGGCCTTTTAATTGCCAGCGGGCATGCTGCCGATTCCAGCTCACGCCCACCGAATGAAATATCGCACGGCTGCGAATTGACGTCGGGATGCTCGCCCGAAGTCAACACGCGTCACTTTACGTTCGAGCAGGTCGGGCGCACTCCCGCCTGCCAAGCTAAAAGTTTTGCCCCATGTGTTGCCGATTAAAAACCAATCTTGTTACATAGATTGGAGTTACCCAGCTAGTGGATGTTAGGTCCATTAAAATTTCCCACATTGGAAGTGCCTTTGACTATTCCAATACAACGTCAAATACTGCACCTGCTGGAAATCTGAAAGAAAAACAGAAAATTCAAGAAATGCTCATCAGTTCAGGCTGCATCTTGGAGAGAGAACCAGAGTTAACTTTTCAGATCAATGATCTTGCATCAACTATTCCAATGTTCACTGGGCTTGTCCCCCATCCTCCAGCCTGTATAAACCTCAGCTGATCCAAGCCTCTGCTGCCCAACCACTAAGCCTAGTGGAAGACCCTCTGAAACCTTGGAACAACAACATTAATGATGTTCATGCTGTGTAGTTGTGGGGGGGTGTGGGGAAGAGTGTCCATGGCTTCAAAGTAGGTATTCACCCCCTCTATAAACCAGGTTGTCGTTATTGACTTCGTTGTTGTAAGTAGTTGGAAGGAAACAATTGCATTTAATGTACATGCCAAGGCATCTCTTTGACTAAACACACAGCTATTGCCTCACACTTGCAGCAATGATGTCCCCTCCCCCCACCACCATGGTTTCACTGTGGAATCTGTAGAATCATACCCTGTAGATCAAAAGGTTACTTTCAGATGTCGTGCAATTTAGAAATTGCCTCAGGCAGTGTCATTTGTGCCTCTGATTGTGGTCTTGTTAACAAGATAAGTCTGCTTTTTGAGGGACAAAATAGTCACGGTATTTTTCTATCATTTTAAACACTTGTCCTTAAATCCCAATAGGTCATTTAGCCTAAAGGGTAATTTTCTGATGTCACGCTGTACACAGGGAACTTTCCCGAGGGATATGTGTGCCAGGATTAATTTAAATGGTCGGAAAATCCCCAAAGATTCCATTCCTGTGGGCCAAGTTTCCCATGAAGTAAGAAAGTGGCCCCACCTCCCCGCCACATCCCTGTGTCCCCCCCTCCATCCGCCACTTAGCGTGTGTCGGTGGCTTAGTGGTAATATCACTGGACTAGTAACCCAGAGGCCTAGGCTAATGCTCTAGTAGTATGGGTTCAAAGTCCATATTGGCAGTTTAAATTCAATTAATAAATCTGGAACATGAAGCTAGTCTCAGTAATGTCAACCAGGATGACTCTCATTGATTGGTGTAAAAACCCATTTGGTTTACTAATGTCCCTCAGGGAAGGAAATCTTCCCATTCTTCCCCAGTCTGGCCTACCTGTGACTCCACATAGCTGCCCTCTGAAATGGCCTAACAAGCCACTCAATTCAAGGGCAATTAGGAATGGGTAACAAAAGCTGGCCTTGCTGCATTTCGTGAAAGAATATTTTAAAAAAATGTGGTTTTGATCTTTTTCTACTGACATGTTAATACTAATTTTTATATATATGTATATATAGTTCCCTTTCTTAACAAGGACTACTGTGCCACCCCAAGTGATGAAAGAAGACATTGCGGTTGTGTTTTTAATTAATGTGCCAGACCAGGAAGGGAGAATTATTTTGCATTTTTTTCAATTTTGCTCAGATCGTTGTATACCATACTTAACTCTTTTTTTTTAAAATGTGACTAATTTGCTATTTCAAAAGGGTGACTCTATAATCATGCAAAAAAGGCTTGTATTGTAGAGTGCCCAGTCACATTTCTCATAAACGCTTCACATGCCAGATGATCATTCTGGCAGCAAAAATGGCCAACGTTTTCTAGCCAGCAAGACGGCACAAACAGCAACTGGATGAAAGAACATTTCATCTTTTGTCAGCATGGGTTAATGAGAGTATGTTGGCGAGGACACATGGAACAAATTCCGCCTCTTCCAGCAGTATCTTGCTGCCAGAGCCTTTCTCTTGTGCTGTATCCAGTACCTCCAATAGCTAAAACTATACATTCAAGGCCTGGAGTGAGATTTGAATTACAAACCTCACAATTCAGAGGCAAAAGTGCTTCCAGCAGGCTAACCCCTACCCAGCAAACATTATTTCGACGATCTCGGTTAGTAACTCATGTCTACTTTTTGAGGGGAGATAAGGGCCCTGAATTAATAGAGTGTCTATTGCTAAAATTAGTGGTCTCTCAAATTTTGAAAGTGGAACAGCTAAAAGATTATTTTCTCGGTATAATAATGGAATCCAATACTACTCATTTTTTTGGGGAAGCATTAAATTTTCTTCATGAAGTAATGTTGCAGCCACCCACTAGATTACTGAAAGCAGCACTAAACTGCAGAACTGTTCCCAAATTCTCCCAGCTTGCATTCCAAAGTGTGAAAGCTCATGCTAGCATGATCATGACTGTAAGATTGGTGGGTATCAAAGTGTTACCATCAATAACCCTAAACACCCCAAGGTGTGCTCATTCACATTACGCCTGAATGGAACATCATTAACAAATCCTGCAACATGCTACAAGTCAGTGTTAAAGGAAATGCTAGATACAGTAGGTGGGCCAGTGCTTAGGGTTACTGCAGAGATCATGTCTTCAAATTGATGGCAAGTTGGAAAATTGAATGAATTCAATCTACTGATCTCTGGGCTGCCACCAGATAAAATAATCATTATTGTGAAAATGCAACTGGTTCACTAAGGAGCTTTGGTGACACATTACCTGGGGCAACAAGTAATGGGAACTAAACGTGGCCTGGGAACAAATCCTGAGATCAAGTATATTTGAGCAAAATGTTCAATATATTTTCTATTTTTCATAATATAGCCAATATTTTGAGGGATGGCTTGGAATATTGACCAGCTCCATCTCTCTATTCCATTGCTAACACGATCCTATTCCATCTTGGCCTAACCAATTGTTACAATGTTCAGTTTTACCTCGTACCTTGGCTATAGCAGTGCGGTCGCTCCAATAAGTAATCCAAGACTCTAGCATTCAGGAGTGAAGGCGTACAACCCAACATCTAATTTTACAACAGCATTAACACTGAACTTGAGATTGGCCGAGACTTTCCATGCCTGCTGGTGTCGGGCGTGCTCGGTGGCGTGACCGGACAATACGGCAGGAAGGCCAAAAATCGGTTTCACAACGTTGTGAAACCAGTTTGCGATCGTCCACTCCGCGTTCCCTGCATTGGACATTGGGAACCTCGTTGTAATACACCAGCATATCACTGTAAGGCCAGCCCGCCGGACTCATTCGGCGAGAAAACACGTTGATGCAGAACACATCTTGACAACTGTGACGTGCAGAAGTCAGGACTTACCACCAGGGCCTTGATCACATCGCGGACATCGAAGGAGCAGAAGATGCTGGAGCCCGACAGCAATGGGGCCCTGGAGGAACGTCCATGGCATCCTGGGTGGATTCTCATGGATATGGCTCTGCTGCAAAGCAGCTCACAGAGGTTGGAATGTTACCGCTGTTGCTCACAACAGATAATGGTTGAGGGGGTGGGAGAGAAAGGTCTAGGATTGACTGGGAGAGGAAGAGGTGCCAGTGGGGTGAGGTTAGGATTGGGGGAGTGAAGGTGTCGAGGGACTGAGGTTGTGAGGGGGGAATGAAGGTGTCAGGGGGTGATGTTGGGGGTAGGTGGAGGGAGTACAAGGGGAGGAGGGTTAATGGGAGAGAAGATAGCAACTGGGGATGTAAGTGTACAGGGGTTGGAAGGTGTAAGCGAAGGAGTTTGGAGGAGGGAAGGAGTGTGAAGAGAGGAGGAAGGAGTACGGAGAGGAGAGTCCAGGAGAAAGCAAGGAGTGCAGAGAGGGGAGAGAGTCTGGGGTGAGGAAGGAGTGCGGAGAGGCGACGGAGTCCGGGGGGAGGAAGGAGGGCGGAGAGGAGAGGGAGTCCGGGGTGAGGAAGGAGTGCGGAGAGGAGAGGGAGTTCAGGGGGAGGAAGGAGGGCGGAGAGGACAGGCAGTCCGGGGGGAGGAAGGAGGGCGGAGAGGAGAGGGAGTCCGGGGTGAGGAAGGAGGGCGGAGAGGAGAGGGAGTCCAGGGGGAGGAAGGAGTGCAGAGACAGGAGGGAGTCCGGGGAGAAAGGAGTCCAGAGAGGGGAGGGAGTCTGGGGAAGGAAGAAGTAATGGTGGAGGAAGGAGTCGGGAGGTGGGAATGGGTAAAGCTGAAGGAAGAAGTGAGGGCATCTGAGGGAGTCAGGAAGGGGGAAGAAGTAAGGTTAGAGGAAAAAGTGAGACTGGAGGAAGAGGTAAGGCTAGAGAAAGGAGTCAGGAGGGGGGAATATCTAAGGGTCTCAGAAGAAATAAGGGTGTCTGAGGGAGTCAGGAAGGGAAAGAGGCTAAGTGGGGGTGTGGGTGGGGGGCAGTCTGCGGGCGTGGGAGGATAAAGGTGGGGGTAAGGTCTTCTGGTGAGGCAGGGGTTCCAGAGGGGTAAGGGGTCTGGAGGGGGGGATGTCCTTGTGAACATGCGAGGGAGGGGTCTGATGGGTCCACGACTGCCTCCTGGGGAATGAATTGAGGGTGGTTGTGGTATGAGGGGATGGTGAGAACGACCGAGGGCAGAATGAGGCGGTAGGCTGGGAAGGTGAGGGTTCGACGGAAGCGGCAGAAGGGATGGTGAAGGTGGTTGACGAGGACTCGGAGGCAGACACGGAACCTGGGGGTGGGAAGGAGGAGGTCGGCGAGGTGAATGTGGAATGGGGGTGGGATTTTTGGGAAGGAAGGGAATGTGCATGCTGGCCTGGACATCACCAAAGGAAAGGGGTTGTGGCTGGTAGGTCACAGGGGAATTGGAAAGTGATGCCCTGGGGGTCAATTGTTATGGGGAAAAGGAAATGGATGACTGGGGGAGGGGAAAAGACAGGGAAGCGCATGAGAAACCGAATCAAGACCATGCTGTCCAAATTGACAGTCATGGAGGGCGAGATCTGGTGCTGCTTGACCACTGGGTGGGCTGAGATACAGGTCAGCTCAGATGGACAGCTGAAAACAAACCCCAGCAGGCAGCATTCAAAATGCCCAAGACATTGAGGTGAGTATGATATGTGAAGGATCCGCGTGTGTAGGAGAGTGCTTGCACGAGGCTTTGAAAGGCCTTGTCTCTCACTTTCACACACACACACACACACACACACACACACACACGCACACACATCTCCCTCCAGAATCACTTGTTGACTAGCTGTTCTGTGGTGATAGAGGACGAGGTTGAGAGGCTCAGAGGCGAAGGGGACTCGGAGGGAGGGGACAGCCTCTGACCTCCCTGAGTGGACGACCCAGGGGTGTCCAGCTGTTGCTCCTCCTCCCTCCGGGGGCCCGGCCTGACTCCTTGAGGAGAAGGAGCACCTGGAGGGACGTCAAGGTGCTCTGTTTCCCTTTCGTGTTACCACTGCAGGAACTCACCCATGGCTCCCGCGATGGAGTGCAGGTCTGCACAATCTCCGCGTTCTGCTGGACCAAGGTCTCCATGACGTCTGCCATCCTCCCCACGGAGATCTCCATACACGCACGTGTGGGCACCACATCATCAGAGAGCAGGCGGACACACTTCTCTGACTCGCGTGCCACTCAGCTGAAGGCTTCCAGTAGCCCTGCATAATGTTCCCATGCCTTCTGCTGACTCTCCACAATGAGTTGGAATGCTAAATCTAGAGGCTCGTCACCTGACTCAGACCTCACAGAAGCCTGTTCCCCAGCAGTCCTCCGAGTGCTTGGAGCTTGGTCGAACCTGCCTCCTGCTGCTGCGGACGTGTGTCCGTGCAGTAACCACCAAATGGTGAACCTGAGCCTGCTCCAGATCTGGGTCCCACCGAGGTGTCTCTGCGCTGGTGCAGGGTGTGGGTAAGCGCTGTGATGGGTCTTCCAGGCTGCTTATTTCTAGCTGTTCAATGGAGGAGGTGTCCTCTTGGCTGGAGGTGAGGATGTGGGTGGAGCTGAGGGCCTGTCTGGCTCAGGGTGTCAGTCCCATGGCAGATCTCCCTGTGAACCATTGGAGACATAAGTAGTGCATGTCAGCAGAGTCAAAAGCAGGAGAGAGAGAACTCACCTTTGTGCTGAGAGAGGGATGATGTGGTGCAGGATCCTCACAAGGGTCTTCGCGTTCAACCTCACTGTTACCATAGGCATGGTCCACATCCTCACCAGTCAGTGTGATGGCACACTCCGCAAAGTGAGTGAGGGGCCTACTGTGGGCCATTCCACCCCCGGTCTGGGATCTTTCCCTGCTGATGTGAGCAGGCTTCTCCTGCATGGAAACAGATAGAGAGAGTGTGAGCAGGACACGTGTCACTGCGTGGAATGTTTGTGTGGTGAGCAGAGCCATGAACAGGATGACAACATGAGCTCGAGAGGGTATGAGCCTGATGGAGATGTGAGGGTCTGTATGAGAGTTAGTGGTGTTGTCCCGTGAGGTATGAGAACCCTCTGGACGTGTGATGAGTTTGTGTGTGTATGTGAGTTTGAGAGTGATGAGAAGAGTGAATTACCTTGGTGGAACGGATGAGACCTTCATCCTGTCGCGGCACTGGGTGGCTGTCCTCTTTTGCCGGGCATTGGCGCTGACCACCACTGACCACCGCCTCCCAAGCCAGATTAGTGATGTTGCTGCCCATCCTGCGTCCAGAGCGGGGTAGAGGACATTACAACAAGCCACCACTGCATCCACAAGGCTCTCGACGGATGCGCCATTGAACCTGTGGCCTGTAGTCTTTTTGCTTTCAGGACCATGTCTTCTTTGCAGCCGTCGTTGGCTGGAAGCACTAAGCGGCGTCCATGTGGCTGGACTTTAAATATGGCGCCAGGCGTGCTGAAGCAGCGAGCTGATGGCTTGGCGGGCAAGTGAGAACCCGCCCACCATGGAAATGGCATGTCTCCCGTGAATGCACCATTAATGCGGCGGGTTTGGGACGATACAGTGTGAAAAGCCAGCATTGCGGCTGACAGGTAAAATGTCGTTTTACCCTCCTGCTACCGCACTTACTGCAAATCTGGGACGATTCCGCCCATTGTGTTTTTGCACGCACTGATTCGATTCAGTTCAAAGACAGACTGATGAGGCAAGGCCAGAAACAAATTGTTTAGCTTCTTTATTTCAAAGGCAGCAAGTGAACATACAAAGTCGGAGTCCAAGTTCCAACATTTACACGACCCAGCCACATTTCTCTCCTTGAAAAATTGGAAAAAACAATAAACCACGTGCCCTGTCCTTTTTGTGGGCTGACTGACTTATTTTTGGCAGTGCCTTTTTCTGCAAGCTATAAAGCCTAACTTCCTGTATTTTTAGCTTCTAGCTCCAAGCCAAAGGAGTCCTACCATCCTTTGCTCAAAGCTTCAGTGCTTTAATAATGTGTGTCCCCATGCAGTGGGAGGGTGGTAATAGGTATATCGTTCAGCCCCCTGAGCCTGTTCAGCCATTCAGTTAGACCATGGTTGACCTATCCCCTAAATCCATCTATCCATCCAGGTTCGGTAACCCTTAATAGCCTTGCCTAACAAATGTCTGTCAATCTCAGCTTTGAAGTTTTCAACTGACCCCCAGCCTCAACAGCTTTCTGGGGGAGGGAGTTCCAGACTACCTTTTGTGTGACATCACCCGTGAATGGCCTGACTCTAATTTTTAGGTTATGCTCCCTTGTTCTGGACTTACCCACCCAAGGAAATAGTTTCTCTCTATCTACCCTATTTAATCACTTAATCATCTTAAATACCTCAATTAGAACACACTTTAATTTTCTATGCTCATGGGAATACAAGCATAGACTATGCAACCTTTAACTCTTTTGGGCCCGGTGTCATTCTGACTAATCTGCAGGGCACTCCCTCCAAGACCAGTATATCGTTCCTGAAGTCCGGGGTCCAAAACCAAACACAGTACTCCAGATGTTTGTCTAATCAGAACTTTAACTGTAGCATAACTTGCACCATTTTGTATTCCAGCCCCCTTGAATTGAAGGTTAATATTCCTCTTTTATATTACTTTTGCACCTGTCCACTAGCTTTTAGTGATTTCTGTACATGGATTCCCTAAATCTCTCTGATCCAACACTATACCTAGCTTCTCATTTAGAAAATACCCCGATCTTTCTTTCCCACATTGAACTCCATCTGTCACAGTTCTGCCATATTAATGCTTCATGAGTAAGCCGACTAATAAAACTGGCAATCTCTCAGAATGTGCTTTTAAATCTAATTCCAGTTCTTTTCTCTGCTTTTTCTCTCATGCTTCTCATTAACCAGAAGGCACTCTGAGATGTCCTGAGGTTATGACAGGCGGTGTACAAATGCAAGCCTTTCTGTCTCATACATTGCTCCCCTTATAAATATATTCAGTTAATATCAGACGGTCCTGACCTATTGCCATGTTTGTATGAAATGCCCAATGTATTTTGAACTGCAAGTGGTCAAAATGATTGCTTTCATGGAGAATGCTTCACTCTTCTTACTAAAAGGACACAGTTACCAATCGGTGATGAAAAATTGCTGCATCATGGTTCACTGATTGTGGATTGTTTGTGTTTCTGTTCAGTAACTTTGAACTGCAACCCCTGTGGGAGAGGGTGGAGAGCCCGTTGGCCAAGCAAGTAAAAGGCAATTCCCCTGGCAGCAATTCACAGAGTCGAAGTAGCTCTCGGGCTGTATCAGGTGAGTCTGTGGCTATGGCATAAGTTTGTTCCTATAAACGTCTTTTGAAAGAAACGCAGAGGTTTCAGTTTGTCACTGCATCTTGTGTTATGAAACAAAGAGGAAATTGCAATATTGTGCCCATCAGCCTTTTTTTTCTGGGTCATGTTTTTCTTCACATTCTCATACCCTATAACTTCCCCAAAAGTTCCATTTTTTTTGGAGGGGGAAGTTATGGGTGTGGAACCAAGTTCCCAGGCAATGGCAATTTGGCAGTGTCATTCCCTGTTGAGCTGCGTGGGATTTATCTCGACATCGGAATACATAGAACTTACAGTGCGAAACAGGACCTTCGCTTTAATGAGCCTGTGTTGATGTTTACTTTCTACGCTGCCTGTTCCCATATTCCTTCATTCCCTCATCCCTTCATCCACCTACCTAATCTAATCTTGGAATTGTTGACATAACTCCTGCCTTAATCACTAACAGTGGAAATGGATTCCACAGCTGCATGGCCTTCTGTGTAAAGAAGTCTCTCCAGCTGCCCTCTGTTCTAAGCCTCCTGCATTTAATTGTTGGTGTCGCTCTAGACCTCTCAGCTATTGAAAACAGCCTGCTTTCTATTTACCCTATTCCATCCTTTCATAATTTCTATCACAACACTTCTATCATAATCTGCATTGTTCCATTTAAACAGACCTAATTTTTCAAGCGTTTCTTCAGATTTGTGTATTCTGATACCAACAACGTCTTAGTGAATCTACATTGTACCCTCTCTAAAGCCTCAATATGCTTCCTATCATGTGGAGCCCAAAATTTCACGCAGTACTCCAACTGAAGCCTAAAATATTATATGGGCTCATCATTACTTCTTGGCTTTTATATTCTATACCTTTTGAGATAAAAGTGAGAATTCCATTCAGTGATTTTACGACCTCATCAATCTGGGGTGCTGCCTTTAATAGCCTCTGACTCTATATGGTACTTCCAAATCCCTCAGCCACAGCTCTGACCCTACTTCATTCAGAGTATACTTACCACTGTTATTTTCTTTGCCGAAATCTATCTGAAAGTGGTATGGCTTGACATCCTCTAGTTTTCCTTATCTCCTTGTGGAAAAGTCTTTCATTCCTATCTGGTGTATCTGGTGGGTACTCGCTCCCCACCCTCCACACACCCTCAATTCTGGCAGTATGAACACTCAGCTGAGCTTAAAGCCAACATTGTAGGAAATTGGGAGAAAAAGCCTCATCATGTTACTCTATGGCAATGGCTACTGATACCCCAGGACTTTGCAGTGGTCTCTTCAGAGCAACATGTAGGTTGGAAATAGGAGAAGGCCAAGAATAGATCCTTGAATAGAGCTAACAGTGTAGGGGAGAGAAAAGAAGCTATTGCAGAAGGTTGTCTGAGTACAACTGGATAGGTAAGGGTGACACCAATCCCACTCAGCTGGGAAACAGAGGAGAGATCTTGGAGGAAGATAGTGTGGTCAACCATGTTAAAGGCTGTAGACGGGTCCAGCAGAATAAGGGGCAATAGTTTACCACAGTCACAGGAGATGCCATTTATGACTTTGATTAAGGCCATTTCAGTTCTGTTGCAGAAACAGAAACCTGACCAAGAGGCTCAGCCTTGGAATTGGAGGAGAGATGGGCATGTATTTGGGAGGCAATAACATGTTCAAAGACTCTGGATAACAAAGGAAGGTGGAAAATGGGGTGGTAGTTTACAAGGACAGGGAAGTCAAGGATGCATTTCTTCTACCTGAGAGCGTAGTGGAGACAGGTTCAATTGAGGCATTCAAAAGGGAATTAGACTGTTAGCTGGAGAGGAAGAAAGTGCAAGGTTACGGGCAGAAGGCAGGGGTCAGGCACAAGGTTTCTCATTCAGACAGCTGGTGCAGAGGTGATGGGCTGAACGGCCTCCTTCTGTGCTGTAACAGTTCTGTGATTCTGTAACAGTGGACTTGAAGGGGACAAGACCTGAGAAGAGGGAATCTTTAACAATATCAACTTGCATGGGAGCCAGGAAGGAAAACTTGGGTCTCAGCAGTTCGGTGACAATAGGATTGACAGAGCCATAGATGACCCTCATAGACAAGAGGTGGGGCAGGATTAAAGAAACCGTAGAGAAAGTTATAAGTTTAGGGCTAGAGAAGGGGTAGAAACTTTGAGAAATGTTGAAGTGCTGGGATGAGGTTGACATGTGGATGGGGTACAGTTAATTTGGAGCATCGACAAACTAATGCCCAGTTTTGGAGAGGGGAGTGGAGAGTGAGTGACACAGGAGCTGTTTGAGGGCCACCGGACACACTGCTGGAGTTTTCCTGTGGAAAACAAAGAGCTGAGGAGATCTGGAGGGTTGTCATTGGGTGGCTCCAAGTATCCGGTGGAAGTACCTTGTAGGCTTTATGATCAGAAATGCACCCCAATGGATCCGGTACCTCATGAATGCAGCCTGCAACAATGGGGAGCTAGTGAAAAGGACAAGAGCAAAGATCAGTGGTTCTTCGACTTATTAACCACCTGGAATGGCCTTTGCATGTTACAAGCTGTGTGACAAGCATTCTTAAAGCACTGAACACAGCTTCCTGAAAATCAGCAAAGGTTTACTGATTACCAAGCTGTTACGAGGGGACGAATAAATAATAAACCCCTACACCCCAACAAAAATTTCCATCAACAGTCGCTGCCTTGGTGTGTGCCAGTATTTTTTTTATATAGAAAAGGCCCAGGCTCCAACAAAGTAATTTTCCACTAAGGAAGCATGTCTGTCATTCACAATGTCCCACACAATTCCTCTTTCAAGCTCACATTGAGTATCACTGCCATGGTCTGCTCCTTTGTGACCCCCTCCTGAATTGTGGCACATATACAAACAGGGAACTGCACCGGAAGCCTTTTAATAACAAAGTGTTTCATATTCAGCAGCCCATTATGCTCTCAGAAAAACAAAACACAAGCTGAACTAGGTTTAACCCCAGTTGCTGAATAACCATATCGCATTTTGGTAACTTAGAATGTGAGCTTTCTAATGTCAGCCTTGGGGACTACCTCCACCATTTCAGAAAGTTTTGCCCCTGTAGAATCCTCAAAGCATATACCGTTATTAAAATGTCACGAGCATTATTGAAATGAGATTATCATTGCACCATCTGTGATGTTTCCACCTGATCCTTGCGATGGCAAATGTACATAGCCAGTTTCCCACAAGTTCACAATTCCGTCAGTTTTCACATCTCATTTGTCACTCCTCTTACTGCTTTCCTGGTAAGCTTACTGCTTACTGCTGGGTTTAGTGACCCCAAGCAATAAACACGTACCACATCTAATGAGAGAGTTTGATTATCTCTCTCTCTAAAATCAGCCATTTATAATGCATTAGATCATTTTATAGGATGAGGCAGAATTTTACAGCATAAGAATAGCCTGACTGTTCTGTACTGGTTTTTATGCTCCAGATGAGCCTGAGGTCCACCTTGCTTAATCTCACCCTATCAGCATATCTTCTCCATGGTGTCTAGTGGTAATGCCACTGGACTAGTAATCCAGAGGCCAAGACTAATGGTCCATTAATTCCACATCAGCTGGAGGATATTAAATTCAATTAATAAACCTGGAAGATAGCTAATCTCAGTAAATATGACCATGAAAACTATCATTGTTTATTGTAAAAACCCAACTGGTTCACTAATGCCCTGTACGGAAGGAAATCCACCATCTCTACCTGGTCTGACCTACATGTGACTCCAGACCTCCAGCAACGTGGTTCACTCTTAACTGCCCTCTGAAATGGGTTATCAAGCCACTCAATGCAATTAGGAATGGGCAATGAATGCTGTTCTTGCCAGTAATGTCCCCAACCCCTGAAAAAATGTTTTAAAAATGTAACAGCTTCCTCTTAAATGCATCTATGCTAGGGTTAGATAGCATTGATGATTCAAATTCATCCATCTTTCTCTCTGTTCTCGGTAATTTCCAATCTTTAATTGGCTTATTTGTTCACACAATGAACTCTCTCTTCTCCAAGGACAACTTCCAATTGAAGTTCCTCATCCCTGGAACCATTCAGATACATCTTTTCTGTACCATCTCAAAAGCCCCGCATCCTTCCTAATGTGTGGTACCCAGAATTGGGTAAAATGTTCCCCCTCCTCCTTTATATACCCTGCCCTGTCAAATGGTGTTGGTGACCATGGCCTTCCATTGGATTGGTCTATGATTATGCTTGGCAAAGTACTTCAGTGGTTTACCATTGCCTTCTGCAGTATGGCTGACCAGGAAATTCTCCTGCTCTTACTGCCTGCCTTCAGGTGTATAGGCAGGATCTGCAGGCTGATGACCAACCTCTTTGGCCAGGTATGAATATACCTTTCATGCTCATCAAGTCTTAAAGTGGGATTTGAACCCAGAGCTTCTGGCCCAGAGGTAGGGATGCTACCACTGGGTACAATGCTCCAGTTGAAGTCAAATCAATGTTTTATAAAGGTTTATCATAGCTTCTTTACTTTTGAACTATGTGCCTCTATTTGATAAAGCCCAGGATCACATAATCCTTATTAACCACTTTCTCAACCTACCCTGCCATTTTCAATGATTTGTGCACATATATTCCCAGATCCCTCTGTTCCTGCAGCTCCTTTAGAATTTTATGCTTTATCTTATATCACCTCTCCTCAATCTTCCTATCAAAATCTGTCACTTCATACTTAAATTTCATCTGCCATGTCTTTGCCCATTCCACCAGCCTGTCTATGTTCTCCTGAAGTCTATCGTTATCCTCATCACAGTTCACAGTTCACAGTACTTCAAAGTTTTGCATCAGCTTCACTTTTCAAAATTGGGCCTGGTACACCCAATTTGGGTTCATTAATATACCTCAAGAAAAACAATGTTCCTAATACCGACTGCTGAACCCCATTGCCTACCTACCTTCAGTCAGACAAACAACGGTTCACTATTCTCTGTTTCCTGTCACCCAGCCAATGTTGTATCCATGCTGCCACTGTCCCTTTTATTCCATGAGCTTCAACTTCCCTGACAACCCTATTATGTGGCACTTTATCAAAAGCCTTTTGGAAGTCCATATACACATCAACTGCATTACTTTAACTAACCGTGTCTGTTACAAAAAACTCAATCAAGTTATTGAAACACTATTTTCCTTTAACAAATATGTGTTGGCTTTCTTTAATTAATCTGCACTTGTCCAAGTGATTGCTAATTTTCACATGGATTATCATCTCTGCACGCTTTCCCAATATTGAGGTTAAACTGACTGGATGGACAAAAAATTGATGAATTGATAAAAATTTAACTGACTGGCCTATAGTTGCTGGGTTTACCCTTAGATCCTTTTTTAACTAAGAGTGTAACATTTGCAATTCTCCAGTCCTCTGGAACCACCACTGTATCTAAGGAAGACTGGAAGATTTTGTCAGTGCCTCTGCAATTTCTTCCCTTACACCCTCTGTATTCTCAGATGCGTCTCATCAGATCCTGCTGACTTATCAATGTTGAGTATAGCCAGTCTATCCAACATCTCCTTTGATTCTTTAAAATCAATTTTTAGCCCATCCAGTGCCTCAATGATCTCTTCCTTCACTATGACTTTGGCTATGTCTTCTTCCTTGGTAAAGATAGATGCAAAATACTTATTTAGTAGCTCAGATAATGTCCTTTGCCCTCCATGCATAGGTCTCCTTTTTGGCCCCTAATCAGCTCCACTCCTCCCCTTACCATCTTTTTACTATTTCTATGCTATTAGAAGACTTTTGGATTACATTTATGTTAGCTGCCAGTCTCTTCTCATACCACCTCTTTGTGTCTCTTTCTTACTTTTTCATATCCTCTCGAACTTTTTATATTCAGCTTAGTTCACAAATATTTTCAACCTGATGTGTGTCATACACCCACTTCTTCCTCTTCACCTTACTCTCTATTTCTTTCAACAATCAGGGAGCTCTGGCTTTGCTTGCCTTACCTTTATCCGTGGTGGGAATGTACCCTGACTGCACACAAACTTTTTCCTTTTTAAAGAAAGTCCGTTGTTCTCTTACAATTTTCCCAGTCAATTATTGATTTCAAATTACATAGGCCAGGTCTGTTCTCACTCCACTGTAATTGGCCCTCTAGTTTGCTCCTTTTCTTGTCTTTTTCCATAGTGAATTTAAAACTTATGATACGATGATCACTGTTCCCTAAATGTTCTCCTACCTACTTTGATCCACTTGGCCTACCTCAGTCCCCAGAACCAGATGCAGTAATAACTCCTTCCTCATTGGGCCAGAAACATACTGATCAAGAAAATTCTCTTGAACACACTTGAAGAGCTCTGTCCCTGCTCTTCCCTTTACACTACCCTTTGCCATCCTCCAGTTTATATGAGGATAATTAAAGTCCACCATTATCACTATATAATTCATCTTATTGTAATTTCCTTGCAGATTTGTGGCTTCATATCTTTCCCAGGAGTTGGGCACTAATAGAATACATCCCATAGCATAATAGTACCTCTATTGTTTCTTAATTCTAGTCAAATAGATCCTGCCCTTGACCACTCTCAGCGCATCCCCCCACCTCCGCCATCGGACTCTCTCCAGCACTGTAATATTCTGAACAATATTGCCACCCACCTCCATCCTTTCCTTCCCTATCTTTCTTGAACATACTGTACCACAAATATTTAGTACCCAGTCCTGTACTTTTTTGAGCCAGATCTCTGTTACCATAACAACATACCCCATCTAGTTAACATGACTGCAACTTAACTGCCTGATATTTTTTACCTTCTGTATTCATTCACAGGATTTGAGCAATGCTGGCAAGGCCAGCATCTAATACCTATCCATAATTGCCCTTGAGAAGGTGGTGGTGAGGTGCCTTCTTGAACCACTGCAGTCAATGTGGTACACCCACAGTGCTCTTAGGGAGGGAGTTCCAGGATTTTGACCCAGCGACAGTTAAGAAATGGTGATATATTTCCAAGTCAGGATGGTGTGTAGCTTGGAGGGGAACTTGCAGGTGTGATTTTCCCATGCATCTGCTGCCCTTGTCCTGTGTTAGAGGTTGCCAGTTTAGAAGGTGCTGTTGAAGGAACCTTGGTGAGTTACTGCAGTGCATCTTGTAGATGGTTCACACTTCTGCCACTGTGCATCAGTGGTGGAGGGAGTGAATGTTTGTGAATGGGGTGCCAATCAAGCGGGCTGCCTTGTCCTGGATGGTATCGAGCTTCTTGAGTGTTGTTGGAGCTGCGCTCATCCAGGCAAGTGGGGTGTAACATCACACTCCTGACTTGTGCCTTGGGAAGGTTTTGGGGTGTCAGAGGTGAGCTACTCGTCATTGAAGTCTTAGCTTCTGACCTGTTCTTGTAGCCACACTATTTATATGGCTAGTCCAGTTCAGTTTCTGGTCAATGATCTGGTAACCCCCAGGATGTTGATAATGGGGGATGCAGTAATGCTATTGAATGTCAAGGGGAGATAGTTGAAGATGGTTATTGCCTTGTGTGGCACCAATGTTACTTGCCCTAATTGCCCCTTGAATGCCTTGCTAGTTGCTAGACCATTTAAGAGTCAAACACATTGCAAGAGTCACATGTAGGCTAGACCAGGTGAGAGCAGCAGATTTCCTTCCCTCAGTAGTTGCACGGTCATCATTAGACTTTTAATTCCAGATTTTTTATTCATGGTGGGATATGAACCCTGGTCCCCAGAGTATTATGCTGGGTATCTGGAGTACTAGTCCAGTGAAACTACCGCTACTCCACTGCCTTCCCCTCCAACAACCACAACCAACTTCCTTTGCACTAGGTATGACTCCAACATGTGGAAAGTTTTCCCCCGATTCTCATTGACCCGTTTTGCTGGGCTTCTTGATGCCACACTTGGGCAAAGGCTGTTTTTATGTCAAGGGCAGTCATTCTCACCTCACCTCTGGAGTTCAGCTCTTTTGTCCATGTTTGGTATAAGGCTGTATTGAGATGAGGAGCTCAGTGGCCCTGGAAGAACCCAAACTGAGCATCAGTGAGCAGGTTATTGCTGTGTAAGTGCCACTTGATGGCACTATTGACAACCCCTTCCATCATTTCACTGATGATGAAGAGTAGACTGATAGAGTGCTAACAGGCCGAGTTGGATATGCCCTTCTTTTTTTGTACAGAATGCACCTAGGCAAGTTTCCACATTGCCTGATAGATCCCAGTATTGTAGCTGTAATGGAACAGCTAAGGAGGCAGCTAGTTCTGGAGCACAAGTCTTCAGTACTATTGCTGGAATGTTGTCAGAGCCCATAATGTTTACACTATCCAGTGCCCTCAGCCATCTCTTGATATCATGAGCAGTGAATCAAATTAGTTGAAGACTGGCATCTGTGATGCTGAGAACCTCTGGAGGAGACCAAGATGGATCATCCACTCAGCGCTTCTGGCTGAAGATGGTTGCAAATGCTTCAACCTTGTCTTTTGCACTGATGTGCTGGGCTCCTCCATCATTGAGGATGGGAATATTTGTGGAGTCTCCTCCTCCAGTGAGTTGTTTAATTGTCCACCACCATTCATGACTGGATGTGGCAGGACTGCAGAGCTTAGCTCTGATCTGTTGGTTGTTGGATCACTTAGCTCTGTCTATTACACGCTGCTTCCACATTTTGACATGCAAGTAGTCCTGTGTTGTAGCTTCACCTGGTTGATACACCAACTTTAGGATGCCAGGTCCTGCTCCTAGCATGACCTCCTGCATTCTTCATTGAACTCAGCTTGATTCCCTGAGGATGGTAATGGTGGAGTGGGTGATATGCTAGACCATGAAGTTACACTGCTGCTGCCACTGTTGGCCCACAGTGCCTCATGGATTCCCAGTTTTGAGTTGCTAGGTCTGTTCAAAATCTATCCTATTTCACATGATGGTAATACCAAACAATGAGGGTATCATCAATGTGAAGACAGGACTTTGTTCCCACAAGCACTGTGTGGTGGTGCCTCCTACCAATACTGACATGGACAGATGCATCTGCAGCAGGCAGGCTGGTGAGGATGAGGACAAGTAGGTTTTTCTCTCTTGTTGGTTCCCTCACCACCTGCCCAGCAGTTATGTCCTTTAAGACTCAGCCAACTCAGACAGTAGTGGTGCTACCAAGCCACTCTTGGTGATGAATATTGAAGTCCCCCCACCAAAGTACATTCTGTGCCCTTGACCGCCTCAGTGTTTCTTCTAATTGGTGTTTAACATGGAGGAGTACTGATTCGTCAGCTAAGGTACGTGGTCATCAGCAGGTGGTTTCCTGCCCATGTTTGACCTGATGCCATGAGACTTCATGGGGTCTGGAGTCGATATTGAGGACTCCCAGGGCAATTCCTTCCTGACTGTATACCACCTCTGCTGGGTCTGTTCTGCCGGTGGGACATGACATACCCAGGGATGGTGATGGTGGAGCCTGAGACGTTGCCTGTAAGGTATGATTCCATGAGTATGACTCTGTCAGGCTATTGCTTGACTAGTCTGTAGGACAGCTCTCCCAATTTTGGCACATACACAGTAAACCTAATGTCGGTATTTTTGCAGTCCCTCTTAGTCTGGCCCCACCTAATACTTAACTATTTCCTACCTATCTCTCCCAACCCTTTGTTTCTCCTTCCTATTGCTACATGCTGGTTCCGATCCCCTCACCAAATTCATTTAAATCCTCCTCAAAAGCATGAGCAAACCACCCGAGAGGAAACTGGTCCTAGCTCTGTTGAAGTGCCATCCCGTATGGGACCCACTTCCCCCAGAACCACTCCTAATGTCTCCTAGAGTTCTGTGAACTTATGGGAGTGGCACCATTAAAGTTTAGTTTATTGAAGCATGCTTGCATATTTTTATTCATTCATGGGATAGGGGCATCACTGGCAAGGCCAGCACTATATTGCCCACTCCTAATTGCTCTTGAAGAGCTGAGGGCAGTTAAGAGTCAACCACATTGCTGTGGGTCTGGACTCACATGTAGGCCAGACCAGGTTGGCAGATTTCCTTCCTTCCCTAAAGGGCATTTGTGAACCAGACAGGTTTTTAACAATAATCACGTCATGGTCATCATTAATTTTCCTCTAATTCAATTCAAATTTCACCATGTGTCATGGTGAGATTCGAACTCTGGCCCCCAGATCATTACCCTTGGTCTCTGGATTCCTAGTCTAGTGACAATACCACTACACCACAGCATCCCACTAAAGCTGTCCTCTTACACCACGTTTCCAGCCATACATTCATCCACTCTATCCTCCTATTACTATGTTTGCTAGCGCATGGATAAGAAGAGGAATTTCAGACAAACATTTACTGAGTGTTGGCACTTCAGTATCTCAAGCTACAATTTCCGGGCCCAGTTATGAATCTGATCTGCTTCTGCAAAATGGTCAATTCAGTTAACTTGCACTGACGAGCCAAACCCTTTTTAAGACAGATCAATGAATTATGTTGCAAAGCTCACAGATGGAACTAAATTTCAAAGGGCTAAAAATGGAGTGGAGGGTTTGTGAGGGGACTGGGGGTGGGGAGTGAGCGAGGGAGAATGAAAAGTTAATCATACTGCTTTGTAACTGGTTTTAAAAGGAATCCTGTTGATGAGAATCCCTTGTTTCCATGGTTGCACATTTTATTTCATGTGGTTACTTTGCTTTAATTTGTTGCCAGTCCATTTGATTCCTTTAGTCCCTAGCAATCTGCGCAGCACGATGACTGTCATTTTCAGAAGATGCTGATAGCTCTACTAGTCAAAGGCTGAAATGAATTATGTTACCATTTTATTTATTTGAATAGGCACTGCTAGAGTTCCCTGAACTTAAGGGAATGGAGCTTATTGAAGCATGTTCGCACATTTTGTGTTTCTTGACCCTAAATATTTTGAAACCAGATCAATCATGCTGACCAAACTGTACGTGTTCAAGCCAATGGACTTCCATTTCTGCATTAAGCAGGCCTGGGCCGTCACCATGATAGACTTGCCGAAGTTCCGCATGGATTTCTGTCATTAATTCCTCTTTTTGACTTGCAGCACCTTTTTCCAGTTCCTCCGCCCAAAGCGACAAGCAGCTCAGCAAACGATGTGAAGAGAAAAGGAGTTTCCCGATATCTCGGAATCACATGGTGAGTCGCCTTTTTGAGGCACATAATGCAGAAATATACCTTCCGATCTTCTTCTCAGCCTTTGTGCCTTGTTCAGGCCAGTCTTCCCCCTTCAAATACTATGCCCTAAGAGGGCATTGGCGACCATGGACTTCCATTGGATTGGTCCATGGTTATGCTTGGCAAAGTACTGCCATTGCCTTCTGAGATAGTCTTTCTTTGTCACTAGACATGGGACTTGGTTAGTAGACAGACTCTGGATAACACTGGTTTATTAGTACTGGTTCTAAACAAGTTATAGAGTAGGTATGTTGTTCCAATCTTGAGAGAGAGAAAGAGAGAGTCTAACATGTGACCGACTGATGTCAGTAGTACATCATTATCTATGTCATACATTAGCAGTATTATGCAGTATGGTTGATCAGGAAACCCTCCCTTTCCTTACTATCTCCATTGGGCATATTGGAAGGAGTTACAGGCTGATAACATGTTTGACCATGTTATGCATGCATCTTCCCAGTCCTGATCCTGGACTTGAACCCAGAGCTCCTGGCCCCAAGGTAGGGACACTACCACTGCGCCACAAGACCTCCCTGTCTCAAGCCACAGTAGCAGTTGTTTTTCCAACAGACGACATCTTATATCTTGTCCTCAAAGTTTATTTTGTGGGTTTCTGTATATCTTTGCTATCTAGCATTGTTATGTTGGCAGAGGAACAGCTGTAGGCCATTCAGCCCCTCAAATGGTTCAACCATTCAATTAGATCGTGGCTGATTTGTACCCCAGCTCCAGTTACCTACCTTCGTTCCCTATCCCTGATATCCTTAACCACCAAAAAACAATCTTATCAATTACAGTCCTGAATGTTTAAATTAACCAAGCCTCAGCAGTTAGCTGGAGGAAATGTTCCAGATTTTCACTATCCTTTATACAAAAGGCAAACTTTTGTTCTGCAATTGGCCTAGCTCTAATTTTGTGATTATTTCCCCTTGTTCTGGATTCTGTCACCAGGAGAAATGTTTGCCCTGTAACTACCCTATTGAACTTATATCATTTTTCAAGACCTCCGCCAATCATCTCCCAACCTCCTATTCAATGGACCATAAGCCAAGTGAATCCAACTTGTCCTTATAATTTAGCCCTTTAAGCTTTGCTATAATGCTAGTAAAACTGGGCATTACCACCTCTCAGGCCAATGGCCTGGATTTTCATGTTAGAGGCGGGTAGCAGGAGTCAGAAGAGTTCCCGGATAGATATGGCCGCCTTGAGAAAAAGTGCCTCGAAAGCTCAAAAGGCACAATTTTCATTCCTGGGTAGGGGGGAGGTACAGGTGTAGGCTGGAGTTGGAGTTGGGCCCGCAGCCCCGGGGCAGAATTTTAAGGCCCTGTCGTGGCGGGGGCCAAGGCGGTAAAAT
Organism: Carcharodon carcharias; assembly: GCF_017639515.1. Lineage (NCBI taxonomy): Eukaryota > Metazoa > Chordata > Chondrichthyes > Lamniformes > Lamnidae > Carcharodon > Carcharodon carcharias. The sequence continues at coordinate 158,073,961 of NC_054475.1, read as the reverse complement.
GCGGCGACCCGTTCAAAAGTCCATTGACTTCGGTGGGACTGGAAAACCCTGCGGCGGAAGGGGCTGGAAAATTCTACCCCCAGAAACAGTTCCGAGATAGCAACGAGGGCTGTCAAGTGCCAAGGCAGCCTGGTTAAAAGGCCTGCCTCAGTTCTTGGGACTTTGGCCTGAATTTTCCCGTCGGCGATTTGGAGGCGGGGCCCGCTCACCAACGGGAAAATGACGCGGGATGACATCAGGAGGAACCCCCGACATCATCCCGCCCCATTTAAATATTCAGGAAGGCGGGCAAACAGCGAAATCAGCTTGAGGCCATTGACAGGATAATTAAGGTAATTAAAGACCCTGCCCGTCCAACCTTAAGGCTGGCGGGCAGGGCAAGAGCCCCAGTAGGCTTCTGATAATACATGAAACCTCATTTACTGGCGGGATGAGGTTTCATGTCCGTTTTAAAAATCTTAAATAAAGCTTACGTGAGATTTATTAACATGTCCCATCTCGTGTGACATTGTCACATGAGGGGGACATGTTAATTCTTTTTTATTTTTCTATTTTGACACTTTGAAGCCCTGTGACTAAACTCCCTGAGACAGCACTTAGTCTCAGGGAGCAGTGTGCACACATGCATGAAAGAGGGCACTTTGACAGTTGGGGAATCCCTCCCCCCCACACACAGGAAGCCCATTGGATGGGCCTTTATTCGCCCGCCCACTTAAAATGGCGGTGGGGCCCGCCCGCCAACCTAGGGCAAAACTCTGCCCTTTGTCTCAGTTGTATTACTTAATATTAGACCATGTATCCCTCATCCCTCCCATCCCTTCACCCATCTACCCAATCCCCACGCCCCATCCTTGCCAACTCATGTCAACACATACCACCCGACCTACACCTTATGGCCCCTCATATCTTCCATGCCAATTCATAGCACTTCGGTTCACCTTGAATGCACTCTTTACAGAGCCAATGAACCATTAGTAACAATGGCATGTGTGGAAAAGCTTAAAAAAAAACAACCATTTATAACTTTATTTTAAAAACCTGCTGTTACTACAACCCTATAAATGTGTCAATCAACCCGAGCTTTTGGTTGGATTTGGGGGTACGGATACAACCTTTTGAAGTTAACTTTCAAAATGTTCCCTCATCCAGACTATGGGCAGAATTTTATGACATTGAGATTTTACGTTCCTGCTGTCGTCCATGGGATTTATAACGATCCGTCGCATTTTACGGCCCCGTCTCTGCTGAAACGAGGCTGTAACATTCTGCCCTATGGCTCATGCCACCTTTGAGGGGCCATAAGCCAGGAGCACTTCAGAAACTGGCCCGACTCCATGAAAATTGCAGGGAGTTAGGTGATTCCGATGCCTACAATGGAGCCGACCAGGCCAGGAGTGCCTGCCCCTTTGCCACGTGCTAGAGAAAATCAAAGGCGCTGGGAATGGGGGGGCAGGAATCCCAGAACTAGGTCCCATCCACCATTTTTAAAGGTCCACAGAGTCTCCACAACTCTGCGAAAATGTACCACAACTTTTCTTTCCTAAGATTTGGTGCCAGAAAAGCTACAAACATTTGCTGTTTGCATTGTTATTCCTTGCAAGTTTTTGGTTTTCAATGTTCCCTTTTTGCATCTCTTGTTACTTTCTTTGTGCCTCTTTCAACTGCTGCTGAAACTCTAATCTGGCATTGTATCTAGGCTCAACTATTCCAATGCTCTTTTGGCTAGCTTTCCCCCTTTATACACATGAGCTCATGCAGAGCTCTGCTGGACACGTCCCAACTTGTGCCAAATCCCATCCTGTGCTCTCTGATCTACTTTTCCACTTACCTCTTGTCTTTGTATAAGCTTTTCTCTTTTACTTCATCTGTTGTTGTGGTTGCTTAACTACATAAGTGGAGCCTTTGCCTTTGAGGGGTGCATACTGGTTTTGCATTGTACCAAATAAGTTGATGAATTCTTCCCGGTGTTTGTGAGGGATTAACAGATTTGCGACAAATATGGAGCCAGGGAAATGGAGGTGGAAGGGTTGGACACAAGTGATTCAATGATGAAAGGGATGTAGTGTGAGGCATAAGGAGTTGGTAATGGGACATGTAAAAACACAAAAGTTAGGCCTGGAGGTGGTGTAAATAGCTACAGCAGAATAGCAGAAGAGGTGGGGGGGTGGGGGGGGGGGTGGTGGTTTGGGGGTGGGGGGGGTTTGTGGGTGGGGGGTGTTGGGGGGATGGGGACAGCATGGAAAATTTGGCAACGGGAAGGTTCCCATAGCAGAGAAGAGCCCAGGGATGAGGATGACCCTACTGGCTGTGATTTGATAATAAGGAGGCAGGTGGATGAATGAGACAGCAGCTGGCTTCGAGGGCACTTGGGTTTCCAAGTGGATGAAGTTGAGAGTCAGTTACTCAACACAGTTGTCAAGGCCATTAAATGGAGTTGATGCAGAGCTCAGGGCTGCACAGAACTCATAAGCTCTTCTCAATTGTGAACTGATGTGATTTTTTGAATTAACAGGAGGGAATCACGCCAGCCAGAGGAAAGATTGGCAACAGCCCTTTTGTGAAAGTGACAGATTACTCCTCATCAAGTGATGAAGTTGGTAGTACAGATGAAGATGATGATCTGAGCTATAACCAAGCAGCATCTGTACCAGCCAGATCAAGGTATGTGACCATCATGTACAGGTGGCAGGTTGGCTCTTGGCTCTGGGTTCAAAGGTTGTGGGTTTTAAGCTGAACTCCAAGCCTTGAGCTCATAAACTGGGCTGGCTCCTCAGTTTAAACCCAAGGGTCTGCCACGCTACTAGAAGTGATCTCACCCAACAGGAAAAAATTGCAGGGGTTTGGCAAAAGAGCAAGGGGAGTGCGTCTAATCAGATTGATCCTTCAAAGGAGCCAGCACAGGCAGAATGGGCTGTAAGGTCTCTTCCTGCGCTGTCTGGCTCCATGGTCCACCTTACGATCATTGGTTAGTGACTCCAGCCCCTCTTAGACCAGGAGATTCTGAGGCACATTGTCATCCCCATGCAGTTCCACCCTGAAAATTGCCTAACTCTAGACAAACTGGGAATTGGAATAGAGCTCTATCAACCCAAACACATTAAGGAGGCTCATTAGTGAAAATTTTATCATACAGATGCGAAGACGTACAAATTGGACGCAAGATTCCCCCTCCTCCCACCCCACTCCAGTCTGAATTAAACATACACCTTGTCAACAGTCATACTGGAGGATAGAGAGATAGACTGAGCTTAGACAGCAAACCATATGACTTCATTATGACAAATCCCAGCACTGATGCCCACCACTGCATTAGCAGTCCAGGAAGTAAGTGCGAGTTGTAATTTTAGGCTTTGGCAGACCGTGGATGATTAAGCTGTAGTGCTTTTTTTTTAGAGAAAAAAAATAAGCGTTATCTGAGTTTTACTGCGATATTATTTGTCAGATCCTGCAGTTTATGACCATTAGCATGAGCTACAGTGACCTTTAGCGAGAAAAAAAATTACAGTTCCCATTAGATTTAATTTTACATCAGATTATATTTTTCCCCCCACTAAGTAAGTTTAATGATGTGGATCTAAAAACATTTTTTTTTAAAGCTGTCGTTTTTTTTTAACTTGTATTCCATGTAAGTGCTTAACAAGTCCCCTCTGCTTGGAGATTTGATGAATCCCTGCGGAGACTCTATGTTGGCTTTAAGGGGCAATTTTATTAAACCAAGACAAACCTTTAAATTTGAACTTTCTCCACAGTCAAGCAAATAATTGCACTGCCGGAGGAATCTCTTCACCAATTAACTCTTTGAGAACTGCAGTGCGGACCAAGTAAACAGGTGGCATGACTTGTGGGGCTTGACATGAAAGGAGAGATATTGTTCAATTCAATGTATTGTTAATAATTATCTTACGACATTGATAGTGAGATTATTTGATGCAAATGTCATTAGGCACGTGTGATTTGGAAGCTGCGAGGCAACGTCTAGAAAAGTTTGAAGTTGGTTTTCAGGGAACACTTTGGGGGAAACCCTGGTTGCTCATATTGGGAATGAACTGCCTGGAAAGTGTGACGGAATCAGGTTGGATAGCAAGTTACAAAAGCAAATTGGATGCATACTCAAAACGGGCGGACGACAGAGGAAGAGCAGGAGAGTGGGATTGGCTACCTCTTCCAATGGGCCAAATAGCCCCCTCCTTTGCTGTAGGATTCTATGACTTGTTAGGTTTTCAGCACTGAAGGAGGCCATTTGACTCATCATATCTGGGCTTGTTTGTTTGCCTCATGCTGAACCCGTTGTCCTGTTTCTTACTCTGTCTCACACATTTATCCAATCATCCCTGAAAAGACACAATGGTCTCTGTAAATCAGCGGGAACTCTTGTGTGCTGACAGCTGTCACAGCTAGAAACCAACAATTGCCTCAGCTACAGTTCTCCTCCTGGTAAAGTTCAAACAGATCTGCCTGTTCTATGACTTAATCCATAGCACCTCGACCTTGCACAGTGAACACATAACAAACGAGAGTTTACAGATTGGCTGTCGTTACTGCTGTCTCTCTATGGTTGTCTAGCCATGAGAAAACTGCAACTTCCTGAAGCTTATTTTAAGACTGTTTCGCCTTTTCTCTTTCCACAGGCAACCAGCCAAGCTAAGTAATGGAGAGACGGAATGTGCAAGCACAAATATTCCAGATGGTATCGAGTTGCAGCCACACAGCACCTTGAATGAAGAAAAGGTATTATCTTGTCTCCGTCTAATACAAAGAAAAGGAACTCACTGATGTGACCTCCTTCATTAAATGATTTGTCTGATCAGATAAAAATTACGACGACAATATAGTCACAGCCACAGGGTGGCAATGTGATTGGGGGGAACCCCACAGACTGGCAAGCTTTAACAGCAAGAGTAGTTTAGCTTCTCTTGTTTCTGTGCATGCTTCTTTTCCTCACAATTAATGCATATATTTAATTTTATATTTTTGACCGATCTGTGCTCAAGAGGGTTAAGAGTGCCGATGCTGGTGAAAGCAATGCTTCTCCATTTTGTGGTTTCTTCAAGAATCTGAGTATGTAAGGTTGGTGCAGCAAACAGTGCCCTCCACACTTCCTCTATGTAGTGTTTGCCAGACCTCCAGGATTGTTTGGGAGCATCCAGGAACTGAAGGTGAACCTCCTGGACACTGCTGCGAGCAAACTGAGAAGAAAAATCATTGTATTCTGTGCTCTTTTTCATTTGTGCATTCATCTCATTACATAAGTGTAGGAGATGGGGCAGGAGGCACTATTTGACTGGGTGATTGGTGGCCAAAGGTTATGTGATGACACCTCCAAGAATGTGTCCAGCTGGAATTGGCAGCCCTCCCTCAGTGCCATGTCTCAGCACGAGCCTCCTCCTGGTCCGACCGTGTAGGATGTTCCATTCTTGAGTCAATACCAGTGAGATTGCCAACCTGTGCTGAGTTGTGGCCAGTTTTGTGCCCTCAGCTCCAATGCCCACTGTAAAGAGGGTCGCAGTTGCTCTGCACTGACTTGGACAGTCAAGTTTCAGGAGAAGTCTTAAAACTGGTAGTGGGCCCCCATTCCCATATCAAAGAGTCTGACACCTGTATCAGGAATGAGCCATTGACACCTATAATGGAGCCTTCAACAGCATGTGCATTTGTGGCCGAGAATGTGCATGTTTATAGCATACACCATATTGGGCACTGTGACATCTGTCTCGCACCCATAAAATGGGCACAATGAATTTCAGATCCAGGGTTTTTATGTTGCTGACAGCTATGACAGCTCACCCCAAGCAGGCCAGAAAAGTGCTCTTGCATGCACTAGTTAAATTCTAATCCCTACAAATCTACATCAGTCCAACTTCAGTGGAAATCCAGACTTTCATTACCCTTTGCCCAATGATAGCAATCTTGCCTCTGACTCAGGTTCCTGGTTCTAAAGATTGGCAGACATAGCCCATTGCTGATAGAGTATTGTGCTGTCTTTCTGTTTAGATATTAAACTGAGGCCCTATCTGCTGAGCATCAAAGATCCCATGGCACCAATTTGAAGATTTTTTTTTTGACCAATAGCTATCAATCAATCAAACAATGTCATTTAAAGCAAAACTGATTGTCTGGTCATTGTCGCATTACTGTTTGCGAGACCTCACCCTGCTCAAATTGGCAGGCAAGTTTTCCAAGTTACAACAGTCATCTGGAGACCGTAAAAGGTGTTATAATAATGTAAGCTCTTTCATTGGTCTCCTGACCAATATTCATAGCTTAAACAAAAGCAAAATACTGCAGATGATGGAGATCTGAAGTTAAAACAGGAAGCACTGGAAAAACTCTGCAGGTCTTGCAGCATCTGTGGAGAGAGAAATATAGCTAACGTTGAGACCAAGATGACTTCTTTGGAACAGTATTTTCTGTTTTTATTTAATATTTGTAGCTTCTTATTTTCTTGAATGGGTTCAGAGTTTATGGGAGCAGGATGTTTGATTCTCACACTGTTCATGCTCCTCCTTCTGTTATTGCATTTGCTTTCAAGGTGGGGGGAGGGGAAAGAGACTAATGCAAAGAAAGCTTTTGGACATGTCTTAATTGCTACAAGCCAATGAGATATTTCAACATAAGTGATTGAGTTTTGATGCACAAATCTGTCTCCGCATCCTTTTGAAGGCTCACAGCCTGCCTTTTAATTGAAATGCAGTGATTTGCTTTCCAGCTGAACAATCTTAACTGTGTATAGTGCCGCCACTGGAAAACAATTTAGAACAAGTGTGCATACGCAGCAGACCAGATCTGTAGTTACCAAACTGCCCTCCACAGTAGACTGGAGACTTGGGTTACCAATGTTGACAGGACAATAGCACCGTGGTAGTGTTGCTGTACTAATAGTCCAGAAGCCCTGATGAGTGATCCAGAGAAGTGAGTTCAAATTCCACTGTGGAAGGGGGTGGTGGGGTGGGGATTGAAATTCGATGCTAGTTCTTAATTAATAATGATTATGCACCTACCAGACTGATATAAAAGCCCATCTGGTTCACCAATGCCCTTCAGGGGAGGAAATCTGCTTTCCTACATCTGACTCCAGACCCACAGCAATGTGGTTAACTCTTAACTGCCCTCTGAAATGACCTAACAAGCCACTTCAGCTGTAGGCGTCTCACCACCAGTTCACGGGCAATGGCAGCAATGCTTACATCCCAAGAATGAATAAAATAAAACCATTGGTTGCATGTATTCCTGTTGGTTTCATTGTTTGACTATCCGCCTTTAATAGTCCCAAACTTCTGCATGCCTGCCACTGGCCCTCCAAATTGTCAAAAGAAAAACTGATTTTTTTAATGTCCCTATGCCTTTTCTCTTGGGTTTTCCTATGGAGATTAATCTCCAATTCCTGGAGACTCCAGGAAACTCCAGGATGGTTGGCAACCCTAGTGGAGGCATTGCTTACACAGGCAGGCAATGCACTGAAGTAAATGAGGTGTCAACTTCCCAAAGTCTGGGACTAAAGTAGAAGTTCTGAAGTTACAGTAAGTCCTGTAGACTTGCTGCAGGAAGTGATACTAAAACATAAATAAGCCATTAATCCTAGTTTTTACGGGAATCATGTAAAAGTGACAGACCTTCACAGTTTGAGGTAAAGACCTTGAATTATGAAAGTTGAGATAGGGGAGTGCAGGCAATTTTTACAGCTTGTCTTTTAAAACCTGAAATGCAGGCATTAAAATGTTAAGGGTCACAAAATCTGAAAGGCAGGAGGAATTATTGACTTTAAGAAAAAAAAATTGCATTTATACAGCTCCTTTCAAGACTTCAGGATATCCCAAAACCCTTTACAGTTAAATAAATGTAGTCACTTTTGCAATGTAGGAAATGGGGACAGCCAATGTGTACACAGCAAGCGCTCTCAAACAGCAGTGTGACAATGTTGTTTCCTGCCCATCTTTAAAATAGCTCCATGAGACCTTTTACATTCATGAGAGGACAGCCAGGCCCACGGTTTAGTATCTCATTGGAAGGGCAGCACATCCAGCAATGCAACACTCCCTCAATAGTACTTGAAGTGTCAGTTCAGATTACATAGCACAATCCTCTGGAGTGGGACTGGAGGCCACATCCTTCCCACTCTGAGGCAAGAGTGCTACCACTGACCTACGGCCGACTTATATCGATTTGAATAAAATAATAGTTAAAGTATTGAGATGTTTAGCTGAGATGTGAAATTATTTTCCAGAGTTGCTGGCACTTTTTGCCCATCCATGGGTATCCTTGAGATGATAGTGATGCCCTTTTTCTTGAACTGCAGGAGGCCGTGTGGTAGAGGTACTCCCACAACTCGGTTAGGTAGGGAGTGCAAGAATTTTGATCCAGCGATAGTGAAGCGAGCAGAAATTTACAGTCAAACACAGGCTTGACCTGGCAGATTGAAGGTGATGGCGTTTCCATTAATCTGCTGCCCTCATCTAGGTGGAAGAGGCCATGGTTTGCAGAGATGCTGTCAGATAAGTCTTGCTGAGTTGCTGTAGCATAGCCTGTAACCGCTGTAACCACAGTGTGCCAGTAATGGAGGAAGTGGAAGTTTAAGATATGATCAAAGGACGCACCCCCTGACGTTCTAAAATCAAATATCAAATCTTTAATGACATAAAATGAACAGTTTACAGATATCTGTAAATGTCAGTGTCTCATTATCAGCTTGAATAATTAATTTGGAGACATCCCTTTACCTGACAATGTAACCTTGGCACAAATGATTTGACGATGAAAGTTCTGTTAGTCAAGACTGAATTCCTACACTAAGTAATGTGACTTTAGATCTTATTTAAATCTGTTTGTACTGGTAGGAGATTCACTAATCAGAGTACTAGTTTAAGAAAATTGACAGAAGAACCTGAAGGGAGATGAGGAATTTGTTTTAAAGCAGCAGTTATATAACGCACTGCCTGAAAGGGGGGAGGAAGCAGATTCAGTAATAACTTTCAAAAGGGTCTGAAGGTCACAGGTTCAAGGCCCATTAAAAAAGAGACCTGACAATCCAGGAGACCATAAGACATAGGAACAGAAATTAGGTCATTCGGCCCATCGAGTCTGCTCCGCCATTCAATCATGGCTGATAAGTTTCTCAACCCCATTCTCCCGCCTTCTCCCCGTAACCTTTGATCCCCTCACCAACCAGTAAAAGAGGAAGAGGTGCCATCTTTTGGATGGGGAGTTAAACTGATGCCCTGCCTGCCTTCTCAGGAGGTTGTGGAAGATGCCAGGGCACTGTTTGAAGACGAGCATAGGGATTCCCCAGTGATGGTGTCCTGGCTTATATTTATCCCTCAACCAACACCATTAAAGCAGATTATCTGGTTGTTTGTTTTTGTTTTGCGATTTTGCTGTCCACAATTTGGCTGCCGCAGTCTCCACGTCACAAGAGTGACGACAATGCAAAGGTGCTTCATTGCCTATAAAGCATTTCGGGATATCCTGAGGTCGCTGTATCAATGCAAGTCTTTATGTTCAACTGCCCTGTGCAAATAACATGAGGAAACATTGAACAACACTCCAAGAAGAGCAAACCTTGTGACCCAAATTCAACAGAACCCAGCCTCTCCTCTAAGCCTAGACAAGGGAGAGAATAAAACTGAGAACAAGCCAGTTTTTCCAGCTGTAAACATTTGTTTGGGCACATTGGGTGGGTTTGAAGCCTGTTAAAGAAGAAGGAAAGGGTCCCATTACCAGGAGTGTGGTCAGCTACAACACTGCTTGTAACGCACTGCATGATGGTCAAATTGAATGTGCCAGGCGTCAATCGCCGCTCAAGTTTTTTTTTCTCCCTCGTTAACGTGTGTGTTATTTCTGAACAGAATGTAGCAGGGCAGAAGTGTAGCAGACAGCAAGAATGTGCAGGTGACCCCAGTGTGACTCAGGACCTCCCAGACCTCCTTCAGCAAAGCCACTCTCCAAACACCTCGGCTAATCAGCAGGGATCGGAACAGACCCCTCAGCCACTTCACAAGACTGCAGCTAACCAGGCATGTTTTACAAAGAGCGATACAACTGCCCTGTGTGATATTGGCTACTGGTGCTAGACAAAAATTGAAGGGAGTTCCTCCCTAACTTGTAATGCAAGCGGTAGCTTATGCAAAATGACATTTAATTGTACGAAAGGCAGGTTTCCCTGCCACCAGATAAACGGCAGACAAATTTTCAAAAATTACTTTTGTCTATTTAGTCTAAAACAATTTACCTGTCTGGATTTTATTTGAATTCTTTCATGGAATCTGAGCATTGCTGACAAGGTCAGCCTTTGTTGCCCATCCCAAGCTGCCCTTGAGAAGGCAAGATTTTAAGCAGCTTTTATTTGTAATGTTTGTAAGTTGCTCCACTCTTTGTATGATTGCCATTCTGTTAAAACGCCTAAAGCATTGCTCTGCTGTCTATCCCTCCCCTACAGTTAGGTAAAGAGCACAAGCAAAAAATTGGGGCCTGTACAATAGAACTTACAGTAATGTATTCCATTCTTTCAGCCTTTTGGGAATGCAGCATTCCCTGTTGCAACAAAGGGAACTACACAGTAAGTGTTTGGTTAGAGTGATAAATTCAGAATTGGGATAAATTATACAAAGGTCTCTCCAATTATCCAGTTTCTTTTATGCAGTCTTTTGTATTTTCTAATGCAATGCACCTGAATACCTGCATCCAGAGCTTTCTGAATACATTTTGAGCCAGTAATCCTGTTCTTCCACAAAGCCACAACTTCCCCTCCTGCTGGCTTGCTGATCTGGAGTGGGGTCACCACAGATGAGAAGGTTCCGGACTTGCTCTATATTAGCTGACCTCCACTGGGCTGTCAAGATCTCTGGGCCTAAAATAGAGGTGTCAATGCTCCTGGGTTATCCTGGAGTCAGGGTGAACAGTTCTTACGAAATGAAATAAGGACCACTTTGTGGGTGGAACCAGGAGTGGGGGATTTGGGGGTCTGGTGACTGTAAGAGTTAGGATGGGTGTTGTGTGATTATAAGAGTGTAGGGTGCGATTACAAGGAAGGGGGTGACCTAAGAGCAGGGTGGATTCATGTTTATAAAAACAAAGAGGCAAAGGCAATAGGAGACTCCCACTCTCAGTCTCCCACAGACAGTCCTAGAAATAAGGAACGTGGGACAAGCAGTCAAACTAAGGGACAATCCCTCAAAATACAGATCTGTTGGTCACCCTGCCTGGAATCTCCAGTAATTGAAAATTCATCTGCAGAACACTGCAGCAAGAAACTCAGGAGAAAAAAAAAACCTTGGAGATATTAAATAAAATTGTGCTTTTTTTTATCTTTATTTTCTGAACATTCCCCTTTACTGGTTAAAAACAATTGGAGAACAGGACTATATTACCAAATATCTGGATTAATCCAATTGGGTAACAAAGAGCTTGTTCCCTTCACAATTTGTCGTGTGAACGCAGCGTGTCTCGAGGATGGACCAATGATGCCTGTGTGTGGATAGGAAGTTCAAAGTTGGGGGGGGCAGGGGGCAGTGGGGGAGAAGGGGTGGCTCATCAGGCGAAACCTCCAAAAATACATCTAAGCAGAGTTAGCAACACTTCCCTAAGCCCATGGGCAGAATGTAACGACAGCGGGATTTTATGTTCCCGCTCTGTCGTCGATGGGATTTATAACGGCCCACCGCATCTTGTGGCCCCATCCCTGCCGAAACAGGGCAGTAAAACTCTGCCCATGAGTGGGCCCATCTGGTCTGCTCCCATCCCCCTGTCCCTTTCCTGGAATTTTGAATGGGCCTCCAGCTACAACAGTGGAAGCGAAAGTCCAGGAATGATTTAAGGAAAATAGGGATGCTACAGTGAAGTTGATTCTTCCAAGACCTTCTGAATAGACGAGGCGAAGTAGACTGGTTAGCTAGTCTTCCTCTCTCTCATGGTCTTTTTTAATGAATGCCAGATGAGAAAAGGTGTGATTCAACCCCTTACTTAGTTGAATAGTTCACCGACTCGCATGAACAATGGCTGCTTGAGCAGGAACCTGGAGGTTTATTACTCCCTGTGGAAGCACACCCCAGCATTAATACATATAAGCCTCGGGGCTGAAAACAGGGGACTCTGCGTTGTTCTGTGATTGTTGGGAATTTTTGAAACTCACTGCAATGACCACAACCAATTGAAGGTGTCTTTCGAAAGAATGCAAGGCTTGTGATGTTTGCCACACTTGACAGTTGCTGAGCTGTAACCTCCTCCAGCATGGCAACCAATGTTCCCTCAGGTGTGCTGAAGCGAAGCGACCCTGAAGGTACCACATGAGGCGCTCTCAAGTTGTCCCATTAAAGACTATGTGCCTGCCCAGCCACTCAAAAAAAAATGTAAAAGTACCGCTCATTGAAATTAACAGACCATGCACAACAAAATGAAATTGGAGGGAACATTGCCTACAACCCTCCGAGTTCTCTGCACTCCTCCAATTCTGGCCTCTTGTACAACCCTGATTTCAATCACGCCTTCAGCTATGGACTACCCGCTATTAATCTCTCTGCCTCTCTCTCTCTCTCTGTCTCTCTCTCCTCTTTTAAGGTGGTCCTTAAAATCTACCTCTCTGTCAAAGCTTTTGGTCGCGTTTCTTAATTTCTCCTTATGTGGCCCGGTGTCGAAACAGGTTTTAAACCCTGTGAAGTGCCTCGGCGCGTTTTTGCTGTGTCGAAGGAAGGTGCTTTGTGAATGCAAGTTATTGTTGTATGCCGACAGCACCTGGGAGACCGGGTGGGGGGGACGAGGGTCACCACAGTGCAATTCCTTTATAAGGGCACGGCTTCAAGTTTTATTTGCTCTTATTTTTCAGAGTCCGTCGGCTGAAAGTCCACATCCAAAATGTAGCTCCTCGTCTTCCTCGTCCTTCACGCCGTTCATCGACCCCAGGCTCCTGCAGATCTCCCCTTCCAGTTCTCCGGGGGCACTCGGTACGTGAGAGCAGTTCAGAAATGAGCCCCCTCCCATCGGTTGGACGTGACTCGGTCTCAGTGAATAAAACTTTTAATCCCCATTGCTGTGTCTCGTCTTTCCCCCCCTATTCAGCAGGCAGCAAACCCGAGCCACTGCGGCGAGACAATGCGAGAAAGGGGTCAGTGGTAAATGTCAACCCGACAAATATACGACCACAGAGCGATACTCCAGAAATCCGCAAGTACAAGAAGAAATTTAACGCCGAGATATTATGCGCTGCTCTATGGGGTAAGAGGTGGCTGAGATTGTTCTTAACTTGGGACAAGTCATTCTGCGTGCAGCCAATGTCATTATTTATTGCTGACAGGGGTGGTTGGAATGGGCTTGACTTCATCCTGATAAAATAGGTGAAGAGTCAAACCACAAGGTTAAAGCGAGAAGGAGAACAAGAACTTGCATTATACGTAACAACAGCTTTTATTGATATAGTGCATTTGCATAAGAACATAAGGAATAGCAGGAGTAGGCTGTTTGGCCCCTTGAGCCTGCTCTGCTATTCAATAAGATCTTGGTTGATCTGCTTGTGGCCTTAACTCCTTCCTGTCTCCCCCACTCCCCCACCGCCCCGAGAACCTTCGACTCCCTTGTAGGTCAAAAATCTGTCTAACTTGCATGTATTCAGTGAGCCAGCCTCCACTGATCTCTGGATTATAGAATTCCAAAGATGAACAAACTCTCAGAGAAGAAATTCCTCCTTGTTTTTAAGACCCCTCATTTTTAAACTGAGCCCCCCGATTCTAGATTCCAATACAAGGGGAAACATCCTCTCAGCAACTACCCTGTCAAACCCCCTCAGAAGCTGATATGGTTCAATAAGATCATCCCTCATTCTTGTAAACTCCAATGAGCTTAGGCCTAACCTGTTCAATCTTTCCTCATAAGATGGTCCCTTCAACCCAGGAATCAGTCATGTGAACCTTCTCTGAACTGCCTCCAATGTGAGTATATCCCTCCTTAAATAAGGAGACCAAAACTGTATGCGTTACTCAAGGTGCAGTCGCACCAATGCCCTGTACAGTTGTAGCAATACTAGCCTACTTTTATACTCCATCTGCCTTGTAACAAAGGCCAGTATTCCAATTGCCTTCCTAATCACCTCTGGCACTGAAGGTGGGTGGAGGTGATGTTTTCACCCCTGTTTATTAGTCTGTCTGTCTACAAACAATATATCTTAAAATATAACGGACAGATTTCAACGAAACTTGGTACACAGGTAGGATATGGCTGAAGGGTTTTTGGCGAAGATGAGGATCCGGATCCTTGATTTTTTTTAAAGAATCCGTTAACATGGGGAGATGGGATGAATTGAGGTTTTTTTTTAGAATGTTGAGGGTTATTTTATTAAGAATGTTGTTCATTGTGTTAGAATTTTTTTTTTTGCTTTATTATTTCATGGAGTGTGGGAGTCGTATTTGTTGCCCGTCCCTAATTGTCCATTTCAGAGGGCAGTTAAAAGTCAATCACATTGCTGTAGATCTGGGGTCACATGTAGGCCAGACCGGGTAAGAATGATAGATTTCCCTCCCTAAGTGCATTTGTGAACCAGATGGGTTTTTTATCGTTCAGTTTCATGGTCCCCATTACTGAGACTAGCTTTAATTTCCAGATTTATTAACTGAATTCAAATTTCGCCAGCCACAATAGTGGGATTCAAAGCTATGACCCCAGAACATTAGCCTGGGTCTCTGGATTACTAGTCCAGTGACATTACTACTACACTACCATCTCATCTTGAATTGCCTCAGTTGCTATGGTGCAATTTGTTGCAGCTGTCAAAGTGTGAACAGAGTTTTCAGAGCAGGTTGTTGGATTAGATTGGCCTGAAGGCTTCTCAGTGAGGTGGAAGCTCTTAATAAAAATATTTATTTTTCAACGTTGTAGTTATAGTGATACGCAATTTAATAACATTGAGTTAACAAAGCATGGTGGAGGATGTGCTCTACTGAAATGCCCTCTTCACTTATTACTTGCTGTATCTACATGTTAATCTTTTGTGGTTCATATCCAAGGACACCCAAATCCCTCTCTACTGCAGCATTCTGCAGTCTCTCTACATTTAAATATTATTCTGCTTTTCTATTCTTCCCACCAAAGTGGGCAATCTCACACTTTCCTCCATTACAGTCCATCCACCATATGTTTGCCCACTCACTTAACCTATCTATAATCTTCCCTTGGCAGGGTCTTTGGGTAGCATTTTATACCCTATCTCATGTTGAGTTTGGAGGTGGGAAGAGCATTTAATTGGGTGGAATAATGGCAGGTGGGGACACTGTCACCTTCCCGCCTGCACCCCGATTAAGTCTGTAGCGGGGAGGCCTGTGCATGGCCTTCCCACCCCACTGCCAATTGAGGCAATTAATGCCAACTTAAGGGCCTCCACCCACCGACACTCGTACTAACCCGGCAGCAGGCAGGCCTGTCACCACACGTGGAGCACAACGAGCAAACCTGTGTGTGTTGCTTGTGGTCTCCCAGGGTGGAATTCACATTCAGAGGCACTCAAGGCCACCCCTGTCCTTGCTGCCAACCCAACTAACCCCACCCCAAGGAGCCCCTCCTGCCATCACTTAACTCTGGCCTGTGTCATTCCGCGATCCCGGGCCTCTGATGGTTGTAACCCCGCAGCAGGCACCAACTCCCCAGTGGCGCTGCTGAGCAAAAGAGCTGGCGGCTTCTGATTGGGTGGCAGCTCTCAGTGGGCGGGCCTTCCTACCCCCCGATTCCTCTTAGTGATGCCACAGATATGGGTCAGAGTCAGATATGAACAGTTGATTCAGCCTCAGATAGTTGTAGGGAAATGGATGCCATTGGTGGCAAGGGAATGGAGCTTAGAGAGGGAACTGAAAGCAATGGTTTTGGTCTCCCTAAAATGGTGTGTCTCATGATCTCAGGATATGCCAAAATACTTTACAGCCAATTTAGTACTTTTGAAGTAACTATTGTAATGTAAGAAATACAGGTCCTAAAGGTTTTTGCACACAAGTTTCACAAGCAGCAATGTGATAATGACCTGATATTCTGTTTGTAGTGATGTTGACTGAGGGAGAAATATTGGGCAGGACACCTGGGAAATCTCCCCCGCTCTTTTAGGTGCTTTCATAACTCAGCCTGGGCCCTGATAGTGCAACCTGACCATGCTAGTCTCTGACATTCACCAGTAGATGCGCAGCTGATCTTCCAGTTTCTCCGCACAAGCGGAGATCCCTGGGCCAGGTAATTCTTCGGAGCTGCTTCGCTAATGTTTACGTCAGGACAAGCTAACACCAACAGCAGCTGGAACAGCTCGGAGGAGTTCCATGTGCCTGTGTAGACAGACCTTGACAGCTGAGCCTGTGCGCTGCTCAAAGTAACAGAGTTATTGGCCGCATTGTACAGGAACCTACACCTGAATGCAGTATAACTCATCATTGAGGTGTCCCAGCTTCAGAGAAATGTCACCTTTTCCGTGCTCTATTTAAAACTACCATGGCTGGCTTCACAGTTTTATTTCACCTGGTGATATTTAGCACATTTTCAACTTTCATATCCTGCTTTTAACCCAAGAGGACTTAGATTGGAAACCATGGTTCTTAAATGAATCGAATATTGATTTTAAAGAGAGGAGTCACTGAAGAACATTCAGCTGTGCTCTAGAACTTGGACCTAAAAAATCTGTGACCATTCTGGAATCATCCCACTTTAACTTTGGGAAGAGTTTATCAGGATAGCCAAGAATTGGAGCATGGGGCTTATCTTTATATTGACCTGCATTGGCTGTTTCAGATAGAGCCTTTGCCCAGTTGAAACGTGGGCCATCATTGGGAAGGGAAGGCAGGGGAGGAAAGCACTCTGCTTGCTGGAGCTCTCACAAGCCAGGTCTTCAGTAGGAATCAGTGTTTGGTCAGCAAAGGGGGCACACTCCAGGCAGTTGTGAGGTGTTCTGAAAACTAAGGCCTGAAGCAATGAGAAAGAGCAACGTTTTTCAATGCAGTTCCCTCATGAAGGGGAGAAGTCTAACATCTCCCTGTGGCTCAGGCACCTCCACCAGCCTCTCAGGCATCTTTGGCGTGTTGGGCACTCTTCATTGGCAGACAACTGAAGGAACATTCCCAGAGCCCAAAGTTTACCAGTGGAGATTTCCACCCAATATACCAAAATGTGTCCAGTGACAAATTTTGAGTCTCCTATCTCATGTCAAGTCCCCTTTACCTATCACCCCTGTGTTCCCTGACCTACTTTGCTTCCCAGTTCATAAAGTCTCATTTTAAAATACTCATTCTTTCTTCCCAATGTCTCCATGGCTTCAGCCCTCCCAATCTCTGTAATCTCCTCCAACCCCACAGCCTTCAGAGATCTCTACGTTCTTCAAACTCTGGCCTTTTGTCCATTCCCCACTTCCTCCCCCCTCCATTATTGGTGACCATGCCTTTAGCTTTTTAGGCCCAATTAAAGCTTTGGAATTCCCTCCCTAAATCTCTTCACCATTCCTCCTCTCTCCTCTTTTTAAAGACACTCCTGAAAACCTTCCTCATTGATGAAATATTCGGTCAGCTGTTCTACTGTCTACTTCCTTTATTCAGTGTCAACTTTTGTCTTACTACATGTTTGTGGAAGACCTTGGGTCATTTTGTTACTTTGAAGGCTCTATATGAACTCAAGGTGTTATTAGCGTAAGGGCCGTTCACCCTAGAAGCTGAGGGCTTAATTTCTATTGCACGGCAGAATGGAATCAATTCCCGTAGAATCACCCCATCATTTTGGTATCGCCTGGAGGCCATGCATTTGGAATCTGTTTTGTACTTGCATAATTATGTAAATTCGACCAGGCCCTATTGCTTTTGCAGCTGACCTGGTGCTTTCTACATTCTCTGAGCTCCCCAATGTGACAGTCTTAACAAAGAGAAGCTCTTGGAGCCAGAATCGCTTGGGGAACAAGTCTAGACCAGGCATTGGACAGCTCCAGACTTTCAGGAATGCTCCACTTACAGTTATTCATAGAATCATAGAATCTTACTGTTCCAAAGGGGAATTATTCCACTTGTGTCTGGACTAATTAACCAAAAGAGCGATAAATTTCATTGTGCTTCCCATACTCTTTTAAAATTCCTTTCATGAATCATTTTAACATTCCCTTCAAAAACTGCTTTGAATTTTATTTCCCCTCCCCAACCCCCCATAATTTCTGGTCGGGACATTCCAGGCCTGATTTTAACTCTGTATATGAATGGGTTTAAGAGAGTTACTATCCGATCTTCTGTGTCCAGACAACATTCTGCATCAAAATGATACTTGTACGTTTGATTATGGCCATTTGCCCTTTAATTCCTGACTCACCAGCCAGTTTCTTGAGATTAGCTTCATCTGAACCCCTCGTAAATTTGGAAATAATATGGTATTTACATGCGTGTGTGTGTGCATGTCTATGTGTGTGTGCATTTAAATGTAAAATGAAGTGCATTAATGTCATTGCAAATAATCTTATACAACGGCTATCTTTTGTTTATCTTAGTGGGTTGCATAGGTACAATAATTAGAGCCTAGAAATAGGAGCAGGAGTAGGCCATTCGATCTCTCGAGCCTGTTCCACCATTCACCAAGATCATGATTAATCTTCCACCTTAACTGCACCTTCTCACACTATCACCATATTCCTCAATTCGCTTACTATCAAAAAATCTGTTGATTTCTGTCTTGAATGTACTCCATCATGGAGGATTCCAAAGAATCACAACCCTCTGAGTAAAGAAAGCTCTCCTTATCCCAGTCCTAAATGACTGACCCCTTATCCTGAGGTTGTGACCCCATGCTCTTGACTCTCCAGTGTCCACCCTGTCAAGCCATTCAAAAATTTTCTGTTTCAATGAGATCACCTCTAATTCTTCTAAACTCTAGGGAATGTAGGTCACTCTGTGGACAATCCTCTCATCTCAAGAATCAACCTAGTAAATCTTTAGTGCGCTCCTCTAGTGCAAGTATATCCTTAGTAAGGAGACCAAAACTGTACACAGTACTCTAGAAGCAGTCTCGCAAACAGCCTTTGTAATTGTAAGATTTCTTGACCCTTATACTCCAATCCCTTTGTAACAAAGGCAAATATAACATTTGCTTTCCGAATCTGTGAAATAAATTGACGTCCCTATTAACTTTTATATAACTGATGTTACTGATACTGACAGATCCAGATCTTGGTATTCTGATTTTAAATGAATCCACCAGGCCTTCCAAATCTCAAGCCATACTAAATTCATACAGTGCAAATCAGCTACAAACAGACCAAAAAAACTGGAATGCCAATCCTGGCCTCCATGGATTTGGTGGGGCTCCGAGTGGCCTTAAAGTGACAAGCTCATCACTTTTACCTTACTTCATATTAAAGCTTTGGGCCTTTTTGTGTGATCGATTTACTCTGGCGAGTAGGTCAAGAACCAAAGGTCATAAATTTTAAATCGTTGGCAGATGATCCAGTGAGGCGAGAGAAAAAGAAATTTGCTCGGAGAATTGTGAGGATTTGAAACACGCTACCTGAAAAGGTGGCAGAACCTGATTCCATAAAGAATTTCAAAAGAAGTTGGCCAGGTACTTGGGGATGGGCAAACGGCAGGTGGCAGCCGGTTGGGGGGGGTGGGTGGGTGGGTTGGGGGGGGTGGGGGGTGGGGTGGAGGGGGCGGGGGGGGTGGTTGATGTGGCTGAGCGTATCTACTCTTTCAAAGAGCCAGCACTGGCCCGATGGGCTGCGTGGCCATTTTCTGTGCTGTAAGTTTCTATGGTTCTATGAATTTTCTGTGCTATTCCGTAACGATTATTTCACCAACGATCAGGTGTTGATTGAGGCTGTATCAAGACTCAAGGGTTCAGACAACATCCTAAATTCAAAACTCAAGCAGTTTCTAAACCCGTCAGAGACCGATACAGATACCAACACACACATGGGGCAGAATTTTATGGACCCACGGGCAGGCACGCACCTGACCCAATCGGGCGTAGAATCGCACAAGATGACAGCAGGCGAGTGTCCCAATGTCATTTTTATTTAATTAATAAACCCTTCATGAAACCTCATCCCATACATGGATGAGGTTTTATGAAAAATGCGAAGGCCGCCTCAGCTCTTCTACTGCCCGCCAACCTTAAGGTTGGACGGGCAGCCCTGTCAAATAGCTTAATTAGTTTATTAATGGCCTTAACAGGCCTTTGACAGTTCGGCGGGTGCGCAGCCGACTCCGGTGCGACTTCACCGCACGTCACTTTATGCGTCGGCGAGTGGGGCCCACCCCTTCACACTGAACAGAAGATTCTGCCCTAAGTGATGTCCAACCAGAGTCTCACCCGCCGCACCTGGTGTGGATGTAACAAATAATCCCTGCATGATTTGAAGAAGAGTAAGAAGGTCTCCATCATAACTTGGTCACTATCCCTTCCTCAACCAAATCACCAAGATTGGACATTTAGCTCATTCGCTGTTTGCGGGAGCCCGCTGTCTGCAGATTGGCTGCCACATGTGCCCTTATAATATCACTTCAAATGTTATGCATATGAATAACTTTCAGATATTGCAAGGACTTATTGATGGAATATAAATGCAAGTTCTTTCTGTTTTACAACCAAGGATGGGAAGATGGCAAACTCTTTTGTCCTACCGGTTAACTGAATGGGTAATCGCTTTCCATTCAAGCAGCCTAATGTGTTCTAGATCTTAATGTATGAAAACCCACAAGGTAAATGCTGCAGTTATTCCTTGTTCCCCTAAACTTCTTTTGATTTTTCAGGTGTCAATCTGCTAGTGGGCACGGAGAATGGGCTCTGGTTACTGGACCGGAGTGGACAAGGCAAGGTTTATTCCCTGATCACTCGAAGGCGCTTCCAACAGATGGATGTTTTGGAAGGACTGAATGTACTTATTACTATATCAGGTTGGCAATATTTTCAAACTCAATGCCTGTTTTGCTAATCCTTCATTCATTCAGATCAGTTGATGCTGTTGATTAAACTGGTGGGCTGGTTCTGCTCATCATGTTTGAGGATTTTTAAAAATATAGCAGCATGCGGAGCATGTTGTGCGTAGCACAATGACTTTAGTTCAGCACAGGTCTAACCACCTCTTCTTTGAAGGACTGCAGTAGCATCACTTCAACCAATACAGCATTTTTTCAGTTTATGCAGAAAATTATGTAAACAGTCTCTTGGTAGTATAGAACTGTGAGTATTGCTGTCAAAGCTCTTTTTCTTGCACTCATCAGGACAGAATCACAAGAATACCAAATCTCAAAGGAAACAACAATTAATGCTGCATGGGAAGAGGGTGCTGATTGGTTGGCAAGTCAAATCTGATTCCTCAAGGCATTGCCATGGGGAATGATCCAGGGAATGGCTGTCCCACCAGATTTTGTTTACTTGAAAAAGGTGCAATGCATGGACATATTCTTTTTGTTTGTAAAGGACAGGGCCCTGCATGTGAATATATGCTAGAAGCCACCTATATTCACACACAGGGCCCTGTCCTTTGCAAACAGAAAGAATGTGTCCATGATTTGCACCTTTTTCAATTAAACAAAATCTTGGCAGTTAACTGTTCCCTGGTGTATTTTCCATGGCAACATCTCTACCAATCAGATTCCATTTGCCCACCAATCAGCACTGTCTTCCCATGCAGTATAAATTGTTGTTCCCTTTGAGATTTGATATTCTTGTAATTCTGCCCCGCTGAATGCAAGGCATAAAGCTTCAACAGCATCTCTTTTTTCAGCAAAATTGTGTGACTGATATGTGTTGTGTCATTCAATTTTTATCTCTTTAGTTTCTCTGTCCAGTTAGCCAATCTTAGCCCAATCCAAAAAAAACAGTACCTGCAGTCCCTCCATCTCATCACCTAAATATTCCAAGTGTTAATCTCTCTTTACATGGCAAGGACCTTCCTGATATCTGTCCTCCATTGTCCTTTCACTTATGGCCCATTGTTCCAGTGTCTTGACTCACTTTAAAATGTTGCTCCAGATAATTCTCATCTATCTTGCGCTTCAATGCCTTTTACATTTTAACAACATTGTTCCTTCCAAGGCTTACTCCAGTCTTTCATTATGGGTCAGCCCAATGACTTCAGGGGAACCTTCCTTGTTGATTTTTTTCTGCACCCACTCCATGGTTTGACCATTTCCCTTATGTCATAGTGATTCAAGCGGTTTTAATCATGTGACCTTCTAACTTCAACTCAACTGATCTAACAGCGTTATTATGCTGCCTGCTTTATCATTGCTTCCCCATAATGATCTGACATGTTAAGCACTAAATCTGTTTCCTTCCTACTTGACCTTCCTTCTCCCTGAAGGACGTCAGCCACGGCTCAGTTGATAGCTCTCTTGCCTCTCAGTCAGAGGGCCGGAATTCTGCCATCGAGGTGGGAAGCTCGAGTCGGGAAATTTCCCGACTTGGCAGGCCTGTCTCCATGTAAATGTATCACCCACTCACCCAATTTTCACCCCAGGGAGGCAGGGACAGGATCAAGCTGGGCCTGCCGACACCCGGAAGCAGTTCAGGTGTGGCCGTAGTGGGGCACGAGTGCCAAGGCAAGTTGGTGCGAAGGCCCACCTTCATTCCCTGGGACTTCACCTCAGTTGTATTAAATGCTATTAGACCCCCGAGCCCTCACCCCCTCACTGCCCACCGACTCCCCGTGCCACCTCAATTCCTTCATGTCCCCTTCATGCTCCCTATGCCACCTTCATTCCTTACCATTTCCCCCCCGCATCCTTCATGCTCACCCACCCATTATGCAGTATGGAATCAATGACGCATATTCAACAATGGCAGATCTTGAAATACGCTGAAAAAAACACCCATTCAAAAATGTTCTTTGAAAAAAGCTGCTCCTCTTACAATCTTGTAAAAGTCTCAATCAGATAGAGACACTCATTGTTTCAATAATGGAAGTTTTACCTCCTTTCACATCTCTTAATCCTGTCCAAATAAACATACGGGCATTGAAAAAAAAACAGATCAAAGAAAGAATAACTTTTTATAACCACATAAAGATGTCAATCAATCAAAGCAAACAGTCCAGTTCAGCCTGTGAAAACAGACTCCTGCTAAGCTAACCCACTGGTGAATTCTGGAGCTCAACCAAGCATTCATAATGAAGCCATCTTGGAACTGTATCAACAGAAACTAATGGCCAGATATCTATGGGCTCGCACCTTTATGCCATGTTGGCATGGAGAATGGGGGCAGGAGTCGCACAATTGGGTCCTGCCTGCTATTTTTAAAGGCCTCCGTAGTTGGCCTGACTCTGCAAAAATCTGACCCAGAATCTTTGTGGTTTCAAGTCCTCTTCCAGGGCTTAAGCAAATAGTTCAAAAAAGCTGACACACCAATGAGGGACTGAGGGAGTGATGCATCATCAAGGGTGTTCTCTTTTGGATGAGATGTTAAAATGAGGCCCCATCTGCCCTATCAGGTAGAAATAAAAGATTCCATGGCGCTATACGAAAAACAGCAGTGAATTATCCCCAACATCCTGGCCAATATTAATCCCGCAAAAAAATTGCTTATCTTGCTCATTATCAGGTTGGTTTTTGTGGAATCCTGCTGTGTGGAAAATATCTGCCATGTTTCCTGCATTAGAACCATGACCACACTTCAAAGGTGCTTCATTCCCTGCTGCAGTTATGAAAGATGCCATATATAAGCAAATATTTGTCTATAAGAGCATAAGAAATAGAAACAGGAGTAGGCCATTCAGTCCATCAAGTGTCCTCTGCCAAGTCTGCCCTGATTGTGGACTTAACTCCACTTTCCTACCTGCGCCCCCACCCACCCCTCCCTGCACCCCACCCACCACCGCCCCCCCCACCCCATCCCCCAATAACCCTTAACTCCTGTGTCAATCAAAAATCTGCTTAACCCAGCCTTGAATATATTTAATGACTCAGCTTCCACTGGTCTCTATGGAAGAGAATTGCAAACACTAACGACCCCCAAGAGAAGAAATTTCTCCACATTTTCATCTTCGATGGGAGGCCACTTATTTTGAAACAGTGCCCCCTAGTTCTAGATTCCCACACGAGGGGAAACATACTTTCAGCCTCTACTCTGTCAAGCCCCCTCTATTTTTACATCATCCATTGTGCAATTGTGACTCCTTTTTCCTTCCACTACAGGTTACCTTCCAATAGCCTGTGTTGAACTTCATCTTCCAATCTTCCAATTATCAACATTTCTAATTTAACTTTCAATGTAGTTCTTCTTGTGACTCGCTCCCCACATCCCACAATTAAGTGTCAATCTGCAAATGTGATCATTTTGGACTGGGTTTCTGAATCTAAAATGTTGATGTAATTTAAGAGAAAAAGGGATATCAGCACTGTGCCCTGAAGGATTCTACTCAAAATCTCCCATGTCACACCCCTGCCCCCCAACCCCTCCCTCAACCCAGACATCACTGCCCCTAACAAGGGAAGATGGCGGTCTAGTGGTAATGTCACTGGACTAGCAATGCAGAGGCTAATGCTTGGGATTTGGGTTCAAAACCCACCATGGCAGTGGGTGGAATTTAAATTCAATTAAGGAATCTGGATTCTAAGCTGGTCTCAGTAATGGTGACTATGACAGCTATCATTAATTGTTGTAAAAACCCATCTAGTTCGCGAATGTCCTTTTGGGGGGGTGAGGGGAATCTCCCGACCTTACCTGGTCTGGCCTACATGTGACTCCAGACCCACTCTTAGCTGCCCTCTGAAGTGGCCAAGCAAGTCACCCAGTTCAAGGGCAATTAGGGATGGGAAACAAATGCTGGCCTTGCCAGTGATGCCCACATCCCACAAAAGAATAAAAAAAAACAAGCAGCTACCTTCTTTCCTTAGGTCAATTACTTAACCACATCCAGGTTTCACCCCTTACTTCCAGTTTCAATCATAACCCTTTTAAGGGACTTCTTCAAAATGCTGCATGAAAGTTTAGAAAGACCACATTGTATGGCTTTCCATTGTACATTTAGAATGTTACTTCCTCTTAAAATCAAGGAAGTTGATCCAATGGGGCCTTCCTGCTCTGTAGCCATGTTAGCTGTTCTTTAACTTATAGTTACCTCACAGATAGTCCTCATAGTATTTGCTGAAAATTGATCCATTAATTCCCCAATTATTGGTGAAAGATTGATGTGATTGTTGTTTCTTGGGAGAGAATTCCATCCCCCCACCACCCCCCCCCCCCCCCCCCCACCCGCCCCAGTCAGGAGGATTGTGTGGGGGAAGGCGCAGACTCGATCGGCACCCCTGATCAGGTCCGCGCCGCCATTTTACGTGGGCAGGCCAACTAAGGCCCGCCCAGCATGACACGCGCCTGGAAGTTCTGTGCACTCCCTGTGCGGGCAGGGAGGGGTCCCTGAGTCGGGAGTGCACTCTTTCGCGCATGCACACGGAAGAGCACAGAGGTGCCTCAGGGAGATAAGTTTTAAGTTTTAAAAATTTTAATGAAGAAAAAAAACAATTGAAGACATGTCCCCTCATGTGACAGTGTCACATGAGCTGGCACATGTCAATGAACTTTAATGGAAAAATTTATTTAATTTACAAACCCTTCACGAAACCTCATCCCGCCCGTGGATGAGGTTCCATGAAAAATGCGAAGGCCGCCTGGGCTCTTTGCCTGCCACCCCCCACCCCCCAACCTTAAGGTTGGACGGGCAGCTTTCTCAATAGCTTTAATTAGTTAGTGGCCTTAATAGGCCTTTGACAGGTCAGCGGGCGCGCAGCCGACTCCGGTGCGCGCCTGCTGGACTGAAAATCTAAATGACGCGCGGTGACATCAGGACACATGCCCAGCGTCACCCCATGTCATTTTCCGCCTCAGCGAGCAGGCCCTGAATCCACTCGCCGAGCCAATGATTCAGCCTCTGTTATATTTACCGAATTCCTGAGTATAATGTTGGCTTTTTTTCTGTTCTGATGGCACGTTCCAATTTTCAGCAACTACCTCAAATTGGTATTCGTCAATGTGCTGCTCCGTACTCGTACCTTGGGACTCATATCACTTTTTCCTGTGAATCCCTTTGCTTTGGGGCCCTTAACTGCGTCTGGAAGATCAGTCTTGACGATATTAAGATTTATGAATCCATGTGACTTGTGTTAATCAGGAGAAAGAAATTAGAGTATGAGAGGAAGCTAGCTAGAAATGTGGAAACGGATAGCAAGAGTTTCTACAGGTATTTAAACAGGAAAACAGTAGGTAAAGTGAGTGTTGCTCCTCTAGAGAGTGTGAATGGGGAGTTAATAGTAGATGATAAGGAAATGGTGGATGAAATGAACAAACATTTTGCTTCTGTCTTCACTGTAGAGGATTAAAAAATTCCAGTAATAGCTGTAAATAAGGAGGTGCAGGGGAGAGAAGAACTTAGTGAAATTACAGGCACTAGGGAAGCAGTACTGAGCAAACTGATGGAGCTGGGGGCTGACAAGTCTCCAGGTCCAGATGAACTTCATCCTAGGGTCTTAAAAGAAGTGGCTAATGAGGTAGTCAGTGCACTGGCATTAATTTTCCAAAATTCGCTAGATTCTGGAAAGGTTCCATCAGATGGAACTTAGCAAATATAACTCCTCTATTCAAGAAGGGAGTGAGGCAGAAAACAAGAAACCAAAGGCCAGTTAGCTTGACATATGTCATGGGAAAGGTGTGAGAGTTGATCATTAAAGAAGTTATAGCTGGGTGCTTAGAAAAACTCAAGGTAATTGGAAAGAGTCAATATGGTTTTGTGAAAGGGAAACCACGTTTAACCAATTTATTGGAGTTCTTTGAAGGAGTGGGATGTGTTGTGGATAAAGAGGACCCTGAAGACATACTGTGCTTGGATTTCCAGAAAGCATTTGATAAGATGTCACATCAAAGGTTATTGCGGAAAATAAAAGCTCGTGGTGTAGGGGGTAATGTATTAGCCTGGATAAAAGATTGGCTGGCTGGCAGAAAACAGAGAGTATGCATAAATGGATCTTTGTCAGATTGGCAGGATGTGACAAGTGCAGAGTGCAGGGGTCTGTGCTGGGGCCTCAATTTTTTATAATTTACATCAATGACTTAGATGAGGAGTGTGAAGCCATGGTAGCTGAATTTGCAGATGACACAAAGATAGGTAGGAAAGTATGTTGTGAAGAAGACATAGGAATTTGCAGACATATAGATAGGTTGAGTGAGTAGGCAAAAATTTGTGGATGAGGTATAATGTGGGAAGATATGAAGTTGTTCACTTTGGCAGGAAGAATAAAAAAGCAAGAGTATTACTTCAATGGAGAACGGCTGCAAAATTCAGAGGTGCAGAGGGATCTAGGTGTTCTAGTGCATAAGTCACAAAAAGTTAGTATGCAGGTACAGCATGTGATCAAGAAGGCTAGTGGAATGTAATTCCTTATTACAAGGGGAATTGAACATAAAGGTAAAGATGTTATGCCTCAGTTATACAGAGCATTAGTGAGACTGCACCTCGAATACAGTGTGCAGTTTTGGTCTCCTTGTTTATGGAAGGATGTAAATGCATTGGAGGCGGTTCAGAGGAGGTTTGCTAGATTGATACCTGGAATGAGTGAGTTTTCTTATGAGGAAAGATTGGACAGACTGGGCTTGTTTCCACTGGACTTTGAGAAGAGTGAGGGGTGACTTGATTGAAGTATGTAAGATCTTGAGCAATCTTAAAAGATGGATGTGGAAAAGATGTTCCCTCTTGTGGGTAAGTCCAGAACGAGGGGACTCTCAGAGGGCTGTGTGACTTTGGAACTCTCTGCCTCAGAGGGCAGTGGAAGCAGGGTCATTGAATATTTTTAAAGTGGGGGTAGATAGTTTCTTGTTAGGCAAGGGAATCAAAGATTATTGGGGGTAGATGGGAACATGGAACGCAACACAAACAGATCAGCCATGAATGTTGTAGCTGGCTCAAGGGGGCAAATGGCCTATCTCTGCTTCTATTTCGTATGTTTGTATGGCTTACTTCCATCAATAGAGGGCATATTGCTACAGTCTTCTCTTGTGAATGCTTTATGGAGGTAATTATGTAAGTGTATTAGCTAACTGCTCGACTTCAATTAGATTCCTCATTGGAATCTAATTGACTAACTCCTTGGTGCTCTGGTGCTGGAAGAGCTTCTTATGTTGGCATCTTCAGCCACATTCACTTTCTTTGTCCATCTGATCAACCTTATGTCTCTAAAGTGTCTTCTATTGTTCCCAAGGAAACCTCTCACCTTTCTTTCTTTCTTTTTGATGTGGCTTATTTTTGCTTTTTATTTCTGTTTATATTGATCCACTTAGGGCCGTGTATTTGAATCTGGTGCCTTTTGCTGTGTGCTGTGAACTGAGGCCTAAATAAATAATGTCCCTCTCTGTTTCTAGTCCTATCCTTGTGCCCTTGTAGTTGGCCTGTTTAAAATGTTTGGCTTTCAGCAGCATTGAATCCCAAATCATTTGGAACTTAATCGTACTATAATTGCAATTACCCAAGGGTATCACGAGTTCTATTTTCTGTACGCTTTCGGAGCTGAGAGATGCTTCTTGTGGCTTCTATGATGCATTGAAACAATGAAGCAATCATGTATTACATTTCCCAATTCCAACTCTTAGTCAATTGAGCAATCCACTTTTATATTGGCTTGGCTGAAATCCCACAAAACAATAACTTTCCTGTTTTCACATCTCCACCATAATCACTACATAAAGCATTCTGTCCTTCCAATCAAGGCTGATGCTCCATTGCAGTACAGAGGGACTGCTGCTCTGTCAGGGGTGCTATCTTTTTGGGTGAGACATGTAACCAAAGTCCCAGCTGCCTGCTAGATCCCATGGCACTATTTTGAAGAATTGGGGAGATCCCCCAGTGTCCTGGGCACTATTTATCCCTCAATTAACATCAGAAAAACAGATTATCTCTTCGCTATCATGGAGCTTGCTGTGTGCAAATTGGCTGCCACGTCTCCTACCCTACAGCAGTGAATTCACTTCAAAAGTATTGCATTGGCTGTAAAGCACTTTGAGATGTCCGGTGACCATGAGAAGCACTATGTAAATGCAAGTCTTTCAAGCCTCTTTTTTAATTATTCTGAGCTGGTAGACTGTGGCAAAGCCCTTGTGTTATTTTAGTTTTCTTCCTGTTGGGTGATATTGCCATCACGGTCCACTTCCCTTACCTTCCAGCGGTCTCTGACATGTCCAATGACACTCTCTCTTTACCTTTCTATTTTCTTCTTCCTGAACAGGCACTGCTTCTTGACGTTGCATTTGTCTCCATCTACTGGGCTTATCATGTCTCTGTCACTCTGGTTTACATCATCATCATTTACCATTGCTCCCGTGCACTCTCCAAGTTCAAGACTTTCTCCATGAATACATCTAGGAGTCAGCTTTACTTACTTTAATACAGATTTGTCGCGCCCCTTTACCTTTGACATTTAAATGCACCTGAAAAGGGAAACATTTGCAGGGACTAATTGGATCGCTCATTCATAGAGCTGAACAGCCATTTTCCATGCTGTCTGATTCTATAGGTGGAATCTTATGAGACCTGTGGAGGTGGGTTCAGGAGGGAAATCTGAAAGGTCACCCATCAGGTTGGCAGCTGCGGGTAGCTAATGCGTGGCAATTAATTGGCCACTTGGGGCCAGACTGGGGAAGCTGCCGAGATCTTACAAAACCTGGCCAGCCCCTGGCAGTGGCCTCCCAGCACCAAGCCAGGATGCTAACGAAGCCGCCTTTATTTATCCTGTCCCCCAGAGCCACAGGGTTATAGTGGCAGCCCCACATCAGCCTATGGAGGAGGTCTCGCTCCTCCATGGTGGCCCGGCAGCTGTGGCCGCAAATAATTTGAATAATTTGACTCACTTTCCAAGGGCGCCTCCATCTTGAGGTGCCCTCCCGCTTTCCTACCTGTCGCAGCAGCACCCACGTCTCTCGGTGGGGCTTCCAGCAGGACAATGCCGTGGACCCTCCCACGGGTGCCTCTTGATTGCATCCCCTCCCCCCACATTCGGTAAGCTCATGCAGGAGGGCAGTCAGGTATCACTAGCAGGGTCGGAACCTGCTCTTGATCCCGATTTCAGGAAATCGTCGAAGATGTTAAGGTTCTGCCCTATGATTCCAAATGCTGCCAAAAACCAGATCCACTACTTTTCCACGCGCTAAGTTCCTAGTCACCGTGGGATACCTTTTATCAAAGTGTTTGGCTTCAGATCCTTTACTGTCTCCTGCCTTCCCTTGCCATCGCACCCATTTCCCTGTTGCTCGTCTACATGGTCCATGATGCTTGTTTCTACGTTCTGCGCTAATTTCACTGCTCGGTTGTGCTGCAGCGGCCTTCCCAGAGACAGTCCCCCTTATCCTGGAAACAATTTTAGTTACCTAAGAGAGTGAGTGCCGTCATTATAATCTTTAGAATAATCGACCTAAACGGAGTTGGTGGATTTGGTGCCTTTGGGGGCACCGTGTTTGGCCAGTTCCCCTGGCAGCTTGAGACGGACGGCGCTCTGGATCTCCCTGGCCTGGATGACGTAGCGCTTGTTGCAATGAATGAGGTGCAAAGCCTTGGAGGCGATGCACTCGAAAATGTCAACAACGAAGGATTTCATGACGCTCATGGCCTTGGACAAGACCAACGCCTGCCCTTCCACCACCAAGTACTTCTGAAGCATATTTACTAACATCGGGTGGTGGAAGGGCAGGTGTGGGTCAGCACCCTGTACACGTAAGTGGACTAGCGCTGCCTGAGAGATTTCCTCTGGCTTGAGCAGCTCCAGTCAGCAACTGCTTTGACACCTTGCGAGACACGCCACCCTTAGCTGCAGCCACCTCCTCAGGCATTCCACTCAACATGGAACAACTCCAGTTAGCTCTAAGGATTGAGTTTCCCACTGCCCAACTTCGATGGTGGGATTCGAACCCACACACGCAGAGTGCAGTGGATTAGCCAGTCCATCATCTTAACCTCTCGGCCACCTCACCGTCCATAAATTCAGTGAGAAAGATTTGTCAGAAGTGGGATGGTTGCACCACTTTGCTGATTAATTACCCAACTCATCTGCTCACCCATCTTTCCTTTTCCTTTGCATATAGAACTTGCCTGGTCAATTTTGTTTTCCTTCAGTTGTCTATCTCTTTTCGCCTGCTTAATTTTTATTGATGTTCTTCCTGATGTTAGTAAACACGTTTCAGAAGTACTTCATTGGCTGTGTAATGCTTCAGGATATCCTGAGGTTGGGAAAGGGACAGTGTAAATGCCAGACTTCCTGTTTCTTTTAATGTCTTTATATTTGCTTGTAACTTTCTTTCCCCTGCTATCGCCCCACGAAACAAAAATGTCGCACCTTTTGCGTAATTTTACGAATTTACTTTTATCCATATTTTCATCACTTCTTCTCTTGGTCCTTCCCCTTCTTCCGGCTTGCGGTGCCTGCTGCCCTCAGCCTCGTGCCATCTCCTGCTTCCCTAGGCCTTTGCTCATGCA
Source organism: Carcharodon carcharias (assembly GCF_017639515.1). Lineage (NCBI taxonomy): Eukaryota > Metazoa > Chordata > Chondrichthyes > Lamniformes > Lamnidae > Carcharodon > Carcharodon carcharias. The sequence goes on along the minus strand of NC_054475.1, from coordinate 158,042,544 downwards.
AGCTGTGTCACCGAGCAGCAAGAGCCACATGAAGCAAACCTGGCTTGGCTGATAGATAAACACAAAAATGCTGCAAGCGCACAAGCAGCATCACCCGGAGAGAGAAACAGGGTTCACCTTTCGGGTCAATGATCCTTCATCAGAGCTGCAATGAGTTAGAGACGTAACGGGTTTGAAGCAAGTCCAGAGGCAGAGAAAGGGAGAGGGGAAAGGTCGAAAGGGAAGGTCTGTGATAGGGTGGAAAGCAGGAGGGATTCAAATGAACAAACGAGTTATTTCCAATACCTGCTGTCTGGAAATATTGGGGCAGAAATTCTGATCTGAAATTGCTGAATTCAATTTTCAGTTGAAAAGGTTGTACAAATAACTAATTGAAAGCGAGGTCCTGTTCCTCGAGCTTCACTGGAACAGTTTGGCAGACCAAGGACAGGGAGGTCAGAATGGGAGTGGGATGGAGATTTAAAATGGCAGGCAAGCAGGAGCTGAGGCTCACACTTATTTTGTTTTATTGATCCTGTTCTTTCCTTCCCTCCTTAAAAGCATTTACTGCACCAGCACACACCTGGTCCTCAAAAACTAATGGCCCTCAACAGACTTTAATACACAGATGGAGCAACACAGTCAACAACTTGCCCACTGGCAAGTGGTATTCACCACTAACAGGGTGCTGCTGCCAAGCCAAAAAGATGTTCTGCCTATGGCACAGATGAATAATGTGGTATCCGGGTTTCTGTGCCAAGGCAATGTTAGGTATGTAGGCCGTACGTCCCTAAGACTGGCAGATCGTTTCAAACAGTATGTCCCTTCTACTGTTCGCAGTGGCTGAGGTACAGATCCTACCCAACCAGCCCGTGCTTGCAAAACCCAAACACAGGGCAGAATTTAGCCCTCGGATGGCGTGTGGGCCCCACCGGCTTGGTGGTGGGCGGACAGCCGACCCCCGCCGCCGAAATGGGGCCTGCCGCCATTTTGAGTGGGCGGGCCAATTAAGGTCCCGCCCAGCGGCATGCCCGACAGGAAGCGCTATGCACTTCCTGTGCGTGTGGGGAGGGGGAGGGTAGGGAATCCCCAGCTGTCAAAGTGCGCTCTTTCACGCACGTCAGGGAGATCAGTGGCAGTCCAGAATAGATTAAAAATAGAAAAATTTAAAAATTATTAAACGGTCCCCCTCATGTGACAATGTCACACGAGATGGGATTTGTGAATAAATATCACATAAAGTTTATTAAAGTTTTTAAAAATAGACATGAAACCTCATCCGGCCAGTGGATGAGGTTTCATGAATAATCTGGAGTCCACTGGGGCCCTTGGCCTGCCCTCCAGCCTTAAGGTTGAACAGGCAGGTCTTTAATTATCTTAATTATCCTGTCAATGGCCTCAATTGGCTAGTGACAGGTCGGCGGGCGGACAGCGAAATCAACTGTCCGCCCGCCTTCTTAAAAATTTAAAAAGGGATCAGGATGACATTGGGGGCTCCTCCCAAAGTCATCCAGCATTATTTTCCCATTGGCAAGCAGGCCCCGCCCCCAAATCGCCGACGGATAAATTCAGGCCACAGTGTCCAACATTAGATGTGATTCCACGCTTGACCAACATTTACTAAATAATCCTCAGTGCTAAGAATTACGCGGAGAACTAATTTAAGATTGTCACTTGGGCTCACAGTCTGGCACATTTGCGTGTGCTAGAAGCTACATATATTAATACGCAGGGGCCAGTTCTTTACAAACAGAAAGAACACATACACACATTGCACCTGTTTCAGCTAAACAAGATAAGTGATAGCCATTAAATGGAGCATTCTCCGTGGCAACGCCTCTACCAGACAGACTCCACTTGCCAACCAGCCAGCACTCTCTTCTCATTCAGTATAGAAATGCTGTTTCCACTGACAATGGCATTTCCTTGTGAATTGTCCTGATGAGTGCAAGACGAAAAGCTTCAACAAAAGGTCTCTGTTTTCCGCCATGTTCAAGTTCTGTGTTACCAAACGACTAACCACACGGACTCGAAACGTTAACCCTGTTTCTATTTCCGCAGATGCTGCCAGACTTGCTGAATTTTTCCAGCATTTTCTGTTGTTATTAACCACAAATATCCTTGGGCGATAGGTTACAAGTCCGGAAAACCCGCTGCATCACAGGTTCGCACTCGAGAATGTGCTGGCTGAACCTTGCCAAATTCTGCAGTATCTATTCTAAGCCACTTTTTTTCACTCTGGTACAAAGTATTACCTCATCCAGTTAACTCAACTTCAGTTTTAACAAGAATCATTCCCCAGGACTTGACTCATGCTCCCAAATTCTCAAGATCTGTGGCAGGTGCCTTCTCAAGGCTAGATCTAACAGGGAGTGTTTGCTGCCTCTTCTGAGTCAGTTATTATGGGCGTCTCTGCAGTAACATGTTATCAGCTAATCCTTTCTGAGTGGAAGCCCTTTTAATATAAAATGTCTCTCTTTAAAAAAAAAATACATAAAAGGCAAAATCTAAAAGTTAAGAATAATCCTGGGAATGTTGTTTTTTGTCGTTGTTTCTAGTTCGTATTCATCATGAAGAAGTTGTGATTAGAGATAGAAACTGTGGTTTCCACTATATCGGCACCACTGCATTCTGACCAGCAGGTGGGGCTGCACACCACTGGGCTTAGACGCTGCAAAACAATCAAACAAGGAATAATCAAACAGAACACCAAGGTTACAAGTACAAATTCCCATCGAGCGTAGCATTGTGGCTGCAGACCAATGTGCAATCAGCCTTACTGTGTAGCGGTTGTTAGTCACTGTGATAATGCGCAAGTAGGAAACGAATGCCAGCAGATGAATTGATAGTGATAGTTGGGATCAGAATGAGTCTGTTAGGCCTGCCACTTAGCTCAGACCAGAACTATGTTAAGATTTAGAGGTCTGAGACTCAGTGGGAACTTGTGTTAGTTAGTTGAAAGTGGACAAGTTAGTGATTCAATTGTGGATCTTCACAGATGAAGCACTAACTTGTCCATTCAGGTGCCAGATCACCAACCGAATGTTTTCAGGATTTTCTCTTTCTGATTCCCAGCGCCTGCGGATTTTTTGGCATTTTGCTGTTGCCTCTCTCTCTCTCTCTCTCTCTCCATTGCTAAAAGTATTCTCAAATCTGATCTCACTGAGGTTGATTTTGGTCATCTCTTCGCTTCTCTTCCTCCTCATTGGACGACACAGTTGTGTAATGGCAGTGTTACTGGGCTATTGATCCAGAGAACATGAGTCAAAGGCCCCTCATGGCAGCTGAAAAATTTAAAATCAGTGGGGGGGAGAGTAACAAGGAAAAGAGGGGGGAAGGGAAGATTTTTGGAGAGTAAGGGTGACATGATTAAAAGCTTCGTCACCCAGGATGAAGTAGGTGGGGGGTGAGGGGGTGGGGGGAGGGGGGAGAAATGACATTAAGGAGGCCAAATGTTGGAGGACCGAAGAATGTTTCTTGCGTTATACTCACGTCAGCTTGGGTTTATAACTGGAGGAGGCTGTAAAATTTGGATAATTTCAGGCACTGTAAAAATACACTGGCATGAATTACAAGAGGAAAGAAAAAAATCTTTAGGGGATTTTATCTTCTGCACCACTAACATCATTCGTCCAATGGCTGTGCCATCAGCTGGACCCTAAATTCTGGAATTTTCCCCCTCAACCTCACAGCTTTTCCATCTCACTCTGTCTTAAAACCTAGCTCTTTAGCCAAGCCGAAATAAAGACAGAACATGGTGGGAGAAACCCCACATGACGTCCCAGCCTAGATACCCCGATTGGGTGCAGAGCCTCCCTTTGCATCACTAATTGGCCACCTCCCCTCAGGGCAGCCACTAACGGGGCCGTCCCAAGGTTTGCTCGGCTGCACTGAGAGTGCAGGAGCGAGCAGGCCCCACGTTTTCCATTCCACATCCCTCACCCACCAAAAACCAAAGCACATTGAATTTACAGCGCAGTCAGCCCAACTGGTTCATGCCAGTGTTTATGCTCCACTCGAATCCCCCCCCCCCACTCAACACCTCTTCATCTGACCTGTCAGCATAACCTTCCATTCCTTTCTTCCTCCAGTGTTTACCTAACTCCCCCTTATATGTAATTTTCCTGAGCTAAAATCTAAGTTACAATTTTGGTCACGTGATTACAGGGCAGATTTGTCTACGCAGACATGAAGACAGCCTTTTGGTTATGTGTTAATTTCTGGCCTCTGCACTATAAAAACGCGGAGTTGAATGACATTAATACTGAGATTACAAGATTGGATGCTGCTTTCCAACAGTACCAATATGGTGGATGCGTGTGGGGAACATATAAATGGAGTAGGATAGTCAATAATTTACAATAGTCAATAGATAGATTTGAAGCTGATGAACAAACATGAGTGGAAGCCTCACCTCTGTTACTGTAATGTCTGCTCAGGTTACACTGTGACATGGTTTCCTCAGCGCTTTCCTTGTTATGTTGGAGGTCCCTGCCTCTGAGCGAGAAGCTCTGGGTTTGAGTCCCACCCTAGGACTTGATGGTTGTGGAAGATGCATTCACAACATGGCCAAACAGGTTTGTATCGGTCTGCAACCTCTTCTAACGCAAACCAATGGCAGGCAGGAAAAGCGGGGGAGATTCCTGGCCAGCCATGTGATGGAAGGAACATTGGAGCCTCTACGACCCATAGCTCCAGGCTACAACATGCATGTAAAAGTTCCTGTTGCCACAGACTCTGAGTGAACTGTATCACACCCTCACCATGATTGGGGTGTAAATGGTGCAATTTGTGCCTTAATTTTCCGACGACCTTCATTCCTGGTTTTATGATGGCTGCCACGCACAAAAAGATGCCCCAACAGTGTTACCCCTGGAGACACTGCCAAAAAAATACACCTGGGAGATCTTCACGAGGGTTGCCTCACCAGCCTACCGTTGGTGATCACTTTGCGGTATGTAAAGGGGCCGATCACTTCCCTCCACATGCGTTTCCCCGGGGATGCACAGACAGGAGTCTGTCAGCAATGAATCCCATTTTGAATATGGCGTGTTACTCCGCTTGTAAGATGCAGGTCAGCCTCAGGGCACGAGTGTTCATTGTTATGTTGTTCCACCCCACAGGTAAAAAGAACAAGCTGCGAGTTTACTACTTGTCATGGCTTAGGAACAAAATCTTACGCAATGATCCTGAAGTGGAAAAAAAGCAAGGATGGGTCTCGGTTGGCGATTTGGAAGGCTGTGTGCACTATAAAGTTGGTAGGTGTTGTGTTCTCCGAAGATCTTTTTACTGGTCTAAAATGTCTTGGGTTGTTGGCTTTTCTGTTTTAATGATATATGTGGCCCATCCCACCCCTAGAAATACCAATTATGCTAAGTGAATCTCTATAACCATTGCTGGCCTCTTCCCAATGGAAATGGGTTCACTGTACAAAACTCCTACATTTGTAATACTTAATTCAACCAAAGATTAATATCACTACATTTTAATCTGCTCTGATTTTTCATTCCACTCCACCGTTTTCACCTCAGTATGCGGTAGTACCTGACTTTTATGATACAAGGTTATGGGACAGTTCGTATAAGAGCGTTCCTAACACAGTAAGTTTTATGATATGGACTGAATTGTCTGGATGGATGGTGGAAGCAGATTCTTTCAAAAGGGAATGGAATAAATACTTATGAAGGAAGATTTCCCAGGGCTATGCAAAACGACTTGGGTGGGGGAGGTGGTGAGATGAATTATAGAATGTTTACAACACAGAAGCAGGCCTGTTGACCCATCATGATGGCTCTTTGCAAGAGCAATTTGTTTAGTCCTGTTTCCCCGCTCTTTCCCCGTAGCCTTGCAGATTTTTCCCCTCAGATGCTCATTAGAAAGTTACTATTAAATTTGCCTCCACCATCCTGTCGGGCAGTGCAATCCATATCATAACCATTCACTTTTTTTTGTATTAATTCACAGGATGTGGGCTTAGCTGGCTGGGCCAGCATTTATTGCCCATCCCTGGTTGCCCTTTAGAAGGTGATGGTGAGCTGCCTTCTTGAACCCCTGCAGTCCATGTGGTGTAGGTACATCCACAGTGCTGTTAGGAAGGGAGTTCCAAGGTTTGGAATCTCATTTGGAATAGAAGTTATTCCTCATGTCATCTTTGGCTCTTTTGTCAGTCTAAGTCCCAGACAGCTTTTTACTTGGTTCTGTTGAAGAGTCATATGGGACTCGAAACATTAACTGTGTTCCTCTCCGCAGATATAAAAACAAAAAACTGCAGATGCTGGAAATCCAAAACAAAAACAGAATTACCTGGAAAAACTCAGCAGGTCTGGCAGCATCGGCGGAGAAGAAAAGAGTTGACGTTTCGAGTCCTCATGACCCTTCGACAGAAAGTTCTGTCGAAGGGTCATGAGGACTCGAAACGTCAACTCTTTTCTTCTCCGCCGACGCTGCCAGACCTGCTGAGCTTTTCCAGATATTTTTATTTTTGTTTTGGATTTCCAGCATCCGCAGTTTTTTTTTGCTTTTAGCTCTTTCCAAGGGCTGGTTAAAAACACGGTGAACGGCTTTCTTTATGCTGCACGATTCTGATCCAGCATGAGGTAGATTCAGATTTCACTGTAAAGTAAGGCTGGGTCTTGATTTTGGATTTGCGCAGCAACATTTTGATGTGGGTGTAAATCAGAACGTCAATGCCGCTGCTACTGCGACAGCCTAAGTCTTAAGTTGTTGCCACATTGAATGAAGATAAGCAAGACAGCCGCAAACTCTATAGCAGTGTTGCCAGCTGCTTCTGAACTGTGAGCGTTTAATTTGCTGTGGATTTGAGCCTGTATGATAACACGTCAATGTTGCGGTACTGGTATTGAGCCATGCTTAACCTCTATGGACACTTCAATCAGTGTTCCAAAGGAAACCCCCTGTCACCTCTGAGCATTCCTGATTTGGTCTCATGGCAAACATTTTTGGAATTGTTTTCATCCTTGATACAGGGCATAGTTTATAAACCAATTGATTCATATTTTACTGTTGTGCTTCACTGAATCAAAACTGCCAATAAGTCTCTCATATGTCATGCAGAGATTGGAAAGACATGAGCAGATAAGCAATATTTGGCTGTGAATTGTTTCTGGGAATCATTTTTGTCCCGTGAAATAAATTGGGCTGATAATTCATGACAGAAGTCCTGTTAGTTTTCATTTTTTTTAATTGCTAAGGTACACTTCTGGAGATTATAAGGAAGTTTTGGCAGTCTCTACAGCCTCGCAGGACAGAGGGCATGAGTTTCAGAATTGGCTGCGCAGTGTTACTGCCCTACTTCTAAATCATATGAGGCTCGAAATCTGAGCATATTCACTCATAATTTCTTGTGTGTGTCCTTAATGTATGATCTAATTTACTTGAGAACTTACTAATCAACAACCAGGTAAATGTGGCAACATAACTTCCTCTGAATTTATGAGCCGCAAGCTAATGTCTTAAGTTAAATTAAGAATGTGGGGTTTACCTCACTACTGAAAATCATCAGGTAATTGGAACAGGCCATTTGTGACCTGTGTGAGACCAAAGGTATAACTCTTCCTATTATAGACGAGCAAAAAATCTATAAAGAAGCATGGTCAGTAAAGGAATAACGAAATGCGATTACTGTATGATTCATGGTGGATGATCAGGTGTATAAAGTAGGGTGATCAGGAAGTGTTAAGAGTAGGCACTGAAGGTGAGATCTCACAAGCATCTTCTGACAGAAGAGATCCAGCTTTAGTCTGTGGTCCTCCTTGGAAATGGCCACCTTCAAACATCTGATTTTCCGGCTCAAAAGACTTCATGTAAATGTGCGCATTCCGAAATGTGATTTTCAGGACAGTACAGGGAATGAAAAACATGCAATTCTTGGATGGACTGGCGTACCTGCTCTGGTGTTGCTCATGGTTAGAGAGGGGAAAGCAATATCAGGAAAGTTTCTACTGGTATTTCCCAATCCTCCATCATAACCTTGCTGCAAGACCCATGGAAACCATGGAAAAGTGACATACAAATGGCTCGTCCTCTGTACCTACAGAGCACATGAAGAGCGAAAAATCCCGGTGCAATTTGAATCCCCCTGCACCTTGCCTTTAACCTGTATTTGTCATAAAAAAAGCTCAGAGGGTTAGATCAATTGCTGTAGCTTAGCCCACATGAGCGCTGTGGGCTAAGCTACAGTAAACACCAAAAGCATATCGCTGAACTTAATAAATTTAGTAAAGTTATTGCATAGGTTAAAAAGTATAAATAGACAGGTAAGGGGAATTTCTGAATTTGAAAACTTTAATTAGTTAAATAAAATGCAATAGAGATGGCAGGGTGTGTGATGTGTTGCAGCTGTAGCATGTGAGAGTTGTTGGGCACCTCTGTGTTCTACAACAACTACATCAATAATAAGTATCTGCAGCTCAAGCAACATTGACTCAGAGTTGATGAGCTGGAGTCCAAGCTTTGGATACTGCGATATACCAGGAAGGGAGAAATTCAACTGAATGCTCTTTTTCAGGAGACAGTCATGATTATTAGGTTAAGTACTTCAGATTATGGGGCAGAATTTAGCCCTTGGCTGGCGGGCGGACCCCACCGGCTCGGCGGCGGGCAGGGTGCTGAACCCTGCTGGCAAAACGGGGCCTGCCGCCATTTTGACTGGGCGGGCCTAAGGTCTGCCCAGCGACCTGCCCGACAGGAAGCACTATGCGCTTCCTGTTCCAGGGGGAGAGGGAATCCCCAACTGTCAAAGTGCGCACTGCTCCCTGAGGCAAAGTCCTGTCTCAGGGAGTTTAGTGAAAGTTAAGCAAAGTCAAAAAATAGAGACATTTTAAAATTATTGACATGTCCCCCTCATGTGACAATGTCACACGAGATGGGACATGTTGATAACAAACTCATAAAATTTATTAAATTTTTACAAAACGGTAATGAACCTTCATCCCGCCAGTGGATGAAGTTCCATTAATAATCTACAGGCCGCTGGGGCTTTTGGCCTGTCCACCAGCCTTAAGGTTGGCCGGGCAGAGGATTTAACTATCTTAATGAGTTTGTCAATGGCCTTAATTGGCCATTGACAGGTCAGCCGGCGGACAGCTGATTTCACTGTCCGCCGGCCTTCCTTAAGATTTAAAGGGACCAGGATGACATCGGGGATTCCTCCCGAAGTCATCCCGTCTCTTTTTCACCTCGGCGAGCGGGCCCCGCCCCCAAATCGCCGAAGGGGAAAATCCTGGCCAAGCTCTGTGGCCAGGGACTGGAGGGTGTGACTACAATTGAGGCAGACGTGAGGATTCGGAGGTTACGATGGAGGAACCTCCGCCCTCACACTTGTCCAACAGGCATGAGGCTCTTGCAGCCGATGTGGATGAGAGCAAGGACTGCAGGGAGAATGAGAAAACTGGCAACGGTATCACGATGCAGGAGGCCAGGAGCTGGCAGATGAGCACTGGTAGTCATTTAAGGAGATATTTCATAATTCTCAACAAAGATATAGGGAAAAATTTGCCCCCTGTCGGCGGGGGTGGGGGGGGGGGCAGTTGTGCAGGGGTGGGCAAGGGCAGGGGCAGGGGTGAACCCGATCGGTGCCCCCGATCAGGGCCGCGCTGCCAATTAAGGCCCGCCCATCACCGTGCTCGCCTGGAAGTGCTATGCATGTGTGTGGAAGAACACAGAAATCTCCCTGAGGAGATTTAAAATTTAAATAAAGGAGGAAAAAAAAACTCTTAAAACATGTCCCCTCATGTGACATTGTCACGTGAGCTGGGACATGTCAAAGAATGAATGTTAAAATTTTTATTAGATTTTACAATACTTCATGAAACATCATCCCGCCCGTGGATGAGGTTTCATGAAAAATGCAAAGGCCGCCAGGGCTTCTTCAACCGTGGCCGCCACCACCCCCCCCCACCCCACCCCCACCCCCCCGCCAACCTTAAGGGTTGGATGAGCAGCCTTTTCTGTTTTTATTTAAGACCTCATGGTGTTGGGGGTAAAATATTAGCATGAATAGAGAATTGGCTAACCAGCTGGTAACAGAGAGTCAGGGCAATTGTGTCATTTAGTGGTTGGTAAACTGTAACTAATGAGTTGCCACAGGTATCAGTGCCGGGCCCTCGACTATTTACAGTCCATATTAATGACTTGGATGAAAGGATCGAGTGAATGGTAGCTCAATTTGCAGATGATACAAAAGGTAGCTGGGAAAGCAAATTGTAGGGAGGATATAAAGGCCTGAATCTTCAGGCCCCAAGTGGCCGGGAATGGAGGTGGACGGGCCGTGAAAATATTGGTGCCAGCTGGCGTGACAGCTTCACAACCCCATCCCCAACACTGGCCATTTTTGCCAACGTGTGTTCAAGGCCAGCAATGCTACTTCCTGTCACAAGACTCATAGACAATTAGGCTCATTAAGAACCTTGTTAACTCAAGTGAGAGGAGGCCAACTAGTCGGCCTCTGGTTTCCCCGTGTGACGAGGGCAGTTTAACTGCCTGGAGGTGGGCACCCAGTGACAGGCCAGGGTCTAGGCTGGCAGATCCTCCCTGCCAGTCTGAGTGTGGCACAGCCAAAGGCTGCTCTTTAGTGGGAATTCTCTCCTCCCCTCCCTCCCTCCACATGGCCTGGCTGCTGTTTCTGTTTTTAATTTAAACTTTTGAGAGGTTTATTGAGAGCACTTCCACGCTGATGCACCCTCTCAGTTACTTACCCTCTGCTGCAACCAACTGCTCATCTCAAGCTGGAAGTCCTCTGATTGTCCCTCCAGCTTTGAGAGCCCACCTTTCGCCCTTAATTGGACAAGGAAACTGCCTCCAGGCCAATGAAGGGGGTGCCACCGTGAAAATCCTAAAGATCGGCTATTTCCATCAGATCAGCCAGGATCATGTTGAATGGCAGAGTAAACTCGAGGGACCATTTGGCCTATAGCTCCTATTTCTTTCTTACATTCTTATGTCCTTTGATCCCTGAGAGGCAAAAGATTTTTCTGTCTCAACCTCAAATATAATCAATGATAGAGCATCCACACCGTCTGCAGTAGACAATTCAAAAGATTTACAACACCCTCAGTGAAGAAATTTCTCCTCATCTCAGTCTGAAATGACTGGGTTTAGGCCCAATTTATCCGGCCTGTTATCACAGGACAAACATTCACTGTACTGCCTCTAACCCAAATTATATCCTTTCTTAGATATGGGGCTGGATTTAAAGTGCTTTCGCTGGGCATGTTTTAGAAGCTTAGGAAATAGGAGCAGGTGGAGGCCATTCAGCCCCTTGAGCCTGCTCTGCCATTCAACTTGATCATGGCTGATCTTCTTCCTCAATGCCATTTTCCTGCGCTATCCTTCTACCGTTGATGTCTTTATGTGTAGAAATCTATCGATCTCTGTCTTGAACATACTCAGTGACTGAGCCTCCACAGCCCTCTGGGGTAGAGAATTCCAAAGATTCACCACCCTCTGAGTGAAAAAATTCCTCTGCATCTCAGTCCTAAGTGGCCTACCCCTTGTTCTGAGACTGGGTCTCCTGGCCCTAAATCCCCCAGCCAGGGGAAACGTCCTTCATTCATCTACTCTGTCAAGCCCTGTAAGAATTTTGTACGTTTCAATGAGATCAACTTTCATTCTTCTGAACTCCAGGGAACATAGGCCCAGCCTCCACGATCTTTCCTCAAAGGACAACCCCTCCCCCATCCCAGGAATCGGTACGGTGAACTTTTGTCGAACTGCCTCCAAAGGCAAGTGTATCTTTCCTTAGGTAAGGTGACCAAAACTGTACACAATTCTCCAGGTGAGTTCACACCAAAGCTCTAACCTGTTTTCAGTGTTGCCCACGACGGAGCTCTGGCGGTTGCCATGACTACTAGAGCTGCCCGTCAGTCCGATTGGCCAGCAGTTCCCGAGGGCGGGATTTCCTCTCAGAGAAGAGCTCAACCCAATTTAGCCCGCCCCCAAGTGTTATGGCTGTCAGGGCTTGATCCAGTCATGTCAGCTTCCAGCCAACTTTCCTTCCAAGGATTGCGAGCGGCCCACCTCCCTCCATAAAATGCAGTCTCTGAAGACCAAAACTGCACACCGTTTCCAGGTATGGTCTCATCAAAACCCCATACAAGTTTCTGGTTTGGTTTTGGTAAGACCACATCTGGAATACTGGGTGCAGTTTTGGTCTCCGCGTCTAAGAAAGGATAGACTTGCGTTGGAGCCGGCACAGCGAAGGTTATTGGCCCCTGGGATGAGGGTGTTCCCCTATGATGAGAGGCTGACTAAATTGGGCTTATATTCTCTGGGGTTTAGAAGAATGAGAGGTGATCTCGTTGAAACTTACAAAATTCTGAAGGGTAGACACAGGAAAATTCTTACCGCTGGTCAGGGCATCTAAAACACGGGGACACAGTCTGAGGATAAGGGGCCGATCATTCAGCACTGAGATGAGGAGAAATTACTTAATCACTCAAAGGGTTGTGAATCTTTGGAATTCTCTACCCCAGAGGGTTGTGAATGCTCCATCAGTGAATACATTGAAGGCTGGGGTAGACAAATCTTTGGTCTTTCAGAGAATTAAGCGATATAGGGAGCAGATGGGAAAGTGGAGTTGAAACTCAAGATCAGGCAAGATCTTGTTGAATGGCAGAGCAGGCTCGATAGACCATGTGGTCTACTCCCACTCCTATTTCTTATGTTCTTGTGGCAATGTCCTTCACCACCCATAGCAAACTCTGAGCCAGTATGCCTGATAGGTAAAACTAAAACGGAGACTCACTCAGCTTCAGGCCTGAAGTGGGTCACTCTAACTTTAGTACTAAGGAGATGAAAAGAAAATCATAAGTGCTGATGATGTTCAGAGCCTATTTAGCCAGTTCTGGTGAATAGTCTCCACTGAAAACATGAAGCAATTTATTATCTGTGACTAATTTTTGCTGCACTTTCTAGTTCACAGTGTTCTTGTAACTTTAAATAAATAATGAGTATGGAATTGAAATTAAGATGATGTTTTGTCATCAAGTTCTTGTGTGGAGGTTATCAGGCCTTGGGCATTCTAAAGTGGTTTACAATTGAGAATGTAGTACTTATGGTTTTGTTTAATGTGTAATATACCTTTAAGAATAATACTTGTTAAGGAAGATCACATGATCTGTAGTAACCAATAGGAGAGTAGTGAGGGCTAACTCAGCAGTCAAAGTAGAGATAGAGTTGGAGTTGAAAGCACACGTGTAGTTGCTGCTAAGTATTTTGTAAATAAACTTAATGTTTCCTCCAAAGAAATGCCTATAGATCAACTCTATCATTAAAAGTAGCAATCCGGCCACCCTTACAACAGAGAAGAAGGTTTAAAATCTCTTTGAAACATGTAATGACAGCATTGGGAAAAGCTGCCATGATAATGGCAGATACCTGTGTGTGTATCAGTGAGCTGACAGATAATAGCTGAAAAGTCCAATCAATACAGGGGTCCAATATGAAATGTTCACTCTGCGTTGGAAATGTGCCACCCACCATTTTGGATCGGCTGGTAATTAGTGGGCTTTTACGGTGCACAAACTGGTGCCCAAAGCACCTGTTTCAGGCCCCTTTGAGAAATTTGTTTCTGACTGACCGCGGAATTGGCCATACAAGTGCTTAGCATCAAATGGCAACAAAGGTCGAAGGGTGCCCTTGCGAATGGAAAGTTGTCTCAAGTGGTGTTCCACAGGGCTCGGTGTTGGGACCTTTGCTGTTTGTGTTATATATTAACGATTTGGACCTGAACGTGGGGGGGCACGATTGGGACATTTGCAGATGACACAAAGATTGGCCGAGTAGTGGATGGTGTAGAGGATAGCCATAATCTCCAAAACAATAAGATGGGTTGGTGGAATGGGCGGTAAAGTGGCAGATGGATTTTAACTTAGAGAAGTGTGAGGTCATACATTTAAGGAGGTCAAACAGTTACAGGGATTACACAATAAATGGGAATATACTAAGAGGTGTAGATGAAGTGAGAGATCTTGGCATACAAGTACACATGTCCCTGAAGGCAGCAGTTCAAGTAGACAAGGTTGTAAAGAAGGCATATGGAATGCTGTCCTTCACTGGCAGAGGTATAGAATATAAAAGTAAGGATATAATGTTGGAATTGTACAAAACACTGGTGAGGCCACAACTGGAGTATTGTGCGCAGTTCTGGTTACCGCATTACAGGAAGGACATAATAGCTCTGGCGAGTGTGCAGAGGAGGTTTACAAGAATGTTGCCAAGGTTGGAAAAGTGTAGCTACGAGGAGAGATCGGATAGGTTGGGGTTATTTTCCTTAGAACAAAGAAGGCTAAGAGGTGACTTGATTGAGGTGTACAAAATTATGAGGGGAATAGATAGAGTGGACAAGATAAAATTGTTTCCCTTGGTGGAGAATTCTAGAACCAGGGGGCATAGATTCAAGATAAGTGGCAGAAGGTGTAGGAGGGACATGAGGAAGAATTTTTTTACGCAGAGGGTAGTGGGTGTCTGGAATTCGCTGCCCAAGTTGGTGGTAGAGGCAGAAACTCTAAAATCTTTTAAAAAGCACCTGGATCTGCAGCTTAAGTGCTGTAAGTTGCAGGGCTATGGGCCGGGTGCAGGAAGGTGGGATTAGAAAGGGCACCTGGGTGTCCTCGGGCTGGCGTGGACAAGATGGGCCGAATGGCCTCCTTCTGTGCTGTAACTTTTCTATGGTTCTAAAGGCTGGATTCAAACTCAGTCTTATTGGATGTAAATCTAAACTGAACTGCTCAAGCTTACTTCTGAACAGTATGATTAAATCTGTTCTGACTATCAATGATTATAATGTGACCTAATTTCTGCAGCATTTTGATGTATCAGACAATCTTGATTCCAAAATGACTGACGGCTGCATTAACTAGTTTGGTCCTTTTTTAACAGTCAAGTACGAAAGAATAAAATTCTTGGTGATTGCTCTGAAGAATTCTGTTGAAGTCTATGCATGGGCTCCAAAACCATACCACAAATTTATGGCGTTTAAGGTAAGATACTTCATGTGGAAACTATTTGCAGTTAATGCAACTGTGAAGGATTAACCAGTTCAATTTCCAAAGAGTTCCAGTGTCCTAAGAGTTAAGATGGGTGCACTAGGTTGACATGGCACTATATTACTTGGAAAAGTAAACTGCAGATTCATGCTCAGGATTCACTGCACGTCAATTGCTGGAGCAAAGCAGGTTACAGCAAGTCACTCACCCAGGAATCCCAGTTACTAACTTGGAGAAGCAATAATACAGGCCTGGGTCTCGTCAGCTACTTAGCTTCATCAATCAGTCTGCATCAATTGGCCAATAAGACTTGAAAGGTAATCTACCTGTGAGTGGGTGATGATGAACCTGGCAGTGCTGGGGATGTCACGTCAACTACGAATATGTGCCTGAAATTATTGGTGTCTGTTTACCCCTGGTCATGCTCACAGTGACTTGCCTGGGAATCTAGCAGTTGTACGTACTGAGACATATTGTGACTTTAGCGGGTGAATGCACATGCTTGGAAGAAATTCAGGGATTATTTTTATGGCAAATTGCATTAACGATGAAATACTGCTGTAAACATTTTCCATATAAAACCCATCTTACTTAACGTTCTCTCACAGCCACATGTCATATGTTCATGACCTACTTATTCAGCACACCATTCGCTTTGGTCCCTTGGTGTTCCATTTTTAGCTGCCCAGGATCCTGGAATATATTGGTTTTAGAAATGTCCCACTTTGACTCAATTAATTCCCTGGTTTATTTAGGTTAACAGTGGCAGTTGGCTGCTGAGAAGTGGAACAGAGTATGAGTAAAGAGGTGACCTTGAAATCTTTAAAACAATATCTATGTTCATCCAAATTCAAACAAAATAGCATTAAAACAGGCACAATGAAGCTAATGTATCTTATCTGTAAATCCAAGTCTTCATAAGAATAAGGCTCCAACATCACCAGAAAGTTTCCCTTCAACCACTTTGAAGTGAATACAATTAAAAATACAAATAAATGACACGTGTTGACATCCTGGAATTAAAATAAGAAAACACTGGAAGCACACAGGAGGTCAGTTAACATCCGGAGAGAGAAAAGGCAAATTCTAGCCCTTTACCAGAACTATAAACCTTTGTTCCAGATTTTGGACAGAGCGATGACCTGCTTTTCCTCTTTATGGACACTGATCGACCTGCTTAGTATTTGCAACATCATCTCTTGGTGTTTAACAACTTGGGAATGTAAGGAACAGGGTAGGCTATTTAACCCCTTGTGCCCATTCAAATAAATCATGGCTGAACTGCACCTCAGAACCAAATACCCACTTTATCTCCATATCCCTTCATACAAAAAGCTATCAACCTCGACCTTTACCCAAGAGGAAAGCTTCAAAGACAAAGCATTTGCAACGTCACTGCAAATAGCAACCACTGGGGTCCACGACTGTGGTGAGTTACGTATGTCTCAATGAACAAACATCAATTAATCCAAGAATGAATCAGTTACAGCCCACGATAAAGGTTCATTTCTGTGAAGTATGCAAATCCCAGTGCAAACATTTCCTTAGTGCCAGCAGAGTTTTTTTTTCTTTTTATCAAAGATAAATACCTTTGAGTGTGTGGCTGCTTCAAATAATAACTCTTGATTGGAGGTGTGCTGCATGCCGGGTGATGGCATAGTGATATTGTTGCTGGACTAGTATTCCAGAGACCCGGGGTAATGCCCTGGGGACCTGGGTTTGAATCCCACCACGGCAGATGGTGGAATTTGAATTCAATAAAAATCTGGAATTTAAAAGTCTAATGATGACAATGAAACCATTGTCGCTTGTTGTAAAAACCCATCTGGTTCACTATTGCCCTTCAGGGAAGGAAATCCGTTGTCCTTACTTGGTCTGGCCTACATGTGACTCCAGACCCACAACAATGTGGTTGACTCTTAAATGCCCTCTGAAATGGCCTAGCAAGCCACTCAGTTGTAACAAACGACTACAAAGTTACAAAAAAGGAATGAAACTGGACGGACCACCCGGCATTGACCTAGGCACCAGAAACGATAACAGCAATCGCAGCCCTGTTGACCCTTACTAACATTTGGCTAGTGCCAAAATTGGGAGAGCTGTCTCACAGACTAGTCAAACAGCAGCCTGACATTGTCATCCTCACGAATCATATCTTACACATAATGTCCCAGACTCCACCATCACCATCCCTGGGTATGTCGTGTCCCACCAGCAGAGGTGGTAGCCCAATGGTATACAGACAGGAGGGAGTTGCCCTGGGAGTCCTCAAATTTGACTCCCGGCCCCATGATTTCTCATGGCATCAGGTCAAACATGGGCAAGGAAACCTCTTGCTGATTATCACATACCAACCTCCCTCAGCTGATGAATCAATGTTTCTTCATGTTGAACACCACTTGGAGGAAGCACTTAGGGTGACAAGGGTGCAGAATGTTCTCTGGGTGGGGGACTTCATTGTTCATCACCAAGACTGGCTCAGCAGCACTGAGCTAGCCAAGTCCTAAATGACATAGCTGCTCAACTGGGTCTGCAGCAGGTGGTGAGGAAACCAACAAGCGGGAAAAACATACTTGATCTCATCCTCACCAATCTGCCTGCCACAGATGCAGCGGTCTACGACTCGGTAGGAGTGACCACCGCACAGCCATTGTGGAAATGAAGTCCTGCCTTCACGTTGAGGATACCCTCCATCATATTGTGTGGCACTACCACCATGCTGAATGAGATAGGTTTTGAACAGATCTGACAACTCAAGACTGGGCATCCATGAGGCGCTGTGGGTCATCAGCGGCAGCAAAGTTATACTCAAACACAATCTGTAACCTCATGGCCAGGTATATCCGCCACTCTACCATTACCACCAAGCCAGCGGATCAACCCTTGTTCAATGAAGAGTGCAGGAGGGCATGCCAGGACGTCAACCATTTCAGCTCCAGGGCATCACTGCAGGAGCTCCTCAGGGTAGTGTCCTAGGCCCAACCATCTTCAGCTGCTTCATCAATGACCTTCCTTCCATCATAAGGTCAGAAGTGAGGATGTTCGCTGATGATTGCACAATGTTCAGCATCATTCGCGACTCCTCAGATACTGAAGTAGTCAAATGCAGCAAGACCTGGACAATAGCCAGACTTGGGCTGACAAGTGACAAGTAGTATTCATGTCACAGGCAATGACCATCTCCAACAAGAGAGAATCCAACCATTGCCCTTTGACATTCAATGGAATTACCTTCACTTAATTCCCCACAATCAACATCCTGGAGTTACCATTGACCAGAAACTGAACTGGATGAGCCATATAAATTCTGTGGCTACAAGAGCAGGTCAGAGGCCAGGAATCCTGCGATGAGTAGCTCACCTCCTGAATCCCCAAACCTGTCCACCATCCACAAGGCACAAGTCAGGAGTGTGATGGAATGCTCCCCACTTGCCTGGATGAGTGCAGCCCCCACAGCATTCAAAAAGCTTGACACCATCCTGGGCAAAGCAGCCTGCTTGATTGGCACCACATCCACAAACATTCATTCCCCCCACAACTGACGCACACTAGCTGCAGTGTGTACCATCTACAAGATGCACTGCAGAAATACACCAAGGCTCCTTAGACAGCATCTTCCAAACCCATGACCACTACCATCTAGAAGGACAAGGGCAGCAGATAGATGGGAACACCACCACCTGGAAGTTCCCCTCCAAGTCACTCACCATCCTGACTTGGAAATATACCGCCATTCCTTCACTGTCGCTGGGTCAAAATCCTGGAACTCCTTTCCTAACAGCACTATGGGTGTACCTACACCACATAGACTGCAGTGCTTCAATAAGGCAGCTCACCACCACCTTCTCAAGGGCAGCTAGGGGTGGACAATAATTGTTGGCCCAGCCAGCGAAGCCCACATCCTGTGAATGAATTAAAAAAGAATACCTTTGAGCGTATGGCTGCTTTAAATGATAACTTTAGGTTGGAGGTATGCTGTATGCTAGACCCTATGACCAGAAGGTTTAATACCTGGTATATTGTTTGGTGTTGATGCCCTTACATGGACTAGAGGCATTTATTGAGAGGTTTTTTTTATCTCCATGTGATTTAAGGCAGAAAATTGGAGCCACAGTGTTACAGCCCTATCTCCAGTGCTACTGTCTTGCAAACTCCAGGAAATAAAGATTAATCTCATAAATATTGTTCCTGACAACCCAGGCAAAATATCGATGGCATTTAAAACAAAATGTGGGTTTTCTTTTTCATTTTCTTGAAACACTTATTAGTTTCTTGATTATGAAAAATATGAAGATGGGGGAGAAATGTTGAGTAGGTGAGGTGGTTGGTCATGTGACAAAATTTCCAAGCGTATATCCAACCAGAATTGGCAACTCTAAGTGCCCTGCTCTCAGCTAATGAGGGTTTATCTTGTGACCCGCTCACAGCCAAAATTACTGCACATTGGTGCAACAAGAAGCATGATTTGCATTTATATAGCGCCTTTAACTTAGTTAAATGTCCCAAGCCACTCCACAGGAGCCTTAAAGTTTGACATCAAGCCACATAAGAAAATATCTGGACTGATGACCAAAAACATGGTCAAAGTGGTAGGTTTTAAGGTCTTAAAAGTGGAAAGAGAGGTAGAAAGACGGAGAGGTTTAGGAGGCACTTCATGAGACACGGCCAACAATGGTGAAGTGAAGAAAATCAAGGATGCAGAAGAGGCCAGAACTGGAGAAGGACAGAGATGTTGAAGGACTGCAGGGCTGAAGGAGGCTGGGAAGTGATGAGGCCATGGGGATCTTTGCAAACGAGGATGAGAATTTTAAAATTGATGCGTTCTGGACCAGGAGCCAGCATAGGTTAGTGAGCACAGGGGTGACAGGTGAACAAGACTTGCAGCAGGTTAGAATGCAGGCAGCAAATTTTTGGATGAGCTCAAGTTTTTGTTAGTTAGAAAATATGCAGTATGTTCACAGAAGTGAGAAGAAACACACCCAGAGTATTCAGAAATAACTGGTAATCTGACGTGGTATTGTACTTGGAAAGTCAGGACACACTGTTCCCACAAACTCCACTCATAATATTGTAGGGATAGTGATGGGAATTCAGGATCATATGAAGCTCCACCAAGTGGTAGATGTTTCTGGCTGTGGAAATGGCAGGAATGTGACGCCCAGTTTAAGGAGCGTGTGATATTCATAGCAGATTTAATAAGCTGTACACAAACAGGAGAACTTATTGATAATCCTGTAGAGCAATTTGCTGGCAATACTGCCAGATGTAGTTGACTGATCACCGTTGAATGTCCTGTGGGCCTTTGATTGCATAACTCAGTCGCAATTACCTTGCGAGTGTAACGCCCACTCACACATGGACCCTTCAGGCTGTTAGAGCCCCAGCTATCTCTGAGATGAGTCATAGATTGTTATACTGCAACATTTACATAAACCAACAAAATTCCATAATGTATGGTCTAAACCAAAGGAGAGAGAAAAATATCTCAAAAGTGTATATCCAGTTGAGCAGTGCCACATTAAGGAGCATTGTCATTATATTGAGAAATAATTTATAACATTCCAAATAGATTGGCTCACATTGAAAATTAAAATCAGCAAAAATGCTTCACGTTTTGATGTATGCATTATTTAGAAGTTGACGCTGAATTTTTAAGTATGTATTCTGGGTTTTAATTCTGCCTTCTTGAGGATTCTCAATTTTAGCTCTTCACCACTAGTGGCTGTCCCTTTATCTGCTATGGCCTGAAGCTCTGGAATTCTTTCCACAACACCCTCTGCTTCTCTGCCTTTTTCTCCCCCTTCAAGATGCTCCTTAATACCTGCCTCTCTGACCAAGTTTTTGGTCATCTGCTTTAATATCACCTATTGTAGCCCAGTTTTTGATTTTGCTTTCTAATGCTCCTGTAAAGCACCTTGCCATGTAAGGTACTATATGAATGTAAGTTATTGTTGTAGTTGTTGTTTTGATTGCTCGCTCGACTCAGTGGTAGCACTTGTTCATAAAATTGGGGTTTAAATTCCACAGCCCAGGACTCAGCACCAAATCTATGCTGACACTTGCAGTACAGCACAGAGGGAGTGCTGCACTACTGGTGATGCCGTCTTTCAGATGAGACGTTAAACCCAGGCTCCCTCTGCCTATTCAGAGGAATGGAAAGGATCCCATGGCTATATTCAAAGAAGAGTAGTTTATTCCTGTGCTATCCTGGTGAACATTTTCCCTCAACCAAAATGTAGTCAATCTGGTCATTATTTCAGTCACGGACAATCTGGACATTATTTAATTGCTGCTTAGTGATTGCTGTGTTGCCATGACAGGGCAACAGTGACCCGCAACACTTTGAAAGTATTTCATTGGCTGTGAGGTGTTTTAGAACGCCCCGAGCAAGTTCTTTCCTTATACTTAGTTCATGAGAAACCTTCTTTGTGGGAGTGGGGGTGGGGGTGCAAGGTGATGCAGAAGTAAAGAGAAAAGTAAAAGAATTCTCGCCTGGTTGGACATAATTAGATAGATTTTTTTTTTAATTTTCTGCACATTGTTTAGTAACTGGATATTCTTTGTGTTATGAAAATAAGGTTGTCTCACATGAGGCATGACTCCCTTAACATAGCAGAGGGAAGACATACAAATGCATTAAGCATTAAATCAGTAATGTCTTTTTTCTAAGTCATTTCTAAGCAAAGGTTGTGCTTAGGAGGAAGATGAAAGAGTCAACAATGTGTTATTTTTTATCAGTGCCATGTTTCATCTTTGCCCCTTTCCCCTGAACGTACTGACTCTTTGTTGCGTGTCAACATGATAACTACCCTCTCCAAGAGCTTATTATCCAAAAGTGAGTGTTGACAGGTTGTTCAATAATGGGGGTGTTGTAGAGTCCAATTCTGACTTTCTCCGACACTCACACTGGCACTAACACCATGCCTCAGATGCAGAGCCCTTCCAGTCCCCTGTAGGCCGTGCTGGCTGAGATCAGTTAATCCTGCATGGACAGGGGAAGCCAAACTTGGGATCTCCCAAACCCAACTGGTTCAGGCAGCGATTGGGAAAAACCTGCAGTGCCATTGGGGCCAGCATCTTTTGCCACTTTATCCTCATCGTCGGTGAGCCTGGACACAAGTTAGGAGCAGACTGGCTGCCGGTCTTATTGAAAAAAAAAGAGGTGAACCTGGGGTAACCTATTCAGATATGAAAGCTCTTAAATTTAGGCTGGAGGCCGTGAGGAACCAGACTGTCTTACAACAACAACTTACATTCATATAGCACCTTTAACGTAATACAAGGTCCCAAGGAGCATTATAAAACAAAGTATGGCACCGAGCCACACCAGGAGATGGATGCCCAAAAGCTTAATCAAAAAAGATAAGTTTTAAGGAGTGTTTTAAAGGAGGAAAGTGAGGTAGAAAGCAGAGAGGTGTAGGGAGGGAATCCCAGAGATTACTGGGAATATGTTACACATATTGATGTATCTTTAATGGGAGCGTCTTTTCAATTCTCAGATGTGCTGACAAAGGCTAATATGTTGTTAGTTTTCTCGCTATTTCAGGCTGTTGAACTGCAGTAATACTGACATATTGGGTCACTAAATATACTTTGGCTATGTTTTCTCTCGTAGTCTTTTACGTCTCTCTCGCATAAGCCGCTGTCAGTGGACCTGACGGTTGAGGAAGGTCAGAGGTTAAAGGCAATCTATGGGTCCACTTCAGGTTTTCATGCCATTGATGTTGACTCAGGAACTGTTTATGACATCTACCTGCCAACTCACGTAAGTGCTTCTCCCCAGTTACTGGTCCCGGTCCAGTGAAGGGTCTTGAATTAAGATTCGGTACTGACGCAGCTGGGAAATCCCATCAGAGGCAAGAAATCTCTACTCGTGCGCTGAATCTACATTGCCGGTCCTAGCTCATAAGGTCAATCAGCTCCTTGGCGAATTCTATAGGGATTTGAGCAAAGTACCACACACACTACTTTATTTAAATGTGTATTGTGCCTACTTTTCGGTAGGAAAAACAAGGAGAGACAATTAATACCTGCTAAATGGTTCAATTGTAAAGAGGGTGCCAGAAGAGATGTGCTTTTGCGCAAATCTTTGAAGGGGACAGCGCAAGCTGACAATGCAATTAATAGTGCATTTGGGATAGTGGGCTTTATACATATAGGCCAGGAAATTATGCTAAGTCTTTATAAAATATCAGTTTGGCCTCAGCTGGTATATTGTGTCCTATTCTGGGCATCACACTTTAGGAAGGATGTGAAGGATTTGGAGAGGGTACAGAGGAAATTTACCAGAACAGTTTAAGGGATGAGGGATTACAATTATATGGATAGACTGGAAAAGCGGGAGTTATTCTTCTTAAAGCAGAGAAGGTTAAAAGGAGATTCAATAAAGGTGCTGAAAATCATTTAGGGTTTGGATGGAGTAAATAAAAAGAGAATCTGTATCGAATGGCTGAAGAGTCAATAGAAAGGGGACACAGATGTAAGGTGATTGGCATTACAAGCAGAGACGACGTGAGGAAAAGATTCTTTACAGGAGTGGTTAGGATTCAGAATGACTGCCTGATAGACTGGTCGATATAGGTTCAATAATAACCTTCAAAAGGGAATTGGGCAAATACTTGAAGGAGAAAAAGTTGCAAGGCTCTTGCTAGGGATGACAGCAGAGTGGGACTAACTAGAATTGGTCATCAAAAGAATCAGCACACATTCAAGGGGCTGAATGGCCTTCTTTTATGGTGTCCTTTTTTCAAGGTAAGATGTCAATTTATGATAACGAATGCAGGTCCTCATGAAAGTCATTTTTATGCAGGTACTATTCTAACCAGGAATACCTCACTATTAATGGACAGTCCGGGAGTTATGTATTTTTTACATTATAGTTAGGTGCTCAATGCAATCAGTGACTTAGTTCACTTCTCTTTTAATTTTCTTCCTTCCCTCTAGCACTTTTTATGGATCTCAGTTAAGTCAAAATCAGTAAACTTGATGCTTTGCTGAAGTGACAGTTCATGTGTGAAATTAGAGCAAGAGTACTGAAGAGCTACTTGACAATGGGGAAACTTCATGTCCTCGTTCAACGCGCCTAAGGGCACGCTATTCAACAGCATCTAGGAAATGTCGACCAGCAGTAAAAAAAAAATCATAGTGGAGAATGGCCTTATAGTGTTTACATTAACTGCTTAGTGATGTGAGTTCCGATTTGACCCTGGCAGTTTGAGAATTTGGATTCAGTTTTAGAAAATCTTGAAATTAAAAGCCGGTATCAGTGACAGTGACTACGGTGCTGTTGTTTTTGCAGTGGTTCACTGGTTCACTGGTGCCTTTCAGGGAAAGAAACCTGCCATCGTTCCTGTTCTGACCTATATGTGCCTGCAGTCCTACTTCAATGTGATGGACTTTTGACTGACTACTGAATTATCCCGGCCAGTCACTGAGCCATATCAAACCTCTCCTACATAATAAATTTCAGCCTTGCCAATGACATCCACGTCCTAAGGATGAAAGGTTGAATTGAAACCCTGTCTGGCATTTTTCTTCTCCGTTTGTGGTTTTTCTACCACTGCTTAGCCCAGCTTGGCTAGCTTATTGAAAATCAGACTTCGGCAGTGAACCTTGCAGTAAGTTTAAAAAAAAACAGTATTAGTGACTATATTATGCTGGCAAGACTAGAACTGACTACTGGTGATAATAATGGGCCAATGTTTACTCATCCATGTGGCATTTCTCTGCTCATTACTTTATCTTAAACGGGTTAACCTCTCATTGAAATAGTGACAGAGGAATGTCACACGATCCATTAAGCTTTGGCTTTATTTACTTGCCAACTGAAGATCTTAACTTTTTGCACCTTATGTGCTCAGTAACAATCAATGTTAACTACTGAACACAAGTAACTGCTTATACTTCACTTCCTTATAACAAGTTGTGATGCTCTTAATGCTTTGCAATGTACTCAAAAGATGCTTCACTGAATTTGTTGAAGGTTTGTCCCTTCCTGTCACTGAGCACTATAGGAGGTGAGAATTTGACTCACTCACACATCTGCCATATAATTAAGTTTCTTTAACACATCAGCACGCAGCTCCCAAACAGCATGTGGTAGCCAGAGCTGTGTTTTAGAATCTCTGCGCTCTACACAACTCCCGCTCACATATTATTACTATTTCATCTTCCCAAACCCCCTCCCCCACCCATTCCCCTAACCCAATCCTGCACAATACCTGTCCCAAATAGGCCATTCAGTCCCTTCCATCTGTCCTGCCATTTAATTTGACCGTGGCTGACCTGCATCTTAACTCTATCCACTTTGGTTCTAGAACCCTCAACACCCTTACATAATCTTTGTGGGAAGATGGTGGTGTAATGATAATGTCACAGGGCTAGTGATCTAGAGACCCAGGTAATGGTCTGGGGTCATGGGTTCAAAACCAAACACAGCGGCTGGTGGAATTTGAAGTTAATTAATAAATCTGGAGTGATAATGCTCGTCTCAGTTATGGTGGCCACGGGCTGAATTTTATGTTGATCAGGCGGGCGTGAGCTCGACCCGATTGGGCGTGAAATCGGGTGGGATGACGTCTTGCGGGCGTCCCAATGTCATCGCGCAATCGCGCGATATTTCACTCGGCGGATGGGCGCAAAAGTCGGAAGCGCCCGCCAACAATTAGGAGGGCAGTTAAGCCCATTAATGGCTCAATTGTCTGCTATTTTCCATCGCCCGTTGGGGGGACGGGCGCATCAGCCAGGCAGCCTCTACATTTTTTCATGAAACCTCACCTAAGGGCCGGAGGTTTCTGTTATGAAATAAATTAAAAATAAACATCTGCAGGCAGCATTTTTATCACCTTTATTTTCAGGCGCTTGATTGACGTTCTCAGACATTTTATTTCTCTGATTTTTAAAAACTTTACTGGGACATTTTTGGGTCTGCAGTTCCCTGAGGCTGCTCAGGGAACTTTCTTTCAGTGCTTGCCCATGCCCGGGTTGACGTCACCACCCACCCTCCTCCTGCACCCCCACTTCACACACACACCACCCCCGCCCCAAGCCCCCCCCCCCCCACCCCCCCACCCCAACCCACCCACCACCACCACCACCACCACCACCCTGGCAGCGCTGAGCTTTTCAGTGTGTGCTTCACGCTGGCTGGCCGTCGGGGATCGATCGCGGGGGGTGGTCTGTTTCCCAGCCGACCCTGGGCCTGCCCACTCGCCGAGCTATAAATTCAGGCCCATGACAACTATTCTTGTAAAAAAAAAAACCCATCTGGTTCACTGCTGTCCCTTTAGGGTAGGAAATCTGCCATCCTTACCTGGTCTGGCCTACAGCAATGTGGTTGACACTTAACTGCCCTCTGAAGTGGCCTGACTGTGAGCCACTGAGGTCAAGGGCAATTCGGGATGGGCAACAAATGCAGGCCTTGTTAGCGTCACCCACATCCCATGAAAGAATAAAGAAAAAGATAGCAAAAATCTACCATTCTTTGTTTATAGATGTCCAGTTGGCCTTCCAGCCTCAATAGCTTCTCGAGGGTTTTTGACTATCCCTTTTGTGCTGAAGGACTTCCTGGTATCACTCCTGAGTTCATCAAAATGGCTTGCTCCTTTCCAGTACCATTTCCTACACTTCCAGTAGCACTTACGTGCTGTAGACTGGGAAATACAGCTCATGGCCACCTCCCCCCACCAGTTAGTGTGGGAACAACCAGTCAGTAACTCTCTCACAATCCAGATAGATTGGAGATGAATGTGTCTGAAGTTCCTGGCATGAGTTTGCGTCCAGTATCTTCCATCACCCAAACAAGAAAATAACAATCTTAACAAACCTCCCAATCCTTCATTTTTCTCCAATAGCTAATCTATCCAGTGCAAGAATTAGAAAGTGCATTAAACTGTTTTAAATGACCTTTGAAGTCAAGGAATGAGTCATAGCTGACATTAGTCAGTGAAAGTTTGATGTATTTGTCTGACATTTTTGTCCACTATTTTAACAGAATTCTCCCATTTTAAAATAAACATTCAGAGACATTTCATATAATAAGCTTTTATCCACAAATGTCACTAACAGTTATTCCTAGCTTCTTTCTGCAGGTGTAAAACGACATTTTTCAAAATCGGCTTCTTTCTCCGTAGTATTGTAAATAAAAGTAACAATTATAACAGATAGCTTTAATTCAGCAACTTTGAATTAAGCAGAATAGACAACAACAGCTTGCCATTATATAGCACCTTTAATGTATTAAAATGTCCTAAGGCAATTCACAGGAGAGTTAGCAGACATAATTTGACACCGAGCCACATAAGGAGATACTCTAGGTGGGAAAAATGTAGTTTTAAGAAGTCTCTTAAAAGAGGAGAGTGAGGCAGAGAGGCCGAGAAGTCTAAGGAGGGAACCCTAGAGTTTAAACAGTACTTGATGCTGCCTTTAAATAAATGTTGCTGTTCTGCTGCAGGAAGTTGATTTTCCTTACGCTGAGGTTGAATGGCACACTATTCACTAGGAATTGATTCTGAGAAAGACACTCATCAATAACTTTCAATTATCCAGTAATTGTCCATTTCACAGAGCATGAACAGGCCTTTCAACCCTTCAAGCCTCTTCTGGCATTCAATTAAATCATTGCTGATCTTCTCTTCAAAGCCATTGACCCACCTTTGCATCGTATTCCTTGAAATCCTTAACTCTGTCAGCCTTGGCTCAGCTGGTAGCACTGTCACAATGAGTCATATGGTTGTGGGTTCAAGTCCCATTCAAGAGACTAGAGCACATATCCCAGACTGATACTCCAATGAAGTACTGAGGGAACACTGTACTGTCAGAGGTGCTGTCTTCAGCTGAGGTGTCAAACTGAGGCCCCGTCTTCCCTCTTAGACATAAAAGATCCCTTGGCACTACTTAGACAGGAAGTTCTTGCCAGTGTCTTGATCAATATTTATCTCTCAACTACTGTCAGTAAAACAGATTATCTGCTCATTATCACATTGCTGTTTGCAGGATCTTACTGTGTGCAAATTGGCTGTTGTGTTTCCTGCATTACAACAGTGACTGCATTGGCTGTAAAGCACTTTGAGTTGTCCTGAGGTTGTGAAAGGTGCCATATGAATGCAAAACTTTTGTTCTTTTCTATCTAAATAAAACAGCCCCAGTTGACCCAGCATTCACAGCCTTTAGGGGGGAAGAGAGTTCTAAATTTCTGACTAACCTCCTCGCGACCAAAGTGCCTCCTGACTTTACTCCTGAGTGGCTGAGCTCTAATTTCAGGATTCTGTCCCATTCGCTGCATGTTGTGGGAATTCTCCATAAAGGATGATAAATGAGAGGTTTTCATTGCTTCAGATGAAAACATTGATTTCGCCATACGGAGTAAGCAAGGGAGAAAGTTTGCACTGATACCAGACAACCTGGTACGCTGCTTGTCCTGCACACCGCACACTGAATGAAACAGTTAACTTTCCCCATGCATACCAGGCACAGATTGTGCAGCACGGTAGGCTGAGGCAGAATGATGAGTTGATCTGTCCTCCTTATTACCACAGTCCCAGCTTTGTGGGCTGGCTGCTTTATGAGTCTCTAAAAATAAAGCACCCCCTCGGTGCCTTTGATGTTGCATAGCATGCAGCTTGTGGGGCCTGCTCTAGTGACAGGGTATCTTGTTTTGGGAATCACCTGATGGAGAGCAAGCCTTTATTAAGCTGGCTTGCTGTCAAGTGTTCCAGTTTTGTTTGAAGGGCTCAACGATTGAAATTCAGATACTCTCCTGCCTTCATCGCGATTACCTCATGAGAATAACAAGGCAGCGGATGAAAATTGCTCTCCGACTGTGGATGCCTGTTCTGATGTTGAGGATAGTAGTAGCTGAAAAATGGGCTCCTCTCGTCAGCTTAAACACGTACAGCCTGGCAAGTAGAGAAAAAGAAATTGGGTCTGTCTACAATTCTGTTTGCTGCAAATGAGACATTTTTTTTTTAAAGTAACAAATACGATGCTTCACTATTGTAACATTCTTGTGAATCCTGATTCCTAAAATGTTCTGGTACTCTCCTGTGTGACCAATGTGTTTTTAGCATTAGTGCATTTGCTGTGGAGTAGTTTTTCTGACTAAATAGTAATGTTTTCACGTGAACCTTCATTCAGATTCAGGGCAGCATTCATCCGCATGCAATTATTATCCTTCCGAACACTAATGGAATGGAGCTGTTGGTTTGCTACGAGGACGAAGGGGTCTACATAAATACCTATGGTCGGATCACCAAGGAGATGGTCGTGCAGTGGGGGGAGATGCCCACCTCGATTGGTATGTGTACACTTTCCAGCTCTGTGACAGCAAAGTGCTTCATTTCCTGGCTCCAGTGCCACCTTCTTTCTCAACATGTTTCTCTCTCGAAAGTCACTTGCTGATTTGTGCGAGGGGACTTCAGCTGAATCCAACTGTATACCCTGGCCTTGTACGCATCCACAGGTTAGCTTCCGTCCCCATACCCAGCGGCAGGCTGAGTTATATATTTTTGTTTAAGCTCTCACACGCCGTTGAATATTTGGGAATTTTCTGCGGACGGGTTCAGTTTCTCACTCGGCAGGTTTCTCCTGAAGTAAACTTCTGACGTGACAAAAAAAATCCACAAATTCAGGTGCTGCGTGATTTTTTTTTTTGGTGGAGCTGTAATGCACCCCTCCGCATGTTATGTTTATGATTTTAAATCAGCGCCCCCTTTTTTTGAAGAAAGAGCAATATACTGCGGATGCTGTAAATCCAAGTCAAAGCAGAAAATGCTGGTAAAGGCTCGGCAAGTCCCCAGGCCTCTGTGCAGAGAGATACAGAGGAGCCTTTCTGGTGAAAGGTTGATGACCTGAAACATTAGCCCTGATGTTGATGGGACCGCACTTTTGGAACAGCGGTGGGTGGGGTCTGGGGGGGGGGCTGTAGTTTTGAACTACAAGATGCCTTTTTAAAGAAAAAAAACCTATGCAGGTTTCCCACCAGATAGGCAGCCTGATTGTCAGGCTAGTTTACCTGTCAGGCAGGAAATGCGGCAGCTCAGGAGCAAGTAGACAGGCAGACAGAGACTGTGGTGGGGATTGGGAGTTTGGAATAGGAGAGATTTCACCGAGCATGGAGCTGGAAGCAGGTTAGCTTGTTAGACTTGGGGGAAGCTCTCTTCCTCCTCTTGACCCACAAGCAATGCAGTAAAGGCACTTCCCTCATGGAAGTGGGAAGGTTCAAGATGGGCTGGGATCAGATTTGAAATTTTTAAAGTTTTAACTTATCACACAACCCAAACCCACTGTTCGTAGTTGTTTAAATTATCCTATTTGAATCTGTTTCTCTCCACCCAAATGCTGGCTGACTTGCTGAGTGTTTTCCAGCGTTTCCAGTTTGTATTGTTGTTTTACAAGATAGTTTCATTTATTTTACTTTTTTATACTGTAACTATAAACTGCAAAGGAATATGAGCCCAATTAGACAGATTTGAGACTCTCGCTCCATACTTGCTCATTTTGCCACTGACCACTGTCCCACTCACAATTTATCACGTAGTTTATCATATGTGCACTAACCCAGCTGCTTATCCCATCGAACCAGCTGTGATAACCTTAGACAAAAGCAGCTGTCAGTTTAGGTAACGGAAAGAAATAATTGCATTTATATGACACATATCATAACCTCAGGAGGTCCCAAAGCACTTTAGAGCCAATGAAGTATTTTCTAAAGTGTAGCCACTGCAACAATGTAAGAAATGCTGCAACCAATTTGCACACAGCAAGCTCCCGTAAACAGCAATGTGAAAATGAGCAGATAGGCCGTGATGTTCATTCAGGGATCAATATTGGCCAAGAGAACTCCTCTGCTCTCCTTTGAATAGTTCCATGGGATCTTTTACAACCACTTGAGAGGGCAGATGGAGCCTCATTTTAACGTCTCAGCCGAAAAATGGCACCTTTGACTGTGCAGCACTCCCTCAGTATATGCACTGGAAATGCCCAACTTTCTGAGATGGAGCTTGAGCCCTCAGCATTCTGACACAGAGCTGAGAGCACTACCCATTAGCCAAGGCCGACACTAATTGGTGTCTGTAAAGGCCAGCTCAGGATTCCTGTTGTATCAAGACCAACGAGCTTGAGAAAACAGAGATCAAGAGCCTGGGCATCAAACTGTTTGCTTTAATTTTTGACTGAAAGCAAAATCACCTCACAAAAGTTTAAGGTTTACTTTCTTGAAGATATATTGCAGCTGACTCATTAGTTTCCATGTGTTCACTGGATTCAGTTGACTACATGTTCACCTGTGAGTCAGAAAACTTCATTCATCGCCCTGTTGCTTGCTTAGCTTTTTCCACTAGATCCTGTGGTGCAGTTTTAAATGGGGATAAGCAGCTGGTGAACAAAGATACATAACCTGGGTTTAGTGCACAAATGATTCTTTGGTGATGCGTTGTGAGTGGGACAGTGCCCATTGGCGAGATGACCAATTATGGGACAAGAGTCTTGAATCTGTCCGATTGGGCTCAGATTCCTTTGCTGCATTTTCACTATAGTACAAAACAGTAAAATAAATGAAGCTATCTTGTTAAACGACAATACAAGCAGAAATTGCTGTAATATGTGCAGCAGGTCAGTCAGAATCTGCGTAGGGAGAAACAGGCGTCAACTCATTAAATCAGATTCCGTCGAGCTTGCTCGTTCACTCATTATAACCGTGAACAGGCAGTGGATGTGGGCCAGGATTTTTTGGTCCCACCCAGGGCAGGAATTGTCATGGACGGGGTAGAAAATGTGACAGACCAGCTAAAGGTCCGTTGACTTCAAGCAGGAATTTCCGGGTCCCAGCAGGACTGGAAACTCCCGGCCTTTGTGTCTTGGTCAACTTTCACCCTTCGACCTGAAAATACATTAACCCATTAACTACAGCATTTCGCCTGTAGTTTTTGAGCCATTTCTGTGTTTGCCTACATTGCAACAGTGACTGTACTTCAGAAGTAATTCACTGGCTGTGAAATGCTTTGAGATGTTCACCAAAAACAACTTGCATTTTTATAGCATCCTGAATGTGGTTAAATGTCCCAAAGGGCATCACAGGAGTATTATCAAACATAATTTGACACCGTGCCCCATACGGAGATATTAGGGCAGACGACCAAAAGCTGAGTCAAAGAGGTAGGTTTTACGGAGCACCTTGAAGGAAAGAGAAAGGTAGAGCAGGGAGGGAATTCCAGCGTTTGGGATCTAGGGGCTGAAGGCACAACTGCCAATGGTGGAGCCATCCTACATTTGGAAAAGGTGCTCTATAAATGTAAATGCATCCTTTCTTTCTTATTCCCTTATCCTCTCATTGCAATACCACATAAACATACATAATTAAAAGTTAAAGATTCTGAAGGGGTTTGACAGCGTAGGCACTGAGAGAAAAGATAAAAGCAAAATACTGTGGATGCTGGAAGTCTAAAACAAAAACAAAAATTGCTGGAAAAACTCAGCAGGTCTGACAGCATCCGTGGAGAGAAAGACAGAGCTAACGCCTCGAATCCGTGTGAGTCCGAAGAAGAGTCATACGGACTCGAGGCGCTGACTCTGCCTTTCTCTCCATGGATGCTGTCAGACCTGCTGAGTTTTTTTAGACACTGAGAGGTTGTTTCCCCTAGCTGGGGAATCTGGAATACAGGGGCACAGTCTCTAGGTAAGGGGTCAATCGTTTAGGACTGAGATGAGGAGGAAGTTCTTCAATCGAGGATTGTGAATCTTTGGAATTCACTACTCCAGAGGGTTGTAGATGCTCCATCATACGATATATTTAAAGCTGATAGAGACAGAATTTTGTTGTCTCAGAGGACCAAGGGATATGGGGAGTGGGCGGGAAAGTGGAGTTAAAGCCTGAGGTCAGTCATGATCACATTCAATGGTGGAGCTGGCTCGATGGACCACATGGCCTACTCTTGCTCCTACTCCTTGTGATCTTATCGCAGAAATTTTCCAGCACAGAAGGAGGCTATTTGGCCCATCATGTCTGTGCCAGCTCTCCACAGTAGCAATTTACAAAGTGCCACTCCCCTTCCTTTTTCCCTGTAGCCCTGCACGCATTATTTTCAGTGTGTTCACACAAAGCTGGTTGATTAACAATTATCATATTTTGCTATAGCCTTCTTTTCATGTGCCCTAATGTCTTACTGCTTGTAAGAATCCCTCTGACCCAGAAATATTGTGCTTCAGTTTTACTTCTGTTTAGAACCATAGAGCACAGAAGGAGACTATTCAGCCCATCATGTCTGTGCTGCCTCTTTGAAACAGCTATCCAATTAATCCCGCTCCCACCAGCTCTTTCCCTGTAGCCCAGTGAATGTTTGCCTCTCAAGCGTATATCAGATTCCAATTTGAAAGCTATTATTGAATCTGTTTGCACTGCTCCTTTCAGGCAGTGTATCCCAGATCATCATAACTCACGGTGTAAATTGTGGTTGATGAAGTTAGGCAATGACACAGTTGGCATGGCAACGTTTGATGCACTTTGAGGAAAAGCAGCAGTTGTAGGGAGGAACAACATTCTGATACTGAAAATTCTGATGCAGAACTAACTCTGTGGCTTATTGTTCCTTTGATTTATTTCATTTCATTTCTTCCGTCTGTCTTCTCTTTATCAGTGGGAATTCTCAGTCTTACCGACTCTCAAGAATCTATCTTGGGAATCAAATTTTAGCTCTTTTATTGTTTCCAATTTTAACTGTTGAAATTTCTAGCCAAACCCTGTTCACCCATAGGTTTTTTTAAAATTCATTCTCAAGATGTAGCTGATGATGGTATTAATTGGCCATCCCTAGTTACCCCTGGTGGTTGGTATAATTGAATGGCTTGCTAGGTCACTTCTGAGGATAGTTAAAAGTCAGTGTAGGGTTTAGAATCAGAGTCACATATTGGCCAGACCGGGTTAGGGTGCAGATTTCCTTCCCTAAAGGGCATTATGTGCCCATTTGAATTTTTTAAAGTATGCCACTGATTACCTCACAAAAGCCAAATACTGCAGATGCTGGAAATCTGAAATAAAAACATAAAGTGATGGAAACCCTCAGCAGGTCAGTCAACATCCGTGGAGAGAGAAAGGGCAGTGAAGACCACCAGGGTAATTTTATCCCCACTGCCTGTTGAGTGAGTAGGACAGTGTTGGAGAGGGAGGTTAAATTGTTCAAATGGAAACTTTGACCCCAACTTAATGCAAACTGGACATAGTTTGCGGGCCCGATCCAATCTCCAGTGGTCGGGGAGACGATCCCCGCCAGAGAAACAGGCCCCACCGCCATTTTATGTGGGCGGGGCCAATTAAGGGCCGCCCAGCGTGACGCCCAGCGGGAAGTGCTATGCGCTCCCTGTGCGGGCGGTGGCGGGGGGGGTGGTGGGTATTCCCCAAAAGCGAGAGTGCGCTCTTTCGCACGTGCGCATGAAAGAGTGCACATCTCCCTGAGGCTAAGTGCTGCCTCAAGGAGATCACTGACACTTTTAAAAAGATTAAAATAGAAATTTTAAAAAATTCCCTGACATGTCCCCCTTATGTGACAGTGTTCATAAATTACAGTAAACTTTATTAAACTGTTTAAAACCCTACATGAAACCTCTTCCCACCTGTGGATGAGGTTTCATGTTTTTTCTATTCCCCGCTGAGGCTCCTGGCCTGTCCGCAGCCTTAAGGTCCTTTAATTGTTTAAATGATCCTGTCAATGGCCTCAATTGGCCATTGACAGGTCAGCAGGCCCGCAGCTCATTTCGTTGCGCCCCCGCTTACCTGAAAATTTAAATGGGGCAGGATGACATCGGGGGTCCCCCCCCCGACAACATCCTGCGTCATTTTATACGTTGGCGAGAGGGCCCCGCCCCCAGCTCACCAACGGCAAAATTCTGCCCAAAGAGTTAATGTTTCAGGTTGGTGATCTACTCCTATGACTTGACCTCATTTGAAATTTTTGGCTCCATTTCCTGGCCAGCAAACAGCCAGATTGAGAGGCGGACTAGTAGTGAGGAGAGAAAGCCTCCGGATAGAAGGCAGCAGCTGAGAATCTTTGGGACCATCCCCGGCTATCAGAGAAGAATGGTAGGGTTGTGCAGAGAACATGGCAGAGAGGGTGGGACAAACTGCAAGAGGGAGAGATTACGGTTGGGGAGGAGAGATTGTTAGGGGGTCTTGGGAGAGATCCCATGGTGAGAGATCATGGGGTGTTCTGACAATCACAGGGTGGAGGATCCAAGAGATCACGGGGAAGTGATCATCAGATCATGGGGATGGTGGTCTGAGTATTGTAGTGGGTGCAGTAACGGAAGATCATGGGAGCTTAGTTTGAGGGGTTGGGTAGGGAGCACCCCCTGGTCCTTCTGGCCCACAAGCGTTGCTAGAAAAACATTTACCTGCTGAATCCAGTAGCTCTTGTCTCCCTTCATTTGCTGAGGCCTGGGAAACAGGTGCTGGAGGTGTTATATCTAACTTGATGATTTAATTACTGACCAGCCTCTCAAGAGCAGGTAACTCTTCTGACCCCAAACCAGCCACAGTTAAACTGGACATAGTCATGTTTGCATTAAGTTGGGGTCAAAGTTTCCATTTTGAACAATTTAACCTCCCTCTCCAACACTATCCTACTCACTCCAGAGGCAGTGGGGGTAAAATTACCCTGGTGGTCTTCACTGCAGCAATCAATTGTGGCAATTAATTTCATATTGTAATCCCCCACTGTGTCAAGGAAGTTTTTCTAACTTTCCTTTAATTGGTTTAGTCATCATTTTAAACTTGCGTTGCCTTGTTACCACCCGAAGAACTAATGGCATCAAATGTTATTTACCTCATGATAGTCCTTTATAAGCTTGAAAGCTACGATAGATAAACACTTAAGCTTATTGGCTCTAATTTAAAAAAAAACAAACTTTTCATGCCTCTCTCCCTTATCCCTCATAAATATATCCTCACACTCCTGTTACATGCTTCCTATAGTGAGCGTCCAATTTGTAGTGAGTAGAACAGTCAACCCAGGGATATTGGCAATGCCATCTCTTGTCCAGACTATAACATTGCGGTAAATAAATTTTAATTTATAGCTCTTTGTTCAAGAAATTAAACTCAAACTCAAGCTTCCAGATAAGTGCACAATGATATACATCATTTGCAACTTTTCGTTAATCACAGGTTGAACTCCACTGTCACAATGTTTGGATTCTTTTAGATATCCAAATGCCATTCATATTTCTGGCAAAGGAATTTTTTTTTTTTTTTTGCTTTTATTAGTTTTGTCTGATGTCTAACATAAGAGATGATCAATGATGTGAAGGAAAGCTGCTGCATTGGTTTCGGAACAGACATTGGGGCAAATTGACAGATCAGGGGCACAAAAACTAAAAATACCAGTTTATGTTAGTCTTGTGCACTTAAATCTCCTTGACTTATTCATTAGTCAGTGATATTAATGGACACTATGTGAGCCACAGGGAGATTAAAATATACAGTGAAACCATCACTGTGCTTTGATCCATTACAGCATCATCCTTTATCCAATATCATCAATGTTTAATGTAATTCAAGTATAGCAGTTTGTTTTATCAAACAATGTATTATGAATTTCCTCCATTTTACATTATAATGTGCTGGACTGCAAACTACTAAATGTCAGCAATTCTTGTATTTTTTTTTTAAATCTCAGTTTGTTATTTTGCTGAGCTTCCCTTTTGTGTGAGGAAATATAAGACGTTTCTGCTCATGTCTAATAGGAACTGCTGGTTGTTCCCAATTGGTATGAATTCTATGTTGGGTAAATGGAGTACATACATTGGAAAACGTAAGCTGTTGTGAGGAGGCGGCTCACAGCATAGGGACTTAATGAACTCAGTTGACTCCTGAGTTGATGGAACACTTTTCCATTGATGTTCTCCTAAAACTACAATATACGGATGTAAGAATGGCAGTGTGACTGCTGCCTTGATGTGAAATAATTTGCATTTTGCCTCAATGCAGAACACTAATGATGCAGATGGCAGCACAGTGGCAATGTCATTGAACTAGTAATGCCTTGGTAAAAATAGAAAATGCTGGAAAAACTCAGCAGGCCTGACAGTATCTGTGGAGAGAGCTCTGAAGAAGTCTTACGGACTCGACACATTAACTCTGGTTCTCCCTCCTCTGAAGAAGAGTCATACGGACTCATACGGACTTAAAACATTAACCCTGTTTCTCTCTCCACAGACCTGCTGAGTTTTTCCAGCGTTTTCCATTTTTATTTCAGATTTCCAGAATCCACATTATTTTGCTTATATTTTAGTAACCTGGAGGTCTACACTAATGCCCGCGGGACATGGGTTCAAATCCCAGTACAGCAGCTGGTGGAATTTAAATCCAATTAATAAATCTGAAATATAAAGCTTGTTTCAGTAATGGTGACCATGAAACTATCATTGATTGTTGTAAAAACCCATCTGGCTCATGAAGGAAATCTGCCATCTTTGCCTGGTCTGGCCTACATGTGACTCCAGACCCACAGCAATGTGGTTGACTCTTAACTGCCCTCTGAAGTGGCCTAGCCTCGGTTCAAGGGCAATTAGGGATGGGCAACAAATGCTGACCTTGCCAGCGGCACCCTCGTCCCATGAAAGAATAAAAGAAAACTAATGATTAAGCTATTGGGTCATTACTTTTATTGTCAAACAATGTATATGAAAGTAAGAGCTTCTGCCCCCCCCCCCCCCCCCACCTCATCTCCCCCCCAGTGAGGAGCAAGATTGGGCAGCTTTTGTATATGTACAAAATCTTCAGTTGGATGAGTTAATTGAAATGCTGCATCCATGGAGAAAGATACATTCAGCTTCCTTTCAGAATAATTCTGACAAAAGGTCAGAAATGTTAACTCTTTCAAGTTTCAGTAGTTCAGGTTGTTACAGAGAGCTCATCAGCAGAAATATCAACATTTGTGATTCAGTTTAGCTTTAAACAGATATTTCTGTCAGCCATTTTCTCGTCTAGATGTGGGCCAATTTTCTGGTTCGATTTATAAGAGAAACAGAATGATTGCACCCAAAATTTCCAGATATACATGTCCAAAAGTTAAGGAACCTTGTTTCAGATCATAATCTGAAAATCAACCCTACATTCATTTTAGAATAGATATTAGTTTCCACCTCCGCCAATTTAAATTAAAACGGTACCCAGTGGAAAATAATCCACTATTAAGCTACTGCAACAGCAATAATAACTTGCACTTACATAGTGCCTTAAGCATACTAAAACACACCAAGGGATTTCACAGGATTAACACGACACCAGGTCACATAAGGAGATAATGGTGCAGGTGATCAAAAGCTTGGTCAGTGAGGTAAGTTCTAAGGATCATCTTAGAGAAGGGGAGAAAGGGAGAGAGGTGAAGGTGTTTAAGGAGGAATCCCAGCGCTTAGGGTCTAGGCAGCTGAAGGCAGTACTATGTCCCTACACCACATAGACTGCAGCCGATCAAGAACACAACCACCTTTTCAAGGGCAATTAGGGATGCCTTTTCAGTGACGTGTATATCCCGTAAAGGAATAAAATGATTTTTTAAAAATAGGAAAAGGCACATTGTCAATGGTGGAGTGACTAAAATTGGAGATGTGCAAAAGGCCAAAATTGGTTGAGCGCAGAGATTTTGGAGGGTTGAAGGGCTGAAAGAGGTTACGGAGATGGGGATTTGTACAGCAATGCTCCCTGTAGTCACACGGTGTGCCAAGACTTACTATCAAGGGGTCACATGTTACATAAAGTGCGAGGAAGACTGTCTCCCTTGGTATGTCCCTTCCCCCACCCAGAATGAATAACTACAAGTCACAGCCCAGTTGGTACACTCTCACCTCTGAGTCAGAAGGTTGCGGGTTCAAGTCTTACTCCAAGATTTGAGCACAAAAGTCAAGGCTGATACTCCAGTGCAGTACTGAGGGAGTTCCGCAGTGCTTTTTTGGATGAGATGCTAACCAGATGCCTGTCATAGGCCCTTCAAGAGACAAATGAAGGAAATTGATTCTTTTACAAAGGGGGGAGAAAATATGCTGAGATTGGCTGCGTGGCACCAAGGATTGAATCTCTTACTTTTGTTCTTCAGCATATATCCAATCAAATCACATAATGGGTTGGGGAGAGAAGGCAATCGAGCTTCGTTCTGTGGACAGCGGACGTCTTGATGGAGTGTTTATGCACAAAAAAGCACAGAAACTGAAATTCTTGTGTGAAAGGAATGACAAAGTAAGTCACCAGAATCAAGAATTTTATATTGACGCATAAATGTTTGTCACACTGCTCTCGGGGCCAGAGATTTCTGAGATTCATTAATTTGATCAATGGTGTCATGATAATAGTTGATTATGGTAATGGACTCCAGTATTAGATACTATACGGTTCTCTGTACTATATACGGGGTCACCTCACCTATGGGTTGAAGGTCAGATAGCATATGTTGGAGCCTGCCTTGATAGAGCTCAGATACTGCAGATGTGTGTTCATGTTAGAAAAATGTGTTATCAGTGAAGTTAGCTCAGCTACAATGTGGATGGCCTGTGTGCATATTTAAAAAAAAGCAACAAGAAACTAGACAAATGGCACTTCATTCATGTATTTTTTTTGATACTTCATGTGAATGCTTTACTATCACTGAGTTCTCGCCAGGGACTCAGCTGGACACTTACCTTCCTTTGCCTTTCCTAAGCCCCCATCAAGTAATTCCTCCGTCTCCTGTCAAAGGTCAACTTGGCTTAGCGGCCCCAGCCTGATTCAGAAAGTTGTGGGTTCGAGCCCCACTCCAGGGACTTCGGCATATAATCTAAACAATGCAGCGCCAAGGGAGTGTTGCATTGTCAGAGGTGATGTTATTCAGGTGGGATGGTAAACTGTTGCCCTCTCTTCCCATTTAGGTGCATCCAAAAGATCCCATAACGCTGTTCAAAGAGGAGTGTGGATGTTCTCCTGGTGTATGGCCAACATTCGTTACTCAAACAGGACCTCAAAACAGATTAGCAAAACAGAAAGTTCTGACCAGGTTACACCAGAAAAGGTTAGGAGAATTAAAACCTCTTCTAACTTCTGGGTAACTTTTGCACAGACCCATTCTGACCCCCACAGGACTTCCCCCACACCCACAAACCTCTGGTGTCTCCCCCAGTACCCCCAAGGTACTCCCCCACCAGCCAGGCCTGACTCTCACCTGCAGCCCCTCCGGACTGCGCCCCCCCTCCCCAAGGCCTGTCCCGACCCGAACTGCACCCCACCCCACCCACCCCCCACCCCCCCACCCCCCATTCTGCCCTACAAGGTCCTTCCCTTCAACAGAGCTGCACTCAATGCTGGGACCCAGGGATACACTGCACTACCAGATCTCACCCAGCCTGAGCCAGAAGGTCGGGAGAGATAGGGATTCAAGTAAGGAACTGGGATGGGATTGGCAGTTCAACACTGCTTGCCACTCCGAGGAGGTTCAGGCCCCATGTGTTGTAGGTACACCCATAGCGCTGTTAGGGATAGAGTTCCAGGATTTTGAGCCAATGACAGTGAAGGAACAGCAATAAAGTTCCAAGTCAGGATGGTGTGTGACATGAAGGGGAACTTCCAGGTGGTGGTGGTGTGCCAATTGCGCCAATTTATGTATCAACGCATCAACCCTAATTATTCAACATCTCTTTTAAAAGTAACTCAGCCGCTTAACTGGCTCCGTTTATTAATACTCTCCCTTTTTACTTCCCTTTTAGGTGTTCTTTGCCTCAGCCCAGTCTGGTGGAAGCAGTCAGATTTATTTTATGACACTTGGTCAGAACTCTCTCTTGAACTGGTAGCCTCTGGGAAACTTAAAAACACTCTCTGGAAGTTGGGTTGCCATGAAGTGACCATCTTCACATACTCTCAGTCCCATTGGCATAAAGCACTCTCGACTAATCATGACAATGTAAAAGCTGGCGTTCCATCTACAGCTGACGCCACAGTAGGGTGCAAGAGCCTGCCATCTGTTTCGCCGATGACTAAAACTGGTTTCTGTAATTCTACTGATTTAAGTTAGGGATGTTGTAGCAAATAGAAAATATATTACTGTACTGTTGAGCAAACAAGTAGTGTAGTGTGCCAGCTGTTTGCACATTTACATGTGCACAGGGTCCTTTGCACAATCATGTCTTTATAGTTTATTTGCTCTACAAGTGACAACTTCCAACATTTTACCCCAGTATTTTGTATAGGCTGTATTTTAAATGGGTTTTATGTCAGTAATACTATTATTAAGGTAGTGATGTACTGTATTTTGCATGAAAATAATTCTTTAGCAACTTTTTTAAAGTGGCTTTCTGACCCTTCTGACACCCACAGCACTGCAGTGGCTTTGGGTGACATTGAAGCAGTCAGTCAATCACAACCAGGATTTTTGTGTGGCAATCAGTAGAATTCAGTGAGATAGATTTTCAACATATTGCCTAGGTGTAAAAATGGGCGTAAGAGCATTAGGAACAGGAGTAGACCATTCAGCCATTTGAACCTGCTTCACTGTTCAATTAGACCATGGCTCAGCTACATCTCAGTCCCATTTTCCCATGTTTTCTCGGTATGCCTTGACACCCTGACCCAACAAAAATCTAGCAGTTTCAATCTTGAAAAAGCTCCTGTTGACTCCAGCATCCACTTTGGGGAAGAGAGTTCTAACTTTCCGTCACCCATCAGGTGGAATTTAATTTAATGCTCTCCCTAGGAGAGGGCTGGGAGGCAGGGTGCCATATAATGAGATGGGGAAGGTTCGGGCTGCAGAGCCATCAACTTCCTAACTCCCCCCCCCAATTAAGCTCAGGGTGGTAAAGGTCCAGAATAGCCTTCCCACCCGTAGGTCAAGTCAAGCCTTTAAGGATCATTTAAGGGCCTTGACCCACCGGTGCAGTTATTTAACAAGCGGCTGGCGGGGGCCTGCAGCTGGATGGGGGTGGTGGCATCCCTGCTTCCCAGGCATTCTGTGCCCAATGGAGGGAGCCACCTGGGGCAAGTCTGGCACCCGTGGTAAGACATCCCCATGCCCTTTTCACCGACGTCCCTCTGCTACCTCGCCGGGCTCTCCGGGAACCTCTACAGCAGCCAGCAGGCTGCCCAATTGGGACCGAATCTCGACGGGGGTCCAATAGATGACTGCGGGTTGGGGGGGGGGGGGGGGGAGCTGGAATTGGATGGATGGGGTGAGCCCCTCGCCGCAACCATAAAGTTCCACCCGTTGTGTGATTTCACTCCTGAATGGCCTGGCTCTAGTTTTCAGATCATGTCCTATTATTCTAGATTTCCTCCACCACAGGAAATAGATTTTTTTGTTCCTAACCTATCAAGTTTTTTGTTAACATTTTAAACATCTCAATCTGACCTACAGACCAACCAGTGGAAATTGAAATTGGGCGGTCTCAATAGTGGGCAATCAATCCCCAACATCAGTTTGAAGCCTGTTTGACAGGTTGAAAATCTGCCCTAGCGTTTTTGAAAAAGTTTTAGTATTTTATCAAGGCCTGCAATTTCCCATTGCTTCTCTAGTATCAACGTTAACTTGGGTTTTGGTGCGAATTCTCCGACGTGAGGGATTACATAAGGTTTGGCTGCTTAAGGCTCGGATAGGGGTGCTGGTAAAGTCCCTTGTGTAGAAGAATTCGCTGTCCACTCCTCTCTGCAATGCCAGGAGGCACGTTCACTTTCACTGAAACCCAATCATCACGTCCTTCCCTCTCCAAGTAGTGTTCAAGCAAATTATCTAACTGCTGTACAATGAGTTATATTACGCGTCCCTGGTATATTTTCTGATATTTCATTAAATAAGTAAGACACAGGAAAAAGTGGTGCATGAAAGCGCCTGACAAGCTGGTTTGGAGGGATGAGAGCAAGAAAACATATCGAAGAGAAGAGTGCACTTTTTTGTCGCGGGGTTTTGCTGTTCAGCTGCTGTCACCCCTGTCAGTGGGCTGTGCCTGTACAATTAGTGGCTTTGAGGATGTGTTTGACAGATCAGTCTCTGAACAGATTAGTAATCCCTATTCAGTGCCAAATGATGCACCAATAGTAGCCATTTCTCCAATGCTCCCAAATCCAAAGGGATAATAACATAAATGGGAAAATAGGTCTTGCATATTCCATTGAACAAGCCTAATAACAGCAAATCCCATAAATTTCCATGGATTTTCTTTACTGATCTTCCTGCTTGCTTTATTGGGAGGATCACGAATGCTAATTTAGTTGCTGAGTTTGCCCAGGAAAAGAAATATACAATCTGAAGTTCCATTTTTTTTTAAGAAATTGAAAATACAAACATATGAATCAGGAGCAGGAGTAGGCCACTTAGCCCCCTAGACCTTGCTCTGCCATTCAGTAAGATCATGACTGATCTGGTTGTAACCTCAGGTCCATATCCCGAGCTAGCCCCAATAACCTTTCACCCCCTTGCTTATCAAGAATCTATTAAAAATGTTCAAGGACTCTGCTTCCACTACCTTTTGAGGAAGAGTTCGAAAGACTCACTACCCTCTGAGAGAAAAAAATTCTCATCTCTGTCTTAAATGGGTGAGCCCTTATTTTTAAACAATGATCCTCGTCCTAGATTCTCCCACAAGAGGAAACATCCTTTCCACATCCACCCTGTCAAGACCCCTCAGGATCTTTTATGTTTCAATCAAGTCACCTCTTACTCTTCTAAACTCCAGTGGATACAAGCTTTCCATGTCCAACCTTTCCACATAAGATAACCCTCCCATTCCAGGTATACTACTCTCTGAACTGCTTCCAATATATTTACATCCTTCCTTAAATAAGGAGAACAATACTATACACAGTCCTCCAGATGTGGTCTCACTAATACCCTGTATAACTGAAGCATAACCTCTCTACTTTTGCATTCAATTTCCCTCACAATTAACGATAACATTCTATTAGCTTTTCTAATTACTTGCTGTACCTGCATATTAACCTTTTGTGATTCATGCACTAGGTCACCCAGATCCCTCTGAAATGACCTCTGAATACTTTGGCAGCCATTCCACATCAGTTTTAAAAGCAGGAAGTGCTTAAAATATACTGTAGATCTTGTGAAAGGTACAGAGGGGAAAGCATTCTTAAAATGGATTAAGAAGACCTATTTTAGCCAGTATTTAGCAAACCCAACAAGCGAGGTTGTTGGGCAGGGGTGGGGGTATGGGTAGGGTTGATCCTGCCCTTAGTTTTAGGGAGTGAAGGTGGAAGGGGTTTCAGCAGGAGAGCAGCTTG
Organism: Carcharodon carcharias; assembly: GCF_017639515.1. Taxonomy (NCBI): domain Eukaryota; kingdom Metazoa; phylum Chordata; class Chondrichthyes; order Lamniformes; family Lamnidae; genus Carcharodon; species Carcharodon carcharias. Next base: position 157,998,330 of record NC_054475.1, on the reverse strand, counting down.
GTGAAAGTGATCATAACTCAGTTAGATTTAGGGTAGTTCAATCCTAACTACAGTTTGCAGATGATAAAAAAAATAGCCAAGTGGTTGATATTGAAGAAGAAAGCTGTAGACTGCATGCAGGTATCAAAGGACTAGTGTAGTAGACAGAAAAGTAGCAAATGGAGTGAATTGTGAGGTAATACATTTGGAGAAGGCTAGCAAGGCAAGGAAGTACACAATAAATAAGTAGGATACAGAGGAGTATAGAGGAAGAGAGGGACTTTGGAGTGCATGTCCACAGATCCCAGAAAGTGGCTGGACAGGTCGATAAGCTGGTCAAAAGGGCATACAGGATACTTGACTTTATTAGCTGAGACATAGAATATGAGGGCCTGGAGGTTATACTGGAACTGTATAAAACACTGCTTAGGCCACGGCTGGAATACTGCATGCAGTTCTGGTCATTGGACTATCAGAAAGATATGATTATACTCAAGAGGGTGCAGAGGAGATTTACAAGGATGCTTCCTAGACTGGAGAATTTTAGTCATGAGGAAAGATTGGATCGGCTTCCTTTGGAGCAGAGAAGGCTGATGGGATACCTAACTGAAGTGTATAAACTTACGAGGGGTTGAAATGGAATGGGTAAGAAGGGCCTATTCCCTTTGGTTAGGGGACCCATAATGAGGGGGGGGACATAGATTTAGACCAAGAGGTGGATTAGAGTGAAAATTGTTTCGCCTAAAAGGTGGTGAGGTCAGGAAATTACAGCCTATGATATTGTGAACCCTCAGCTTCTACCAAAAAAGGGTGAAAGTTTCAGGCTTTACGTTTGTCTGCTGCTTCAGTTTCTTTCCTGCTTCTGATACCCGTGAGAAATATTGTTGCTGTTCAGCAGACGGTTTGACCTGATTAGCCAATCAGGTGCAGTCTGAAACATCTCCTGAACTTTTGCCTCCTCCCCACCCTCAGTTTATTTTTAACCACACACCTACAACCCACAGAGTTGTCTATAACGTTCCCCTAGAAAAAAAGAGCAGGAAGTAAGAGAAAGAAATAAGGGAAAGAGAGGAGGGAAATGTGCAAAGTGGCAGAATGAGGAAGAAAGGGAGCATGCACACAGACAAAGATGGGGCAGGATTTTACAGAGCTACCAGCTGATCGGAGGGTCAGGGAGCTCTGTAGTCCCAACAGCGCCACCGGGAGTGGTGGCCATTGCTAGGACTGCAGGCAGCCCCCATTGCACCCTGGTAAATCTGGGGTCTGGAGTTTCGGTGAGTGGGGTGCAAGGCCAAGCTCAGGAGACCAGGAGGGGAATGATCGTGGAGGAAGGGTGCCTCTGATGAGCTCAGGATGCCTGCAAAGGAAGTCCCCCACCCCCCCCTCCTTATCTGACAAATTAACCAGCCCACGTGGTTAAAGCTATTAAAGTCAGACTTCCCACATGCCATGGGCCTCCACCTACTGAGGTCACTTAAGGGTCTCAGTAGGCCAAAGGTGGGCAGGCCACTCGACACCTCCCCCGCATCCTTTGTAAAATTTTAGATGGGTCGGGGGCTGGGCAGTTGGGCAGTGGGGAAGCCACCCACTGCATTTTACATGCCCCCCGCCTTCAAAGCAGCCAGATAGGAAACATAAAATCCAGCCAGTTGAGCGAAACAAATAGAAAGAGAAAAGGAACAGAAAGATTCAAATAGAGGGAGAAAGAAATGTTCAGAGAAGGAAAGAAGTGAGCAAAGAGAGAAAGAGGTGAGGGGAAAGTAGAGAGCAGAGAGAAAGAGAGAGAGAAGAGGTGAGCAGAGACAGTTACAAAGAAAGAAAAAGGTGGAGAGAAAAACAAAGAGAAAGAAATGAGCAAAAAGAGAAACAAGCAAAGGAAAAGAAAAGAGTGGGGATTTAAACCAGAGAAGTGAGATTGAAATATCAGTGAGGTAGAGAGATAATGGAAAATGAGTTATGTGAGAAAGCCAGCAGAGAAAGATAAATCAATCAAAGAGAATGAAATATGGAGAGTAATATAGACAGATTGATGTTCTAATGTACCTCTTTGAATTATATTCACAGTTTCATAATTTTCATATTGCTATTAGTGATTTCCCACAAGTAGATACTGGGCAAGACATTGAGAAATGAAGGAGAGCTAAGGGGCAGGAGAAGTTTTAATCTAAAAAACAAATCTATTTTGCTGCAATAGCACTTAACACACTGTTCATTCTATGGATCCTCATTCCCAGCAGAAACTGGTTTCATTAGCTCATCAAAGAACAGACTGCAGAAAATAATATTCTGACTGTCTACTTTGATGTCAAAGGATGAACTGATAATTATGCGCAGCTGTTAAACCTGACTGTACTCCAATTAAAGAAGACTATTAGGCTAAAAGCAAAATACTGTGGATGCTGGAAATCTGAAACAAAAACAGAAAATGCGGGAAAATCTCAAGAAGTCTAGCAGCATCTATGGAGAGAGAAACAGAGTTAACGTTTTGAGTCCGTATGACCCTTCTTCAGAGCTGAAGAGAAGTGGAAATGTGATGAAATTTATACTGTTTAAGGGGAGTGGAGCAGTGAAGCTGGATAGAAGGCCAGAGATAGGTGGAGGCAAAGGAGAGATTGACAACGGTGTCATGAACTAAAGGACAAAGGGGGTGTTAATTGTAGCGGTAAGGGCTAGAAAACATGCTGATAGTGGGAAAGGTAAGAAAGCAGAATGTGATAATAGCAGAACAAGGGCCAGCACTCTGAAAAAGGCAAGTAACAGATGGCACTTTTGGGGATCGGGTGGGGAGGGGGCGGTGATGGGAGAAAAAGGATAGAAAATGGGATAGAGGGGGGAATAAAATAGAGGATAAAACCATGGATAATTGAATAAAAATAAGTGGATAAAAAATAAAAATGAGTATAGAAAAAAGGGGATTACAAAGGGATGAGGATAGAGGGAAGAGTTCATGTCATTGTACTTGTACCTGTGCTGGTTCAATGTTTTAATTGTCTACAGTAATCTTACTTCCTTACCCTTTTTAATACTTTAATTTGTTCTTAAATAGCTAATATATTTATCTAATTCCTTCCTAAATTTTGCACTTGACTAAACTTTAATTGACACTTGCAAATGGACTCCATATTCTGAAGTGAGAAAAAGTTCAACTTTTTTATGCTTCAATACTTATCCTAAATTATCCTTATTACTGATGCACTGACTAGAAATAATTTTTTACTGTTTATCTTATCATTAGGTCATCCCATGTCTTCCTTCCTGCAATGACTACACACCAGTAACATCCAAGTATTTCTCTGCAACACCTCTATTACTCCAATATACTTTCTATAATGTGGATGACAAGAGTGCACATAGTACTCCAAATATTGATTAATTACCTTGCTGTGTCCATGAACTGTATAATAAATCTTGAGTTCCCTTTACCCTTCCACATCTGTTTCTAAAGATCAATGTTAAGTATACCCCAAGATCTCTCTCTATCTCTGCACCATTGAGAATTTTTCCAATTCTATTCACTGTTCTTCTTTGCCAAGTTGGGCTACTTTGCAGTTATCCTTGTCGAACTGCATTTACCATTCCTCTGCCCGCCCTCCTAATTGTCAGTAATTTGTAGACAGAGTCCAGTCTGTGGGTGTCTGATTCTATAATAAAATAGGAATAAGAGTGTTACTATCACTGATTGCTTTAAGCAGATTGAGACCAAGCTCTTGGCTCAATTGAATGGCCTGCTTCCAAACTTGTATTGTAAGCTCAGGTCAAATCTTTGGGGTGCAAAGCCAATGCGAATACTTCAAATTATACTGGGAAGAGGGAAAATTCAAAATCCTACCTCTGGAATTAAGACCTGGAACTCCACTTTTTACATATAACTGATCCAAGAAAGGAAACATCTGAAAACGCAGACTAGCCCCAAAGCAATTGGAGCTAATTTTAACTTTGAGTTTGGGTTATAAATGGATCCCATCACCTACTATTCATCTCTCCTGGTTTTCAATTCAATAGTTTCCATTGTAACAAAGTGTGATTTGGACATATTGCAAGAACATTTCAAGAATCCCATCAACCTGATTTCCTTAAGAATAATTATGCTGCAACCAATTTTATTTAGTTTTCAAGAAAGTTGTAACCTCGCGTAGGATACCATGGGAAAAGATAATATTAATTCATTGGGATGCAGACTCACTGATTGTTTTGAAACAATCTACAGATAGGAAGACTGGAGCTTCAAAATGCTGAAAACTGTCAAGATTATTAAAGTTACCTTCCCCTAGTTAGTAGTGGACCGGAAACGACTCTCAGTGATATTAATGACTGAAGATTTTCCACATGATATTCTATCATCTGGTATTTTGACTAAACCATTGCAAATAAATGAGCCAATGCCTACTTTTAAAAAGCAGATGAAAGAATGTGGACCATTTCATTTAACATCTGCCTACTCCTTATATCAGAACTTATATCTCTTAAATATGCTGGGAGCTATATTTTCTGCACATCAAAAATGGTTGAGGGCTCTCCCCACTGACCTGAGTGTCGCAGAGGTCACACAACTCTGACCCTAGCTCAACCAGCCCATCCCAAACCCCAGGGACTAAGTCGCTTGCATGACCACCCTGGCCTGACCTGACCCACCTGCATCCCAACTGGGTGCAAAATCATTTCTTTTTCCATCCCCCACTGGAACCTTTCCACTGATGATTGAGGGCCTTCAGCAGCACTTGCTTCAGGTTTCAACGGGCTTTAGCCCTGTGTTGGAGCTGTACAAGGGCAAAAAGGAAAGAATGTCCCACCAAATGCCAGGAGCTACTCCCACCCTGAACCCGAGGCTTTGATTTTTTTTTTGGCTGGCGAGGTAGAGACACTCCATTCGTTTCTCGTTCCCCAGACCGATTATAAAGGTGGTCTGAATGAAAGAGAAGCGGGTTCCACTCCAATTATTCATCATCCTCACCTGGGGGAAATACAGAATGAAACCCCAATAATTTTGAAGCCTATTAAAATAGTTAATTGATTTGCAAGGACCAAAAATACTATCTTTAAATACCTTTTTCTTACGAATGTTTTAAATAGAATTCCAAGGATAAGTGTGTTAATCAATCCGCCGAGTTCATTGGATTGTTTCTGCATTCCAGACATGGTATTTGGTGATGTGGACTTCAAGGCATCTGCTTCCTGTGCCAATGACAGTTTTTGGAATACAACCCGAAAATTCCCAACGACCATTTGATAGGCACTTTACTGCCAAAGGTGTTCTTTTTTTAATATTTTCTGTCAATTTCTAGTTCTTTATGTACCTGAAAATATATTCACTCACAATTTTAACAAGAGCTATAACTTTGTGTGAGAAGCTAACAAAATATCTAGTAAAATGAAGAATTTTTGTGAAATGTTATCTCTGCAAAGAGCTAAATAAAACTCAGTTGTGAAAGCACTTTAAAGGGGCAGATCAACTACAAAGGGTTTGGAGCCCAGCATTGCAAGTTAGCAATTAGGGATAGTCTTATTTTTCAATCTGTAATTATGCACTTGAATTCTTTGTAACATTTAGAATCACTAGGTCATTAATTACTGAGGATCACAGTACTTTGCAGTGAAAGCAGCCTCCAATAGGATAATGAGAATAGTCATCGCACTTCCAGTTTGATCCAAAGCTTTTAAATGAGATCTAAATCTCATTGTTATTTATCTTTCTGTTCACCCTACCGTTCTCTGTAAGTCTTTATGACCTTATGTTATGTTCAAGGCGCTATCTACATGGAAATCACTGTTGCTGTTCATTCAGTTATTGTGAATGCCTTTCAAGCATTTTTTTATTCCTCTTGCTGTGTCACTCTGTGCTCATGCAGTTAGGTCGCCTGAGTTTACCTGGGTATGGATTATCCACTTTTCCAGCATTGGGTGAATCTCTGGTGGTGTGATCTCCTCTATCCTTGCACCCTCCCTATCAAAAAATATGCACTCCTGACCCTGGTGAACATCCATTCTCAGAGTCACTTTATTTATTTGGCAAGCTTCCTGGCCTCCACTGGTGTAACCTAGGAGAGGAGGTAGAAATTTCCTGATGTGTTACTGGTAGTTTGCAAATCAAACAATATTTGCACCTAGCTCTGTGGCCTGTATAATTACACCCTTTGAAATCGATTGTAAGAGGTAAATTTCTCTCCCCATGCTGCCATAACAACAAAGGATATCAGGAGCATCCAATGTTGCTTTGAGTCAAAAGCAGGAAATACATCTGATATACTTCATCTCAATGCAACCACAATATTTCCACCACATGTGGAGACACATCACTTTCCAGGGAAAATTAGGAAAGTTAATGATGTGTGGGAGCATAATCCTGATCTGTTTCCTACTCCAGCTCTGCTCAGCTGAACAATCTGTCAGGGGAGGCAGAGAAATCACTTCCAACGTCCTTTTCATATACAGCATTTTGGTAGATGACAAGCTCGGTGTAAAGCACAATATGAAATGGGTTTAGTTACATAAACAAGAACATCATAGAGATTGGGCTTTACACAGAAACTGCGAATCTGTAGTGACATTTTTCCCTTATAATTCTTACTGGAACATATAAGGCAACTCCAGCGACCTAAGCAAATGAGGGTATAGTAGTGTGACCAAGAAAATGGGAAATGGCTGGAACGATTGTGTTATTAAAGGGAGAGAGGGGTGTGTAATGCAATAATGAGAATGACTTGAATACTAGAACTTGTTAGTCTAATTCATTGGAGTCCTAAAAATTGTCCTTGGGGGCTGTTTCAATCTATACATAGACCCTTATGCACCATATGTATTTATTAATTTAGATTAATGTTCTTTTACTGTGCGTCAATCTCAAGCTGTGGATTTTTCTGCTGAGATTTACCCATATGAAAAGCAAACATGCTAATAGCAGGTCATTTCAAACCACCTTGACCCCACACACTTTAGCAGGCTGCATCAATGAGTAAGAAACACAAATAGAGATAAATATGAGTCACCAGGATGGATGGTGCATTTGATGTAATTAGGATGTCCCTGATTTGCTAGTTTGAATGTTGTACTGATATTAAAACGCAATTAGAGGATATTAAGCAAATTCTTGAAATGCTTCTTTGAGAACCAATCTTTGATTCAAGTTATCAAAATTTCACAAAATATTTTGTATTCAAATACTTTCTGTGTGCACATTCCTAAACTTACGTGCTTTCTACAAAGCCTTTCTGCCACACCTACAGTATTTGTATTTATCATACTTTTAATTTTGATTGAGTCAGCCCAGTTTCCATTTCCTAGGTAGTTGGTGCTTTGCTTTTTGGCAGACATTTACACAGTGTCTTAACCCTTACTGCTCATCCCCCATCTCCGCAGGACTGCCCTCAGAATGAAAAGAGCTCCCCCAACTGCGGGTAATTTGTGTTTCCAGTGCTAGCCTGAAACTGGTGTTAAATTGGTTGAGCATTCTTAAAAAGGTAAAAATTTTAAAGGCACCAAAAGTATAGGAGTCTGGTCCTGATCACTGCAGGGAATACAGCTTTTGAGTTGGGGTCCTCTGAATGGATTTCCCCATGTTAACTCAGGCAAACTATGACCTTACCAGTAATGTTTGATTCAAAAAATGCCAGGTCCAGTTCACTACCGGACAACCCATTTTATTCCCATATGAGATTCTCTTTCACCTCTATTTCTGCCCATTCCCTTTCATTCACTTTTCCTCTGCACTAAATTTTCTCCCCCTCTTCCATCCCTGACCCTTTCTGCAGTGGCCTCTGTGCCTCCCCCCCACCCCCCAATCTCCCATCATGGCAGCACCTGTAGCTTTTCTCCAGATCCCACCTGACTTTTCTCACTGTCTCCGCTCTCCCATTTCATATGACACCCCCATTCCTTTCCAAACAGACCCCCCACTCCAAGCAGCCTCCTCCACTGCACTCCCAGTGATGACTAATGACCACCTTCATAGTGTTCCCCAAACCGCAGGGCACCTCATCGACTACTCGGACACCCAGAGGCCCCTTGCATTCAATACAATCGCATTCTGCTATCCCAACCCAAGACCAGCCTTGCACCACACCACTCGCACAGGATCAACCTCCCAACACCACGGAACCACATGATTATCCTAACTCCCCAGCATAGTTTATGTTGTAAAAACAAAAAAACTGTGGATGCTGGAAATCCAAAACAAAAACAGAATTACCTGGAAAAACTCAGCAGGTCTGGCAGCATCGGCGGAGAAGAAAAGAGTTGACGTTTCGAGTCCTCATGACCCTTCGACAGAACTTGAGTTCTGTCGAAGGGTCATGAGGACTCGAAACGTCAACTCTTTTCTTCTCCGCCGATGCTGCCAGACCTGCTGAGTTTTTCCAGGTAATTCTGTTATAGTTTATGTTGTGTCTGCCAATCTATTTCCATTGTAAAACTTCACCCTACCCTGTTCCTGTGTATACTAGCCTTTAACAAAAGGCAAACATTAAAATTAACTATGTAACGAATATGCAATTAAGCCAGCAGTGTACACTTTGCACAGATAGATGCACAGGGTCATGAAAGTCAACCTGTAAAAACCACTAATGCTATCACAATGCTGTGTAATAAAAATGCAATTTAACTTATTTAATCAACAGCCCTGATAATGTATTGTATGACACATGAGGCAGAATAACATACCTTTCAACCCAGCGTGACAATCCACTCATTCCAGTTTAAAGTGATCCAAGATGTGCGAGAATCACTTTGTATTCTCAATGAGCATTAATCCTAAATGAATGTGACTGCTTTTTGTTATTTTTGTGAACAAAATTTACTTGAATAAACATAAATCAAATATATTTCAAAAAGTTGCTTGTGGTGGTGTCAATGTTGACAGTTTTAACATTAATGCCTATCTGGACTTACAGAAAGAATACTTTCATTTTTCATTGCAGGCTTCTCGAGAGACTTGAAATCCTATTCTCTCGTATCAAAATATAGATCGGTGTGCAATAAGAATTAAGATGTAACACAGTCCTGAAATTTCTATTTAGTTTGCTTCCCCTTCTCTCGTGAACCCATGAACTCCATTGTTGCTCATTAGGTGAAGCTTTGCAGGATGTGAATCTCATGCTCTTGACCAATTTTCCACAAACAATCCAATCAGACTCAAATTGCCAGAGAAGTTTGAGCTTGAGACTTAGTATCTGCTCGGAGCAATATTTTGCTTTATAATGCCTTTGTGAAGCACCTTGGGATGTTCCTTAAATTAGAGATGCTATATAAATCCAAGCTGCTGTTGGTAAAAGCCATTTGAAGAGTCATCCCTGTTTTGTACATTATAATTTAATATTGGAAAGCAGAGTGGTTGGAGAATTTGACAGGGTATAGTCAATATTGGTAAATGGACAGATCTGCCATTGCTTGTGAAGATGATTGTACTTATACATCAGATGCACAGCATAGTACAGATAATTTATGGCTCCTGTATCTATCTAGCATTCTATATCAATATTCTGCTGTAGTGGGATAGAGCTGAATGTATATGAATTATCATTTTACGTTATTTCTAATGCACATATTGGGTGGAATTTAATGCCACCACCTGCGCCCCCCACCTCACCCCGTGGTGAGTTTGGTGGTGGGAGGGACATTTAATCAGGTGGGAGGGTGGCAGATGGAGACCCTGCTGCTTTTCTACCCCTGCCCCCAATTAAGTCCAAGGTGGGAAGGCTTGTGGACGGTCTTCCCGCCCTACTGCCAAATGAGGCCCTGAAGTGGGCACCTAATGCCTAGTTAAGGGCCTCATCCTGCCACAGCTGCCACAGCTATTCAACCAGCGGTGTGGGGGGCTCACCATGAGGGGACACCAGAAGGCAAACTCTGTTGGGGTTGCTATGCTGGCTCCTTGCAAGGTGGGTTTTTAACCAACAGTGTGGGGGGCATTCAGTGTTTGATTGTGGGACCTGGCATCAGTACAGGATGGGGTGAGGGGGGGGGGGAGGAGGTAACTGAAAGCCACACCCCTGCCCTTGCTTCCAACAAACCCCTCCCCCCCACCCCCTCCCCACGACACCAACCCCAGTGGCCTGAGCCACTTGTTGATCCTGGGGTGGGTGCATTACTGACAGCAGCCACCACCTCCTTGGTGGAGCTGTTGGGGAATGGACAGCTGCCAGCCTCTTCCAGCTTATTTACACTATCCAAACCCTTCAGGATTTTTGAACACCTCTATCAATTCTCTCCTTAACTTTTTCTGCGCTAAGAGCACTCCCAGCTTCTCTAGCCTCTCCACATAACTGAAGTATTTCACCACTGGCAAGGTAAGGTAATTAACCATTGTCCACAAGGGACCATAGGTATCTCTTTCCATTAGAGAGAGAGAGACAGAATTGATTATATGGCTTGAGAGGCACCACTCTGCATCAACCATGAGGAAAGATAAGGAAGTAGGCCCCTATGAGCTATTACTGCTTGTATAGGGATTGAACCACACCATTGACATCATTCTGCCCCACACTCTATCCATCTAGCCAATTGAACTAACCAACCCTCACCATCCCTGGTACCATCCTAGTAAATCTCTTCTGTGCCCTTTCTAAAGCCTTGAAATTATTACTAAAGTGCATCACCCAGACATGGCCTCAATACTCCAGCTAGGGCCTAAACAATGTTTTGTACATGTTCACCTTAACTTTCTGGCTCTTTTGCTCCATGCCTTTATTTATAAAGCCAAAAGTTCTCATTTGTCTCCAAAGACTTGTTCAGGTGTTCACAGGGGTCTCTGTTCCACCACCCCCTTTAATGTTATGCCATTTCATTTATATTGCCTCTCCTCATTATTCCTGCCAAAATGCATCAATTCAATGGCTATTCTGCTATTAATGCCTACGCTGACCTTTATTCTGCTATTAACACCTACTGTGGACCAATGCTTTGTTTCTTTACTACTATCATTACCCCTCAATTTGCCCCTTTTGTTCCATGACTTTTTGGTATTTAATCTCCCCCCACCCTCTAACCCATCCCTGACCTTCCCTTTTATTTCACCCGCCCACCATCCCAACCTTTCCAACAGCATAAAACCCATCACATATCTACCTCTCTTCAATTCCGAAAAAGAGTCACATTAGACTTAAACCATTCACGTTGCTTCTCTCTCCGCAAGTGCTGCCAGACCTGCTGAGTTTTTCTAGGACTTTATGTTTTTATTTCAGATCTGCAGATTCCACAATATTTTACTTTTATTTTATTATTGTATCAATTCATACTTCTTTTCCTGTAATTTCCATCTGCAATGTTCTGCCCATGTTACCAGTTTGCCTGTCCTCTTGGAGTCCCTTACTATCCTCCTTATTGTTTATTATGGGCAGAATTTTACCCTTGATGGGCGGGCGGGTGGGCCCCACCAGCTCGGTGGTGGGCAGGCAGCCGATCGCCGCCGCCGAAACGGGCCATGCCACCATTTTAAGTGGGCGGACCAATTAAGGCATGCGCGCGAAAGAGCGCACTAATCCCTGAGACTAAGTGCCGCCTCAGGGAGATCACAGACAGTGTTTCAAACTTCAAAAATAGAACAATAAAAAAATTATTAACATGTCCCCCTTCATGTGACAATGTCACATGAGATGGAACGTGTTAATAAATATCACAAAAACTTTATTAAACTTTTTAAAAACAGACATGAGACCTCATCCCGCCGGTGGATGTGGTTTCATGTTTTTTTTTCAGAAGCCCGCTGGGGCTCCTGGCCTGCCTGCCAGCCTTAAGGTTGAATGGCCAGGGCCTTTAATTGGCTTAATGATCCTGTCAACGGCCTCAATTGGCCATTGACAAGTCGGCGGGCGGACAGCTGATCGCGCTGTCCACCCACCTTCCTGAATATTTAAATGGGGCGGGATGACGTCGGGTGTTCCTCCCGACATTTTTGCATTGGCGAGCAGGCCCCACCCCCAGCTCACCAACAGAAAAATTCTGCCCTATATTTCCAAGATTTGTTCCTTCAGCAAACTTCAAAATTATGCCACATATACCCAAGTCCTAGTTATTAATATATATCACAAAGAGCATTGGTCCTAATACCAGCCCCTGGATTATTGAGCATTCTCTCCAGTCTGAAATCAACCATTCACCTTTTGCTTTCTTTCCCTTAGTCAATTTCATACACACACAATGGGGCAATGGTGGTATTGTGATATTGTTACTCAATTAATAAGCCAGGGGCCCATGCTAATGGGTTCAAACCCCATCATGGCAACTGGTGGAATTTAAACTCAATTAACAAATCTGGAATTTGAAAGCTAGCGTTAGTAATGGTGACCATGAAACTATCATTGATTGTCATTAAAAACCCATCTGGTTCATTAATGCCCTTCAAGGAAGGAAACCTGCTGCCCTTACCTGGTATGGCCTTCATGTGACTCCAGATCCACGGTGCTGTGGTTGACCCTTAACTGCCCTCTGAGATGACCTAACGATTGTAATTTCACCAAGTTCCCCTCTCCCTTCCACCTCCTGATTTACAGCTATTACTGGAATGTTTTTTTGTATCCCCTGTAGTGAAGACAGTTTCCTGGCAACCTGGAAACATGATTTTCAGGTTCAAGGCCTTCCTTTATTTTTAACCAAGGTTAACATTCTCAAGGCTGTTTGAAATTGTTTCCAGAGCCAAGTTCACAATCTTAACATTTTGTAGTTTTATTGCCTATGAAATAAAACATGTTCAAGTAACAGTCATACAACCAAGCTTTAAAAGAATTACATTGCTGGCTGTCACATGTTCTGTCCAACATAGAATGATGAGGCACCTTGTTAGCCCAACTCTATGAACTCCATTCAAGCTAATAATCTAACCAGCACAGAGTGCACATAGTGTTTTAATTATATACCCCTGCATCAAAAAGAATGCTAAAATGAGTTACGTATTGTTAATTTATACTTCCCTTGTTGTCCTAATCATGCTGAGTGAGAATGTTGTACAATATCACTTTGAGAAGCATGAGAAGGAATTTTGCCTATGTTTCAGCCCATGTGAAAGAGAACCTGTACCCAAGGGAGATAAAGAGTAGATGTGCTTTGTAGGATGTGATAAAGATTTAATTACGGTGTTCAGGGTCTTCAACACATCATCAACAAGTATCAATTAAAGCTTGCACAAAAGCAAAATACTATTGATGCTAGAAATCTGAAATAAGAACAAAAATTGCTGGAAAATCTCAGTAGGTCGGGCGGCATCCATGGAGAGAAAGAGAGTTAGCATTTCGGGTCAATGACCTTTCGTCAGAACTGAAGAAGGATGGGCAGGGTTTTTCATATGGTGGGCAGGATCAGGTGGGGGCTGGCGCGGAGCCGATCGCTACCTGCGATAGGCTCTGCACTACCATTTTTCGTGGGCGGGCCAATTAAGGCCCACGCCGCGTAATATGTGGCCGGTAGCGCTCAGCGCTACGTGTGCGGGGTGGGGGGGGAGGAGGGAGAGAGATTCAGGGCCAGTGCTGTTTGGCACATGCACGGGAAGGAGCACTTCGATCTCCTTGAGACATGGAGCTGCCTCAGGGAGATTGAATCGACAATAAAATTATTAAACAAAAGGCGTAAAAATGTATTTGAACATGTCCCCTCGTGTGACTGTGTGACATGAGTTGGGACACGTTTTTAAATTTATGAAAATGTTTTTATTTATTTAATAAACGCTTTGGGAAACCTCATCCCGCTCGTGGATGAGGTTTCCTAAAAACCTTTATGCCTGCCTGTCTCCAACCTTAAGGTTTGACGGGCAGCATTTAGAACAACTTTAATTAGATCCTTAATTGGCCTTAATAGGCCGTTTACATATCGGCAGCCAACTCCTGCGCGTTACTGCCGAACGAAACATCACTACTGAGCGCAATGACATCGGGACACACACCCGATGTCACTGCACGTCATTTTATGTGTCGGCATGTTGGGCCCACACGCTGACTGGAAAATTCTGCCCATAAGCTTGCGGACTTCCAGATAGAATGTTATTTCTCTGTCACTAATATACTGTGCTGTGTGCGAAATTCAGTTGTTGTTTCACATGCAGCACTTTAAGGTAAATAAAGAAAAAACTTAACAGAACAAATGGAGTCACTGAAGGAGCATTTTTGGGATGGCAACCGATAACGAGTGGAGTGCCACAGGGATCAGTGCTTAGGCCTCAATTATTTACAATATATATTAATGACTTGGATGAGGGAAGTGAATGTACTATCGCCAAGTTTGCAGATGACACAAAAATAGGCGGGAAGGCAAGTGGTGAGAATGACACAAGAGGGATATAGACAGGTTGAGTGAGTGGGCAAAAACATGGCAGATGGAATATAATGTGGGAAAATGTGAGGTTATGCACTTTGGCAGGAAGAATAGAGGAGCTGAATATTATTTAAATGGAGAAAGACTGCAGAAAGCTGCAGCACAGAGGGATTTAGCAGTCCTTGTGCATATATTCCAAAAAGCTAACATACAAGTTCAACTGGTAAAAGGGAAGACAAATGGAATGTTGGCCTTTATTTCAAAGTGAATGGAGTATAAAAATAGGGAAGTCTTGCTAAAAATATACAAGGCACTAGTTAAACCACACCTGTGAACAATTTCGGTCCCCTTATCTATGGAAAGATATACTGGCATTGGAAGCAGTCCAGAGAAGGTTCACAAGGTTGATCCCGCATAAGGAGGGATTTTCTTATGAGGAGAGGTTGAGTAGGTTAGGCCTGTACTCATTGGAGTTTAGAAGAATGAGAGCTGTCTTTATGGAAACATATAAGATTCTTAGGGTGCTTGACAGTTTAGATGCTGAGAGGTTGTTTCCCCTTGTGGGGGAACCTAAGACCAGAAGGCATAATCTCAGAGTAAGGGGGTGCCCATTTAAAACAGAGTTGAGGTAGAATTTCTTCTCTCAGAGGGTTGTCAAAATGTGGAATTCTTCACCGCAGAGGGCTGTAGAGGCTGGGTCATTAAGTATATTCAAGGCGGAGATGGACAGATTTTTAATCATTAAGGGAATCAAGAGTTATGGGGAAAAGGCAGGAAAGTGGAGTTGAGGGTTATCAGATCAGCCGTGATCTCATTGAATGGTGGAGCAGACTTGATGGGCCATAAGGCCTACTTCTGCTCTTACATCTTATGGTGTGCAGCTTTTGGTTTTACGTTCCTTGTGAAACATTGCAGTTTCTGGACTCTTGGCCGAAATTATATCAAACAGAGTCTCCAGAGTGTAGCAGGATTATTTCTTCAGCAAAAAGAAATGGATGGAGGATAGTTACAAAATGTGCATAAAATCAATCCCAGTCAGGCCTAAAAAGTAAAACCAGTAAGACTAGTACCTGGATAAAAGCAAAATACTGCGGATGCTGGAAATCTAGAACAAAAACCCAAAATACATGGAAAAACACAGCAGGTCTGACAGCACCTGCGGAGAGGGATACAGTTAACATTTCGAGTCCGTATGACTCTTCATCAGAACTAAGGAATAATAGAAAAGAGGTGAAATATAAGCTGGTTTAAGGGGGGCGGGGGGGAAGGACAGGTAGAACTGGATAGAGGGCCAGTGATAGGTGGAGATTGCCAAAAGATGTCATAGACAAAGGACAAAGAGGTGTTGACAGTGGTGATATTAGCTAAGAAATGTGCTAATAGGTGACATTAAACGTAAAAAGCAGGACGAGCAAGTGACAGATAGCCCTAGTGGGGATGGGTTGAAGGGAAGGGATCGAAATAGGCTAAAAGGTAGAGATAAAACAATGGTTGGAAATACATTTTAAAATATTTAATATAATGGAAATAGGTGGGAAAAGAAAAATCTATATAAACTATTGGAAAAAAGGGGATCGGAAAGGGAGTGGGGATGGAGGAGAGAGTACACGATCTAAAGTTGTTGAACTCAATATTCAGTCCGGAAGGCTGTAAAGTGCCTAGTCAGAAGATGAGGTGCTGTTCCTCCAGTTTGTGTTGAGCTTCACTGGAACAATGCAGCGGGCAAAGGACGGACATGTGGGCATGAGAGCAGGGTGGTGTGTAGAAATGGCAAGCGACGGGGAGGTCTCCCCAGCTATGCCTGCCTCTTTATGTGGGGGTATGTGGAACATTCCTTGTTCCAGTCCTACTCAGGCCCCCTCCCACAACTCTTTCTCCGGTACATTGATGATTGTTTCGGTGTCACTTCATGCTCTCGTCTGGATCTGGAAAAATTTATTAATTTTGCTTCCAATTTCCACCCCTCCATCATTTTCACATGGTCCATCGCTGACACTTCCCTTCCCTTCCTTGACCTCTCAGTCTCAATTTCTGGCGATAGACTGTCCACCAATATTCATTACAAGCCTACCGACTCCCACAACTACCTTGACTACAGCTCCTCACACCCCGCTTCCTGTAAGGACTCCATCCCATTCTCTCAGTTCCTTCGACTCCATCACATCTGTTCTGATGATGCCACTTTCAAAAACTGTTCCTCTGACATGTCTTCCTTCTTCCTTAATTGAGGTTTTCCACCCACAGTGGCCCTCCACCGTGTCCAGTCCATTTGCCGTGCATCCGCCCTCACACCTTCCTCTTCCTCCCAGAACCATGATAGGGTCCTCCTTGTCCTCACTTATCACCTCACCAGCCTTCGCATTCAAAGGATCATCCTCTGCCATTTCCACCAACTCCAGCATGATGCCACCACCAAACACATCTTCCCCTCACCCCACGCCACCCCCCCCCCCCCCCCCCCCCCCCCCACTCCGCTGGCGGCATTTTGCAGGGATCATTCCCTCTGGATCGGCCAGGTCCACTCCTCCATTACCCTCTACACCTCAACCCCCTCCCACGGCACCTTCCCATGCAACCACAGAAGGTGCAACACCTGCCCCTTTACTTCCCCCCTCCTCACCATCCAAGGGCCCAAACACTCATTTCAAGTGAAGCAGCATTTCACTTGCACTTGTCTCAATTTGGTCTACTGCATTCGCTGCTCCCAATGCAGTTTCCTCTACATTGGAGAGACCAAACACAGACTGGGTGATCGCTTTGCAGAACACCTTTGGTCTGTCCACAAGCATGACCCAGACCTCCCTGTCACTTGTCATTTCAACAAACTACCCTGCTCTCATGACCACCTATTTCCATTATTTTTGAATGTATTTCCATCCATTGTTTTATCTCTATCTTTTAGCCTATTTTGATCCCTTCCCCCCCACCCCACCCCCACTAGGGCTATCTGTACCTTGCTCGTCCTGCTTTATTCTTAATGTCCCCATTAGCACATTTCTTAGATAATATCACCACCGTCAGCACCTCTTTGTCCTTTTGCCTATCTTTTGGCAATCTCCACCTATCACTGGGCCTCTATCCAGCTCTACCTGTCCCACCGCCCCCTTAAACCAGCTTATATTTCACCTCTTTTCTATTTTTCATTCGAGTCATATGGACTCGAAACGTTAACTGTATCCCTCTCACAGGTGCTGTCAGACCTGCTGAGTTTTTCCAGGTATTTTTGTTTTTGTTTAAGACTAATACCTGGTTTCACCAGTATACAATGGGCTATTGTTTCCAGTTCCCTGCTGGCAGAGACCAGTAGAACTGGTCATAGGTGCAGCCCAGCAGTACTGGTTGGAGTCTATGGGTGTGGCATCAGTATTACTGGTCATGACATCATTACATCTGGCATGGTAGTTGGGGGTCGCTGCCAGTAATGAACTGGTCCAAATGGGTTATTTTGCCAGTTCCCTAATGTAAGCATTGAATGGCACCCTTATTAATTGTTATTTTATTATTCCATTCAAAAATTAATATTTATTTATGCTTACTTCTACTTAAACAGTGAATATGTCATGATTAAGATGGTTGTATTTAATTAAAAGTACGCAAAGCTGGTCGCCTTCCAGTGTTTGTGTGGGTAAAGGTGCTAAGGGCTGTGACTCTTAGTAACACATTGAGGCAGAGCAACCATTAAGCTTTCATACACTGTTTCTCCATTTTGCAGAATCAAAGCAAATAATTTATGGTATTTACATAAAGAATCTGAAAATTGATCTGGGGAAAGACGTGAATGCTTTCAGAAAAGCCTATCTCCGAGTGACTAAACAGTTGGCTGGTTTGGTGCTGCCGTTTTCTCCCTCTGGTTAAGGCCTATTATTTTCTCTGTGATGTCATTGTTCAGATGGGCTTGGTCCTTGACCACCTCCTCTGTGCTCACTCCTTTCTTCTCAAGGTGATGAGTGTGGAACGCTGCAGTTGGGAGGAAATAAGTCACAGCTGAAGGCTGCTAGCTGAACATGGAGGATTCAGCTAGATTGGGGGTGACGTTTGGAGCAGTCTGGCATCTCGGCGATGGGAGAAAACTGTCAGTGTTTGCATCGTACTTGCCTTGAATGGTGCTCAGCTTCATGGGTGAAAGCGGAGGTTTTGCTGGAGCAGGCACGGCGATGTTCACGAACTGGGCACACTGTCTACCATAAATAGTGCGGCACTTCAGAATCTCCACACCCTAGAGAGCAGAAACCTGGGTCTTGACAAATACGGAGTTCCGCCTCGAAAATATGACATTTACCCGCTGATGGTCCTTGAGGACGACACCACCCTGCAGCCGCACCAGTAGCGGAATAGCATCAAGTCCGGAAATTATGCACACGGAAGAACTAGGAACAAACAGCTGCTACATATACGGATGATCATCTACCAAACAGGTGCTTTCTGGAGTCGGCAGGAACACTAGGTACGTGATCAGAGAAATTCCCTTTCTATCAATGGGAGTGCAGAGCCGGATGTCTTCATGGGCCCTGGGTTCTGTGGCAGTTGATGAGGGTGTATCCTTGTGCTGCTGCATTGATCTGGGAGGAGGGAGTGCTGGCCTAATGACACCCATGGCCTGATTGAATCATTGAAGTGCTCGTGCTGCAACACAAAGCAAAAAATATTGGCTCATTATGCAGATCTCACTGTGGGGTGGATGCTGCACTGCATCTCTAAAACATAAAATTGACATGTGCATTTAGGCTACGAGAACAAGGATGTTACCCAGTGAGCGGCTCCTTAGCTCCTCCTGAAGGTACAAGTTGAGGTCCTGCATCCTCTCGATTCGGTCCTGGAGGTGTTGGCTTCCCTTTGCGGCCTTCTGCAGGTCACAGGTTAAGTCTTCCACCCTCTGCCTCAGGGCTTCGTTCTGTTCCTCAACCCCCTACAGCCACACTTGGTGGAGGGCTGCCTATTTCTACCTCCATTAATGAGTTAGAGGGAGAATCTGTCATGACCTCTGGAGCACTGCATGTAACCTCGAGCCAGTCTGAGAGAAGGCTTTGGAGCTGTTTTCCCTGGGCACTCGCCTGGTCCTCCTCCTCCTTCTATCAACATATGAACATTTCGAGGTTAGGAATTGTTTTGCCACTGCTCATGATTAGTTGACTTACTATTCACAGAAATGCCCTGTTTGAGGGAAACGTTAACGGTAATGTGAGATGGGATAAAATGAGTTGCTGACGGAGAGCACCTACCTTGGCTGCACTAGAGGCATCAAACACTCTCTTCAGCATTGGCCTGCTCAGGCCAGGAACTTCATTGCAGCTCTCCTCCACACTGCTGTCCACGACACAAGACAACAGGAGCCTGGCCCCCTCCCTTTTTGCTCATACAGGCTCAAGGGAACTCTGTAGAAACAAGAGCAGTAACTAATCAACTTATCAGAGGCAATTCCTAATTTCGCAAACGATCAGCATTTCTATTACTCCGAACTGTAGGACCTGCACTTTGAAGTAAGGATCGTTGGCCCTCTGGAGAAATATACCACTATCGTAGTCTTCGGAGCTGCCTCTGCTTACTTGAATCCAACTTGTACAGCTTCATGGAAGTGTGTATCTTCCAGTCAAGTTTCTTTATGTCCTGCTTGATGGAGACAATTCTGTAGGTTCCGGTGCTCTCCAGGCATGATTTCTTTTTAAATTCTTTCACGGGAAGTGGGTATCACTGGCTGGGCCAGCATTTTTATTGCCCACCCCTAGTTGCCCCTGAGAAGGCGGTGGTGAGCTGCCTTCTTGAATCACTGCAGTCCATGTGGTGTAGGTACACCCACAGTGCTGTTAGAGAGGGAGCTCCAGGATTTTGACTCAGCGACAGTGAAGGAACAGTGATATATTTCCAAGTCACAGCATCACAGAAACACACAGTGCTGAAAAGGCCCTCAGCCCACTGAGTCTGCAACGACATGTGAGAAACACCTGACCTACTGACCTAATCCCATTTACCAACACTTGGCCTATAGCCTTGAATGTTATGACATACCAAGTGCTCATACAGGTACTCTTTAAAGGATGCGAGGCAACCCACCTCCCAGGCAGCGCATTCCAGACCGTCACCACCCTCTGGGTAAAAAAGTTTTTCCTCACATCCCCCCTAAACCTCCTGTCCCTCACCTTGAACTTATGTCCCCTTGTGACTGACCCTTCAACTAAAGGGAACAGCTGCTCCCTATCCACCCTGTCCATGCCCCTCATAATCTTGTACACCTCGAACAGGTTGCCCCTCAGTCTTCTCTGCTCCAACAAAAACAACCCAAGTCTATCCAACCTCTCTTCATAACTTAACTGTTTCATCCCAGGCAACATCCTGCTGAATCTCCTCTGCACCCCCTCCAGTGAAATCATATCCTTCCTATAATGAGGTGACCAGAGCTGCACACAGTACTCCAGCTGTGGCCTCACCAAGGTTCTATACAACTTCAACATGACCGCTCTACTTTTGTAATCTATGCCTCGATTGATAAGGCAAGTGTCCCATATGTCTTTTTCACCACCTGACTAACATGCCCCTCTGCCTTCAAAGATCTATGGGAACACACGCCAAGGTCCCTTTGTTCCTCAGAACTTCCTCGCGTCATGCCATTCATTGAATATTTCCTTGACAAATCACTCCATCCAAAGAGTTTCACCTCACACTTTTCAAGGTTAAAAGCCATCTGCCACTTATCTGCTCACATGACCATCCCGTTTATATCTTCCAGTAGCCCAAGATGCTCAACCTCACCGTTAACTGGCCAATCTTTGTGTCATCCGCAAACTTACTGAACCTACCCCCTACATAGTCATCTATGTCATTTATATAAATGACGAATAATAGGGGACCCAGCACAGATCCCTGTGTGGTATGCCACCGGATACTGGCTTCCAGTCACTAAAGCAGCCTTCTGTCATCACCCTCTGTCTCCTACAACTAAGCCAATTTTGAATCCATCTTATCAAATTACCCTGTATCCCATGTGCATTTGCCTTCTTTATAAGTCTCCCATGTGGGACCTTATCAAAGGCTTTGCTGAAATCCATATAAACCACATCAACTGCACTACCCTCATCTACACACCTGGTCACCTCCTCAAAAATTCAATCAAATAGGCATGACCTCCCTCTGACAAAGCCATGCTGACTATCCCTGATCAGACCTTGCCTC
The DNA here is from genome assembly GCF_017639515.1 of Carcharodon carcharias. Taxonomy (NCBI): domain Eukaryota; kingdom Metazoa; phylum Chordata; class Chondrichthyes; order Lamniformes; family Lamnidae; genus Carcharodon; species Carcharodon carcharias. Next base: position 157,976,958 of record NC_054475.1, on the reverse strand, counting down.
TCCAAGTGGAGATAGATACTCTCCTTCAGAATTTTCTCCAATAGTTTCCCTACCATTGACATGAGACTCACTGGTCTGTAGTTCCCTGGCTTATATGAACAACCTTTCTTAAATAGTGGAACCACATTAGCTGTTCTCCAGTCCTCTGGCACCTCCACTGTGGCCAGAGAGGAATTAAAAATTTGGGTCAGAGCCCCTGCGATCTCCTCCCTTTCCTCCCTCAGCAGTCTGGCACACAAATCATCCAGACCTGGACATTTGTCCACTTTTAAGCCTGCCAGCACCTCCAATACCTTGTCACTCCCTGTATCAATTTGCTCAAGAACTTCGCTGTCTCTCTCCCTGAGTTCCATTCCCTCATCCTCATTCTCTTGGGTGAAGACAGACGTGAAGTATTAATTCAACACGCTACCAATGTCCTCTGGTTCCACCCATAGATTGCTCCCTTGGTCCATAATGGGCTCTACTCTTTCCCTGGTTATCCTCTTCCCATTGATATACTTATAGAATATTTTGGGATTTGCCCTACTTTTACCAGCCAGAGCTTTCTCATATCCCCTCTTTGCTCTCCTAATTGCTTTCTTAAGCTCCACCCTGCACTTTCTGTACTCCACTAATGCCTCCACTGATTTGCTCCCCTTGTACCTGCTAAAAGCCTCTCTTTTCCTTCTCATCGTATTCTGAATATCTCTGGTTATCCATGGTTCTCTGGGCTTGTTACTCCTTCCTATCACCCTAGAGGGAACATGTTGAGCCTGTACCCTCCCCATTTCCTTTTTGAATGCCCCCCACTGCTCCTCTGTAGATTTCCCCACAAGTAGCTGTTCCCAGTCTACCTTGGCCAGATCCTGCCTTATTTTACTAAAATCCACTCTCCCCCAATCCAAAACATTTTTTTGCAACTTGTCGATTTCTTTGTGCATAACAAGCTTAAATTGTACCATGTTGTTGTTGCTATCACTAAAATGCTCCCCTACCATCACCTCAGCCACCTGTCTGGCTTCATTCCCCAGAATTAGCTCCAGCACTGCGCTGTCCTTTGTTGGACCTTCTACATATTGACCTAAAAAGTTCTCCTGTACATCTTTCAAGAAATCCACTCCATCCAACCCCTTAACACTATGTCTATCCCAATTAATGTTGGGAAAGTTGAAATCACCTAATATAATTACCCTATTGTTATTGTTTTTACATACCTCCACAAATTGTGCACATATTTGCTCCTCAATTTCCTGCTGACTATCTGAGGGTCTGTAATAAACACCTAACAATATGGCTGCACCTTTTTTATTCCTAAGCTCTACCCACAGACCTTCATTTGATGCCCCCTCCAAGATATCATCTCTCCTTACTGAAGTAACTGACTCCTTACCTAATAATGCAATGCCTCCTCCTCTTTTACCCCCTCCCCTGTCTCTCATGAAGATTCTATATCCCGGACTGTTGAGCTGCCAGTCCTGCCCCTCCCTCAACCACGTCTCTGTGATGGCTACTATGTCGCAATTCCATGTGTCAATCCTCATCTGTTTCACCTGTAATACTCCTTCTATTAAAGTAGAGGCCATCCAGCCTTGCCTTACTCCCTTGAAACTTAATGTAGCTGTACTCCCTCTTACTTGATACTTTTAATGTATTATGACGTGTCCCTATTTTGCTATCTGTGTGTCCTCCCCTTGCCAAATTAGTTTAAACTCCTCCCAACAGCACTAGCAAACATGACCGCAAGAGTGTTAGTCCCGTTCTGGTTCAGATGTAGACCGCCCGTTTGTACAGGTCCTACCTTCCCCAGAAATGGTCCCAGTGATCCAGGAATCTAAAACCCTCCCTCCTGCACCAACTCTTAAGCCACGGATTCATCTGTGCTATTCTCCTATTTCTGTGCTCGCTAGCATGTGGCACTGGGAGTAATCCAGAGGTTACAACCCAAGAGGTCCTGCATTTTAATCTACTGCCTCACTCCCTGAATTCTTGATGCAAGACCTCATCCCTCTTTCTACCTATGTCACTGGTACCAACATGTACCATGACCTCTGCCTTATCACCCTCCCCCTTCAGGATGCTTTGCAGCCGTTCAGTGACATCCCAGACCCTGGCACCAGGGAGGCAACACACCATCCTGGAGTCAAGTTGATGGCCACAGTAGCGTCTATCTGTTCCCCTGACTATAGAATCCCCTATTACTATTGCTCTTCCTTTCTTCCTCCCCTCCTGTACAGATAGGCTGCTTGTGATGCCAGAAGCTTGGCCTGTCTTCACTCCCTGGAGGAACCAGCGCCCTCATCAGCCTCCAAAATGGAATACCGATTTGCAAGTGGGACCCCAGGGGACTCCTGAACTACCTGCCTGTTTCCCTTGGATTGCCCGGTGGTCACCCATTCCCTTCCTTCAAGTCCCTTCAGCTGCGGTGTGACCACCTCTCTAAACGTGCTATCCATGATGCTTTCAGACTCGCAGATGCTCCACAGTGTCCCCAGCCACCGTTCCAGCTCTGAAACTCAAGCTTCCAGGAGCTGCAGCTAGACAAACTTCCTGCAGACATGCTGGTCCTGGGCACTGGAAATGTTCCCGGTTTCCCAAATGGAGCATGAAGAGAATACCATGGCTTTGAGCTCTCCTGCCATGACTTATCCCTTTAAATTAAACGTTTTAAATCAAGTACTCTAGGACCCTTCTTTCCTGATCCTCGTTACTATTGAGTGTACAAACTATAAACCACATAAAGACCTTAAACTATAAGCTATAAAAGTAGTAAATACTTACCCAACCTTACCCACTACTTACCAGTCATTTCTCTCCCTTGTAGCCTCTACTGCTGCAGCAGGTCAAAACTACTCTCTGAAGATTTAAGAAGTTGGATAGCAAAGAAAAAAATGCAAAGCGCACCTCTTCCCCTCTGCACTGAATTCCCATTATGCACCAAATTGCCAATACCCACACTCACTCTGGCTGTGTCTCATTCAGGATGAGGTCTCTCCCTTGCTTGTGTGCAAGTCAGGATGGTGAGTGACTTGGAAGGGAACTTCCAGGTGGTGGTATTCCCATCCATCTGCTGCCCTTGTCCTTCTAGGTGGTAGCGGTCTGAGGTTTGTAAGTTGCTTTTGTAGGAGCCTTGGTGAATTGTTGCAATACATCTTGTAGATGCTATACACTGTATGTCAGTGGTGGTGGGAGTGAATATTTAAAGTGGCCGGATGGGGTGCCAATCAAGTTGGCTACATTGTCCTGGATGGTGTTGAGCTTCTTGAGTGTTGTTGGAGCTGCACTCATCCAGGCAAGTAGAGAGTATTCCATCACACTCCTGACTTGTGCCTTGTAGATGGTGGATAGGCTTTGGGGAATCAGGAGGTGAGTTACTCTGCAGAATTCCCAGCCTCTGACCTGCTCATGTCGCCACAGCATTTGTATGGCTGGTCCAGTTGCTTGCATTTATATAGTGTTAGTCGAAGTAAAACGTCTCAAAAATCGACAGTCGGAAAGTCCGACGAGTTATTTATTTTCATAAGGACCCTTTCCTGCAGCTTTGACTAGTTTTACACTTTGTCATGTCTGTTTCACCCAAAACAGGAACTACCCCGTTTATTTCAACTCAATGCAAGTTTCCCGCAGCGAAGTCGATTACACCTGAAACAAGTCAAAGCTTAACTGAGCCGAAAATCAACACCAAATATCCCCCCGGGCAGACTGAATCAATGAGAGCACACGACCCAAGCTCTAACTGGAAACATGGTGTTGCGGAATAGAAACAAGTTGTTACATTGTAAACTGTAACAGGTAAGGTAGCAATTTCATGAGATCAGATGAAATATCATCCATTCATCCACAGTCGGTCAACTAATACTTTTTCAGGGCTAAAAATTATTGCCGACACTCTTACAAACGCAGATATCCCTTTAAGGCAACCCCCTTTAATATCAATTTCCTCCTTTAATTTCGTCTCACGTTTGAATGATTTGAAACGTACTATTCAGTGCAGCCATTGGCTCTGGCCCGAGGCATTGAGTAAAACCGATTGGGATTGGTTCTTCTCATTCTTCCGCCATTCTATCAGAGGCAATAGAGCGATCGAGGCGTTAAACAAACAAACAAGGCAGCCACTGATTTAATGTTGGAGTTGCTTGGGCAATTACGATAGATTGTGAGTTACAGAGACATTTTCATCCTATTGCACAGTTTTTCACTTAAAATAACATTTCCATTCTGTTGCTCAGTGCGTCTGTTACAGTAACATTTCCATCCTATTGGTCAGTGTGTCAGTTACAGTAACATTTCCATTCTGTTGCTCGGTGTGTCAGTTACAGTAACATTTCCATCCTATTACTCAGTGTATCAGTTACAGTAACATTTCTATCCTATTGGTCAGTGTGTCAGTTATAGTAACATTTCCGTCCTATTGCTCAGTGTGTCAGTTACAGTAACATTTCTATCCTATTGCTCAGTGTGTCAGTTATAGTAACATTTCCGGCCTATTGCTCAGTGTGTCAGTTACAGTAACATTTCCATCCTATTACTCAACTTTTCAGTTACAGTAACACTTCCGTCCTATTACTCAGTTTTTCAGTTACAGTAACATTTCCATCCTACTACTCAGTATGTCAGTTACAGTAACATTTCCATCCTATTGTTCAGTGTGTCAGTTGCAGTCACATTTCGATCTTATTGTTCACTGATCAGTTACAGGATTTCCATTTTATGGCTCAGTGTGTCAGTTACAATAACATTTCCATCCTATTGGTCAGTGTGTCAGTTACAGTAACATTTCCATCCGATTATGCAGTGTGTCAGTTACAGTAACATTTCCATCCTATTGCTCAGTGTGTCAGTTACAGTAACATTTCCGTCCTATTGCTCAGTGTGTCAGTTACAGTAACATTTCCGTCCTATTGCTCAGTGTGTCAGTTACAGTAACATTTCCGTCCTATTGCTCAGTGTGTCAGTTACAGCAACATTTCCGTCCTATTGCTCAGTGTGTCAGTTACAGTAACATTTCCGTCTTATTACTCAGTGTGTCAGTTACAGTAACATGTCCGTCCTATTACTCAGTGTGTCAGTTACAGTAACATTTCCGTCCTATTACTCAGTGTGCCAGTTACAGTAACATTTCCATCCTATTGCTCAGTGTGTCAGCTGCAGTAACATTTCCATCTTATTGTTCACTGATCGGTTACAGGATTCCATTTTATGGCTGTGTGTCAGTTACAATAACATTTCCATCCTATTGGTCAGTGTGTCAGTTACAGTAACATTTCTATCCTATTGGTCAGTGTGTCAGTTACAGTAACATTTCCATCTTATTGCTCAGTGTGTCAGTTACAGTAACATTTCCGTCCTATTGCTCAGTGTGTCAGTTACAGTAACATTTCCGTCCTATTGCTCAGTGTGTCAGTTACAGTAACATTTCCATCCTATTGCTCAGTGTGTCAGTTACAATAACATTTCTATCCTATTACTCAGTGTGTCAGTTACAGTAACATTTCCATCTTATTGTTCAGTGTGTCAGTTACAGTAACATTTCTATCCTATTGGTCAGTGTGTCAGTTACAGTAACATTTCCATGCTATTACTCAACTTTTCAGTTACAGTAACATTTCCGTCCTATTACTCAGTTTTTCAGTTACAGTAACATTTCCATCCTACTACTCAGTATGTCAGTTACAGTAACATTTCCATCCTATTGCTCAGTGTGTCAGTTGCAGTAACATTTCGATCTTATTGTTCACTGATCAGTTACAGGATTTCCATTTTATGGCTCAGTGTGTCAGTTACAATAACATTTCCATCCTATTGGTCAGTGTGTCAGTTACAGTAACATTTCCATCCTATTATGCAGTGTGTCAGTTACAGTAACATTTCCATCCTATTGCTCAGTGTGTCAGTTACAGTAACATTTCCGTCCTATTGCTCAGTGTGTCAGTTGCAGTAACATTTCCGTCCTATTGCTCAGTGTGTCAGTTACAGTAACATTTCCGTCCTATTGCTCAGTGTGTCAGTTACAGCAACATTTCCGTCCTATTGCTCAGTGTGTCAGTTACAGTAACATTTCCGTCTTATTACTCAGTGTGCCAGTTACAGTAACATTTCCATCCTATTGCTCAGTCTGTCAGTTGCAGTAACATTTCCATCTTATTGTTCACTGATCGGTTACAGGATTCCATTTTATGGCTCAGTGTGTCAGTTACAATAACATTTCCATCCTATTGGTCAGTGTGTCAGTTACAGTAACATTTCTATCCTATTGGTCAGTGTGTCAGTTACAGTAATATTTCCGTCCTATTGCTCAGTGTGTCAGTTACAGTAACATTTCCATCTTATTGCTCAGTGTGTCAGTTACAGTAACATTTCCGTCCTATTGCTCAGTGTGTCAGTTACAGTAACATTTCCGTCCTATTGCTCAGTGTGTCAGTTACAGCAACATTTCCGTCCTATTGCTCAGTGTGTCAGTTACAGTAACATTTCCGTCTTATTACTCAGTGTGCCAGTTACAGTAACATTTCCATCCTATTGCTCAGTCTGTCAGTTGCAGTAACATTTCCATCTTATTGTTCACTGATCGGTTACAGGATTCCATTTTATGGCTCAGTGTGTCAGTTACAATAACATTTCCATCCTATTGGTCAGTGTGTCAGTTACAGTAACATTTCTATCCTATTGGTCAGTGTGTCAGTTACAGTAACATTTCCGTCCTATTGCTCAGTGTGTCAGTTACAGTAACATTTCTATCCTATTGGTCAGTGTGTCAGTTATAGTAACATTTCCGGCCTATTGCTCAGTGTGTCAGTTACAGTAACATTTCTATCCTATTACTCAGTGTGTCAGTTATAGTAACATTTCCGGCCTATTGCTCAGTGTGTCAGTTACAGTAACATTTCCATCCTATTACTCAACTTTTCAGTTACAGTAACACTTCCGTCCTATTACTCAGTTTTTCAGTTACAGTAACATTTCCATCCTACTACTCAGTATGTCAGTTACAGTAACATTTCCATCCTATTGTTCAGTGTGTCAGTTGCAGTAACATTTCGATCTTATTGTTCACTGATCAGTTACAGGATTTCCATTTTATGGCTCAGTGTGTCAGTTACAATAACATTTCTATCCTATTGGTCAGTGTGTCAGTTACAGTAACATTTCCATCCTATTATGCAGTGTGTCAGTTACAGTAACATTTCCATCCTATTGCTCAGTGTGTCAGTTACAGTAACATTTCCGTCCTATTGCTCAGTGTGTCAGTTACAGTAACATTTCCGTCCTATTGCTCAGTGTGTCAGTTACAGTAACATTTCCGTCCTATTGCTCAGTGTGTCAGTTACAGTAACATTTCCGTCCTATTGCTCAGTGTGTCAGTTACAGCAACATTTCCGTCCTATTGCTCAGTGTGTCAGTTACAGCAACATTTCCGTCCTATTGCTCAGTGTGTCAGTTACAGTAACATTTCCGTCTTATTACTCAGTGTGTCAGTTACAGTAACATGTCCGTCCTATTACTCAGTGAGTCAGTTACAGTAACATTTCCGTCCTATTACTCAGTGTGCCAGTTACAGTAACATTTCCATCCTATTGCTCAGTGTGTCAGTTGCAGTAACATTTCCATCTTATTGTTCACTGATCGGTTACAGGATTCCATTTTATGGCTGTGTGTCAGTTACAATAACATTTCCATCCTATTGGTCAGTGTGTCAGTTACAGTAACATTTCCATCTTATTGCTCAGTGTGTCAGTTACAGTAACATTTCCGTCCTATTGCTCAGTGTGTCAGTTACAGTAACATTTCCGTCCTATTGCTCAGTGTGTCAGTTACAGTAACATTTCCATCCTATTGCTCAGTGTGTCAGTTACAATAACATTTCTATCCTATTACTCAGTGTGTCAGTTACAGTAACATTTCCATCTTATTGTTCAGTGTGTCAGTTACAGTAACATTTCTATCCTATTGGTCAGTGTGTCAGTTACAGTAACATTTCCATCCTATTACTCAACTTTTCAGTTACAGTAACATTTCCGTCCTATTACTCAGTTTTTCAGTTACAGTAACATTTCCATCCTACTACTCAGTATGTCAGTTACAGTAACATTTCCATCCTATTGCTCAGTGTGTCAGTTGCAGTAACATTTCGATCTTATTGTTCACTGATCAGTTACAGGATTTCCATTTTATGGCTCAGTGTGTCAGTTACAATAACATTTCCATCCTATTGGTCAGTGTGTCAGTTACAGTAACATTTCCATCCTATTATGCAGTGTGTCAGTTACAGTAACATTTCCGTCCTATTGCTCAGTGTGTCAGTTACAGCAACATTTCCGTCCTATTGCTCAGTATGTCAGTTACAGTAACATTTCCATCCTATTGTTCAGTGTGTCAGTTGCAGTAACATTTCGATCTTATTGTTCACTGATCAGTTACAGGATTTCCATTTTATGGCTCAGTGTGTCAGTTACAATAACATTTCTATCCTATTGGTCAGTGTGTCAGTTACAGTAACATTTCCATCCTATTATGCAGTGTGTCAGTTACAGTAACATTTCCATCCTATTGCTCAGTGTGTCAGTTACAGTAACATTTCCGTCCTATTGCTCAGTGTGTCAGTTACAGTAACATTTCCGTCCTATTGCTCAGTGTGTCAGTTACAGTAACATTTCCGTCCTATTGCTCAGTGTGTCAGTTACAGTAACATTTCCGTCCTATTGCTCAGTGTGTCAGTTACAGCAACATTTCCGTCCTATTGCTCAGTGTGTCAGTTACAGCAACATTTCCGTCCTATTGCTCAGTGTGTCAGTTACAGTAACATTTCCGTCTTATTACTCAGTGTGTCAGTTACAGTAACATGTCCGTCCTATTACTCAGTGAGTCAGTTACAGTAACATTTCCGTCCTATTACTCAGTGTGCCAGTTACAGTAACATTTCCATCCTATTGCTCAGTGTGTCAGTTGCAGTAACATTTCCATCTTATTGTTCACTGATCGGTTACAGGATTCCATTTTATGGCTGTGTGTCAGTTACAATAACATTTCCATCCTATTGGTCAGTGTGTCAGTTACAGTAACATTTCCATCTTATTGCTCAGTGTGTCAGTTACAGTAACATTTCCGTCCTATTGCTCAGTGTGTCAGTTACAGTAACATTTCCGTCCTATTGCTCAGTGTGTCAGTTACAGTAACATTTCCATCCTATTGCTCAGTGTGTCAGTTACAATAACATTTCTATCCTATTACTCAGTGTGTCAGTTACAGTAACATTTCCATCTTATTGTTCAGTGTGTCAGTTACAGTAACATTTCTATCCTATTGGTCAGTGTGTCAGTTACAGTAACATTTCCATCCTATTACTCAACTTTTCAGTTACAGTAACATTTCCGTCCTATTACTCAGTTTTTCAGTTACAGTAACATTTCCATCCTACTACTCAGTATGTCAGTTACAGTAACATTTCCATCCTATTGCTCAGTGTGTCAGTTGCAGTAACATTTCGATCTTATTGTTCACTGATCAGTTACAGGATTTCCATTTTATGGCTCAGTGTGTCAGTTACAATAACATTTCCATCCTATTGGTCAGTGTGTCAGTTACAGTAACATTTCCATCCTATTATGCAGTGTGTCAGTTACAGTAACATTTCCATCCTATTGCTCAGTGTGTCAGTTACAGTAACATTTCCGTCCTATTGCTCAGTGTGTCAGTTGCAGTAACATTTCCGTCCTATTGCTCAGTGTGTCAGTTACAGTAACATTTCCGTCCTATTGCTCAGTGTGTCAGTTACAGCAACATTTCCGTCCTATTGCTCAGTGTGTCAGTTACAGTAACATTTCCGTCTTATTACTCAGTGTGCCAGTTACAGTAACATTTCCATCCTATTGCTCAGTCTGTCAGTTGCAGTAACATTTCCATCTTATTGTTCACTGATCGGTTACAGGATTCCATTTTATGGCTCAGTGTGTCAGTTACAATAACATTTCCATCCTATTGGTCAGTGTGTCAGTTACAGTAACATTTCTATCCTATTGGTCAGTGTGTCAGTTACAGTAATATTTCCGTCCTATTGCTCAGTGTGTCAGTTACAGTAACATTTCCATCTTATTGCTCAGTGTGTCAGTTACAGTAACATTTCCGTCCTATTGCTCAGTGTGTCAGTTACAGTAACATTTCCGTCCTATTGCTCAGTGTGTCAGTTACAGCAACATTTCCGTCCTATTGCTCAGTATGTCAGTTACAGTAACATTTCCGTCTTATTACTCAGTGTGCCAGTTACAGTAACATTTCCATCCTATTGCTCAGTCTGTCAGTTGCAGTAACATTTCCATCTTACTGTTCACTGATCGGTTACAGGATTCCATTTTATGGCTCAGTGTGTCAGTTACAATAACATTTCCATCCTATTGGTCAGTGTGTCAGTTACAGTAACATTTCTATCCTATTGGTCAGTGTGTCAGTTACAGTAACATTTCCGTCCTATTGCTCAGTGTGTCAGTTACAGTAACATTTCCATCTTATTGCTCAGTGTGTCAGTTACAGTAACATTTCCGTCCTATTGCTCAGTGTGTCAGTTACAGTAACATTTCCATCCTATTGCTCAGTGTGTCAGTTACAGTAACATTTCCATCCTATTGCTCAGTGTGTCAGTTACAATAACATTTCTATCCTATTACTCAGTGTGTCAGTTACAGTAACATTTCCATCTTATTGTTCAGTGTGTCAGTTACAGTAACATTTCTATCCTATTGGTCAGTGTGTCAGTTACAGTAACATTTCCATCCTATTACTCAGTGTGTCAGTTACAGTGACATTTCCATCCTATTACTCAGTGTGTCAGTTACAGTAACATTTCCATCCTATTACTCAGTGTGTCAGTTACAGTGACATTTCCATCTTATTGTTCAGTGTGTCAGTTACAGTAACATTTCCATCCTATTACTCTGTGTCAGTTACAGTAATGTTTCCTTCCTTTTGCTCAGAGTGTCAGTTATAGCAGCATTTCCATCGTATGGCTCACTATGTGTATTGCCTTGATTATTTCCTCCTGTTAAGCTTCCAATATTCAGAATGTGGTTTCAGTTGTTTCCTAAATGCTGGCTGTTTCCTTGCTGTTCAGGTGATGTCGACTGCGTTATGTGACAGTTCTACCCCCAGTAATAGTGTTGAAGGTGCTGAGGAGACAGGAAAGACCTCCTTTATTTCATCCCTTCTTCATCAGCTCACATCCCATAGCTTCTTGCAGCCTGTTCTTTCTGACGCCACTGAAGTAGTGCTGGTTGTGTCTGTGCAGCGGTACTTGGGGGACCCTGGAAACGAGAGGACCTCCAGATCATCTGCCTCTTACTTTTACGATGTGACCGTGAGTGATGGCTTTTCTCAGATTAAGTGTCACCTGGCTCCTGAGCTGAACCCCCTGGTGCACCAGAACTGTCTGAAGGCTGGTAATGGAATCCACATCACCCGCTGCAGCCTGGCATACGATGAGAAGAGGCTAAACCGCTGTTTCCTGCAGATTGAGGCACTCAAACTGGCGGAAGCTGAGAGTGCTCCCCGTTTGAACACCCCTGGCCTGAGTACTGAGCACCTGCACAGCCTGACTGCTTCCCGGAGAGGAAGGGATCTTCTGAGCACTTTGCAGATGGAAACCCCCTTAAAAGGTGGAAGGGTTCATTATTTACCCTTGTGGAATAATAACGACCCCTATGGTGGAGAATGGAATGGTCCAAAGGGTCCACCTTTTCCAAATGTCCCACTTGAAGGTGAGCTCTGCTTTCATTTTAAGCTTAAGATGCAGAATATTGTTGAACATATTATCCGTTAGGTAATTGATAATTGAATTAGGATTTCTTCCCTCTTTGATGCCTAGCATGTGCATGTGCACGTGGATTTGACAAGAGGGTCAGTGTTGAGGTTTTAAAAGAGCAGGCACCCATGTCTGTCTCACATAGCTGGGCAGCATTGTGATTTGGGAAAGACAACTTGCCCTTAACAAATCCAGGCTATGTTTAAGTAACTTGCTTGAGTCTTATTTTGCTCAGTTAACAGGGTTGATGAGAGGAACGTGGTTGATGTGGTGTAATGAGCTTCCAAAAGGCATTTGATAACTTGGCAGCCAAGGTAGTGTCCATGAAACAAAAAGGACAGTAGCAGCATGGATACGAAATTGGCTGAGTGAATGGAAACAGAGTAATGGAGAACAGTTGTTTTACAAAACAAAAACAAAAGTACCTGGAAAAACTCAGCAGGTCTGGCAGCATCTGCGGAGAGGAACACAGTTAACATTTCGAGTCCAAATGACCCTTCAACAGAACTAAGGAAAAATAGAAAAGAGGTAAATATGAGCTGGTTTAAGGGGGGGTGGGGGATGGTGGTAGGACAAGTTTTCAGACTGAAGAAAGGTATATCCTGGGGTTCCCAAGGAATTTGGGGTAGGACCCCTGCTTTTCCTGATATATTAATGACTAGCCTTGGGTGTGAAGGGCACAACTTCCAAATTTGCAGATGACGCAAGACTTGGATGCTTTGTGAAGTGTGAGCAAGATAGTGATAGACTTCAAGAGGACATAGGTAGGTTGGTAGAGTGAGCGGATGAGTAGCAGATGAAATTTAATGCATGCAAGTGTGATAGGAAGAACAAGGAAAGGTAATATAAAATAATGCGTACAATTCTAAAGGGAGCTCAAGAGCCAACGGGCCTGCGGGTATATGTAATTTAATCACTGAAGGTGGCTTGGCAGGTTGATAAAACAGTTAATAAAGCATACTGAGCTTTATAAATAGTAGCATCGAGTACAAAAGCAAGGAAATTGTGGTAAATGTGTAAAACACTGGTTTGGCCTCAACTGGAGTATTGTGTTCAGTTCTAGGCACCACACTTTAAGAAGGATGTGAAGGCATTAGAGAGGGTTGTTGTGATCCTTGACCAGATCCCCAAGTTTTTGGTAAGATTTGTTTAGGGACCAATAATGTTTTGTTTAAAGTAGGCAAAGTTTGAGATTCAAGACACTTGCTCAGTGAATAAAGCCACAGGATTCCACAGGTTTTAAACAAATAAAAATAAAGTTTACTATACAAGGTCAGAAAGTTAAAGCAATTTGTAATATCTATCTTATATTCTGGATAAATATGAGGTATGTACAGTTTAGCAGGCAAACTGTGGTCAAACACACCACACTGCACAAGAAATGACGGAGGCAACCAAGAAAAAGTCCAGGATTTCTCAACAATCCACCCAAACTTCAGTAACACTGATTCAGCCAACCTCACTGAAACTCCGTTTCTCTCACAAGGGATTCTGGTCTTCGCCTTCAAAGATCTCAACCTGAAATTCTCTCCAAAAGTCACTCCAACTCGGACAGCCTCAACAACGGCGCACTTTGCAGTGTTTCAGCCTCGTCTCCTGAGATTGTTTCCCTGGATCCCTGAGTATGAATCCAAGATCCAACTCACAAGCAAAAGTTCAGCTCTTTGGCCACGCTATTCAGAACACTGCTACCCCAAAGGGGTACCTTTGCCCTAATGGCCTGCACAGGCTAACAAACCTTCTGCTGCCCTCGTTGATTGCCAGGGCTTTTCCTGAGTCCTCTTCATCTAAGGGCTACTGGCCACAGCCCATTTCCTGCTTGGAGCCTCTTTCTCTGCTTTCTTTTTAAGTTAACTAGGACCTCTATCTTTCCCCGCCCCCTATCTGGGATGCTCCCTTTCGGACCTCTCCCCATCCCCTCTCCCTCTCAGACTTCCCCCTGTCCCCTCACCCTGTCCCCTGCCCGGAACTTATGTTTCCAATGGTGCTCCTCTCCCAGTCACATGATCCAGGTTTTCACACAGATGCGCTGGGCCCCTTCTCAGCCCAAAGAACTTAACATGCTGAACTGCACGTGTGCAGTTCGCTTCTTGTCTGTGCATGCACTGAAACTCCGTGATCTGCCGGGGCTTGGAGTTTCTGACCCCTGCTCTGGACGTTAAGATAATTCTGGTTTTCGTAATACCCCTTGGAAGAAAAACAGCTTCACTTTAGTGAAGGTTTCTTTACAATGGCATTACAACTTATTTTCTTTTACAAGAAGCACTTAACATCATAAGCTTCCAACAGCTTATTATATACCGTACGGATAAAAGTTTCATTTTTGTTCCACGATCACACTTATTATAAAGTTACAAAGACTTAACCCAAAACAAAAACTAGTACATGTAACAATTAGGATTAGCAGGATTTATACATCATAGAACCTGCCTTTTCTCCTGCATTCTCTTTAAACTTTTGGCAGAACACCAACAGTTACACGTTTTATCCCCATAATCTTTTCATGGTCAACCAAAAGCAGCGAAGAATCATTAAAGTTTTCTTTAGAAACATCTTGACCAGCTTGTATTTCTATTTTGTACCACTTGCTTGTGTGACTGCAAACCAATATTCTGGTGGTCTTCCCTTCTTCACATATGGAGGCACATTACTTATGCTAAGTAATGCAAATGACTTTTGTGTAGCTTCTCAAATTTAGTAGAGAAGAGCGTTAATGGAAACATGCCTTCAATGGATCCTTTAGGTTTGCCACAGAAACTATATAGGTCTGATTTGCAACCAGCTTCAAAATTATCTTCTTCACTCAGTTCCTCCAGAACAGCTTTTTTTTGTTTCATTGTTTTGATCAACACAAGGTAAATAAACCTGCACCGAGGGAAGTTTCCACTCTTCACTCAAGTAATTTTCTAGTGTATCCAAGAGAAATGTTGCAGCCTTCTGCACACTTTCATATTCTTCTCATTGACACTATAAAAATGGAACCTTCAACTCTACTTTTTTAACAGTTTCATCCAGCATTTGCTTACTCACTTATTTTCCGATTCATTTCCAAGATTATTAATCTTTTCATTCACCTTAGCAACTGCTCTGGTGCATTCAGTTGACTTTGTTTCAGAGTTATTTTCGAAATCCTTGTACAAGTTTAACAACTTCACATGAACATTCTGTTCATTTTGGAACCTTTCTTCGCTGGCTACTGACCGCCCCTTAGATGTCTTCAATTCACCTGTTAGATCCTCAATGCATTTCTTAAAATTTTCTTTCTTGGCTTTTAAATTTTGGATCTGCCCCTCCATACCGCAATCTCATCTTTCTTCTCCTCCATACTGTGTTGGAGTTCAAGGATGTCATTGTTTTGTTTTCATGTTGAAGTGCCACCCAGTTCATCAGTCTTGGTTTTTAATTATGCATTCAACCAACTGTTCTGATTCATCAGCAATTCCTTTTTCTGTTCAAGGAGATTTTCATGATACTCAATAAAGATTTCTGATTCTTGACATTCATCAAGTTTTAATTGAAGATCTATCTTTGTTGAATTTGCTTCCACAAGTTTATCATTTAGATGTTCCAAATCCTCATTCAGATGTTCTATTTCCTGTGACCGACACTCCAGTGTTCTCATCAGTTCTTGTTTTTCATTAGCAAACTCATTTTTGTAAGTAAAATTTGGTTCTCTACACTGATCAGATTTTCCAAAGCAGAGCACAATTCCTCAAGCAGCCTTTGACATTCCTGTATTTCTGATACTAACTTTTCATGGTCTTGGGCTAGTGGTTTCTCCACTTCATTCTGTCTAACCTTATGAGCTTGGGCTCTAGCTACCATGCAATTAGGGAATATTCCAGGATATCCCTCCTGCAAAATCTGTTTATCTCACCTCAGTTGGCTCTCTCAAAACTCTTGGAGATGGTAAGAATTTAAAACCTACCAAATCATTACCCAGCATAAAATCGATCACTCCCATAGGCAAGCTTGGAACAATTTCCACCATAACAACTTAACTTACAAAGTGACTTAATAAAATATCTTTACACAAGGGAACAGGTTCACAAGTCCCATAAAGATCCCCTTTAATACTTTCTCTTTCATCAAACTATCTGGAATACAAATCATACCATCAGCCACCATCAGTGACTGATCTGTCGCAGCAGTGCTAAAAATATTAATTTGTTTACTGGTTTTGTTGGAGGACGAGGGGAGCAGTTCTCCCTGAAAGACTAAACCTCCATAATCTTCAGCAACCTGCCTTACTTTAGCAGTGTTTAATGAAAGATTCCATTGACTATTCTGATCCATATGTCCCTTTTCAGAAGGTGCTGAAGGAACACATTTCACGTGTACTATTGTTTTAAAACCCAACTCTTTTTCTGGTACAACCAGCATTCCTATTACTACCACCGGTTTACTGTTCAGCTTCCAACAATTGGCCCTGGGATGCCCCATCTTATGGCAATAAAAGCATATTGATTTATTTATATCCCTTTTCTTCTCTATCATTTTTATTGACTGGAACAACTTCTCTTAAACTGTGTAACCTAAGCTTTTATAACAGATACAGAAATGAAAACAGAAAATGCTGGAAAAACTCAGTAGGTTCTGACAGCACCTGTGGAGAGAGAAACAGAGTTAATGTTTTGAGTCCGTATGACTCTTCTTCAAAGCTCTGAAGAAGAGTCATACGGACTTAAAACGTTAACTCTGTTTCTCTCACCACAAGTGCTGTCAGACCTGCTGAGTTTTTCCAGCATTTTCTGTTTTTATTTCAGATTTCCAGCATCCGCAGTGTTTTGCTTTTATTTTTCTTTTAACTTGAGGTTCTCTTTAACCACTTCATACTGTTTAATTTCATCTCTCTGGAGTTCGGGTTCAAAATTTTGCATCTCTCTTTTTCCAGTTTGAGCCTTGTTCATTTCTCTTTCTTCTTGCGGTTTTGAGCTTTTCTCATTTCCATTTCTTTTGCTCTTCCTTTTTTCTCTTTTTCCAATACAAGTTTGTTTTCATTTCTCTATCTCTTTCCATCTCAAGCTGCTTCATCCGCAATTGAATCCTGGCTAACTCAACAGAATTGATATCTGGATTAACTTTTTCTTCTTCCAATCCAAAATGCTGTGCTGTTACCTGAATCACGGATGCTTTCTTATCCCATGCTTTTAATTCTAACCGAGCTCACCTGCTAATGCAATTAACCTAGCCTTGGTTGATTGCTGCAAATCATTCAGGGATAAATCTTCCCTCTCCAGAAATTGTCATAGCAATTGACAAAGCCATTCTGCCATTTCAATCAGTGTTGTAAAATTCACCATGGAAATCTTACCAACTTTAATCTCAGCACTCAACAAGCACCAGCTCTCATATTTGTCTGTGGATTTGAGATCCTGGACGAGCCCCCAATTTATATTCTGACCCTAGACCAGACTCCCATGTTTTTGGTAAGATTTTGTTAGGGACCAATAATGTTTTGTTTAAAGTAGAAAAAGTTTGAGATTCAAGGCACTTGCTTAGTGAATAAAGCCACAAGATTTCATGTGCTTTGAAGGAACAAAAATAAACTTTACTGTGCAAGATCAGAATGAGAAAATAATTTACGTTATCTATCTTATACTCTAACATTCAGATATATGTGAATTAAAAGGCAAACTGTGGTTGAACACACCACATTATACAATAAATGGCAGATGCAACCAAGACAAAGTCCATGGATTTCTCAACAACCCACCCAGATGTCTGTAAACACTGAGTTAACCAATCTTGTTGAAACTATCTTTTTCATGAGGGATTCCAGTCTTTACCCCCAAAGATCTCACCTTGGAGCGACTTTTGGAGAGAATTCCAACTTGGACAGCCTCAACAATGGCCCACCTCACAGAGTTTCAATGAATGGCGGAGCAAGCTTGAGGGGGCATGCGGTCCACTGCTGCTCCTATTTCTTATTCTGTTACACGTTTTTGCTCCTCAACAGCTCCAACATACCCCCTGAGTGGGTGCTCCCAAGCACCAACTCACAAGCACAGCTCAGTCTTTGACCTTGCCGAGCTGAACACTACTGCTCCAAAGGAGTACCTTTGCCCCAAAGGCCCACAGCATGGAGTCACCAACCTTCTGCTGCCCTCCCCAATTGCCAGGGCTTCTCCTGAGCCCTCTTCACTTAAAGTCTGCTAACTGCAGCCCTTTTCCTGCTTGGAGTCTCTCTCTCTGCTCCTCTCTTTTTAACTTAACTGGGACCTCTTCTTGTCCCCTGTCTGGGACTCTCCCTCTGGGACCCTTCCCTGTGCCCTCACCTTGTGCCCTGCCTGGCCCCCTTGTTTCCGATGGCGCTCCTCTCCTGGCCACACAATCTGGGTTTTTGTGCCATTTTCCCTTTTTTGTGCGGGAGTGCTGGGCCTGTCCTCAGTCCCGAGAACTTGAAATGCTGAACGGCACATGTGCAGCCCAGTCCCGGTCCCCGCATGCGTGAAAACTCCTGAGTCTGCTAGGCCTTGGAAATCCCCACCTCGCCTCTTGACTTTAAGTTAACCCTGGCTTTCATAACAGGGTGCAGAAAAGTTTCACAAGAACGGTCCCAGAGATGGGGGGACTTCAGTTCCCTGGATAGAATGGAGAAGGTGGGGCTGTTCTCCTTAGAGAAGAGAAGATGAAGAGGTGAGGTGATAGAAATACTCAAAATCATGAGGGGTCTGGACGGAGTGGGTAGGGAGAAACTGTTTCCATTGTTGGAAGGATTGATAACCAGAGGACACCGATTTAAGTTGATTGGCAAAAGAAACGACAGTGTCAAGAGGATGAACCTTTTATATGCAGCGAGTGGTTAGCATTTGGAACGCACTACCTGAGAGTGTGGTGGGGGTAGTTTCAATCTTGGCTTTGAAAGAGAATTGGATCATTATTTGAAAAGAAAAAAAATTGCAGGGCTGTAGGGAAAAGATTGGGGAGTGGGACTAGGAGAGTTGCTGTTGCAGAGAGCAAGCTAAATGGCCTCATCCTGAGCTCTAACCATTCTATGATTCCATATGGGTTAAATTACATGGTTTCTTTGCAATATTTTCACCAAAGAGAAACGTGTATCGATATGTCCTTGGGACATCCCTAAGTGATTCACAGCCAATGGTGTAATGCAGCTACTCTTATTAGCTCAGTAAATATCTGAGAACAGGTAAAGCTCCTGATACTTAACCCTGTTCAGTGCTTACCCCCTATCCTCCCTACCTTATCTCATTCTGTGCAAGAACATTAGAAACCAGAGTTGGCCATTTCGCTCCTCGAGCCTATTCCACTATTCAATTAGGTCAATTAGCCCAACTACAGAATCAACTCACATTAATCCTGCACATCCTCACAACAGCAACAGCTTCCATTTAGACAGTGCACTTAATGTAGCAAAACATATAAAGGCGTTTCACAAGAGCGATGTCAATAAAACCATTTTTGACACCAAGCCACAGATGGCGATACCAAGACTTGCGACCAAAATCTTGGTCAAACAGCAAGGTTCTAATGAACGTCTGAAAGAAAGAAGAGGTAGATAGAGAGGTTAATGAATAGAATTCCAGAGCTTAGGGTGAAAGCAGCTGAAAGCAAGGTGACCAGATGTGCCCGAGTATCCTCAGCTTTTTGAAGGAGCAAGTTTCAGATTCCCACAACCCTTTATGTAAAAAGTGCTTCCCGATTTTACTGCTATATGGCTTCAGTCTAATTTTTGAGATTATGCCCTCTCGTTCTGGATTCTCCCACCAGAGGAAATAATTTCCTCATACCTACCCTATCAAATTAATTTTCAAAACCTCAATTAGATCACCCCTCGGTGAGGTTTATGCAGCCAGCCCTGCTAATTTAATCCATTAAGGCCTGGTGCATTTCCTATGAATGGCAGGCCGTATATACACTCAAGAAACAAACAATTCATGTTCAAACAGGGACAACACAGTTTTGTTTTAAAATCAACAGTATGTTAAATTAATACTGTTGAACAATGAATGTACTACCTCCAACAATCCTGCCCCATTATCAGAAATATTCTTAACACTGCAGAACCCAACATTACTCACATCTACAATGGTGGTTCCTGCCCGAGTCCACTTCACTCACCATCATTCTTCTCAGAATTTAATATAATTATGAGTTTTCCCTTCAAAATGTGCATGAAGAAATCTCCTCAGGGAGCATCCAAGCTGCTGTCAGATTAGATTTCAGCTGTGACTCAAATGGTAGCGCTCTTGCCTCTGAGCTACAAGGTTCCAGTTTCAAATCCACTCCAGGGCTTGAGCACAAAAATCAAAGCTGACACTCCAGCGCAGTAATGAGGGAGCACTGCACTGTTGGAAGTGCCATCTTTCAGATGGGGCATTAAACCAAGACTCTGCCTGCTTGGGTGGATTTTAAAGATACTGTTTTGAAGCAGAGCAGGGAGTTATCCCTGGTGTACTGGCCAGTTTTTAATGCCTCAATCAGCATCACAAAAAAAACAGATCATCTTGTCATTATCACATTACAGTTTGGGAGCTTGCTGTGTGCAAATTGGCTGCTGCATTTCCCACATTACAACAGAAAGTGCGTAACCTACTGTAAAGCACTTCCAGGTGTCTGGTGGTTGTGAAAAGCGCTATATAAATGCAAGTTCTTTCTTTCATTCTGTCAAAAATCCTGCCAAAATCCCAACGGCCATTTTCAGCCATCAGATAAGGCCTAGCAGTGCAGGCTGAGGTGCAACCACATAGCAGAGGAAACATCAAGTGGAAGTTCTGGAATAAAAACAAAAAACTGCAGATGCTGGAAATCCAAAGCAAAAACATAAATACCTGGAAAAACTCAACAGGTCTGGCAGCATCGGCGGAGAAGAGCAAAGTTGATGTTTCAAGTCCTCATGACCCTTCAACTTCTGTGAAGGCTCATGAGGACTCGAAACGTCAACGAAGTTCTGGAATGTCAGGCACGGGAAGGAGCTCCTATTTTCCCCTTTCCCTTCCCTCCTTCTCAGTAGTTGTGCCTAGTGCCTAGGCCCGGTGAGAGTTGTAGTTTGCGATGTCTGGCTCTCCAGTGGGAGAGCCAAACTTGACGGACTACAACTCCCAAGGTTTAAGGCAATGTCAGCTCTTGGGCTGGATGAAAAACTCCAGTGGGCCATAGTTTGCCTCCCCCTGCCCTGTAGGGTAGAAAAATAAGAGGTGATCTATAGAAACAAACAAAATTCTTAATGAGCTAAGGGTAGATGCTGGCAGGGTGTTTGCCATGACTGAGGAGTCTAAAACTAAGGGTCATAGCCTCAGAATGAGGGTTTGGCTATTTAGGACTGAGATGAGGAGATATTTCTTTGGAATTCTTCACCCCGGAGGGCTGTAGGTTCTCAGTAATTGTGTTTATGCAAGTCAGAGGTCAACAGACATTTGGATATGAAGGGATCAAGGGACCTCGGGGCAGTGCAGGAAGGTGGAGCTGAAGTAGAAGATCAGTTACAATCGTATTGAATGGCAGAGCAAGCTCAAAGGGCCATATGGTCTACTGCTACTCTTATTTCTTATGTTCTTACATCTCTTTGCTACTCAACAGCTCTAAGTTGCACCATTAAATAAATCTGCTGGCTTGTGTTAATTGTGTATTAAGTGAATATTTAATTATCCGGTTACAGCACAGAAAGAGGCCATTCTGCCTGTCGAGCCAGTGTCGGCTCTCTGCCAGAGCAATTTAGCTAGTCCCACTCCTTTGCCCTTTCCCGATAGCGCTGTAAATATTTTTCCTTTAAGTTCCTAACCCATTTCCTCTTGAAAGTCATGATTGAATCTGCCTCCACCACACTCTCAGGACAGTTGTGCTCTCTAGATCCCAATCAGCCAGTGGTGGGCATTAAACAGGGGATTAACTATAGCAACAGATTGTGGTTAATGAGTTAGGAGGTGCATGTTTGTCATGTGCACCTCTGTAAATAAAAACTTACCAAGTGCAAAAGCTTGGGCTCTCACTCTATCCTTGACTGCCTGGTTTTCTGGAGTAGGACATTTTGCCTTTCCCTGATCCAAAGTGAATGATCTTTCACCAGTTCATATTGAAATCCATTTGTATAGTTATGCTCACTTACTTTAGCTTATGTCCCTATGTAATTTCATGTTCGCGTCTATGCAATGTACTTGGTGTCATCGGTGAAGTTGAATATCCTTCATCCTTAATACAAGTCATTGATATATATGATGACAAACTGAGGCCCCATTACAGATCCCAGTGGGACACCACCTCCCCACATCATTCCAATCAGAGAACAGACCTTTATCCCTACTCTGTATAGCTGATCTCTGAACAAATTGTGGTCCCTTTTCACAAGGTTATCTCCAATTCTGCGAGCTCTTTTTCTCTCACAGTCTTTTATCGAATGCCTTCTGGAAGTCCATATAGACAACACCCATAGACATTTGCCTATCGGCCATATTAGAGACCTCCTCAAAAATTCAACTAGATTAGACAAACGTGTCCTTCCTTTCGCAAGGGAAGGACTTAGCCATCAACTGAAACTTGTCTGAATAATTTTGGAACTGATCACTCTTAAATATTGCGGAGTAGGCTTCGTGCATTAGAAACAGGAAATGCTTTAAATACACAGCAGGCCAAACAATCATCTGTGGAGAGAGAAACAGAGTTATTGTTTCAGGCCAATGGCCTTTCATTTGGGGAAAAATAAAACTAACGTTGTATTCTCATTGTTTTCTGACAGGTTTTAGATTCATTTCTCTCCAGCACTTGACAATGATCTGGAGAACAAAATTTGAATTTCCCCATCTTCTGGTGCGAATAATGCACAAATCTAGGTTACGCTATTATGGGCGGCCTGGAACAAAGGTGGACTTTCCTTATCAGGTCAGTGACCTTGGACGTATTCCCTTCCTGTTGTCCCAAGGACTTCGAAATTCTGACCCAGAGGTTTCATGATTTGCAGTGCATAGCTTGTAACAATTAGAAGTTCATGCTATTGTTTAAAGGAGATGCAGACTGCATTGTTTATGGGGAGGGTGTGGCAGAGGTTGGAAATGGTGGTAGTAACAGACAACAGGCAGGAACGGGGAAACTTAAAGGCAGCGCCTCATTTTCACCCTGTAGCATCGCCTCCCACCCAGCGGCCAGCCAGAGGGGCAGCCTGACCGATGTGAACACCAGCAGCAGGGGTTTTTAGCCAGGGACACGCATGGCGATGGGCCCCAGAAATTGGGAGAGGCCAACAATCATGAGGAGGGACATGGAGCAAGTTGAAGGATTCCCTGAGGGTCTAGAGTAAGCACTCCTGCTCCTCTTCTGGAATTCCCTCCCTAAACTTCTCCAACTCTCTATCCCTCTTGCCTCTTTTATTCCTTAAAACATAGCTCTTTGATCAAGCTTCTTGCAGGTCGCCCTAATATCGCTTTATGTGGCTCGGTATCTAATTTTGCTTCATTACACTAAGGCGCTATACAAATAAAGTTGTTGTAGTTGTTCTGAACCACAAGGAGTGCTGGAACAGCCACTTAACCTTGTGGAGCTGGCAGCTCTCATCTGCCTTTAACTGCTGGGTCTCCCTCTGGGAAAACCATCAGCAACAGCTAACTTAAAATCGAGCTCCCAGTGGCT
Source organism: Carcharodon carcharias (assembly GCF_017639515.1). NCBI lineage: Eukaryota > Metazoa > Chordata > Chondrichthyes > Lamniformes > Lamnidae > Carcharodon > Carcharodon carcharias. Next base: position 157,953,611 of record NC_054475.1, on the reverse strand, counting down.
GTAAAGAATCCCGATTTAAATATGTTAATGAAAACCCTGCCTCCACACAGCAGTTCCAATATCTAGCACTGTGCAAATAGTGGCTGGCATGTGCGTGACATGTTGAGTTGCGTTTGCGTGTATTACTTTTTAAGCCCCTGGTGTTCTCCATCCTGTTATGGGGAGGGTTGTGTGTTGATGCATTGATTATTAAGCCTGAGTGCTATGTCTTCATATATGCAGTGTCAACAGTTTGTTTTAATTTATCTTCAAAAATACTTGGAGGGATTTTTGACCTTCATCCCAAAGGTTTGTATTTACCCTTTGATTTCCTTATAGTGCTTTTTTTTGCCTCCTCTGGAGCTGTGATTTTTGTTTTAAGCTTTCATTTGATCCATATTGTGAGGAACCTTGGCCTTGTATCATTCAGCAATTGGGGTAATGAATACCCGCTGCAGAGGCGCTGATGCACTTTGTGTCCAATGGGCTGTGACTGTGTGTAAGACTCTCTTTTTGGCTCTTGCTGTAGGCCTACCTTGAAGTAGCTGATCAGTCCGGTATGATGCCACTGGTCCTGTGGAACTCCCTGTGCCCTGAATGGTACCAGTCCCTGCACGTTGGCACAGTGCTCCTGCTGCACCGTTACTCAGTTAAGAACAGTTACCAGATGAGAACCTGGGCCACTCCATGTGACCCACAGTTAAAGAGCCTCAGAACCATAGGTGAGAATGCTACATTCAGTATTACCCATCAGATACACAGGGAGTATTAGTAAGTGCTATTCTGCTGCGCATTTATCTCATGTTGTTCGCTCTGTGAGCACAGAAACCACCAAGCTGGCCACTTGATTAGCTTCAATGCCCATTGGTACCTGATCATGCCCTGAATAAATTATATCTTTATTTATTGCGCTGATTACTTCTTTCCCTCTCCCTGCCATTCCCTGTGACTATCTAGCCAAATCTGTCTCTTTTTAACTTTGCTCTATCTCCTGTTCCACCTAATGCCACTCTGTCTTTGATCCTTGTCTTTCAGACTTGGATTCTTCCTGCTTCCTTTGTCTTTCCCCCTCTCTCATTTCCATTTGCTTTTCCCCATCTCCCTCACTTGTTTAATACCTCTCTCTCAGTCTGTCCAACTATCTCTCTCTAGCATCTCTGAAATGTCAATGTATCAGGAATATTGCTGAAAAGAGAAGCATGTGGCCGAAGTTTTTCTTCTTGCACTCATCTGGACAAACATAAGAATGCCAAATTTCAAACAATCACAACAATTTATACTACTGGAGGAAAGGCTGCCAGTTGGTTGGCAAGTCAACTCTGGCTGAGGTGTTGCCATGGAGAAAGCAAGAGGGAACTATAGGCTCCCCAAGCTTCCTGGTATTTCAAAAAAGGCGCAAGGCTTAAACATATTCCGTTGATTTGCAGAGAATGGGTCTCTGCGTATGAATGTACGTCACTTCTGGCAGCATAAATGAGCCAAGTTACAAGCTCGACTGATCTAACTGACTAATTATCAGTGCACTCAGAATTGTTCAGCAAGTGCTGGCTGAATTCTGCCAATGGCAGAATCACATCTATCAATGGTAGAATCACATCTAAGTTCTGCCAATGGCAGATTCACATCTAACAGGAAACATTTTGTTTTGGGTTATGCAAGTGCAAGCTGGTTGAGTACAGTCTGTATTCTGCCTGTTACAAACAACCGAAGGGCAAACAAGAAGGGCAAATGGCACTCTGGTTTACCATCGCATCTGAAAACTGGCACCTCTGGCAGTTCAGCATTCCCTCAGTGCTGTGCTAGAGTGTTAATTTGGATCATGTGCTCGATTCCCTGATGTGAGACTTGAACCCATGACCTTCTGACTCAACTGAGTGAGTTACCACTTGAGCCAAGGCTTTCCCACTATATCCAGATAGGTGGGATCCTAGCTAGACAAGCAACAAGTAGCTGACTGTCATTCTATGCAGGTAGGTTACATGTTGCAGCTAATTAAACATCAGTAGTATTCACCTTTACACTTGCACCATTTCTAAGCCTGGGTCCTTTCCAAGCTGTACCTAAGCTCCCTGCACATGATCAATATTTATCCCATCAACCAACATCATTCAAACAGATGTGCTGGTTATTATCTCATTGCTGTTTGTCATACTGTGTGCAAATTAGCTGCCATTTCTCCTGTATTAAACATTGGTTACACTCCAAAAGTATTCAGTTGCCCATGAAGCAATTTGAGACATCCTGCAGGCATGATAGGTGCTATATAAATGCAAGCCTTTGAGTTTCATGTGTCGCTACAAAGAGAGAGAGAGCATGTATAATGCATTGAACAAACTCTGGCCTTATGACTCGCTCAACAGCTTGATTCAAAGACCCTTCAGAACGGTGCTGAGGCCCCACAAGTGCGCAGATCCCCGCAGGGTCTCCAGGAAATATTTGTTTCTATGCCTTTCCATTTATGTTCTGCTGGATGTGATTTCAGAGATCTGCCTGAATCCGCGAGATCCTCGCGCAGAGATCCAGATTGTGCCAACTGAGCAAGTCAAAGCAGAGTGGAAGTTGCCTGACATTAAGTACAATTTCATCACCAGGTACTGTTCCAGTATTAGATTCTATTTGAAATTCATTGATGCTGCACCTTGGCTGTCGCCATCTTTGTTATACAAGCAAAATACTGCGGATGCTGGAAGTCTGAAACAAAAACAGAAAATGCTGGAAAAACTCTGCAGATCTGACAGCATCTGTGGAGAGAGAAACAGAGTTAACGATTCGAGTCCATATGACTCTTTGTCATCTTTGTTATGTTTCTATACTTGTGATAAAACTTGCAATTAGCCGTTTGCAGCACAGTCTGCAGAGAAATATGGTCACCCTCACAGTATAAATTGTTATGTAGTGTTCCTAGGTTTGAAGAGATGTTTCCCTTTAACACTTGGCTGTGACATGTCTTCTGCTTATTCAGAGATTGTCTCCATGCCTGTTCAGAATGTTACCCAGTGGCCATTTCTGCCTTTGCCCCCTCTTAGACCTGCTGTAACATCACAATCCAGCTGGTGTGGTAGAATTTTAATAGAAGCTGTGAACAGTCCTTGTACAAACGGCATATCCAACATGAATGGGTGAACCAGCTAAAGAGCAGCATTCAAGTGGTGCCTTATCGTGCCCTCAGTATCACAGAATCACAGAACTGTTACAGCACAGGCAGAGGCCATTCGGTCCATCATGTCTATGCTGACCCCCTGAGTGAGCAATTCACCTCCAGCCAATTCCCCACCTTCTCCCTGTAATTCTGCACATTCGTCCTTTCAGATAATAATCCAATTCCTTCTTGAACGCCTTGATTGAATCTGCCTCCACCACATTCTGAGGCTGCACATTCCAGATCCTAACCACTCGCTGTGTGAACAAGTTTCTCCTCATTGCTTTTTTTGCCAATTACCTTAAATCTGTGCCCTCTCATTCTTGATTCCATCTGCAATGGTAACAGTTTCTCCTTATCTACTCTGTCCAGACCCCTCATGATTTTGAAGACCTCTTTCAATTGTCCTCTCAACCTTATTTTCTTCAAGGAAAACCGTCCCAACTTCTCCAATCTCTCTACTCAACTGAAGTTCCTTAACCTTGGAACCGTTCTCATGAATCCTTTCTGCAAGAATATCCCAAAATGTTTCACAACCTGCCTTTTTTTTGAAACATATTCACTGTTGTTACTTGGGCAAACTTTGCAGCCAGTTGGTGAACAACAAGGTCTTTCGAACAGCCAATGAAATAATTGGCCGCCTGCTCTGTTTTGATTGTGTCGTGTTTGTTAAGGGTGAAATATCAGCCAGGCTCCCGCTGTATGAGGTGACATGGGGTCTTCTACACCGAGCTGAACAGGCAGCTGGGGTCTAACGCATCTCTGAGTGATGGCACTTCTGAACATTGCAACCCTCCTCCCAAGACTGCACTGACCTGCCATCCTGGCTGATTGCTCAGACCCCAAACTCTATGGGATACGGCCGTGTGGTGGTTATGATGTTGGACAAGCAACCCCACAAATCGTGGCCCCTGGCGGGATGTTATGGCCCCGCCCACCTGAACAGTGACGTAATTGGCTCGCCGCATCCGCCGGGAGGAGAGAGAATACTGCGGTGGGGGCTGTGAAATCCTGGCCCGTGTGTTCAAATCCCACCATGTGGCAACAGTTTGCCACCAGCTTTCTCCACTCAATTTCCTTGCCCGCGCCTCTGTTTTAGTTCTAACCTGTGTTTCTTTGCCAATGTCAGAACTGATGTTCGCATGCTTTCCAGCTCTCACACAGTGGGGATATTCTTTTATTCAGAGGTACAGTAGCTGCTGGTATCTGGACCCCTTGTTGGAAAATAAATGACAAAGCCAATGGCGGTTACTTTTTTTGTTAAATCACCAAACTGCATATTTACAATAGCTTCATCTTTATTCAGTTCTATGAATGGTCTGGAGGGATATTTCACTTTTGTCTGTCTTTTTAGACTGGAGCTGGATAAACTGCCTGATGGTTACACTTGCGATGTCATTGGACTCGTCACCTTTGTGGGAAGATGTCAGAGAGTAAGAAGGGAAGGTAATCTTTCAGAGTGTCAATGCTGAGGGAAATTCAGCTTCATGACAATCATTAAAAGTCTGCTTAACTTGCTTCCCCCTTTATCCTGACACAGATGGCAGTGAAAATTTCTACCTGTACCGCTGGGTTCATGCTGTGGATGGCAGCACTGAGCAACCTTTTGTCCTTGAACTGTTTGCAACTTCACAGCCAGAAACGTTTCAACAGATTCACCCGAGTAAGTAATGTTTTCCCTTTCGGTAATTAAGTTACTTAACCGACTAGAGTACCAACAAGAGCGATGTACATCTATATGGTGCCTTTAGCAATAATTTGCATCGCCCCTTAACAACAACAACAACTTATATTTATTTTAAAGCGAGAAACTACAGAGGCTGGAAACAGAAAATGGTGGAAATTCTCAGTTGATCGGGCAGCTCCTGTGGAGAGAGAAACCGAGTTAACGTCTCGGGTGTTCACCTTTTATCAGAACTGAGAAAAGTCTGAGAAAATGTCATCGACCCGAAACCCACTTTCTCTCTCCACAGAGGCTGCCAGACCTGCTGAGTGTCTCCAGTATTTTCAGTTTTGGCTGACATTTACATATTATCTTTAATGAGAACTTGTTTTTATGGAAATCCTTAACGAAAACGGGTTACATGAGTATGTGGGTCTCAGACGGTGTTGCACACTGGAGGGTCAAGGCTTATGTAGTCTTGATAGGTTAATCTCAGCACACTCAAAGCTGATCCTAACACAGCCTGTATAACAGCAGAGATTATAAATTAACGGAATAAAGTGGGTAACTTTTAAATTTGAAGAGGATGCATTATTTTGCTTTAACACTGTGCAGGCAAATTCAAATCTCAAACCCATGGCCACATGCACAATCGTTCACACAGAACAACGAGGAACATCGCAGCCAAGCTTGTATGTATGACACAAAACCTGCCATCAGCCCTGTCACAGAGTAATCGGATGTAGGGGTGTGGAGAACTAATTCATGGAGCGGCAGGCATCATATTTCACCCCTCTTTCATTTTTACTTGGTTCTGTTGAAGGGTCATTCCGACTCGAAACATTAACTGTGTGCCTCTCCGCAGATGCTGTCAGACCTGCTGAGTTTTTCCAGGTATTTTTGTTTTTGTTTTGGATTTCCAGCATCCGCAGTTTTTTTGCTTTTATCTCAGTGCATGAAGAACCTAACTGAGCAACAGAAACTTTTTTTATTTATTTATTCGTTCTTGGGAAGTGGGCATCGCTGGCTAGGCCAGCATTTATTGACCTTCCCATTGCATTTAAGAGTCAAGCACATGTAGGCCAGACCAGGTAAGGGCAGCAGATTTCCTTCCATAAAGGGGGCATTAGTGAGCCAGATGGGTTTTTACAACAATTGACAATTGTTTCATGGTCACCGCTAGACTTTTTATTTAATTCCAGATTTTTATTAAATTCAAATTCTACCATTTGCCAAGGTCGCCAAAGTATTACCCTGAGTCTCTGGATTACCAATCTAGTGACAATACCACCAAGCCACCACCTCCCCATATTAATAATTTCCAATAATACCAATTTAATAATTTCATAGAGAAATTGGACCATCAGTAACAAGTACCAGTGAATTAATGAATTAATAAAATTGCAGTCCATGCCCCCCTTGCATTCCCTAGGCATTGAGCACAAAAATCAAGCTGACACTCCAGTGCAGTACTGAGGGAGTGCTGCAATGTTGGGGGTGCTGTGTATCAGCTAATACATTGAACTGAGGCCCCATCTGCTCTTTCAAGTGGTCATAAAACAACCCACAGTACCATTTTGAAGGAGAGCAGGAGAATTATCTCCAGTGTCCTAGCCGATATTTATCCCAAAAAACGGGTTGTCCAGCCGTGATCTTGTTGCTGTTTGTGGGAGCTTGCTGTGCACAGATTGACTGCCACATTCCCTACATTATAACAGTGACTACACTTCAAAAGAAAGCAAGCTGTAAAATGTTTTAGAATGCCCTGTGGTCATGAAAAATGCTGCATAAATGCAAATCAATCTTTCTTATTTTCTTGCTACTAATTCACTAACCAGTGAAACAATAATAACTTATCCTTTCAAAAACCATTCATGATTTTGTAAACTTCTATCATGTCATCCCTTAGCCTTCTCCGTTGGGAAATAAAAGATACAATCCTTTGAGCCTTTCTACACAACTATCTGTTCTAATGATGAATAAATCTTCCCTGTTCTCTTTTCCCTGGTTGTAATCTCCCTCCTGTGATGGGATATTCACAGAAGCTAGCAGTATTTCGTCTGTGGCCTGACCAGTCTCTTGTACAAATTTGCCTTGATCATAATTGTTTTACATTCAGTGGCCCAATCTGTAAAACCCACATTCCCACTCGCCTCTTTCCTTGTCATCTTTTTGACCTGTATTCACACCATTTAAAATGGAGGAGATTGTGGCACAGTGATAATGTCACTCGACTAAGTAATCCAGGTGCCCAGGCTAATGCTCTGGGGGCATGGGTTCAGATCCCACCACAGCAGCTAGTGGGAGTTTGAATTCCAATTATTAAATCTGGAATTATAAAGCTAGTCTCGGTAATGGTGACCATGACAACTATCATCGATGGTTGTTAAAAACCCATCCGGCTCACTAATGCCCTTATAGGAAAGGAAATCTGCCATCTGCTCCTGGTCTGGCCTACATAGCACTCTGGTTGACTCTTAATTGCCCTCTGAAATGGTCTTTCAAGTCACTCCGTTCAGGGGCAATTAGAGATGGGCAACAAATGCTGGCTTTGCCAGCGGTGGCCACTTCCCATGAAAAGATAAAGAGAACAAAAGTTCTTTAGCGTCTGCCCTGATCTCTTGAAAATTATGCTATATAATAAGTCATGCCTTTTTATTTACCCTCCCCAAAATGTAACATCATTGGTTTCTCTGCTTGGAGCTACACCCACCAGTGATCTCCCCGGCCCACTGTACTCTGGCACCACCTGCATCCCTCCTCAAATGTGTTGGTAATTTGTTCACTCCCACCTCATACTTTGAGGTCTGTGTAGCAAACTGCTTCACCGCTCTATCCTCCTTTAAGACACTGATTGAAACCCACCTCTTTGACCAAGCCTTTCCCAAACCTGTCCCAATAATTCTTTCTTTGAGTTAGCGTCAATCGAAATCTGGTTTACGGCCTTATGATGTTCTTTGGGCCGTTTTACTGCTATGTTTTAAAGGTGCTATGTGAATGCAAGTTCATGATGGTACTTAGATCCAGGAAAATTAACTCCAAGCTATACTGCTGTTTCCGTGGATGGTGAGTGGGAGCTCATATGAACATTGAGAAAAAGGGAGTTTTTGGTTTTTCTGAACTTTTTGGCCCATACTCCATAACCTGAATACGGGAGAGCTGACAGCCAAACCTATGTCCCTGACAGCACAGCCTTTCAAACAAGTATTTCTGTCAGGTTAAAGAAGAGCAACCCTATTGTTTCCCTCAGCAAATTCAGTTGCGGTCCCATCTGCAGTCCTCTGAAGCCAACGTAAAACACCCCATGGCACTGTTTCAAAGAAGAACAGGAGAGTACTCCTGGTGCCCTCGCCAATAATTGTCCCTCAAACAACATCTCTAACAGTATAGATTATCCAGTCAGTATAACATTGGCTACCACATTTCCTTCGTTACAATACTCTGGTGCTCCTGATAGGCTGTATACACAGGAGTCTATCTACTTACGGGCAAATACTTCTCTCTTGCAGTGACCTACTTGGTTTGCACCCAGATGAGGGTAGTTCGAGAGCTCCGACCTGGGGGAGCAATTGCCAATGTTCCCTACCTTACAACCTCCAATGAAAGCCAGCTATCTATCTCAGGTTGGTTATGTCATCTTTCGTTCTCTGTGCATATGTGAGAAGCTTTCACCATTTCAAGAGGTGTGGCCTTTGGCCTGGCAAGCCAATCGTTTGTGTTTAAGAAGACAGCCCTCCAAGGCCACCACCATCTCCAGGGCAATTAAGGATGGGCAATAAGTGCTGACCTTACCAGTGATACCCACATCCTGTGACTGAACAAAAAAAAAAGAGCTTGGATGCTACCACAAGTTAATTTTGATACTTTCCATTTTAAAGTCCGTTATTCAGAATTCCATATGTGAATTTCTTGGACACATGTGGCACAGAAGGAGACCATTTGGCCCATTGTGCCTGTGCCAGCACTTAGAGCTGTCCATATAGTCCCACCACCCCCCCCCAATCTTTCCCCATAACCCTCCGAATTTTCTCTTTTGAAGTATTTATCCAATACCCTTTTGAAACTTACTATTGGGGAAGAATTTTCACCCCATCGAGGGGGTGGGGGGGTGGGGAGTGCAGAAGCGGATGCAGGCAGGAGTGCCTCCGATCGGCACCCCCGATCAGGGGCGCGCCGCCATTTTACGTGGTCAGGCCAATTAAGGCCCGTCAAGCGTGACGTCCGCCAGGAAGTGCTATGCGCTCCCTGTCCGGGCGGGGTGGGGAGCATCCCTCAGCCAGGAGTGCGCTCTTTTGTGCATGTGTGCAACAGAGCGCATTCGTCTTCCTGAGGCTAAGTGCTGCCTCAGGGAAATCGGCGCCAAACTTAAAAATGGTGAAGGGGCAAAAATAAAATTTCCCTGTCACGGCCCCTCATGTGATACTGTCACATGAGTTGGGACATGTCCATCACTTTTAATCAAACCTTTATTAAATTTTTAAAAACCCTCATGAAACCACATCCCGCCCATGGATGAGGTTTCATACTTTTTCTAAAGCCCGCCAAGGCTCCCGGCCTGTGCACCAACCTTAAGGTTGGACGGGCAGGTCCATTAATTACTTCAGTTACTTTTTAAATGGCCTCAATTGGTCGTTGACAGGTCGGTGGGTGCACAGTTGATTCGGCTGTGCCCCCGCTGACCTGAAAATTGAAATGACGCGGGATGACTTCGGGAGTTCCGCCCAAAAAGTAAATAAATTTTCTTTATCTCACCCCTGGGCCTTTTGCCAATTCCCTTTTGGCCTTTTGATGTTGGGAATTCAATCAAACAAGGTGTATTGGTACGGTGAAGAGGACAAAGAATATCCAATATATCCTGCATGTGGGCTGTGCATCTTTTTCTCTGTAAACGGTACTGGGCTAATTCTGAAGAATGATTTTTCCTCAACCTTTAATGAACCTGAAGTCTGCCAATAACTGTGCTGTCTTTAAACTGTGACTCAGCTGTCTGTATCATTCTGCAGCGATGACTATTTGAATCAGCCTCATTTTATCGTGACTTTATACTGTCCTTTTCACTGCTCTTCTGTTTAGAAAGTGCAGCATGTATAAATATATAAAAAATAAATGAAAGAACCCTGTAATTTAATCATAGAATTCAAATGACTCAGAATCCATTTGAGCTTCCCTCTGGTGGGGCCCTGTTGTCATTTGAAACCTGGAGGAGTAAATTATAGGCTAATTATTCCCATTCATCCATAATCCTCTATATTTCCAAAAGGCCGGTCTCCTGCTCAACAATGAAGTTTTGAAAACTATGAAATGCACCAGTAAAAGAGTGCTGAAAGCTTTAGGAATTAATCAATTTTGCTTGAAGTTTTGCCTATATTGATGAGCCCAAGTAATTGTGCATGAATAATTATCCATAGTTGGTTATATCCTTCGCCTCCTCCTATTTCTCATCTACATGCTGCTCTTTGGTCGACATCATCTGAAAACACAGAAGTTGTTTCCATATGAACGATACCCAGCTGCTCCTCAAACCACCCCCACGGCTCCCCACACACACACACACACACACACACACACACACACACCCCCTCCCCGCCCCCCTCAGTTGCTAAATTATCAGACTAATTTTTTTGACATCCAGTACTGAAAGAACAGAAATTTAATCCAAGTAATTACTGGGAAGACCGAAGCCATTGTCTTTGGTCCTCCCTACGAGCTCTGTTACTTAGCTCCGAAAGCCATCCCTCTCCCTAGCAACTGTCTGAGGCTGAACCACACTGCTTGCAAACTTATTGTCAAGTTTGATCCCAAGATGACCACTTAACTGTGCTGTTACGGAGATTGTCTATTTCAGGCTCCATGACATTGCCTGACTCTACCCCGATGTCAGCTCCTCCGCTGCTGAAATCCTCATCCACACCTTCCCTACCTCTAGACTCAACTATTCGAACAGACTCCTAGCTGGCTTCCCACATTCTACCTGCTGTAAACTTGAACTCATCTATAACTCTGCTGCCCATTTTCTAACCCACACCAAGTCCTGTTCCCCTATCATCCCTGTGCTCATTAACTTACATTGGCTCTTGGTCATGCAACACCTTAATTTTAAGATTCACGTTCTTGTTTCCAAATTCCTCAAAGGCCTCGCCTTTCCCTTTGCTCACGTAATTCTGGCCTCAAATTCTCCTGATTTAAATTGCTCTACCATTGGTGGCCATGTCTTCAGCTACCTGGGCCTTCAGCTCTGAAATTCCCCCTTTGCCTTTCTTTAAGACACTTCTTATAACCTATCTGTTTGATAAAGCTTTTGTCCATCTGCTCTAATATTGTCTAATGTGATTTGGTGTCAAATTTTGCTTTCTACTGCTCCTGTAAAGTGCGTTGGGATGTTTTCCTTCTGTTAAAGATACTATGTAAGTACAGATTGTTGTAGAAGCTGCCAGTTGGTAGCTTTGACAGAATCTCACAGCACAGGAGCAGACCATTCAGCCCATCATATGCATGCCAGCTCTTTGAAGGAGTTATCCAATTAGTCCCACTTCCCCCACTCTTGCGTGATAGCCCCAAAAAATGTTTCCTTTTCAAATCTGCATCCAATTCACTTTTGAAAGTTACTATTGAAGCTGCTTCTCAGACAGTGCACTCTAGGTCAAAACATGCTAGGTAAAACAAAATTTAAAAAAATACTCACCTCACCCCCCCCTGTTCCTTTTGTTTATTTTGAAGGAGCGTTCTCTTGTTGCTCACACTCCTGCCATTGGAAACACCATCTTCCTATCCAAAACCCCACATAATTTTGAACATCTCTAATTAAATCTACCCTTAACCTCCTCTGCTCTAAGGAGAACAATCCCAGCTTCTCGAGTGTCTCTATGTAACTGAAGTCCCTAATCCCTGGTACCATTCTCGTAAACCTCCTCCGCGTCTTCCTTGCGGAAAAGGAGAAAACATTTGCAGGGCTATGGGGAAAGAGCAGGGGAGTGGAAGTAATTGGATAGCTCTTTCAAAGAGGTGGCACAGGACCAATGGGCCAAATGGTCTCCTGAGCACACTTTGATCCTGAGACAAGGAGCCTGTTTGTTATGCATGCTGCTCTGTTGACGATGGGGATGTTAACACTGCAAGTTAATAGTAGTTCTGCAAAGTGCAATGCTGTTATTACACTCAACTCCTTGGTCTCATTCTGATGACACCTCTCCCTTGATTTTCAGGGCATCACAAAGGACAACCGTACACACAGAATCCAAAAGTACAGAGCTTCATTCGGTGGATAAAAGGACAGCATGAGAAAGATGTGATGAAGAGGTCTGTAATGGGTGGCTACTATTCCTTCCCTCCAGCCCCCAACCTATTTCAGGATTACTGTAAAAATCTGGATGGTAAGACTCGCTGCACGTTGGATTCCCTCTGCAGTGCCTAGGGACTTCCTGTCGCATTGAATTAACTTTATTGAGGAAAACGGGATAATGCAGAGATCAAGTGCAGTAGATCACCCAACTTAGCCGCTCTGCGTACTACACTTCCTTTCCACTCTGTTATAGCTACATGGGGAGGGGTAAAATGACCAGAAAAGGGTTTTTTGTGAATTTAGAGAGGATGTGCTTTGCCAATACTGCTTCAGTACCACTATTTACACTGTCAGATTGTTTTGTTTTTCCCCTTTATTCTTTCATGGGATGTTATTGGCAAGGCCAGCAGTTGTTGCCTATCCCAAATTGCCCTGGAGTGCCTTGCTAGGCCATTTCAAAGGGCAGTTAAGAGTCAACCACATTGCTGTGTGTCTGGAGTCACATGTCGGCCAGACCAGGTAAGGGTGGCTTAGTGAGCCAGATTGTTTGTTTACGACAGTCGATGATAGTTTCACGGCCACCGTCACTGAGACTCACTTTATATTCCAGATTTGTTAACTGAATTCAAATTCCACCAGCTGCCATGGTGGGATTTGAACCCATGCCTCCAGAGCAGGGAGGATTGCTAGTCCAGCGACATTACCACTATGCCACTGTCTCCCCACCGTAAATAATTAGTCAGCCAGGTTTTCTTAGGTTAAGCAAAAAACAGAATACGTTTATTGAAACCATTTCCTGAATTAGGTAGTTGTCTTATTAGGTAAATTGAACCCATTCAAAACGTCGTACACATTTGCCTGGGCACCACACACACACACACACACACACACACACACACTAACATCCCCAGCCCCACCCCCACACCCCCACCATGGGTACAGATGGCAAAATAATAGGGTGGCTTAAGGATTTTTTGCAGTTGGTGAAGAAGATAATACAAAGGAGTATATGGTTAGCTGTCCTTTGACTAATCTTAATGCAGTGATTCCATGCTGCGGCCATTTTGTTCAGTTCTCTTCCTGGCTATAGTTGTATCGAGCAGATTTCCACATTTTATCCCCAAAAGATCTTGGTTTGCAGTAGATTTCTCTTTTCAGAATGCTTACTTTGCAAATCCAGGCACAATACTTAAGAGAGAGAGAGAGCGATTGGGTAAACAACTTTTGCCAGCCTGTTTTCAGTCCTGCATTCTGAACTCTGTTTTGTAACACCTCCCATTAAAGTGTCTTGCTGGCTGTATATTCCAGTTAAATTCTATTAATCCATGTCTGTTGCAGTCAATGCTTTTAGAACAAGTAATTTCACTTTGATGTCTGATTTCAGAAACTTTTGAAAAATTTCAGGATAGTGCAAAGCCAACAGGAGACGGAATCTTTCATGCTCCCCAGGGGGTTGTGTGTCTGATCTTTTTCATCCCGCTTGGTGGAATGCATGATGTAGCCATCTGGCAGCCTCCATTGTCTTAAGAGATTTTTTTTAAAAAATCCAGCCAGAAAAAGAAAAATTAGAAATTGTACCTTTTTCTTAAACAAAGCACATTCTTGCAACAACTCCCATTTGAATCTTCCATGTGTCTTATTAAGACCCAATTTTCAGATGAGACATTAAACTGTCCTTTCAGGTGGACACACAATCCCATGGCACTATTTCGAAGAAGAGCAGGGGAAATATCCCTGGTGTCACATGTAGGCCAGACCAGGCAAGGACATTACCGGATGGGATTTTGCAACAATCGGCAATGGTTTCATGGTCATCATCATAATTCCAGATTTTTATTGAACTCAAATTTCACCATCTGCCATGGTGGGATTCGAACCCAGGTCCCCAGAGCATTACCCTGGATCTCTGGAATACTAGTCCAGTGACAATACCATTATGCCACTACCTCCTGCTAAATGTTACCATTCCCATTTATTATTCACATGAAACTGATTACTGGTGTTGTCATATACATTTTATTAATGTACCATTTTAGATAGATAGATTATTAATAGGAAACCTGAGTGAATCCTGTCACCAATGAGGAAGGCTGTAATTATGCTTTGAAACAGTAGAAAGTCAGAATGTGACTTTGCAGCAGATAATGTTTTACTTACTTATTTTATTAGTGCTTAGATTTACTTTTAGGGTGTTTGTGGTTTAATCTCATATCTATAATGAGTTTTAATTCTCCAGCCACAGCTCCCTTCACCTCCATCAGTGAACTGAAGAAGGAGATTGAAAGCCTGCATTACAGAGAGCACAGGCGGATTATCCTTCAGGGAACCATTGCTGCTGTTGGATACGTTTGTCACACAGGCTCAGCTGAAAGGCTGTGTGTGAAGCCAGTGCTGGTACGAGAAGTTACCTTCAATCAACTTGAGCGCTAGAGTTGTGTCAGGACTTGCTTTTCCTCCGGTGATGTTTTTGTAACCGCTGTTGACAATCATGTCCTTCGAATAGGTGAACTGGCTCTTTTTTGTATAAGTTCTAACCTTTCACAGGATGTGGGCATCGCTGGCAAGGCCAGCATTTATGGTCCATCCATAGTTGCCCTTGAGAAGGTGGTGGTGAGCTGCCTTCTTGAACCGCTGCAGTCCATGTAGTGTAGGCATACCCACAGTGCTGTTAGGAAGGGAGTACCAGGATTTTGACCCAACGATAGTGAAGGAACGGAAACACATTTCCAAGTCAGGGTAGTATGTGGTTTGGAGGGAAACTTGCAAGTAATGGTGTTCCCATGCATCAGCTGCCCTTGCCCTTCTAAGTGGTAGAGGTCATGGGCTTGGAAAGTACTGTGGAAGGAACCTTGGTGAGCCGCTGCAGTGCATCTTGTCTATGGTACACACACTGCTGCTACTGTGAGTCGGTGATGGATGGGGTGCAAATCAAGCAGGTTGCTTTGTCCTGTATGGTGTCAAGCTCCTTGAGTGTTGTTGAAGCCGCCCTCATCCAGGCAAGGGGAGAGTGTTCCATCACACTCCTGACTTGTGCCTTCTAGATAGTGAACAGCCTTTGGGGAGTCAGGAGGTGAATTTCCCGTCACAGAATTCCCAGCCTCCAACCTGCCCTTGTGGCCACAGTATTTATGTGGCTAGTCCAGTTCAGTTTCTGATCAATGGTAACCCCCAGGACGTTGATAGTGAGGGATTCAGTGATGATAATTTGGAGGGGAATAGTGAGATTCTCTATTGTTGGAGATAGTCAATTGCCTGACATTTGTGTGGCACAAATGTTGCTTGCCACTTTATCAGCCCAAACCTGAATGATGTCTAAGTCTTGCTGCATGTGGACGAGGACTGCTTCAGTACCTGAGGAGTGGTGAATGGTGCTGAACATTGTTCAATCCCTGAAGTTGCTTTTATGGTGTCACCATGACTGGCCTTGTCAGCATTTAAGCACCAGCCCATGTTTTTCACACATCATGTTAACTCTTATCTCTAATCTATTAAAATCTTCCACATAGGGAACACATCCTGTCTACACTGATGTTACTTCCTCTGTCACACTTTACATGGCAGCACTTATAATAGGTAAACCCAGTGTTCAGGGGCAACATTTTACAATGAGAAAGGCCAGTGTCTTGAGTTACATGTCACACTGCAAATATGGACCTCCAACCAGTAAATGTCACTGTTGCATGAGTTAGCTAGGCCAGCCCATCATTTAACTTTTCATCAATCCCCCACCCCACCGCCTCTGCCCCCAACATTTTCAAATCTTTTTAGCTAATTTTCAGGGTTTCAATCCAATCCACCCAGGATCCCCTCTGCCCAATCTACCGACTGCCTGATTATTATTTTCACCCTGGGCCACAACTTGCCCACCTTCCCCCAGTCCACATTATTTTGGGTTTGGCTGGAGTTTAACATTGGGGCCTACTCTTTTGACCTCCTTTATTAGCAGTTTTCTTGAGAAATGGATGGCCCAGGTATGCAGTCAGACGAATAACCTTAAATTTATTCTCATTACAAACAGGGGGCTCGAAACGGCTTGGACCCGGCCCTGCAGAAAGACGATGCTTTTGCAGCCTCATCTTCAGCACCAGTCAGACTTGACGGGGAAGGTCCAGAGGAAGGCACCAGTGTGAGCCGGCCAACAGAGGCGCTTCATGTAGATCCAGTGAGGCACCATCCGAGGCAGTCATCGCCAGTGCTGAATTGCTACTGGTTAAGGTATTGCACTGAAGCAAAGTGGCCTATTCAGGAAGGGTGATGTGTTCAGTATATTGTGCCTGTCAAAGGGGACGGCGCAGTGGACTGGACTCATCTCACTTTGAGGATGTAAACTCGTGTCACACCACAGGACAGAGCCCTTACGGTGACAAATTGTGAGCAGTCTTAACTAACCATCTTGTGGGGGCAAGTCCACAGCACAAATCTCAACTTCAACACAAGTTGACATCAACCTTCAAGTTGGGAAAGTCAAGAGTGCCTGGCCCATGCTGCACTGCTAATTTGGGTTGGTTTGACCTGGGACGCCTCATTTGATGGGCACAAAATTAAAATACAACCTGAGACACTTTTTCACGAGTATAAAGAGGAGTAAATAAATAAGGGCCATCTGCTTTTGCATTTTTTTTTTAAAAAAGGAGCATTTCTATCTAATCGCAATCACTTCTTCTGAAGAACCTTTCTTTCCCTGTTGAGCATTGCTCAGGTAGATTTAACAAGGTTGCCAACACTCCAGGATTGGGCTGGAGTCTCCAGGAATTGCAGCTCAATCTCCTGGACGCTGCTGCAAGAAAATCCTGGAGAAAAGTCCTAGAGGCATCAGAAAAAGAAAGGGTATTTATTTGTTTTTTTTTTCATTTTCCTTAAAAACCTTTGCTTATTACTTTAAAAATAATGAAGGTGGAATAAGGTTGGCAGGATGGTCAGAGCTGAGGGGCCACGTGATAAGACATTCAGGAATATGCCCAGCCAGAGGTGGCAACCCTACTTAACGCCCCGGCCTTAAGCTAATGTGTGGATCAACTGCACTTTACAGAGACTTTATCACTTGTTGTCAATAGCGATGAAATTCAGGCGTTTTCTTCCATAGGCAGTTGGTCGCTCCTGAGTGTCGGTTTTGTGGTCAGGTGGAAATTTGAAAGTGTACCTCCATGTCACACATCATTGCTGGCAGGACAGGTTCCCAATATCCCTCCAGCCTCAGCCACCAAAACTCTGACACTGGATGAAGTCTTCTAATGGACTATCTCATTTGTATATTCCTTTCCCGTGTCCCTGTCCTCTTCTCATTGTCTCCTTGTGGAAGAAAACAAAAGAAAGATCCTGCATTTATATAGCACCTTAACTACAGAATGTCCCAAAGCATTTCACAGCCAATGAAGTGCTTTTTGAACTGTAGTCGCTGTTGTAATACAGCCACTTTGTGCACAGCAAGGTCCCACAAACAGCATTGTGATAGTTGCTGGGTAACCTGTTTTAGTGACGTTCACTGAATCACAGTGCAGAAGAGGCCCTTTGGCCCATTGAGTCTTCTCCGACACATGAGAAACACCTGACCTACCTACCTAATCCCATTTACCAGCACTTGGCCCATAGCCCTGAATGTTATGACATGCCAAGTGCTCATTCAGGTACTTTTTAAAGGATGTGAGGCAACCCGCCTCCACCACCCTCCCAGGCAGTGCATTCCAGACCATCAGCACCCTCTAGGTAAAAAAGTTTTTCCTCACATCCCCACTAAACCTCCTGCCCCTCACCTTGAACTTATGCCCCCTTGTGACTGACCCTTCAACTAAGGGGAACAGCTGCTCCCTGTCCATGACCCTCATAATCTTGTCCACCTCAATCAGGTCGCCCCTCAGTCTTCTCTGCTCCAATGAAAACAACCTAAGTCAACCCAACCTCTCTTCATAACTTAAATGTTTCATCCCAGGCAACATCCTGGTGAATCTCCTCTGCAATCCCTTCCAGTGCAATCATATCCATCCTATAATGTGGTGATCAGAACTGCACACAGTACTCCAGCTGTGGCCTCACCGAGGTTCTATACAACTCCAACATGACCTCTCTACTTTTGTAATCTATGCCTCAATTGATAAAGGCAAGTGTCCCATATGCCTTTTTCACCATCCCACCAACATGCCCCTCTACCTTCAGAGATCTGTGGACAAACACACCAAGGTCCCTTTGTTCCTCAGAACTTCCTGGTGCCATGCCATTCATTGAATACTTCCTTGTCAAATTACTCCTACCAAACTGTATCACCTCACACTTTGCAGGGTTAAATTCCATATGCCACTTATCTGCCCATTTGACCATCCTGTCTATATCTTACTGTAGCCCAAGGCACTCAACCTCACTGTTAACCACCCGGCCAATCTTTGTGTCATCTGCAAACTTACTAATCCTACCCCCCACATAGTCATCCATGTCGTTTATATAAATGACAACTAATAAGGGACCGAGCACAGATCCCTGTGGTACACCACTGGACACTGGCTTCCAGTCACTAAAGCATCCTTCTGTCATCACCTTCTGCCTCCTACAACTAAGCCAATTTTGAATCCACCTTATCAAATTACCCTGTAACCCATGTGCCTTTGTCTTCTTTATAAGTCTCCCATGTGGGACCTTGTCAAAGGCTTTGCTGAAATCCATATAAACTACATCAACTGCACTACCCTCATCTACACACTTGGTCACCTCAAAAAATTCAATCAAACTTGTTTGGCATGACCTCCCTCTGACAAAGCCATGCTGATTATCCCTGATCAGACCTTGCCTCTCCAAGTGGAGATAGATTCTTTCCTTCAGAATTTTCTCCAATAGTTTGCCTACCACTGACGTGAGACTCAGTGGCCTGTAGTTCCCTGGCTTATCTCTACAACCCTTCTTAAATAGCGGAACCACATTAGCTGTTGGCCAATCCTCTGGCACCTCCCCCGTTGCCAGAGAGGAATTAAAAATTTGGGTCAGAGCCCCTGCGATCTCCTCCTTTGCCTCCCTCAGCAGTCTGGGACACATCATCCAGACCTGGAGATTTGTCCACTTTTAAGCCTGCCGATAGCTCCAATACCTTATCACTCCCTGTATCAATTTGCTTAAGAACCTCGCAGTCACTCTCCCCGAGTTTGATACCTTCATCCTCATTCTCTTGGGTGAAGATGGATGTGAAGAATTCATTCAACACTCTAGCGATGTCATCTGGCTCCACCCATAGATTGTCCCTTGGTCCCGAATGGGCCCTACTCTTTCCCTGGTTATCCTCTTCCCATTGATATACTTATAGAATATCTTGGGATTTTTCCCTACTTTAGCAGCCAGAGCTTTCTCATATTCCCTCTTTGCTCTCCTAATTGCTTTCTTAAGCTCCACCCTGCAATTTCTGTGCTCCACTAATGCCTCTGCTGATTTGCTTTCTTTGTACCTGCTAAAAGCCTCTCTTTTCCTTCTCATCGTATCCTGAATATCTCTGGTCATCCATGGTTCTCTGGGCTTGTTACTCCTTCCTATCACCCTAGAAGGAACATGTTGAGCCTGTACCCTCCCCATTTCTTTTTTGAACACCCCCCACTGCTCCTCTGTAGATTTCCCCACAAGTAGCTGTTCCCAGAGGAACAACACCTCATCTTCCGACTAGGGACTTTACAGCCTTCCGGACTGAATATTGAATTCAACAACTTTAGGTCGTGAGCTCCCTCCCCCATCCCCACCCCCTTTCTGTTTCCCCCTTCCTCTTTTTTTTCCCAATAAATTATAAAGATTTTCCTTTTCCCACCTATTTCCATTATATAAAAAAAAAATATAAAAAAAAAATAAAAAAAAATAAATAAAAAAAAACCCACTAGAGCTATACCTTGAGTGCCCTACCATCCATTCTTAATTTGCACATTCGTTTAGATAATATCACCAACTTTAACTTTAACACCTATGTGTTCTATTGTACTATTGTGGTTGACATCTTTTGATGATCTGCTTCTATCACTGCTTGTTTGTCCCTACAACCACACCAACCCCCTCCACCTCTCTGTCTCTCTATCTCTCCGCCCCCCACACACACACCTTAAACCAGCTTATATTTCAGCTCTTTCCTGGACTCGAACTCAAGTTCTGTCGAAGGGTCATGAGGACTCGAAACGTCAACTCTTTTCTTCTCCGCCGATGCTGCCAGACCTGCTGAGTTTTTCCAGGTAATTCTGTTTTTGTTTTGGACTTCCAGCATCCGCAGTTTTTTTGTTTTTACCTTGGCCAGATCCTGCCTTATTTTACTAAAATCCACTCTCCCCCAATCCAAAACATTTTTTTTCAACTTATCGATTTCTTTGTCCGTAACAAGCTTAAACTGTACCATGTTGTGGTCGCTGTCACTAAAATGCTCCCCCACCACCACCTCAGCCACCTGTCTGGCTTCGTTCCCCAGAATTAGGTCCAGCAAAGCACTGTCCCTTGTTGGACCCTCTACATATTGACCTAAAAAGTTCTCCTGTACACATTTCAAGAAATCCACTCCATCCAAGCCCTTAGCACTATGTCTATCCCAATTAATATTGGGAAAATTGAAATCACCTAATATAATTACCCTATTGTTATTGTTTTTACACACCTCCACAAATTGTGCACATATTTGTTCCTCAATTTCCTGCTGACTATCTGGGGGTCGATAATAAACACCTAATAATGTGGTTGCCTCTTTTTTATTCCTAAGCTCTACCCACAAAGCTTCATTTGATGCCCCCTCCAAGATACCATCTCTCCTTACTGCAGTAACGGACTCCTTAACTAATAATGCAATGCCTCCTCCTCTTTTACCCCCTCCCCTCTCTTGCCTGAAGATTCTATATCCCCGAATGTTGAGTTGCCAATCCTGCCCTTCCCTCAACCATGTCTCAGTGATGGCTACTGTATCACAAGTCCACATGTCAATTCTCACCCTTAACTCGTCCGTTTTACCTGTAATACCCCTGGCATTAAAGTAGAGGCCATCAAGCCTTGCCTTACTCCTCTGAAGTTAAAGACAGCGGTACTCCCTCTGACTTGATTGTTTTCCTGTATTATGATGTGTCCCTATTCTGCTAACATTCTGTGTTCCTTCCCCCTGCCAAATTAGCTTAAATTCCTCCCAACAGCACTAGCAAACATGCCCACAAGGACGTTAGCCCCACTCTGGTTCAGATGTAGACCTGCTTGTACAGGTCCCACCTTCCCCAGAAACAGCCCCATTGATCCAGGAATCTAAAACCCTCCCTCCTGCACCAACTCTTAAGCCGTGTATTCATCAGTGCTATTCTCCTGCTATTCTGAGCTCGCTAGCATGTGGCACTGGGAGTAATCCAAAGATTACAACCCGAGAGGTCTTGCTTTTTAGTCTACTACCTAACTCCCTGAATTCTTGATGCAAGACCTCATCCCTCTTTCTACTTATGTCATTGGTACCAACGTGTACCATGACCTCTGCCTTATCACCCTCCCCCTTCAGGATGCCCTGCAGCTGTTCAGTGACATCCCGGACCCTGGCACCAGGGAGGCAACATATCATCCTGGAGTCACGTTGATGGCCACAGCGCCTATCTGTTCCCCTGACTATAGAATCCCCTATTACTATTGCTCTTCCTCTCTTTCCCCCCTGCTCCTGTACAGACAGGCTGCTTTTGGTGCCAGAAGCTTGGCTCTGTCCGCACTCCCTGGCGGAACCAGCACCCTCACCAGCCTCCAAAACGGAATACCGATTTGCGAGCGGGACCCCAGGGGACTCCTGAACTGCCTGCCTGTTTTTCTTGGACTGTCTGGTGGTCACCCATTCCCTTCCTTCCTCGAGTCCTTTCATCTGCGGTGTGACCACTTCTCTAAACATGCTATCTATGATGCTCTCAGACTCACAGATGCTCCATAGTGTCCCCAGCCGCCGTTCCAGCTCTGAGACCTGAGCTTCCAGGAGCTGCAGCTGGACACGCTTCCTGCACACATGCTGGTCCCGGGCACTGGAAATGTTCCCGGCTTCCCACATGGAGCACGAGGATCACACCACGGCTTTGAGCTCTCCTGCCATGACTTATCCCTTTAAATTAAACCTTTTAAGTCAATTACTCAAGGGCCCTTCTTTCCTGATCCTAGTTACTGCAGGGTATACAAACTGTAAACCACAAAAAGACCTTAAACTATAAGCGATTAAAGTAGTAAATACCTTACCCACTACTTACCAGTGATTCCTTTCCCTTGTTGTCTCTACCATTGCAGTACGCTCTGAATATTTAAGAAGTTGGATAGCAAGGAAAAAATGCAAAGAACACCTCGTCCCCTATGCACCGAATTCCTGCTTTGCACCAGATTCTGAATACCCACTCTGGCTGTGCCCTACTCAGGATGTGCTCGCTCTACTGCTCCTGTGCAAGCACACTGTAGCCTGCTTCCAGATAGTCACTTTCTTAAATAGAGCTGACTTGACTCACCACTAGTTAAGCTTCAAAGTAATTAACCCCTATTCAGGCCCTAATCATTCCATGTTGGTAGAGAGGTAACGATTGGCCTTCTCTCCTTCCAAAAAGACGAGTCCTCATTTGAATGTCTCATCTGAGACACGACACCTCCAACAATGCAGCAGTCTCTCAATACTGCATGGGCAATATCAGCTGAGATTTTATGCTCAGATCTCTGGAGTGGAACTTGTGCCCACAATTTTCTGATTCAAAGGCAAGAATGCTACCCACTCAGACATGGCCGCATTGTGACTTCAGTCTTACGGGCCAAGTTCTAGTCATGTATCTCAGTTATTTCAAACTAATTTTAGCTGACTGTGTGGAAATCCTTTTCAATGCATAAGTTAAGAGGAGCAAAAATAAAATTTAGTAAATTATAAATTGTTGGTAAAATGATGTGATTTATTGCCTTAAAAAGCAACAAAGTTCAATGGGTATCTGCTACCCCCTGTACCATTATGAGCATTATGAAGCCATCTGTCATACTGACCATGGAATTGAATGCTGACACTTCTGTCTTTTTTCAGACGTAGGTATCCATTGAGAAATTTGCAAAAGATTTACTGTAGCAAATGGCAAATGCACAAACCACTCAGTTATGTTTGCAAACCATGGCCATTTGTGGCTTGACCTCCCTCCAGTTTTATCGCACACGACTGCTTTTAGGGGTCAGGCAAACTAATGTTCTTTTGTCATCCATTGACTCAAGGAAGAAGTTGGCGGATCCACAGATGGGCGTGCTGAAGAGGAAGAAGCAGACAAACAGACAGAGGGCCCTGAAGAGGTTTGTAGACTGATTGTAGATCAGAATCAGGAGCCAATATAATGACACACGCACTTCAAAGGCATTCGTTGTGGGTGAAGTGCTGAGCAATTGTGATAGGCATTGCAGAAATGCAAATCCTATCTTTCATGGGAACAGGGGTGGGCCATTCAGCCCCTGGAGCATCTTCTGTCATTCATTTCAACCATGGCTGATGACCAAAGCGGTTTCTTTATTTCAAACTTGGAATGTGGGCCATGCTGTGAAAGTGATGCCTATCCCTAGTTTGCCTGAGAAGGTGGCATTGTGCTTTTTTCTGTGTAGTGATTGCTTGTACAACTGGGTAGAGGGCTCAGCTGTTTTGTCGTCTACCACATTGTAAGATTTATGGGTTTGGGACCACTGATACCTAACCAGGCAGTCGACTATTCGTATGTAACTTGAAGATATGATACATTAACTAATTAGACAGATAAGAAGGTATACGACCGGTAACAGCTTGTGATAGCTGCATTCTACTTTTGAGTTGAAGTTTTAGGAAACATCCCTCAATCTCTTGATCTCCCTCCTCCTCCTCTGGTATCGTCTTCCATCTGAAGAAGGCAGCAGCCCAATGAGCCTTGCCACCTCACCAGCACCTCAGCCCCTCACCAATATGACACCAATCTATATATCCTTTTTGGGGGACTGGTAGCTTACCCAGTGTCAATCATCTATCTTAACTATTCTGACCAATGGATATAGGACAGGTACTCAAAACGTCAGGGTGGTTACAAGCCCCCCTTGTGCATCACCCTGCTCAAGGTCAGCTTTTAAGTTTACATCTTGCTGAGGCTCATATCCTGGTCCTTTTTAAACAATTGCATAGATAAGGGGGTACAGAAGACGCCATCTTAACTGAGGAATGACAACATGAACTAAGTGACTTGCCTGTTTCCACAGACCGTTTAAAAATTGTTGCCGTTTTAGACAGCTCTTTAGACGGTGTTATATTATGCAGAAGATATCTGTTTATTCAAGATCCCAATTTCTTATGACACAGTGTGCTGGAGTCACTTGTGGCCAGACAGGATAAGGGATGACAGGTTCCCTTCCCTGTTAACGATCTGGTTGGGTTTTTATTGACAATCTGTAGTTTTCACCCTGATTTTATCTTGGTGCTTGCCCATAAATGAGTCAGCTTTATTGAATTGAATGTCCCACCTTGCCACAAAGATGTTTGAATTCACAATCCTGAGGTTGCTCGTTCAGTCCCCCTCAACCCAGCAAAAGTCCAGGTAAAAGAGTTGGATGTGTCTGCAGTTTTGACTTGGTGACAAAGGCCCAATCTTCTAAACTGTCGGCAATTCTGATTCACAATCTCAGGACTTCATAGTTAACAGACTGCACTCAGTGTTGGAATGTAGGAAACACCACAGCTGACTTTGCTCGTGGCAAGATCCAGAACCGCTCCCTCGTGAATCCACATACTCAGCATTGTCCTTCCACTCACTGTAAGAGAAAGTCAACAGCACCTCACCCAGAAGTCTGAACAGCCTTGTTCTGTGCTTTAATTTCTATGTAATTGCTGACACTGAAACTGCTGGGTAACACCAGAAAAGACAGCAAACAATTTGACGTAGGCTTTGCCTGTTATTGGTAAACAAGGGCCTCAGATCTTACTGGGTCCAGTTTAATGCCCTGGACTTGTTCGGATCATTTCTAGCAATCTCTCCAAACGCTGTTCTCCAAATGGTCTGGGATAAGCAAACTGGCATTTTCCATACACATCACAAGTGTCTTGTGCAAAATACGAATGGCTGCTCTGTCAGAGTCGTTGAAAAATTATAACCCACGGTCACAAAGAACGGTCACAATTAAGCACACTCAGGCCTCAGAGCTCCTTGTCTACCCCAAATTTGCTTTTTATCATTCCCAGAGTAAAATTCAAGGTTGGTGCTTACTTCGTGAATCCTTGTGCAAGCAGATGAACATACGGACATAGGAAATAGGAGCAAAAGTAGGCCATTCGGCCCCTCGAGCTTGTTCTGCCACTCAATAAGATCATGGCTGATCTGTTTGTGTTTCGAGTTTGACATTCCCATCTACCTCCGATAACCTTTGATTCCCTTGCCTAACAAGAATCTACCTCCACCTTAAAAATATTCAGTGATTCTGCCTCCGACACCTTCGGAGGCAGAGAGATGCAAGTCACACAACCCTCTGTGAGAAAAAATTTCTCCTCATCTCTGCCCTATAAGGGTGACCCCTAATTTTAAAACAATGCCCCCTAGTTCTGGACTCGTCCACCGGAGGAAACATCCTCTTCACGTCCACCTTGTCAAGGCCGTTCAGGATCTTACATACTTCCATCAAGTCACCCCTCACTCTTCTAAACGCCAGTGGAAACAAGCCCAGCCTGTCCAAGCTATCCTCGTAAGAGAACCCACTCGTTCCCGAAATCGAGACATTGCTCTCGGATCCTGGACAAGTTTGGACAGGCAACCTTTCTGCGCACTTTTTAAAATTATGATCAGTCGCTCTTGTCGATTGGCAGAGAACGTTTGTCCCACTGAAAGCTTTGCAAATGGGACTTGTAGCAAGATCGACATGTTTAAGCATGTGTTGGAGTTCAGCCCAAAACGGCAGTCATTACACTTTTAATGATTAATTCATTGTGAGGAATGATCCCGAGAGGAAGAGTGTGGTACAGTTGCTTCCGTCTTTGGAGTCTTAATAGTCCTCTCTACCCGGGTGACTTTCACATTTGCCCAGCAGTTCAGGATAGGATTGGAGGATTTTTATCTTTGCAGGCACCCAACCAGACTTGCCCAGTTACAAAACCAGGGAGAATGTTAAATTCACTTTGTCACAGCTTTGAAATCAAGCTAATTTTGATTTGAGTTAAGCAACCTTCAGAGACTTATAAATGATGAAAGAAGGTGGAAAATTCAACTAGTTGCTGTAAATGCACCAAAAATCCCTTTAAATCTTTATACATTTAAAAAGAAAGCTTGTGCTATTATTATTGCCCTGCTAGGCCATTTCAGAGGGCAAGCAAGAGCCAACCACATTGCTGTGGATCTGGAGTCACTTACTGACCAGAACGGGTAAGGACAGAAATTACCTTCCCTGAGGGACATAGTGAACCAAATGAGTTTTTAACAGCAATTTGATAAGTTTTATGCTGATATCAGCTTTTAATTTCCAGAATTTTTGAAACAGAATTCACACTCTCAAACTGCCACGATTGGAGGGATGTGTTTTATTAGTCTACGGCTGTGGGTGACGAGTCCAGTAATACAGTCACTACCCGTATGGAATCGAATATAATGGTAACTCACGTTATTCGTTACCCAGACATTGCTTTGACAAGTGCAAAAAAAGCACGGGTGAAGCGGCTTCAGTAAAAAAAAAATGGATATTGAGCTAACTTGATGTATTTGTCAGGCCAGAGAAAATGAATGCAAAGATTGATGAGATTAAAATTGTGAGAATCCTGTCACCACAGGCTGTCTGACATCTGGACCCAACTCCCATTACAGGCAATGTTGTCGTGATTAATTGGGCATATAATCTGTGCTGACAGCCACTGTGGTACTGAGGGAGTGCAGTGTAATTGGAGGTGGTGTCGTTCACTTGAAATGCTCGACTAAGACCCCCAGCTGCTCGTTGCATTAGCTCCAGTGGATGTTAAGAATCCCAGCCTCTTTGAAGAAGAGCCTACATTCTTCCTCAGCCAACACTACCCCAAAAATAAATTAACCGATGAGCCGCCCCCTGCTGAGTTCTCGCTAAGTGCACAGTGGCTGCATAGATACTGGCCTACAGAACAATGGCTGTACTCAACATAGAAAACATAGAAAAGAGGAGCAGTAACAGGTCATCCCGCACTTCGAGCCTGCTCCGCCATTCAATATGATTATGGCTGATCCTCCGTCTCAACACCATTCTCCTGCACTCTCCCCGTACCCCTTGACGCCTTTAGAGTCCAGAAATCTATCTATTTCCTTCTTAAATATATTCAGTGACTTGGCCTCCATAGTCTTTGTGGTAAAGAATTCCACAGGTTCACCACCCTCTGAGCGAAGAAGTTTCCCCTCATCTCAGTCCTAAATCCCCCTATCCTGAGACTGTGGGGTCCTTGTTCTAGGCCCCTCCACCACCCCAGCCAGAGGAAACATCATCCCTGCATCCAGTCTTGTCCATCCCCGTCAGAATTTTACATATTTCTATGAGACCCCCTCTCATTCTTCTAAACTCCAGTGAACAAAGGCCTAGTCGGCCCAATCTCTCCTTGTACGACAATCCTGCCTCTCCAGGAATTAGTCTGGTGAGCCTGTGCTTCATTCCCTCTATGGAAAGTATATCCTTTCTTAGGTAAGGAGATCAAAACTGCACACAATACTCCAGGTGTGGTCTCACCAAGGACCTGTACAGCTGCAGTAAGACATCCATTTAGAGCTTTCTTCTGATACTGGCATCTGAAAGCGTTACTGAAGACAGGCCCTTCCTTGCAACCACGCTGAATGTGTCCTCCCTGATTTACGTCTGGCTTACCGTTGGCTATATGAAGCCCTCGTTTCAGGATCCTGTTGATGCCAGCCTATATTGTGCACAAGAGGAAATTAGATGGTATGTGGCAACGCTTTGCATTTCCCCAGTTTATTGACTCATTGCCTTTTAGCTTATCCAATTACTCGTAAATGAGATGTTGTAAAATCAAAAGCAGGTGGGGAGAATTGTCAGAGACATATGATACTTCTCTGGATTAAAAGAGAGTAAAACCTGATGCATTACTTTCAGGACAGCAGAGCAAAAGGCCACGGGTGATGTTCCCGCTAAGCTAAGCTACACAGGCCTTGTTCCTTGATAAATGCGCGGCTGGTATAAAAAAAATTAAAGGGATTGCACACGTCTAATTTTAAACCCCTTCAGGCAACCTTCGGACAGATTTCAGGGAGAGTGAGCAGCAACTGGAAAGGACAGTAGGGGAAGAGTGGTTGAGGCAGAACAATGAATTCCGAAAGAAACAGTGGAACACTTTAGTAGGAAGACAGCAGAATTGGTAATCTGAAAGGATGGAGAAAAGGTTGGAAGGGCCTTTTTCAAACTATTTTTGCGACTAAGAGAGGAACATTAAATTCCCTTTAGGAAGGGAACTTAGCCACAGGCTCCAGCGAGAATATGAACAGATCCTGTGAAGCGCATTTATAGGCCACAGCTGTCCCACGTTGAGCAAGGCAAGTTGAATGTTCTAATATTTGTTGGAGTTCCTGTTTGAATGTATTTTGAATTCAGAGATAAATTTAGTAGCATTTATTTCTTGGTAATTTTATCTATCAACAGGTCAGAATTTTATTTATAACCCTATAACTTACATGGTCTGATGAATGGTCTGGGTCTGATGTCTCCACCATGACTGGGGTTGAATGTAAGGTCATTCACTGTGTCCTTAAGGTGCTTTGACTAAATGGTAACTCCCTCCACTCTGAGTCAGAAAGTTGTGGATTGAAACCCCGCTGTAGAGATTCGTGCACATCAGCGCAGCACTGAGGGGGTGCTGCACTGTCATGGGTGCCATCCTCTGTGTGAGGCATTATAATGTCAGCTCACTCGTGGGCATAGAAGAAGACCAGGGGAGATCACCTGGTCTCCGGGCTCACATTTAGCCCTCAACCAGCATGTCGAAAAGAAAACATTTTCAAGTCATTTATCTCATTGCTGTTTGTGGGACCTTAGCTGGGCACAAATTAACTGCTACATTTTCCTGCAGTGAGAGTGACTACACTTGAAAAGTGCCTCCTTGGCTATAGCGTGCTTTGGGATGCCCTGAGGATGTGAATGGTGCTCTGTATTTGTTGTTTGTGCTTGTAACAGCAGTTCGCTGTAACCTGAGCATTGACCCACCAACTCGGGCTGTATTTAGATCTTTCGTCTGATACTGGCATCTGAAAGCGTTACTGAAGACAGGCCCTTCCTTGCAACCACACTGAATGCGTCCTCCCTGATTTACGTCTGGCTTACCGTTGGCTGTATGAAGCCATCGTTTCAGGATCCTGTTGATGCCAGCCTATATTGTGTACAAGAGAAAATTAGATGGCATTTGGCAACGCTTTGCATTTCCCCAGTTTATTGACTCATTGCCTTTTAGCTTATCCAATTACTCGTAAATGAGATGTTATAAAATCAAAAGCAGGTGGGGAGAATTCTCAAAGAATACTTGTCAGAGACATATGATACTTCTCTGGGATAAAAGAAAGTAAAACCTGATGCATTACTTTCAGGACAGAGCAAAAGGCCACGGGTGATGTTCCCGCTAAGCTAAGCTACACAGGCCTTGTTCCTTGATAAATGCGTGGCTGGTATAAAAAATATTAAAGGGATTGCGCACGTCTAAATTTTAAACAGCTTCAGGCAAAATTCAGACAGATTTCAGGGAGAGTGCGCAGCAACTGGAAAGGACAGTAGGGGAAGAGTGGTTGAGGCAGAACAATGAATTCTGAAAGAAACAGTGGAAGACTGTAGTAGGAAGACAGCAGAATTGGTCATCTGAAAGGATGGAGAAGAGGTTGGAAGGGCCTTTTTCAAACTATTTTTGCGACTAAGAGAGGAACATTAAATTCCCTTTAGGAAGGGAACTTAGCCACAGGCTCCAGCGAGAATATGAACAGATCCTGTGACGTGCACCTATAGGCCACAGCTGTCCCACGTTGAGCAAGGCAGGTTGTAATGTTCTAATATTTGTTGGAGTTCCTGTTTAAATGTCTTTTGAATTCGGAGACAAATTTAGTAGCATTTATTTCTTGGTAATTTCATCTATCAACAGGTCAGAATTTTATTTATAATCCTATAACTTACATGGTCTGATGAATGGTCTGGGTCTGATGTCTCCACCATGACTGGGGTTGAATGTAAGGTCATTCACTGTGTCCTTAAGGTGCTTTGACTAAATGGTAACTCCCTCCACTCTGAGTCAGAAAGTTGTGGATTGAAACCCCGCTGTAGAGATTTGAGCACCTCAGCGCAGCACTGAGGGGGTGCTGTGCTCTCATGGGTGCCATCCTCTGTGTGAGGCATTATAATGTCAGCTCACTCGTGGGCATAGAAGAAGACCAGGGGAGTTCACCTGGTCTCCGGGCTCGCATTTAGCCCTCAATCGGGTAGGTCGAAAAGAAAACATTTTCAAGTCATTTATCTCATTACTGTTTGTGGGACCTTAGCTGGGCACAAATTAACTGCTACATTTACCTACAGTATGAGAGTGACTACACTTGAAAGGTGCCTCCTTGGCTATAATGTGCTTTGGGATGTCCTGAGGATGTGAATGGTGCTCTATATTTTTTGTTCGGAAACAAAGCAGCAGGTTAGCGTGTCGGGGGGGCGGTGGATTCAACTTTATGGAAAATAATGAAAAAACTGAAAAGAAAGGAGAGCCCAGGAGAGGCTAATTAAGTCTCTAGAATACCAAATAGGACAGAGTGTTTGGATAGGGCTAGGAATCTAACTTCAAGCACATCAGTTAAAGGAATGACACCGAGAAAGGGGACGGGAAATACAGGACTGAAAGTGTTCTATCTGAATGCACGCAGTATACAAAATAAAGTCCATAAGCTTATGGCACAGATTGAAATTGGCAGGTATGATGTGGTGGGCATCATAGAGACATGGCTGCAAGGGGATCAGGACTGGGAGCTAAATCTCCAAGGATATACATCCTATCGAAAAGATAGGCAGGTTGGCAGAGGGGGTGGGGTTGCTTTGTTAGTAAGAAATGAAATTAAATCGATAGCAAGAAATGATGTAGGGTCAGATGATGTAGAATCTGTGTGGGTAGAGTTGAGGAACCGCAAAGGTAAAAAAATATCAAAATGGGAGTTATGTACAGGCCTCCGAACAGTAGTCAGGATGTGTGGCACAAGATACACCTGGAGTTGGAAAAGGTGTGTCAGAAAGGCAAGGTTACAGTGATCACGGGGGATTTCAATATTCAGGTAGACTGGGAAAATCAGGTTGGTAGTGGATCCCAAGAAAAGGAATTTGTGGAATGTCTACGCGATGGCTTTTTGAAGCAGCTTGTGGTGGAGCCCACTAGGGTACAGGCAATTCTAGATTTAGTAATGTGTAATGAGGCAGAATTTGATAAGGGAGCTTAAGGTGAAGGAACCGTTAGGAGGAAGTGACCATAATATGATAGATTTTACCTTGCAATTTGAGAGGAAAAACCTGGAATCAGATGTAACGGTATTACAGTTGAATAAAGGCAACTACAGATGCATGAGGGAGGAGCTGGCCAGAATTGACTGGGAGATGAGCCTAGCAGGAAAGACAGTGGAACAGCAATGGCAGGAGTTTCTGGGAGTAATTTGGGAGACACAACAAAAATTCATCCCTAGGAAGAAGAAGCATACTAAAGGAAGGACGAGGCAACCATTGGCTGACAAGGGAAGTCAGGGACAGCATAAAAGCTAAAGAGAAAGCATACAATGCGGTGAAGAGCAGTGGGAATCCAGGGGATTGGGAAGCCTACAAAGACCAACAGAGGACAAATAAAAAAGAAATAAGGAGGGAGAAGATTAAATATGAGGGTAAACCAGCCAGTAATATAATAGAAGATTGCAAGAGTTTTTTAGATATATAAAGGGTAAGAGAGAGGCAAAAGTGGACATTGGGCCGCTGGAAAATGACGCTGGAGAAGTAGTAGTGGGGAACAAAGAAATGGCGAAGGAACTGAATAGGTACTTTGTGTCAGTCTTCACAGTGGAAGACATGAGTGACATCCCCAAAGTACAAGAGAGTCGGGGGGGCAGAGGTGAGTATGGTGGCCATTACCAAGGAAAAGGTGCTAGGAAAACTGAAAGGTCTGAAGGTGGATAAATTACCTGGACCAGATGGATTACACCCCAGAGTTCTGAAGGAGATAACTGAAGAGATAGTGGAGGCGTTAGTGGCGATCTTTCAGGAATCACTGGAGTAGGGAGGGTCCCAGAGGACTGGAAAATCGCTAATGTAACATCCCTGTTTAAGAAGGGAGTGAGGCAAAAGACGGGAAATTACAGGCCGATTAGCCTGACCTCAGTCGTTGGTAAGATCTTAGAGTCCATTATTAAGGATGAGATTTCAGAATACTTGGAAGTGCATGGTAAAATAGGGCAAAGTCAGCATGGTTTCATCAAGGAGAGGTCATGCCTGACAAATCTGTTGAATTCTTTGAGGAGGCAATGAGTAGGTTAGACAAAGGAGAGCCAATGGATGTTATCTACTTGGACTTCCAGAAAGCCTTTGACAAGGTGCCGCACAGGAGGCTGCTCAGTAAGATAAGAGCCCATGGTGTTAGAGGCAAGGTACCAGCATGGATAGAAGATTAGCTGTCTGGAAGGAGGCAGAGAGTATGGAAAAGGCGGTCCTTCTCAGGATGGCGGCCGGTGACTAGTGGAGTTCTGCAGGGGTCAGTGTTGGGACCACAACTTTTCACTTTATACATTAATGATCTAGATGAAGGAACTGAGAGCATCCTGGCTAAGTTTGCAGATGATACAAAGATAGGTGGAAAGACAGGTAGTATTGAGGAGGCGGGGAGGCTGCAGAAGGATTTGGACAGGTTAGGAGAATGGGCAAAGAAGTGGCAGATGGAATACAATGTGGAGAAGTGTGAGGTCATGCACTTTGGTAGGTAGAATTGAGGCATTGACTATTTTCTAAATGGGGAGAGAATTCAGAAATCTGGAGTGCAAAGGGATTTGGGAGTCCTAGTCCAGGATTCTCTTAAGGTTAACTTGCAGGTTGAGTCAGTAGTTAGGAAGGCAAATGCAATGTTGGCATTTATTTCGAGAGGACTAGAATATAAAAGCAGGGATGTGCTGCTGAGGCTTTATAAGGTTCTGGTCAGACCACATTTAGAATATTGTGAGCAATTTTGGGCCCTGTATCTCAGGAAAGATATGCTGGCCCTGGAGAGGGTCCAGAGGAGGTTCACGAGAATGATCCCAGGAATGAAAGGCTTAACATATGAGGAACGTTTGAGGACTCAGGGTCTATAGTCGATGGAGTTTAGAAGGATGAGGGGGCATCTGATTGAAACTTACAGAATACTGAAAGGCCTGGATAGAGTGGACTTGGGGAAGATGTTTCCATTAGTAGGAGAGACTAAGACCCGAGGGCACAGCCTCAAAGTAAAGGGAAGACCTTTTAGAACAGAGATGAGGAGAAACTTCTTCAGCCAAAGATTGGTGAATCTATGGAATTCATTGCCACAGTGGGCTGTGGAGGCCAGTTCATTGAGTGTATTTAAGACCAAGATAGATAGGTTCTTGATTGGTAAGGGGATCAAAGGTTACGGGGAGAAGGCGGGAGATTGGGTTGAGAAACTTATCAGCCATAATTGAATGGCGAAGCGGACTTGATGGGCCGAATGGCTTAATTTCTGCTCCTATGTCATATGGTCTTATGGTAACAGCAGTTCGCTGTGGCCTGATGAGCATTGACCTGCCAACTCGGGCTGAATTTAGATCTTTCGTCTGATACTGGCATCTGAAAGCGTTACTGAAGACAGGCCCTTCCTTGCAACCACGCTGAATGCGTCCTCCCTGCTTTACGTCTGGCTTACCGTTGGCTGTATGAAGCCATCGTTTCAGGATCCTGTTGATGCCAGCCTATATTGTGTACAAGAGAAAATTAGATGGCATGTGGCAACGCTTTGCATTTCCCCAGTTTATTGACTCATTGCCATTTAGCTTATCCAATTACTCGTAAATGAGATGTTGTAAAATCAAAAGCAGGTGGGGAGAATTCTCAAAGAATACTTGTCAGAGACATATGATACTTCTCTGGGATAAAAGAAAGTAAAACCTGATGCATTACTTTCAGGACAGAGCAAAAGGCCACGGGTGATGTTCCTGCTAAGCTAAGCTACACAGGCCTTGTTCCTTGATAAATGCGCGGCTGGTATAAAAAATATTAAAGGGATTGTGCACGTCTAAATTTTAAACAGCTTCAGGCAAACTTCGGACAGATTTCAGAGAGAGTGAGCAGCAACTGGAAAGGACAGTAGGGGAAGAGTGGTTGAGGCAGAACAATGAATTCCGAAAGGAACAGTGGAACACTGTAGTAGGAAGACAGCAGAATTGGTAATCTGAAAGGATGGAGAAGAGGTTGGAAGGGCCTTTTTCAATATGAACAGATCCTGTGAAGCGCATTTATAGGCCACAGCTGTCCCACGTTGAGCAAGGCAAGTTGAACGTCAACTCTTTTCTTCTCCGCCGATGCTGCCAGACCTGCTGAGTTTTTCCAGGTAATTCTGTTTTTGTTTTGGATTTCCAGCATCTGCAGTTTTTTTGTTTTTATCTCTGTGTTTAATTGACTGCCACTGCTCTTCAAGAAATGCCTACCTCCTTGAAGAAGTTCTGTTCCTCTCTGCGACAAGATTTCCGTATCTCTCTGTTGCCTTGTTCACCTTCATTGCTTTCCATTTCCCTCCTAGTGTTTGACAAGGTGTTTACTAAAACCCGCTTTCACAGCCATATCTCCTTTCTCAGTGACTGTCTCCGTCTCCGACTTACCCCACGTGGATTTCAACTGAAATTCCACCCCTCATGTTTCGAACCCACCCAGGATTACAGGTATCTCCGGGACATAAAACGTTTCTCGGACTGCTGTTCCCGTCACATTCTGAAATCCACTCTCAGTGCCATGCGCCGCCATATGAACACACTCGACCTCTCCCTCCAGCAGCACCGCCGTACCCTTTTTCAAAGCTGCGCGTGCCCCCAGTTTCATTTTATCCTTCTGCTCATCCGACGCCTCAACAAGAAACTTTTTCTCTTTCTCTCAAGTGCTAAGGAACGCAAGCTCCAACAACTCATCGACACCAACACCCATCTAGGACCCTCCACCCCTGCCTGTCCCTCCGTCCCCACCCTTTCTTCCAGTCCCAACCCCAGCCGTGTATTCACTATACCCCCTGACCTTCCCCTCTCCGAGGCTGAATGTTCAGTGCTCAGCAAAGGACTTAGTTTCATACCCTTACGCCCTCACCTCAATGAATTTCGGGCTCGGCATGATACTGAACTCTTCTTCCGCCGTCTTCGTCTCCGGGCTCACTTCTTTGGGCAGGAGTCCTCTCCCAGTTCAACGGATCCTTTTACCCATCTCCAATATTCTCCCTCCACCTGGACCCCTCCCTCTGGATTCTTACCTTCTCTCGATCTTTTCATTGAGAACTGTCGGCGCGACATTAGTCATCTCAATTTCTCTGCTCCTCTCACCCATTCTAACCTGTCTCTCTCTGAACTTACTGCACTCCATTCTCTCAGGTCCAACCCTGACATTGTCATCAAACCCGCTGACAAGGGTGGTGCTGTTGTTGTCTGGCGCACTGACCTCTACCTCGCGGAGGCTGAGCGTCAACTCGCAGACACTTCCTCCTACCTCTCCCTGGACCATGACCCCACCACTGAACATCAAGCCACTGTTTCCAGGACTGTCACTGACCTCATCTCCTCTGGGGATCTCCCTCCCACAGCTTCCAACTTGATAGTCGCCCAACCTCGGACGGCCCGCTTCTATCTCCTACCCAAAATCCACAAACAGAACTGCCCCGGTAGACCGATCGTCTCAGCTTGCTCCTGCCCCACAGAACTCATTTCTCGTTATCTTGACTCCCTTCTCTCTCCCCTTGTCCAGTCCCTTCCCACCTACATCCGTGATTCCTCTGACACCTTACGTCACATCAACAATTTCCAGTTCCCTGGCCCCATCCGCTTCCTCTTCACCATGGACGTCCAATCCCTCTACACCTCCATCCCCCACCAGGATGGTCTGAGGGCCCTTAGCTTCTTCCTCGAACAGAGGCCCGAACAATCCCCATCCACCACTACTCTCCTCCGTCTGGCTGAACTTGTTCTCACGCTGAACTATTTCTCTTTCAACTCCTCTCACTTCCTCCAAATAAAAGGTGTGGCTATGGGTACCCGCATGGGCCCCAGCTATGCCTGTCTCTTTATGGGATATGTGGAACATTCCTTGTTGCAGTCCTACTCCGGCCCCCTTCCACAACTCTTTCTCCGGTACATCGATGATTACTTCGGTGCCGCTTCATGCTCTCGTCAGGACTTGGAAAAATTTATTAATTTTGCTTCCAATCTCCACCCCTCCATCATTTTCACGTGGTCCATCTCTGACACTTCCCTTCTCTTCCTTGACCTCTCTGTCTCAATCTCTGGTGATAGACTGTCCACCAATATTCATTACAAACCCACCGACTCCCACAGCTATCTTGACTACAGCTCCTCACACCCCGCTTCCTGTAAGGACTCCATCCCATTCTCTCGGTTCCTTCGCCTCCGTCGCATCTGTTCCGATGATGCTACATTCAAAAACAGTTCCTCTGACATGTCCTCCTTCTTCCTTAACCGAGGTTTTCCACCCACGGTCGTTGACAGGGCCCTCAACCGTGTCCGGCCCATCTCCCGCGCATCAGCCCTTACGCCTTCTCCTCCCTGCCAGAAACATGATAGGGTCCCCCTTGTCCTCACTTATCACCCCACCAGCCTCCGCATTCAAAGGATCATCCTCCGCCATTTCCGCCAACTCCAGCATGATGCCACCACCAAACACATCTTCCCTTCACCCCCCTTATCGGCATTCCGTAGGGATCGCTCCCTCCGGGACACCCTGGTCCACTCCTCCATCACCCCCTACTCCTCAACCCCCTCCTATGGCACAACCCCATGCCCACACAAAAGATGCAACACCTGCCCCTTCACTTCCTCTCTCCTCACCGTCCAAGGACCCAAACACTCCTTTCAAGTGAAGCAGCATTTCACTTGCATTTCCCCCAACTTAGTCTACTTCATTCGTTGCTCCCAATGTGGTCTCCTCTACATTGGAGAGACCAAACGTAAACTGGGCGACCGCTATGCAGGACACCTGCGGTCTGTCCGCAAGAATGACCCAAACCTCCCTGTCGCTTGCCATTTTAACACTCCACCCTGCTCTCTTGCCCACATGTCTGTCCTTGGCTTGCTGCATTGTTCCAGTGAAGCCCAACGCAAACTGGAGGAACAACACCTCATCTTCCGACTAGGGACTTTACAGCCTTCCGGACTGAATATTGAATTCAACAACTTTAGGTCGTGAGCTCCCTCCCCCATCCCCACCCCCTTTCTGTTTCCCCCTTCCTTTTTTTTTCCAATAAATTATAAAGATTTTCCTTTTCCCACCTATTTCCATTATTAAAAAAACCCCACTAGAGCTATACCTTGAGTGCGCTACCATCCATTCTTAATTAGCACATTCGTTTAGATAATATCACCAACTTTAACCTTAACACCTATGTGTTCTATTGTACTATTGTCGTTGACATCTTTTGATGATCTGCTTCTATCACTGCTTGTTTGTCCCTACAACCACAACCCCCCACTCCACCTCTCTGTCTCTCTATCTCTCCGCCCCCCACACACACACCTTAAACCAGTTTATATTTCAGCTCTTTCCGGGACTCGAACTCAAGTTCTGTCGAAGGGTCATGAGGACTCGAAACGTCAACTCTTTTCTTCTCCGCCGATGCTGCCAGGCCTGCTGAGTTTTTCCAGGTAATTCTGTTTTTGTTTTGAATGTTCTAATATTTGTTGGAGTTCCTGTTTGAATGTCTTTTGAATTCAGAGATAAATTTAATAGCATTTATTTCTTGGTAATTTTATCTACCAACAGGTCCGAATTTTATTTATAACCCTATAACTTACATGGTCTGATGAATGGTCTGGGTCTGATGTCTCCACCATGACTGGGGTTGAATGTAAGGTCATTCACTGTGTCCTTAAGGTGCTTTGACTAAATGGTAACTCCCTCCCCTCTGAGTCAGAAAGTTGTGGATTGAAACCCCGCTGTAGAGATTTGAGCACCTCAGCGCAGCACTGAGGGGGTGCTGTGCTCTCATGGGTGCCATCCTCTGTGTGAGGCATTATAATGTCAGCTCACTCGTGGGCATAGAAGAAGACCAGGGGAGTTCACCTGGTCTCCGGGCTCACATTTAGCCCTCAATCGGGTAGGTCGAAAAGAAAACATTTTCAAGTCATTTATCTCATTACTGTTTGTGGGACCTTAGCTGGGCACAAATTAACTGCTACATTTACCTACAGTATGAGAGTGACTACACTTGAAAGGTGCCTCCTTGGCTATAATGTGCTTTGGGATGTCCTGAGGATGTGAATGGTGCTCTATATTTTTTGTTCGGAAACAAAGCAGCAGGTTAGCGTGTCGGGGGGGCGGTGGATTCAGCTTTATGGAAAATAATGAAAAAACTGAAAAGAAAGGAGAGCCCAGGAGAGGCTATTTAAGTCTCCAGAACACAAAATAGGACAGAGTGTTTGGTAAGGGCTAGGAATCTAACTTCAAGCACATCAGATAAAGGAACCAAACCAAGAAAGGGGACGGGAAATACAGGACTGAAGGTGTTGTATCTGAATGCACGCAGTATACAAAATAAGGTCCATGAGCTTGTGGCACAGATTGAAATTGGCAGGTATGATGTGGTGGGCTCACAGAGACATGGCTGCAAGGGGATCAGGACTGGGAGCTAAATCTCCAAGGATATACATCCTATCGAAAAGATAGGCAGGTTGGCAGAGGGTGTGGGGTCGCTTTGTTAGTAAGAAATGAAATTAAATCGATAGCAAGAAATGATGTAGGGTCAGATGATGTAGAATCTGTGTGGGTAGAGCTGAGGAACCGCAAAGGTAAAAAATATCAAAATGGGAGTTATGTACATGCCTCCGAACAGTAGTCAGGATGTGCGGCACAAGATACACCAGGAGATGGAAAAGCTGTTTAAGAAAGGCAAGGTTACAGTGATCACAGGGGATTTCAATATTCAGGTAGACTGGGAAAATCAGGTTGGTAGTGGATCCCAAGAAAAGGAATTTGTGGAATATCTACCCGATGGCTTTTTGAAGCAGCTTGTGGTGGAGCCCACTAGGGAACAGGCAATTCTAGATTTAGTGATGTGTAATGAGGCAGATTTGATAAGGGAGCTTAAGGTGACGGAACCCTTAGGAGGAATATGATAGAATTTACCTTGCAATTTGAGTGGAAAAACCTGGAATCAGATGTAATGGTATTACAGTTGAATAGAGGCAACTATAGAGGTATGAGGGAGGAGCTGGCTAGAATTGACTGGGAGATGAGGGGGGCTCTGATTGAAACTTACAGAATACTTGAAGGCCTGGATAGAGTGGACACGGGGAAGATGTTTCCATTAGTAGGAGGGACTAAGACCCGAGGGCACAGCCTCAAAGTAAAGGGAAGACCTTTTAGAACAGAGATGCGGAGAAACGTTTCAGCCAGAGATTGGTGAATCTATGGAATTCATTGCCACAGTAGGATGTGGAGGCCAGTTTATTGAGTGTATTTAACATCGAGATAGATAGGCTGTTGATTGGTAAGGGGATCAAAGGTTACGGGGAGAAGGCGGGAGATTGGGTTGAGAAACTTATCAGCCATGATTGAATGGCGGTCAGACCAAATGGGCCGCATGGCTTAATTTCTGCTCCTATGTCATATGGTCTTATGGTAACAGCAGTTCGCTGTAGCCTGATGAGCATTGACCCGCCAACTCGGGCTGAATTTAGATCTTTCGTCTGATACTGGCATCTGAAAGCGTTACTGAAGACAGGCCCTTCCTTGCAACCACGCAGAATGTGTCCTCCCTGATTTACGTCTGGCTTACCGTTGGCTGTATGAAGCCATCGTTTCAGGATCCTCTTGATGCCAGCCTATATTGTGTACACAAGGAAATTAGATGGCATTTGGCAATGCTTTGCATTTCCCCAGTTTATTGACTCATTGCCTTTTAGCTTATCCAATTACTCGTAAATGAGATGTTGTAAAATCAAAAGCAGGTGGGGAGAATTCTCAAAGAATACTTGTCAGAGACGTATGATCCTTCTCTGGATTAAAAGAGAGTAAAACCTGATGCATTACTTTCAGGACAGCAGAGCAAAAGGCCACGGGTGATGTTCCCGCTAAGCTAAGCTACACAGGCCTTGTTCCTTGATAAATGCGTGGCTAGTATAAAAAGTATTTAAAGGGATTGCGCATGTCTAAATTTTAAATCCCCTCAGGCAACCTTTGGACAGATTTGAGGGAGAGTGAGCAGCAACTGAAAAGGACAGTAGAGGAAGAGTGGTTGAGGCAGAACAATGAATTCCTAAAGGAACAGTGGAACACTGTAATAGGAAGACAGCAAAATTGGTAATCTTGATCAGATGTAATATAAAATGCTTGCTGTTTTCCAGTAAGCTTCACTGCAATACTTAAAACACCAGGAATGAGCTTCAGTGGTGTGTATTATCTACAAGATGCACTGCAAAAACTCACCAACGCTCCTTAGGCAGCACCTTCGGCTATTGTAAAATTTTCATCCTTTTTTTTAAATCCTTTCATGGACCCTCCTTTGCTCTGTGATCTCCTCTAGTATTGCAACTCTCCAAGATATCTGTACTCCTCCAATTCTGGCCTCTTAAGCAATCTTAATTTTAATCACTCCATGATTGGTGGCCATGCCTTCAGTTGCCTAAACTCTGAGCTTAGGGACTCCCCACCTGCCCCACTAAACATATCCATCCCTCTGTCTCTCTTTCTCCTTTCAGATTCTCCTTAAAACCTAACTCTTTGACCAAGTTCTAGCATCATCATATGTTAA
The DNA here is from genome assembly GCF_017639515.1 of Carcharodon carcharias. Lineage (NCBI taxonomy): Eukaryota > Metazoa > Chordata > Chondrichthyes > Lamniformes > Lamnidae > Carcharodon > Carcharodon carcharias. The sequence goes on along the minus strand of NC_054475.1, from coordinate 157,912,645 downwards.
ATTTTGATTGATTCACTCGTGTTAAGTATCTTGGAATGTTTTACAACCTTGAAGCCACTATATAAATGCAATTTGCTCTTCTTAATGTCCTGGCCTTTTTAGCTTGTTCTAATGTTCTTGAAAGATAGAGTGATGCTGCGGAGGGGCAAATGGCTATAATTCTCACAAAATGTTCACTAGCACAGGTAGAATAGTCTGTTCAACCAAGAAATCATGTTCCTATCCCACTCTGTGAAACAAAATCAGCAGATGCTGGATAATACCCAGCAGATCAGGCAGCATCCGTGTGGGAATTAAAACAGGGTTAATGTTTCAGGCTGCTAACCTGTCTGTCTCTCTCCACAGCTGCTGCCTAACCTGCAGAGTGCCATTCCAGCAGTTTCTGTTCTTATGTCAGATTTCCAGTGTGCACAATGTTTTATGCGATTGACTTTTAGTACTCCCAGCTCAGCTCAGCCTGGGCAATAAATAATGTGCTTGCCCATGTCACTCAATTCCTCGAGAACTATTAAGAAAGAATTGGTAAACCGAACACTAAAGCCTTTAGCTAATAATTCCCTGTCCTTTCTTTGCAAGCAACCTGATTTCTTTTGACTAGATTGATTTGTGCACTTTATGCATGGAATAAATATTTGCTTTACTTTTATCTGATGACCTTTATGATCAAAACATTTACAGTGCATTAAAAAAGGGAGTGTTCAAAATGTAAGTGCTTGTGATAAAGCAGGACCAAAGTGTGGGACTTGCATCTCATTTTGTTGCCAATGCTTCACAATAATAAAGGTGTTTTATTCAATAAACATGTCTGCAGCCCAAAAGCTGAATGGTAGTGTGACCTACATCAAAAAATTCATATATCAGGCAAGTAATCAAGTTAAAAGCATGGAAACATGTAATGAAAATAGACAAAATCTTTTTTGATGATTATTCATTTACGGGATATGGGTGTCGCTGGCTGGGCCAGCATTTATTGCCCATCCCTAATTGCCCTTGAGAAAGCGGTGCTGAGCTGCCTTCTCGAACCGCTGCATTCCATGTGGTGTATGTACACCCACAAGGAGGGAGTTCCGGGATTTAGACCCAGTGACAATGAAGGAATGTCGATATATTTCCAAGTCAGGATGATGAATGGCTTGGAGGGGAACTTCCAGGTGTTGGTGTTCCCATGTATCTGCTGCCCTCAACTTTCTAGATGGTAGTGGCCTTGTGTTTGGAAGGTGCTGCCTAAGGAGCGTTGGTGAGTTTTTGCAGTGCATCTTGTAGATAATACACACTACTGCCACTGTGCGTCGGTGGTGGAGAGAGTGAATATTTGTGGATGGGGTGCCAATCAAGCAGGTTGCTTTGTCTTGGATGGTGTCAAGCTTCTTGAGTGTTGCTGGACTGTACTCATCCAGGCAAGTGGGCTGTATTCCATCACACTCCTGACTTGTGCCATGTAGATGGTGAACAGGCTTTGGGGAGTCAGGGGGTAAGTTACTCGCCACAGGATTCCAAGCCTCTGAGCTGGTTTTGCAGCCATAGTATTTATATGGCTAATCCAGTTCAGTTTCTGGTTAATGATACCCCCACTATCAACATCCTGGGGGTTATCAGCAATGGTAATGCCATTGAATGTCATGGTGCAATGGTTAGATTCTCTCTTGTTGAAGATGGTCATTGCCTGGCACTTGTGTGGCATGAATGTTACTTGCCACTTGTCAGCCCAAGCCTGGATATTGTCCACGCCTTGCTGCATTTGGACATGGACTGCTTCAGTATCTGAGGAGTTGTAAATGGTGCTGGACATTGTGCAGTCATCAGTGAACATCTCCACTTCTCTACCTTATGAAAAGAAGATTATTGATGAAGCAGCTGAAGATGGTTGAGCCTAGGACACTACCCTGAGGAACTCCTGCAGCGATGTTGTGTGTCTGAGATGATTTACCTCCAGCAACTACAACCATCTTCCTTTGTACTAGGTATGACTCCAACCAGCAGAGAGTTTTCCTCTGACTCCCAATTACTCCAGTTTTGCGAGGGCTCCTTGATGCCACACTTGGTCAAATGCGGCCTTGATGTCAAGGGCAGTCACTCTCACCTCACCTCAGGAGTTCAGCTCTTTTTTTCCATGTTTGAACCCAGGCTGTAATGAGGTCAGGAGCTGAGTGGCCATGGTGGAACCCAAACTGAGCATCAGGGAGCAGGTCATTGCTAAGCAAGTGTTGCTTGATAGCACTGTTGATGACCTCGTCCATTACTTTACTGATTATGGAGAGTAGACTGATGGGACGGTAATTGGCCGGATTGGATTTGTCCTGCTTTTTGTGTAAAGGGCATACCTAGGCAATTTTCCACATAGCTGGGAAATGCCAGTCTTGTAGCTGTACTGGAACAGCTTGGCTCGGAACACGACAAGTTCTGGAGCACAAGCCTTCAGTAGTATTGCCGGAATATTCTCAGGGCTCATAGCTTTTGCACTATCCAGTGCCTTCAGCCATTTCTTGATATCAGCAGTGGAGTGAGTCAAATTGGCTGAAGACTGACAACTGTGATGCTAGGGACCTCCGGAGGAGGCCGAGATGGATCATCCACTCGGCATTTTTGGATGAAGACTGTTGCGAATGCTTCATCCTTATCTTTTGCACTGATATGCTGGGCTCCTTCATCATTGAGGATGGGGATATTTGTGGAGCCTCTTCCAGTTAATTGTCCACCACCATTCACAACTCGATGTGGCAGAACTACAGAGCTTAGATCAGATCCGTTGGTTGTGGAATAACTTCACTCGGTCAATCACACGCTGATTACGCTGTTTGGCATGCAAGTAGTCCTATGTTGTAGCTTCTCCAGGTTGACGCTTTATTTTTATGTATGCCTTGTGCTGCTCCTGGCATGCAACTCCTGCACTCTTCATTGAACCAGGATTGACCTGGCTTGGTGGTTTTGGTCAAGTAGGTGATTCGTGGGGCCATGAGGTTACAGATTGTGGGTTGAGTACAATTCTGCTGCTGCTGATGCACCTCATGGATGCCCAGTCTTGAGTTACTAGATCTGTTGAAATCGATCTCATTTAGCACGGTTTTTTTTTTAAATCATGGGATGGGGGTGTCGTTGGCGGGCCAGTATTTATTGCCCTTGAGAACTAAGTGGCTTGCTCCACCATTTCAGAGGGCATTTAAGAGTCAACCATGCATGAGCCAGACCAAATGTAAAACCCAGGTGGGTTTTTACAACAATCAACAATGATTGGACGTTTAATTCCAGCTTTTCAAAGATCAGCATCTCATTCAGCCTTCGAACCTGGTTCCCCAAACATTACCCTGGGTCTCTGGATTACCAGTCCACTGATAACACCACTGTGCAACCATCTCCCCAGGTAACATGGAAGTGGTGGATGGAATATTAAAAGAAGGGTAATGTTGACTTAAAATGTTGTTAAAATTACAAACCAACACACCATTCCTACATTACAAGCACTGACTTGTGGATAAATTTAATTAACTTAAGCACTCCATTGAGGAGCCAAACCATTATAAGGAATAGGGCTCATGCAGAGACTTTTTCAGCAGCCCATGTAATCCTTGTTCAGGCAGCTGTGGAACCATTTTGGGCTCTGATAAACATATTACAATGATTGCAATGCTGGCATTATTTTCATTACATCCGGTCCCGGGTCCAAATCAAGATAAGCGAACCTGCGGGTGACTTGGATTTTTGGACCAATTACCCAATAAATTGACACAGAATCTCACGGCAGAGAATGAGGCCATTCATCCCATCTTGCCTGTGCAGGCTCTTTTTGAAAGAGCTATCAAATTTGTCCCACTCTCCTGATCTTTCCCCAAATCCCTGCCAATTTTTTTTCCTTTTCAAAGCATCTGTGCAATTCCTGTTTTGAGTGGTCTGATTGAATCTGCTTACACCACCCTTTCAGACAATGCATTCCAGACGATAACATCTCACTGTGTTTTTAGAAACAATCTCATACTGCCCAACCTCCGATTCTTTAGAAATTCCATCGCAAGGCTGAAGACAATCAGGGGTTTGGTGCATGGTTGTTGGCGCATCTCATCCAAAAGATAACAACTCTGACAGTGCAGCCTTCCCTCATAGTTGCAACAGAATGTCAGCCTTGATTTTTGTGCTCAAGTCTTGGAGTGGGCCTGGAAACTTGTGTCTCAAGAGTGCTACCAACTGAGCTATGGCTAACGCAGTTTGAAATTGTATGTGCACTATTCACTCCTTAGCAAATCCTGTCCCTGCAAATTCCAAATTCACCAGTAATGCATTCAAATTTCTCAACTTGTAACAACACTGAGAACTTTTTGAAATCAAAAATCTCAACTTTCATGCATAATAATCATTGATTTGTACAGAATAGAAGCAGGTCTTTCAGCTCACTGTGCCTGTGCTAAGTCTTTGGAAGAGCTTGCCAAATACAAGTACAATAAACAGCTCACTTTTAACACATGAAATAAATGAGCTAGTAATAGCATGTCCTTCATAATGCTTGATGAAAATCCATTAAAATGCTTTCAATATGCTCAAGTGCCAAATTAGTGTTTGGTGATAAAGCTTCAATGATGCACAAACAAGATCACCTCAATGACAGAGGAAATTACGCTTTTGTAAATGAAAATCCAAATTAAAGGTTTTTAAGTTTAAAGTAATACCATCTCAAATAAATGAGCAAGTAGGAGATGCAGGCAAGCCAGTGTCAGGTGAACAGAAGAAAAAGTGGAGAATGGTAACATTTTTTAATCTCAGGCTTTGCTTTTATGAAGACTAGCCTGTGCCCCCCGCCCCCCCCGCCAGCCGCTGAGAAATACAAATCGGGCAGGCCCTGGCTTTGATCCCTAGTCTATGCTGACTTTGGCCAGGCTCCATCAAGGTCATTTTGCTTTTATCCATCAAGGTCATTATGGAAAGGCTATGACTAACTTCCGTGTCCTTCACTTAGAGCAGGAAAAGGTTGGTCAGGTACCCCAAGCCAAAACTGTTCCAGTTCAGCCACAACACTGGCATCTACCCAACAATGTGGAAAATTGCCCAGGTATGTCCAGTCCACAAAAAGCAGGACAAATCCAACCAGACCAATTAATGCCCCATCAGTCCACTCTCAATCACTAGCAAAGTGATGAAAGATGTCGTCAACAGTGCTATCAAGTGCACTTACTTAGCAATAACCTACTCACTGATGCTCAGTTTGATTTCTGCCAGGGCCACTCAACTCCTGACCTCATTATAGCCTTGGTCCAAACATGGACAAAAGATATGAACTCCAGAGTTGAGGTGAGAGTAAGTGCCCTTGACATCCAGGCAGCATTTGACCGAGTGTGGCATCAAGGAGCCCTAACAAAGTTGAGCCAATGGGAATCAGGGGGAAAACTCTCCATTAGTTGGAGTCATGCCTAACACAAAGGAAGATGGTTGTAGTTGTTGGAGGTCAGTCATCTCAGTTCCAGGACATCACCGGAGGAGATCCTCAGGGTAGTGTCCTAGACCCAACCATCTTCAACTGCTTCTTCAGTGACCTCCTCTCCACCATAAAGTCAGAAGTTGGGTCAGATGTTCGCTGATGGTTGCACAATGTTCAGCACCATTTGCGCCTCCTCAGATACAGAAGCCCAAAATGCAGCAAGACCTGGAGAACATTCTGGCTTGGGCTGTGAGGTAGCAAGTAACATTCATGCCACACAAGTGGCAGGCAATGACCATCTCCAACAAGAGAGAATCTAATTATTGCCCCTTCACATTCAATGGCATTACCATCACTGAATCCTCCACTATCAACATCCTGGGGGGGGTTACCATTGACCAGAAACTGAACTGGATCAACCACATAAATACTGTGGTTACAAGAGCAGCTCAAAGACTGGGAATCCTGTAGTGAGTAATTCACCTCCTAACTCTCCAAAGTCTATCCACCATCTATATGCACAAGTCAGGAGTGTGATGGAATATTCTCCATTTGCCTGGATGATTGCGGCTCTAACAACACTCAAGAAGCTCGGCACCATCCAGGACAAAGCCTGCTTTATTGGCGCCCCATGCACTGGCTTGAACATTCTCTCCCTCCACCGCCCATGCACAGTGGCAACAGTGTGTACCAGCTACAAGATGCACTGCAGCAACTCAAAAAAACTCCTTCGATAGCACCTCCCAAGTCCTCAAACTCTTATTACCTAGAAGAACAAGGGCAGCAGGTGCATGGGACCACCACCATGTGCAATTTTCCCTCCAAGCCACTCAATATCCTGACTTGGAACTATATCGCCATTCCCTTACTGTTACTGGGTCAAAATCCTTGAACTCCCTTCCCTAACTGCACTGTGGGTGTACCTACACCATATGGACTGCAGCAACCCCTAAAGGGCAATTAGGGATGCGCAACAAATGTTGACCTCGCCAACGACATACATTCCAGAAAGGATAAAAAAAAGTGATATCCTAAATGGAAACGGGCAATGGCAGAACTGCAACAAAAAATTTGGTTATCAAAAAAAAACAAGACTTCCATTGGTCTAGCATCTGATCATGTACCTCAAATACCATCCCAAGTCCATCACTCACCATGCCTTTCTTTTTCCAGTGACTAATACGCGGGTAAAAGTGGCAACCATTTTGCAAAACGCAAGGTCTGAGAGAGAAAGAATACTGGGCCAACTCCTTGCTCTTTATTAAATAATGCACTGAAATCATTAACAGCAACAACTTGTATTTGTACAATTGGCTATATAAGTGCTGCCATTGGTGGGAAAGTGAGACTTACCTGTCGAGGGAGTGCTGCACTGTCAGCGATGCCATTTTTCAGATAAACATTAAACTGAGGCCCTGTCTGCCCCTTCAGATGGATTTAACGGGTTCCATGGCACTGTTCAAAGATGAGTAGGCATGTTCTCCTGACCCTTTAACTAAACAGCCTCTAATGCCGCAAAACGCCCCAAGTTACATCACAGGAGTTATAAAAAAAAATTGACATCAAACCACATAAGGAGATATTAGAACAGATGAAGAAGATCTTGACCTAAGATGTCAGATTTAAGGAGCATCATAAAGGAGGAAAGAGGGGTTTAGAGAAGGAATTTTAGACCATCCAGGGGTCTTAGTTTAATCTCTTCCAAAAGACAGCATCTCTAATAATGCGGTGCTGCCTTACTGCTGCACTGCAGTAGAGCCTAGATTATGTGCTCAGGTGGCAATTGAACCCATGATCTGACTCAGAGGCAAGTGTGAAGCCAATTGGGCCAACCAGCTGCAACAGCTTGACTGATAAATACAAACTTGAAAGAAAGAACAAACTTGCATTTATATAGCACCTGTCATGAATGTCACATGGTACTTCATGACCAATAAAATAGTTATTTTTATTTTAATGTAGTCGCTGTTGTTATGTAACTATTTTGGAGTTAAAACAATTAAACTAAATTAACAAAATAAGAGATAAATCAAGCACAGCCCCGAAGTCAGGTCAGCTGTAAAACCAAGGACAAAGTTTAAAGGAAACTTACAAACATTAAACCAAAATGTGATTAAAGGGGTCAATAAAACACCCCAGTCCCCGTGGTGCCCAGCGAGCATGGAAGGCCTCGAGAGTGCCAGCAGACACCGTGTGCTCCCTCTCCAGGGACACCTGGCCACGAACATAGCCGCGGAAGAGAGACAAACAATCGGGCAGGACTCCCCCGTCGATCGCCCGCTGCCTGGACCTGTTAATGGCCAACTTGGCCAGGCCCAGCAGCAGGTTCACGAGGAGGTCCTCCTCCTTCCTGACCCCCTTCCTCACCAGGTGTCTGTAGATCAGGAGCGTGGGGCTGAAGTGCAAACAAAACATTAATAAAAGGTTTTTTAAATAACTGAAAAGGGAGTGCAGCCTATCTCACCCTATATAAGCATGGTCCACGGACTCCACAAGACCACAAAAAGGGCAGGTGTCCTGGGAGTCCGTGAACCTATACATTCTACGATTGTAAGGGACTGCTGCATGCGACACCCTCCAACCCAGGTCCCCGATAGAAAGTGGGAGGACGCCTCTGTAGAGGGGTTGTTGTAATGTAGGTGAATGTAACAGCTAATGTGTGTACAGCGAGGTAATAAATGACCATTCCCAAGGTAAATCAATCTATTTCAGTGGTGTTGGTTAGGGGATAGATGTTGGTCAGGAGAGCATTTCTACTCGTCTTTGTAACAGATTACATGGCACTTTTCATTGACCTGAAGGGGCAGACAGGGCCTCAGTTTAACATCTCATTTGAAGAATAGCGCCATTGACAGTACAGCACTCCCTCAACAGGCAAAAGGTCCCACATTTCTGCCAATGACAGCAACGTAAATTTATATAGCGCCTTCAATATATTCCATTGCCCAAGATGCTTCACATCCGCTTATAAAGAAAAATTAGATATCGAGCCAGGTAAGGGCAGATTGTGTGCCTTGGTCAGCTGCCTTGATGGCAGGTGTATTCTACTTGATGCACATTTAAAGTATTCTTGGTTTAAAAAAAAAGCAAAGTGTTATCAGACAATCCCAAAGCGTTCTGCTCTTCTTTGCCTCAACATCATCTCCACCTCCTGCTGAACTGGTCACAATTCCAAACCGCTCCTGTCTCTTTTTCATTTTCTCATCAGCTTCAGTCATAGTTTTAATAGTCCCAGGAGTGTCTTTTGTTGCCACAGGTAATCCAAACCATGCAGCACGAGCAGCTTTCTTACTCTCTGCTGTCCCTGGTACATTGAACCGTTCTGCTCTTTTCTTTAGCCTCTCACTCTCTGTCACTGGTGCCATTATTTTAACCAGCTTCTCTGTTGCAGTTTCTTTCTGGTTCTTTGACAGCAGTAGTTTGACTTTGAACTTCTGGATCAACCTTCTGCTGCTGCCGCTGCTGCTCAACCTCCTCTGTATCTTCAGCCAGCAATGCTGACACCTAAACATAGGGTGGGTTTGTGTCATTGTGACCCCTTCTGTCTGCAGTGCTTTAATTTTCAGTGGTGTTGTGTTTGACAGGGCAGCTGCTGTACAAGTGCGTGAGCAGGATGCTGATGTTGCAGTGAGCAGCAAAGGATTCTCCCAAGGTGCAGAAGAACCTGTGACAGCTGGCGAAGGTATGGAATTATTGTCTTCAACCACTCCAAGTGCAACTAAAACATGCTCTTCTTTAAAGAGGCAGTGCAGCTTCATTGACATAAGAGCTACTTGGACTGGTTACCTGCTGTGCTCCAGCCTCACTATTGGGAAGATCCTAGTGGCACCATCAACATTCCCCCAACTGGCCCATTGATGGGACTAATTGGTTATCCACCAATGCCGGCAAGATCACTCACGGGCCGGGATGTGTTGGATAGCTGAGCTGGTGCACTATTTGCTCCAGGTCCTGCCTCTTAAACCATCTCTGTGTGGGTCTGGGCAAATCCAGCCTGTTAACTCTGTCTCTGTCTCCACACTTGCTACCTGAACTGAATTTTATGCTTCAAGCTCATTGGCCAGTGTTGCCTTCAGTGATTTACTGGTTGCAGTGACTCTCAAGTTTACTGTCGATCTGAAATTATGCTGAATATTTCAGGGATAACACGGAGGATTGCAGTGACCAGTGCAGAGGGTGATTGCTGTGTTTCTGTTACAGCAGCTTGGATACAATACAACATATGACCCAATGCTCATTCTAAATGGGTATTTATCCTTTCCAAAAATTCTTCGCATCAAATGCTTTTCCAATGCCTGATTAACCCCCTATGTACAGAGAAAATTTAGTTTGTTTTCAAGATTTAATGTTAATTTGTCCTTCTGTGGTAACCTGAGGTGTAATACACCTTTAAGAGAATGTGAGCAGATTGACCACGTGACTGTAAGACCCAATAGCTGTGTAGCGTGGGCTACCATGTTAATGTTAGTCTAGAGTAGGGTCTGGTGGGAGGAGCACGCATCATGTTAGTGCTCTGTGTAAATAAATAGCACGTGCTACATTTCATATTGGTTCTGTGTCTGCCGTGTATTGTAACCGACTCACTTGCCAACAGATAAACGTGCAACTGGTTCATGAACAAAGCGACCCCGTGGTAAAACATAACACCTTCTCGCTCATTTCTTGCTTCCTGGTGGGACACGTAGACTCCTTCGCTGGTGTTCTGTTCTGCCCTGCTGTATCTCAGTATAAAGGAAAGGCATGCATTTATATAGCGCTTTTCACAACCTCAGGATCTCCCCAAGAGCTTTACAACCGCTGAAGCATGTCTGAACTGTGGGCATTGTCGTAATGTAAAAAACGCTTCCGCCAGTTGTTTTGTGCACAGCAAGCTCCCACAAACAACAATGAGATGAATGACCAGCTAATCTGGGCAGGATTTTGACCAGCACCCCAGGGCGGGAAAAGGGGCAGGCAAGGCCTGAAAGTAAAGGCGCTGGTCAGTGTGCCTGTTTCTCTGTGATGGCTATTTTAGCCTACCTCTCCCCACGCGGCAGGTAGCCAATTAGACTTGTTAAGACAAATTGAAGGGATTTCCTGGCCAGGCTCCGGTTGCCTGCACTGAAAAAGTCTGGTTTAGGTGCCTGGAGGCACTACCCAATGGCAGGCCAGGTAGCAGGGCTCCGGACAGGCCTAGAGGCTGTCCCTGCCAGTCTGGCTGTGAGGATGCCACCATGTTGAAGCGGCCACTCTGTCACTTACCTGCCATTGCAGCCTGCTGCTCCTCTCAAGTTAGAAGGACTCCGATTGGCCATCTAGCTTTGAGTGCCTGTCCGCCGCCCTTAATTAGAAAGGGAACCCACCTCCATGTCAATTAAGGTCCGCCTCCATGAAAATCCCGGTAACTGACTGTTTCCCTCCTGTGCGTTTGGGTCCTGAAAACCGTCTCAACTTCTGTTTCCAATGCCAGAAGGAAAAATCCAGCCCCCTGTTTTTAATGAACTTGATTGAAGGATAAACATTAGCCAAGACAATAGTGCCAGGGGATCTTTTACATCCCCCAGAGCTTTGCCAACATTTATCCCACAACCAACATCACTAGAGGAAAAAAAATGGTCATTATTTCATTGCTCTTTGTGAGAGCTTGCTGTGTGCAAGTTGGCTGTCATGTTTCCTACATTACAAAAGTGACTGCATTTCAGAAGAACTTCATTGGCTGTAAAGCACTTTGGGAGGATGTTAAGGCACTATATAAATTTTCCTTCATGCAGGATAGAATCTAACTGGTTCCAGGTTATAAATATAAAAGGAGGTAGAAACTAAGATAAAGAAGAAAAAGTGTGGTTATGACAAGTAGAAAATGCAACTGGGAACCAAACACTCAAATCACAGAATCACAGAATTTTAACAGCATAGAAGGCAGCCATTCGGCCCATCATGCCTGCACCAGCTCTGCAAATGAGCATTAAGGCCTAGTGCCATTGCCCTGCTTTTTCCCTGTTTCTATTCAAATAATCACCTAATGCCTTCTTGAATGTCTTGATTGAACCTGCCTCCACCATACTTCCAGGCAGTGCATTCCAGACCCGAAACACTCATGTGAAAAAGTTTCTTCTCATGTCACATTTGCATCTTTAAATCTGTGCCCTCTTATTCTTGACCCTTTTACGAACGGGAACAGCTTCTCCCTATCTACCCTGTCCAGCCCCGCGATGATTTTGAACATCTCAATCAAGTTTCCTTCTCCAAGGAGAACAGTCCCGACCTCTCCAATCTATCCTCATAGCTGAAGTTTCTCATTATGGAACCATTCTTGTAAACCCCTTCTACACTCTCTCCAATGTGTTCACATCCTTCCTACAATGTGGCGCCCAGAACTGTACACAGTACTCCAGCTGAGGTCTAATGAGTGTCTTAATAAATTCAGCATAATCTCCCTGTTCTTGTACTCTACTCCTATTAATAAAGCCCTGGATACTATATGCTTTATTAACTGCTCTCTCTACCTATCCTGACACCCTCAATGATCTATGCACGTATACGTCCAAGGCTTTCTACTCCTGCACCCCCTTCAAAACTACACCCATTATTTTATATTGTCTGTCCACCTCTTCCTACCAAAATGCATCACCTCACACTTCTCCGCATTGAACATCATCTGCCACCTATCAGCCCACTCCACCAACTTGTCTATGTCCGTTTGAAGTTCTACTCTGTCCTCCTCGCAGTATATAACACTCCCAAGCTTTGTATCATTCGCAAACTTTGAATTTGTCCCTGTACACCAAGATCTAGATCGTTAATATATATCAGGAAAAGCAGGGGTCCCAATACTGACCCCTGGGGAACTCCACTATAAACCTTCCTCCAGCCTGAAAAATATCCATTGACCATTACTCTCTGCTTCCTATTTTTCAGCCAATTTTGTATCCATGTTGCTTTTGTCCCTTTTATTCCACGATCAATAACTTTTCTCACAAGTCTCTTGTGTGGCACTGTATCAAACACCACATCAACATCATTACCCTCATCGATCTTTTCTGTTACCTCTTCAAAAAACTCCAATTTTCCCTTTAGAAATCCATGTTGGCTCTTCCTTATCAATCCATATTTTTCCATGTGACCACTAATTCTATTCCGAATAATTGTTTCTAGAATCTTGTCGGCCACTGAAGTTAAACTGATTGGTCTGTGGTTGCTGGGCCTATCCTTACAACCTTTTTTGAACAAGGGCATAATGTTTGCAATTCTCCAGTCCTCTGGCACCCCCCCCCCCCCCCGAGTCTAGGGAATACTGAAAAATTATGGCCAGTGCCCCTGCAATTTCTACTTTCACTTCCTTGAATATCCCTGGATGCATCTCATCCAGTCGTGGTGCCTTATCAACCTTAAAGAATCGACAGCCTATTCGACACTCTCTCCTTATCAATCTTGAGCCCTTCCAGTGACAGGGTTTCCTTATCTGTCACCTCTAACAATCTCTCCTCATCTCTGTCTTAAATGAGCGACCCCTAATTCTAGGTTCTCCCACTGGAGCAAACATCCTCTCCACATCTACCCTGTCAAGACCCGTGAGGGTCCTAAAGTTTCGGTCGGGTCGCCTCTTACTCTTCCAGATTCCACTAAGCTGTCCAACCTTTCCTCATAAGACCACCCACCCATTCCTGGTGTTAGCCTGTGAACTTTCTCTGGACTGCTTTGACTGCATTGACATCTTTCCTTAAGTGGGGGGACCGCTGCTGTACACAGTGCTCCAGATGTGGTCTCACCAATGCCCTGTACAACTGAAGCATAACCTCCCTCAATTCGCCTTACAATAAACAATAACATCCTATTAGCTTCCCTAATTATTTGCTATACCTGCATACTAGCCTTTTGTGTTTCATGTACTAGGATACCCAGATCTCTCTGAATCTCAGAGCTCGGTGTATATGTACATAAGTCATTGAAGGTGGCAGGGCATGTTCAGAGAGCGGTTAATAAAACGTATGGTATCCTAAGTTTTTTCAATAGGGATGTTGAGTACAAGAGTAAGGAGGTCATGTAAAACTTGTATAGGACACTGGTTGGGCCTCATTTGGAATGATCTGTCCAGTTCTGGGCACCATACTTGAGGGGGGTATGTGAAGGCATTGGAAATAGTGCAGAGGAGATTCACAAGAATGCTTCCAGGAATAAACAACTGTAGCTATGAAGATGGATTGGAGAGGTTGAGTCTGTTTTCCTTGGAGAAAGGAGGGCTGAGAGGAGACTTGATGGAGGTAGTCAAGATCCTGAGGGGTAAATAGGACAGGGTAAATAGTGAGAAACTGTTCCTTCTCAAGAGTACATCAAGAACATAAAGGGCAGAGATTCAAAATATGGGAAAAAGGAGTAGAAGTGATGTGAGGAAAAACATTTTCACCCAGGTTGGAGTCTGGGACGAACTTCCTGAAAGGGTGGTGGAGGCAGGTCCAATCGAGGTATTCAAAAGGGAATTGGATTTCTATCTGAAAAGTAACAATGTGCAAGGTCACGGGGATAAGGCAGGGGAGTGGGGGTAGGTAGATTGCTCTTATGGTGAGCCAGTGCAGACTCGATGGGCTAAGTGACCTCCTTCTGCACAGTAAAGATTCTGTGAAAGCAAGCTCTGGTCTTTTATCACAAGAATAAGGCTGGTCAGCTCAATGAAGACTGGGAATTTTGCACCTCAGTAACAACCTTCACCTCTCAATTACTTATAGTTTTTCTTAAGTTCTATTTTTGCTTAATTTTCTCTGCATTTTTTTCCCCTTTATTCTGTCATGGGTGTGGGCATCACTGGCAAGGCCAGCATTTGTTGCCCATCCCTAATTGCCCTTGAATTGAGTGGCTTGTTCGGCCATTTCAGAGAACAGTTACCATCTTGCTGTGGATCTGGAGTCACTTGTAGGCCAGACCGGGTAAGGATGGCAGATTTCCTTCTCTAAAGGGCCATAGTGAACCAGATGGGTTTTTACGACAATCAACAACAGTTTCATGGTCACCATTACTAAGACTAGCTTTTCAGTTCCAGATTTTATTAATTTAATTCAAATTCAACCAGCTGTCATGGTGGGTTGTGAACCCATGTACCCAGAGTTTGTCCGGGCCTCTGGAATACCAGTCCAATGATATTACCACTACACCAACCATCTCCCCGTAAATGAGCTGCACAACAAAGGTGAAAGGTCAATAAAGGTTGGCAGAGAACTGGAAGTTGATATTTTCATGTAACACAGTGGACTTGCCCAATTACTGAATGTTCTTCCTGGCACATTACTGGAACTTGTAGTGTGTGTTGTGTGGTATCTTGATAGACCCTGGCAGTGTACTCCAAGAGGAAGAATAATAATTATATTTTCTATTTATTTATATATATATTCTACAATATAAATGTCAGGCAATTGTATGGTGCTTAAGTTGTCGTGTGGGTGAAAGGTTTATTTATTTACGGATTTCAGTGGTTCAAGAAGGCAGCTCATCACCACCTCCTCAAGGACAATTAGGGATGGACAATAAATGCTGGTCTAGCCAGCGATACCCACACCCCTTGAATGAATTTTTTAAAAATTATTTCCTGTTTCAGGTGATGACAGAAGATGTGATGCAGGAGCTGCAACTGATGGCTTCTCAGGATATACATGGAAAAGTCCTACATGGTCAGAGCTGAGAGAACATCTGTCAGAGTACTTGCATTTTGGTCAGCTCCTTCCTGAGAGCCTTCCACGGAAATTTGCCTATAAACATAGAGACTTCCTCATGCAGCAGTATAATCTTCAGGCTGCGGTGTACAAGCCGGTCACAGCCACTCCCAGGATAGCCCTTCAGAGCTTTGCATCTACATGTATCCATGGCTACTACAGTGTGACGATAGTTGGTAAGTACAGGTACACAGAGAAAGAATGAATTGCGCATTGACTGCACGATAACAATGTACACGTTGTCAGGCTTATCTCAGTGGTTAGCCCTGTCAGCTCCGAGTCAGAAAATTGTGGGTTCAATAGGTCAGAAGCTGACACTATCAGTACAGTACTGAGGGACTGCTGCACTGTCAGAGGTGCTGTCATTCGGATAAGATGGTAAACCCTCAATTTACCCTCAGGTGGACTTTAATGATCCGGTTTTGAAGAAGATGAGTTATCCCTGGTTTCCTGGCCAATATTTGCAACTCAAGTCATGCATCTTTTTTAAAAAAAAAGGACAGGTGATCTGGTACAAATTAAATTAATATTTTTTAAAATGCATTTATAAAAATAAAACTATTCTGTTATGATTTTTTTTATTTAAATGTTGCAGTGATCAAGTCACTAATAGTTTTGTTTCTAACCTACAATCCATAAAGATGGAGAATCATTGTGATGTCTGGTTGATGTTAAATTTATGAAATTTATGAAATAAGCAAAGGCACTGTCGATAAATGCAGCTTTATTAGCACCAGCATTAAAGTGGAATTTGGCAGTTCAGATTTGTCTCGTATTCCTCACATACAGAAAGATGTTTAAAAAAGAGAAGAAAATTAATGAACTCCAAACAGAAGGGAGGGAAATTGGAAAAAGATTCAGGAGGTGAAGTGCCATCAAAGAGGAGGGCTTTTAAGTGTTTTGGTAGCTGGGTAGTAGCCCATTGGAGGTAATTAGACAGGGGGTTCCAGGAAGAAGGGGCCTAGTGGCTGAAGTACAGTCAACAGTGACAGTGTAGAGGACAAGGAGTGTCAGGAAACACAGGGTACTTCAGGAATATAGTGCGAGAGATCACTAAGGTAGAGTGGGGCAAAACAAGAGTTTGGAAACCAGGGGCAGCGTCTTCCGGTCAGCGAGCAAGGTCGGGGCCTGCTCGCCGACCTGTAAAATGATGCGGGGATGTGTCAGGCATGCATCCCGACGTCACCCCGGGTCATTTAGATTCTCAGCTGAATCGGCTGCCTGCCTGCTGAACTGTCAACCACCTATTGAGGCCATTAAAAAACTAATTAAGATGATTAATGGACCTGCTTGTCCAGCCTGAAGGTTGGTGGGCAGGCTAGGAGCCCTGGCGGGCTTCGGAAAAAGCATGAAACCTCATCCACGTGCGGAGTGAGGTTTCATGAGGGTATTTAAATTTTTATGAAATGTTTCAGTAAAAGTTCTGGACATGTCCCAACTCATGTGACAGTGTCACAAGAGGAGACATGGCAGGGAAATTTTTTTATCACCTTTATTTAAAGTTTTCAGTCAGAGCCGATCTCCCCTTAGACAGCACTTTGCCTCAGGGAGATGAGTGCGCTGTTTTGTGCGCACGCGTGAGAGAGCGCACTCCCGGCTGAGGGAATCCCCCCCCCCCCCCAACCCACCTGCACAGGGAGCGCACAGCGCTTCCAGGCGGACGTCACACTGGACGGGCCTTAACTGGCCCACCCACATAAAATGGTGCCCACCCCCCCGATGGGGGGCACCGATCGGAAGGCCGCCCACATGCATCTGCTCCTGCATGTTGCCACAGGACAATTGTTCAAATTGAAGGAGCATTGTACTGCAGTTAAAATACTGAAACTTCAAAATGTTGTAATACACAGTTTACTCAGTAACAAAAGTGCGGCTAAACTTATTTTGATTACATGGAATTACATCAAGCCCACAGCTCAGGATGAGCCCACTCCACCTATTCGATCTATGTCCATTGTTTGGGTTTCATCCGAGCCTTCACCATATTCCATCAGTGTACGCATGACTGTTCTTCTATTTCTTTCTCCTTCATGTGCCTATGGAGCTTTCCCTTAAATGCATCTATACTGTTCACCTCAGCTACTACTTGTGGTAGTGAGTTGCACATTCTTACCACCCTTTGGTAAAGAATTTTCACTTTTGGTGACTATCTGATACTTAATTTTTGGTCTCCCTCATAAATGAAAATATTTTCTCTATTTTTACCCAATTGAACACTTTTGAAAATTGAAGACCAGAACACAGAAAATGTACAGCAGAGGGGGGAAGCCATTTGACCCTTTGTGTGTGTAATGTAATCTGTAGTAGGTCACTCCTCAGCCTTCTCTTTTCTGGAGAAACCAGCCCTCGCCTGTTCAGTTCTTTTCTGACAGTTATAACCTTGTAGTTCTGATACTTTGTTCTTGAAGGCACAGGCACCACCATTTATATGGTGTGAGGGACACACCCCAAGTAGCACAAATATTTGGATCTTTAGATTCCCATATGGAGAAACTTCAGAAGCTGAGTAGAGCCACGGCTGTGTTTTTGAAAATACCGAAAATCAGTGTTGCTTTATGTAACTGGAACAGTGACAAAAGTTAGCAACTTAAGATGCCAAATCCAGACCTCTGCCTGTAAAAGATTCCACATCATCTGAAGATGTGCAAGTGAGTTAACCCCAGTGTCCTGGCCAGCGTTTATTCCTTAACTAACATTATTTTTCTTTTTTTTTTGTTCATGGGATATGAGCATCACTGGCTAGACCAGTATTTATTACCCATCTCTAATTGCCCTTGTTCAGAGGGCATTTAAGAATCAACCACATTGCTGTGGGTCTGGAGTAATATGTAGGCTGGACAAGGCAAGGACAGCAGATTTCCTTCCCTAAAGGATATTAATGAACCAGGTGGGTTTTTATGACAATCGACAATGGTTTCGTGGTCATCATTAGACTTTTAATTCCAGATTTTTATGGATTTCAAATTCCACCATCTGCCTTGGTAGGATTCGAACCCAGGTCCCCGGAGCATTGCCCTGGGTCTCTGGAATACCAGTCATTGAAACAGATCATTATCATGCTGCTGTTTCTGGAGATTTCAGAAGTGCAAAGTCCATCTAAATATCTAGTCTGCCTTCAGGCAACAAAGATAGCAAATTCCATCTCTGCAACAGCTATTTAGGTGTCAGTCATAGGTTCGCTGCCTCTGAGGAGCATTAGGCACAATTGCTCCTTGTCTCAATTTGCACTTAATTCACGGAGGAAAAACTAAGCTTTTTGAGTTTGGGATCAAACGACCGGCCCAAAAATGGCTTTCAATGAGTTGCCACCTCTGCTAATATGGCAAAGCGAGAAACTTCAAACGACTATTACATTCACGCTTAAGAATTTGAAGATATAATTTCAGGGCCATATGTTGAAACGGCCATGTGCTAGATGGCTCTTTTGCTTACTCAGTTTATTGGATGTCTCCTCCAACAGGTGCAAGGGTTTGTGGGCCCACAGAGTGATATATTACAGATTAGACAAATCATCAGATCATTTTGATGTATCTGTGTAATAAATGAAGAATTGTTGTTCCAATACAGGTGTAAATCACCAGACAGCAATTGACGTTGTGTTCCTTCCGGCTGTGATGAGTCATGAGGGTCACCGCATGTTGGGTCTATCAGTGGACGCTCATGATAACACGCTAGCCTCCATTTTGGCCAGCGGTTATGTTTGTGACGAACAGGCCACAGATAATAATCAGCAAAAACAGACATCCTCCTCTCCAGGTAACTATTATGTCCTCAAACAGATCTCAACACTGAACTGAATAAAAGGCGTGGCATGACTTTATCAGTTGACACTAGTCTTGAAGTGCTGATGTGCAGCTCTTTAACCGGATGCCACTGGTCTGCACTCTTTGCTGCATCATCAAAGTGCTCTTTAGTTGTCAGCCATGGGTCAGGGGTAGCATTCTTCCCTTGAGTCAGAAAGCTGTGGATTGAAGCTTATCTCACAACCTCGAATGTTGGGAAGGCTGCACAGATGGAGGTGTCATCTTTTGGATAAGATGTCAAACCAGGTCCTCCTCGCCCACTCAGATTGGCACATCACCAGCAGAAATGCAAGGGAGTTAACCCTGACGTCCTAGCCAGTATATTTATTTCATATCCAACAACACTAAAACAGATCCCTTCACTGTCGCTGGGTCAAAAATCCTGGAACACGCGCCCTAACAGCACTGTGGGTGTACCAACACCACATGGACTGCAGCAGTTCAAGAAGCAGCTCATCGCCACCTTCTGGAGGGCAATTAGGGATGAGCAATAAATGTTGGCCTCGCCAGCGACGCCCACATCCTGTAAATGAATTTTAAAAATGATCACCTGGTCATTATCACATTGCTGTTTGTGGGAGCTTGCTGTGCGCAAACTAGCTGCCACATTTCCATATTAAGACAGTGACCACACTTCAAAACTACTTTGAATTGACTATAAAGCACTTTGGGATGCGCTGAGACTATGACAGGCTCTACATAAATGCAAGCTTGTTCCTTCTTTGATAAGCACTATCCAGTTTCACACATTTTTCGTCCAGTTTCAAAGCCTAAACTCTTTATGCGATTTGTACAAAATGCTTTTTCTTGTTTAAAAATGAATCCCATTTCAACTATGCAGGCAATAGGCTGAATTTTATGTGACCCTGGCTGGCAGATTTCCTGCGGCGAGGGCCATGTAAAATGGGGTGGGCACTCATCCCACCACCTTCCCACCCACCCAGCAACTCATCCCCATAATACAGAGGGCAGACAGGCCCCGAAATCGGCAGCCCGTCCGCCATATTAAAATGAGCATTTCAGGGTCAATTAGTCTCGTTATAACACGTTTAGTGTGGGAGCGGGAAGCCCGATTTTTAACCTGAAATGGTTAAAGAGGGGGAAGGAAGGGTGGGGCAGGGTCACTCCACAGGGGCTGCCCTTTGCAGTTTTACCCCCCCCCCCTCACTCCTTCCTACTTACTTGCTCCCTCTCTTAAACTCACTGCGTCCCCACCACTGTCCCTCCCCCTAACCTCCCATCCTCATGGCCCAACACCCAGACTCACCAGCTCCAGGGATCCTGGACCTTGGGCTCCACTCCGCACCTGCAGTACCGACAGCTGTCACTGATGCCTTTGTGGCGCTGCCGAAACTGATGGGGCTACCGGCCAATCGGATTGGCTAACAGCTCTGGTGGTGGTGGTTTTGGGGGGGGGGTGGGGGGGTGGTCTTCCACCCCATTGAGGGACTGAACTCCCACCTGGCCCTCGCTAATGAGCCCCGCAGAGCTTTATTGCTGTGGGGCTTGTCGGTATGGAGCGTATTGGCTCCACGCCGACGTAGTTTCCAGGGGAACGTGCAGTAGTTCGGTGGGAATTGTTGCAGGCATCCTGACAGATAGATAGCAGTATCGTACTGAGGGTGGAGGGGATTTCAAACAGCTCAGGTGGACCTATTCCCATGGGTAATGTGGAACATAGGAACCTGAGGCTTAGGAACAAGGGGTAGGCCATTTTGCCCCTCGAGCCTGCTCCACCATTTGATAAGATCCTGGCTAATCTGATTGTGATCTTAACTCCACGTTCCTGTCTGCACCCCATAACCCTTGACTCCCCCTGTCTATCAAAACTCCACCTTGAATATACTCAGTGACCCCATCCCCACTGCTCTCTAGCGAAGAAATTTTCACAGACTAACAACCCTTTGAGAGAAAAAATGTCTCCTCTTCTCTGTCTTAAGAGTCCCCTAGTTCTGGTCCCCCCTATAGAGGAAACATCCTTGTGGTTTCTACCCTATCAAATCCCCTCAGGATCTTATATGTTTCAATAACATCACCTCTCATTCTTCTAAACTCCAATTGGTGTAGGCCCAAACTGCTCAACCTTTCTTCATATGATAAGCCCTTCAATCCCAGGAATGAGTCGAATGAATCTTCTCTGAACTCAACACAGTTATGCAGTTAAATCCTTTTTCAAATAAGAAGGCCAAAACTGTACCGAGTGCTCCCAAATGTGGTCTCACCAAGGCTCTGAATCTCAGCCAGAGGTGTGTTGTAAAGAGCGTTTTATAATTGCCACCAAGTGACACCCCATCACTCCTCAAATGGGAATATACGCTTCAGTGCAGAACACAACCAGCCTCAGCTGTGGTCTCCTTGAAGAGCTTGCATTTATAATGTGCCTTTCAAGTGGAAAACACCTCTCAATGTTTTGTAAGGGAATAAACGAGCGGATGATAAGCCAAGGTAGGAAAGGTGACCAAAGGCTTGCTTGAAAGGCTGGGATTGAGAATGCTTTCAAAGATGGAGAGAGAGGTGGTGAGGTTTAGGAGAGTGGGACTGAGGCAGCTGAAGGCTCAGTCCACCAAAGATGGGGTGAAGGAGTGGGGGAATGTACAGAAGACTCTCAGGCCCGATGAGGTTGCAGGGGAAGGTTTTGGAAATAAGGTGGGATAATACCACAGAGGGAGTTGAAGATGAGGACCAATGTTCTAATTTCAGTTAACTGGGACATAGGAATAGGGAACTTCTTTAAGGTGTTCTTAAAACCTAACAGTTTGACCAAGCTTTTGGTCCCCTATCTTAATGTCTCTTTCCTGGTTTAGGCATCTGTTTATTTTTTTGTCAGATTATGCTCCTGTGAAACTTCATGCGATGCTTCACTTGTTTAAAACCATTAAGTTCCTATAGTGCAGGAAGATGGCACTGGGATAGATCACTCAAGATCTAATTGTCGGAGCAGGCTCGAGGGGCTGAATGGCCTCTTCCTGCTCCTGTTTCCTACGTGCAAGTTGTTGTTGCATTAAATTGTTGGCCTCTTGGGTGACTAAAATCTTCTGTTTAAGCAAATGTACTGGTTAAGATTTTAACCAAGTATTTGGGCTCTGGCAATAAGCAAACATGAAGAAAAAGAGCTCGATGCTTCAGTGTGTAGTAACTAACATTGAGGCTGCAGTTAGCAGCTGCACTGTGAGGGAGTGACTGTGTGACAGAGTTTCCTTGCACTGTGGGACATAAAGCATTGCCTCAATCGATTACACACAGGAAACCTGGGTGTGAGCGATGGGCAGAAAAGCAGGCAGGCTGTGTTGCAGGTGGACTTGTTCCCCACAGGATTTTTTTGTTGCCCAGCCTGCCACCTGATTGTATTAGAATATGGAGGATTCTTACCTGCAAGCACAGCAATTGAATGTTTCTCAGGTGATTTGCCTCCCCAGTCAGAATCAGTATCTTACCATTTAATCTTTTGCACAGAAGGAGGCCATTTGGTCCATTGTGTCTGTTCCGCTTCTCTGAAAGAGCTACCCATTTAATCCCACTCTTCTTCCCTTTCCCCCTAGCCCTGCAAATCTTTCCTTTTCAAATATTTATCCATTTCCCTTTTGAAAGTTACCACTGAATCGGTATTCCAAATCATAACAGTTTGTCGTGTCGCTTCTGGTTATTTTGCCAATTATCTTAACTCTGCATCCACTCCTACCAGTGGAAACCAATTTCTCTTTATTTACCCCATCAAAACCCCTCAAAGTTTTGAACATGACTCCTTTTGTGAGTGTAGTGTTTTGAAGAGGATTTTGTAATTTGCATGCTGATGCTCGGGGCTTGCTTGT
Source organism: Carcharodon carcharias (assembly GCF_017639515.1). Taxonomy (NCBI): domain Eukaryota; kingdom Metazoa; phylum Chordata; class Chondrichthyes; order Lamniformes; family Lamnidae; genus Carcharodon; species Carcharodon carcharias. Next base: position 157,889,952 of record NC_054475.1, on the reverse strand, counting down.
TGTTTGGACTGATGTATGGGGCAGCATTATAAAACACTTATATTACAATAATTATAATGCAATCCTTTTTATTGCTTCCTCACAGATCAGATTGTAAAGACGGCAGCTAACCTGGACTGCCTGCGCGTCATCTGTGTCCTAGATGTGTGCCATCATGGTGGGGACAAATCTGAAGTGATTTTAAACAAAATATACAGAGTGACAGAATGAAGTCAGCCATGACCATTTTAAGGACAGCATTTCAACAATATCCATTTTCCATTCACGGGTTCTAGATTTTGATCTGTGTCCTTCTCCAGTAACTGCCTTAGAGCGACAACATCAAGTTGAATGCCTTATGGTAATTATTTGCTATAATAGTATGTTTAATATAAACTTTCACCAGTCGGTGTGTACATATTCAGATTTTATCTCTCAAATAAATCTCTGGATTAATTCTAGTCTCCTAGAATGAGCTGCACCTTCTCACAGCAGTGAAGTCTTTTCAATCTCTATGGCTATCAAACATCATGGTATTTGGCATTTAAAATCAAGCACTTTACAGTAGATTAGGACATTCTCCTTTTAACGATTCTCACCTCCTTGTTTTGTGGTACCTCGCTGGCAAACTGATTGGGAAAACTAAAATTCGAAGCCTTGCAACACATTTACACTAACACCTCATTTCAAACCCAGCTCTGTACTTGTGGCATTTTCTGACCTGCTTATTAAGCTGCCTTAGTGCTAGCAGTAAAGGCTGGGCAGGGCTTCCGCTCACTTCATGATCCCTCAAAACCTGTCCGCCATCCCTGGGACTCATGTCAGGAGCGTGCTGCAGTACTCTTCACTTGCGTGCAAGGCTGCAGCCACAAAAACCCTCGAGTCTCAAACCTCCAACACAAACCAATCCACTCGACTGATACCTGCTGCTGGGCTCAGTATGCTCCAGCCCACTGCGGCTACAAATTAGATTACCCACAACTTGCCAAGTTCACTTCAACAGTGCCTCCTATCCACAAGACATCTACCACTGAGGACTAAGGCAAAAATATGATGAGAGCACCATCTACTCTGAGTAACGCACCATCCTGACTTGGAAATCTATCTCATTCCTTCGTTGGCTTGAAATCCTGGAGTTCTCTACCTAACAGCTTGGTGGGAGAACCACCATCACAAAGGTGGCAGCGGCTCAAGGAGAAAGACTCACCATCATTTCTCAGGGCAAGGGGTGTGGCCCCGCCCCCATTTGGTGACATCCCAGCAACAAGATAACAATCAAAGCAGCCAGTAAATTACCCATTTGGAATTCGGCCCGCACTTACTGCATTATGATGGTCTGTATTGGGGAATCCTGGGAGGGAAACATTTAAAAACCAGTTTTAAAAGGAAAATGGATTCAATATGCAACAGGTTTATGAATATAAAAACAAAAAAACTGCGGATGCTGGAAATCCAAAACAAAAACAGAATTACCTGGAAAACCTCAGCAGGTCTGGCAGCATCAGCGGAGAAGAAAAGAGTTGACGTTTTGAGTCCTCATGACCCTTCGACAGAACTTGAGTGAGTCCAAGAAAGAGTTGAAATATAAGCTGGTTTAAGGTGTGTATGGGGGGGAGAGAGAGACAGAGAGAAGTGGAGGGGGTTGGTGTGGTTGTAGGGACAAAGAAGCAGTGATAGAAGCAGATCATCAAAAGATGTCACAAACAACAGAACAAAAGAACACATAGGTGTTAAAGTTGGTGATATTATCTAAACGAATGTGCTAATTAAGAATGGATGGTAGGGCACTCAAGGTATAGCTCTAGTGGGGGTGGGGGGAGCATAAAAGATTTAAAAATATTTAAAAATAATGGAAATAGGTGGGAAAAGAAAAATCTATATAATTTATTGGAAAAAAACAAAAAGGGGGAAACAGAAAGGGGGTGGGGATGGAGGAGGGAGTTCAAGACCTAAAGTTATTGAATTCAATATTCAGTCCGGAAGGCTGTAAAGTGCCTAGTCGGAAGATAAGGTGTTGTTCCTCCAGTTTGCGTTGGGCTTCACTGGAACAATGCAGCAAGCCAAGGACAGACATGTGGGCAAGAGAGCAGGGTGGAGTGTTAAAATGGCAAGCGACAGGGAGGTTTGGGTCATTCTTGCAGACAGACCGCAGGTGTTCTGCAAAGCGGTTGCCCAGTTTACATTTGGTCTCTTGGCATCTTTTGCGTGGGCATGAGGTGATGCCATAGGAGGGGGTTGAGGAGTAGGGGGTGATGGAGGAGTGGACCAGGGTGACCCGGAGGGAACAATCCCTATGGAATGACGACAGTGGGGGTGAAGGGAAGATGTGTTTGGTGGTGGCATCATGCTGGAGTTGGCGGAAATGGCGGAGGATGATCCTTTGAATGCGGGCTAGTGGGGTGATAAGTGAGGACAAGGGGGACCCTAACATGTTTCTGGGAGGGAGGAGAAGGCATGAGGGCAGATGCGCGGGAGAGGGGCCGGACACGGTTGAGGGCCCTGTCAACGACCGTCGGTGGAAAACCTCGGTTAAGGAAGAAGGAGGACATGTCAGAGGAACTGTTTTTGAAGGTAGCGTCATCGGAACAGATGCGATGGAGGCGAAGGAACTGAGAGAATGGGATGGAGTCCTTACAGCAAGAGGGGTGTGAGGAGCTGTAGTCAAGGTAGCTGTGGGAGTCGGTGGGTTTGTAATGGATATTGGTGGACAGTCTATCACCAGAGATTGAATCAGAGAGGTCAAGGAAGGGAAGGGAAGTGTCAGAGATGGACCACGTGAAAATGATGGAGGGGTGGAGATTGGAAGCAAAATTAATAAATTTTTCCAAGTCCCGACGAGAGCATGAAGCAGCACCGAAGTAATCATCGATGTACCGGAGAAAGAGTTGTGGAAGGGGGCCGGAGTAGGACTGCAACAAGGAATGTTCCACATACCCCATAAAGAGACGGGCATAGCTGGGGCCCATGCGGGTACCCATAGCCACACCTTTTATTTGGAGGAAGTGAGAGGAGTTGAAGGAGAAATTGTTCAGTGTGAGAACAAGTTCAGCCAGACGGAGGAGAGTAGTGGTGGATGGGGATTGTTTGGGCCTCTGTTCAAGGAAGAAACTAAGGGCCCTCAGACCATCCTGGTGGGGGATGGAAGTGTAGAGGGATTGGACGTCCATGGTGAAGAGGAAGCGGTTGGGGCCAGGGAACTGGAAATTCTTGATGTGACGTAAGGTGTCAGAGGAATCCCGGATGTAGGTGGGAAGGAACTGGACAAGGGGAGAGAGGAGGGAGTCAAGGTAACGAGAAATGAGTTCTGTGGGGCAGGAGCAAGCTGAGACGATTGGTCTAGCGGGGCAGTTCTGTTTGTGGATTTTGGGTAGGAGATAGAAGCGGGCCGTCCGAGGTTGGGCGACTATCAGGTTGGAAGCTGTGGGAGGAAGATCCCCAGAGGAGATGAGGTCAGTGACAGTCCTGGAAACAATGGCTTGATGTTCAGTGGTGGGGTCATGGTCCAGGGAGAGGTAGGAGGAAGTGTCTGCGAGTTGACGTTCAGCCTCCGCGAGGTAGAGGTCAGTGCGCCAGACAACAACAGCACCATCCTTGTCAGCGGGTTTGATGACAATGTCAGGGTTGGACCTGAGAGAATGGAATGCAGTAAGTTCAGAGAGAGAGAAATTAGAATGGGTGAGATGTTTATTAATATTCTTGATTTACAAAAGAAAAATCTTGCATTGTTTTTGATAAGTCCGACACTCTGGTTAATGGGAATGACCTTTTTCTTACTTATTCTTGGCAAGGCCAGCATTTTTTTTCTATTATTCGTTCATGAGATGTGGGCTTTGCTGGCTAGGCCAGCATTTATTACCCTTTAGAAGGTAGTGGTGAGCTGCTGCCTTAAACCTCTGCAGTCCATGCCTATCCCTAGCTGCCCTTGAGCAACTGAGTGGCTTGCTAGGCCATTTTAGAGGGCAGTTAAGGGTCAACCACATTGCTGTTGTTTTGGAGTTGTCACAAAACTATAATAAGTTCCACAACATTATTGTGGTTTATTGTAAAGTAGGTTTACGGGTGTGAGTGTAGATGGTTCCGTCTGTGTGATTTACTTAAATTGGAGTCATATCGATGGCAAGCTTGAAATTATCAAGAGAAGTTAGGGGTAAAAAACATTTGAAGCGCTAATGAGTAAACATAGATGAGGTCTTAGCTATAGGGTGTGAAGGAAATTTGCATTTTTAGATAAGAAGGAGTTGTTTGGGTTTCAAAGGGATGGTTGGGTCTTTACAACTAACAAGATAAATAGGGCAAGGCTATTATGTTTATTTTTCCCAAAAGGTACTGATCATATTGGCAACATGAAAGATTTTTATATTATGGGAAAAGTAATGTTCCAAAGACATATAGAAAAATGAAATTTACAAATTAAAGAGAGAGAAACATGTATAAAGAGGAATTAAAGGCTATGTTGGTGGGCCATGTAAGATCAACAACAGTGTATGGAATAACCTTGGGAAAGCCTTCAGCCATGTTGGCAAAAGTCTGCTGCGTCCAGTAACTAAAGTTGGAGAAAAGCTTTTAGAACTCCTCTGTTGAGTGGACACTTGCTAGTTAAATTTAAGATCTATTTTGGACTGTTGCCTTAAAGGGGGTGTGAATTTGGGAGGTTAATGAGCAATTTTGGGATTTGTTATAGTATTAAATAACTGTAATCTTATGGGTTTTTTTTCATTCATGGGATGTAGGCATTGCTGGCTAGGCCAGCATTTATTGCCCATCCCTAATTGCCCTTATTCAGGGTCATTTAAGAGTCAACCACATTGCTGTGGGTCCGGAATCACATGTAGGCCAGACCAGGTAAGGACGGCAAATTTCCTTCCCTAAAGGACGTTAGTGAACCTGATGGGTTTTTATGGCAATCGGCAATGGTTTCGTAGTCATCATCAGACTTTTAATTCCAGAGTTTTATTGTTTCAAATTTCACCATCTGCCATGGTGGGATTTGAACTCAGAGTACTGCCCTGGGTCTCTGGGATACTAGTCCAGTGACAAAACCACTATGCCAGTTATGTGCTTGAAATCTTTTGTAAATAAATGTTTTAATTTAGTTTTTAAAAATCTCTAAAGTGTTAGTGGACTCATTACTTCTGAATTCAGTGCACAAATCTTCTCGTAATGAATACAAGTTGCAAAACCATTGTGATAGCGTGGCTGAGTTTCCCTTGTGGATTTGTCCGACTGGCACACATCACTTGCCATGTCATAGCAGATTCACATGTAGGCCAGAAAAGGTAAAGATGTCAGATTTCTTTCTCTAAAAGGGCATTTGTGAACCAGATTTGATTAATGGAATTAGCACTTTATTCCCGATTTATTAATAAATCAAATTTAAATACTCCAGCTGCCATGGAGGTATATGAACTCATTACACTGGAGCATTAGTGGGCTTCTGGAGTACTAGTCCAGCAACATTACCAAGATGCTAACATACCTTCTTGATGTTGGTAAAATATGAGACAGCTTCATGTCATGCAACTGGCAATCACTATGTCATTTTGGCCATCACTATTTGCATCTATTGAAAAGCAAAGTCTAGAAGATGTGTTGCTATCTTTGCCTTTCTGAAATGTACCAAAACAATTTTTAAAAATATATATATGTATGCATTTATAGTGGCAAAAGAATATGTTAATTCAGTTCCTTTATTCCTATAATTTAGGTGTAAACTTTAGCACTGTTATCCATCTTCACTGAGATGAGTAGAAATTTCTTCATTCAAATTTTGGAATTCTCAGAGGGTTGTGGATGCTCCGTCATTTAAGGCTGGGATAGCCAGATTTTTGGTGTCTTGGAGGATCGAGGAATATGGGGAGTAGGCGGGAAAGTGCAGTTGAAGCCCGAGATCAGCCATGACCATACTGAATGGCGGAGCTGGCTCAATGGGTGATATGCTCCTATTTCTTGTGCTCTGCATTTGGGTATTTGTGTATGGCATATACGCAACATGAAAGTGCAACGTGTGTCTACCCAAAAAAAAACTAAATAGGACACCTCTGCCAATTAATGATTAAGACCTAATGCGGTTCCGTGCTATGCAAACATAGAGTGAGCCAAAATTCAGTGGCTGACAGAGATTAACCAATGCCGACACTTTGCAGTGATCCCTGCTGAAAAACACAATTGGACAACAGAGCCAGCTGGACTTTGATGCTTACATGAGGCAATAGCTTGTTGACACTCACTGTCTAAGCTCACAAATGAAGACTAACCTTGGATGAAGTGTAACATACATTAGTCCCCTCAGGACAGAACAGCAAGAGGAATCAATTGAAATGGAGGAAAGGGGATTGGTGATATAAGATACCCAAGTCATGTATACCTATATACATAGAGTTAGGGTTTTTTTTTAATCTTATACAATTAAAATTTTTGATTTCTTTTAACTTAAAAATTACTTGTGAGTTTGTGCTGTAGCTAGATATAATGAACTGGGCGACGTTGTTCATTTGCAGGATGCTTTACCGTTTAACATGTCAGGGCACAATTTAGTCGACTGGGCTGTCAGCTTCTGTTGAGGTGCAGGAGGTGTGATTCATGCGGACAGTTTTTTTTTGTGCCTAACATGTTAAATGAGGTAGCCAAGGCAACCTTGAGGTAGGGAGTGGGCCAACTGGTCAGAATGGTAAACAAGTTGGCACCTGGCGATTCGAAGGAATTCACCTCATTTGTGGGGGGTTTTGTTCGCAATAATACTTTTCATGTCATAATGAATCAACAAGGACAGTGTGCATGAGAAATTACCGATATAAGATTTTGAGCTCTCCTTCACAAGTTGTAGAGAATTCGCATTTAAAGAATTGAGGAAGGTTAAGTTTCTCCTTAGGGGAGAAGAGAGTAATTGCATTTACTTCTTTGAAGGTTTGCTGCTCAAGTGTTTGTCTGGACTTGGTCAATCAGACAATAAACTGATCACATTGGGTGGACTTTTCCCACAATTGCACTAAGCGCGGTAGCAGGGGAGTAAAATGGAGGCCTACCCGACAACAAAAATGGAGGGTTTTCACACCGTTTCGTCCCGAGCCCAGCTTATTGTTTATTCACTCCTGCAAAACACGCCGTTTCCATGGCGAGCGGGCAATCATTCACCCGCTCACATCACCTCGCTGTTGCATCACGCTGGCCGCCATCTTTAAAAGGCTGCCACTAACACGGTGCTCGTTGCTAACAGCTCACCACCGCTGTCCGGGAGACATGGCCAGCAAAGGAAATGCACGAACTTGTTGCCATGAAGAAGATGGCATCCTTGACTTCATGTATGCATTTGTGGGTGGCGGATTGTGAAATCCCAGAGGTCACCTGTGGAGCCCTGAAAAGAGTCACTGGCATAGAAATTGAGTGCCGTGGTCACTTTCACAGCCACTGGCAGTGGATGCTCTCCATGTCCCCTTGGCACCAAGTCCTGAAGTAAGTGGCAGATATGAGCCACCAGACATGCGCAGTCATTGGCAACACTGGTTCTCAGTTATCAGCAGGAATGACAGGCGGTGTCTATAGACCCTGGGTGTCATTAGGCACCGACCAGCCACAGCTCACTGTCACTCCTGGGCAGTGTGTGCAGGAGCCCCTGCTGCCCCTTCTTCATGAGGTTGCTGCTCCTGCCTTTGCATGGCCAGGTGCCTCAGTCACTCTCTCTCCCTCGTCTTCTATGGTTTCTGTAGACCATCAGGCATACAGCTAGGTCACCAGGATCCATGATCCTGATGTGGTCCTCCTGCAACATGAAAGAGAGAGAGAGACGTGGTTATCATGGCTGTACTTAGCACCTTTCTTGCCCCTGTGTGACTGCCCCTTAATGCTTCCCGGAGAGAGCTGGTCACCCCTCGGATGGTCACAGATGAGTGCGCTGCATGGCTGCCCTGTCAGCCTGCGACATGGGGGACACTGGTCCAAACCGGGATGCTGAGATTGGAAGGGGCTGTGAGCACCTCCAGCAGTGACTGCTACATGGCCAGCGTTGGCGAGGAGATTGTACAATGTGTGCAGTCCAACTGCTCCGCTGTCCAGTAAAGTGATTGCGGGCTCGAAGTCTGTGCCGGGGGCAGGGTGATGGGGGCTGGGGTGGGGGTAAGGTATGGAGCACTTGGTGGCCTTTTGGTGCCTCTGCGTTGTTTGCATGGGTGGGCAGGTTAGGAGCCCGACCCCAATCATATCACTGTGGCTGTGCCTGATCTGTCTTAGTTGCAGAGGCATGGTCACTTTATACAGGTGTCCCTAATGCGTGGCCACTTCCCTCGCTTACCCTGCCCCCTTCCTTGATTGTCTGTGTGCGGGATGCAGCGCCAGGGCAGCACTTGACCCGTCCCTCCCACCTCAGCAGTTGCCTCTGAGGCTGGCCAGCACTTGCCCCAGACAACCACTACCACCGCGCCCCCTGCCACCCCCCCCCAACCCAGCAGTCACCAGCCAGGCATGAGTTGCCCCCGGCGCCTCTGAGGCCTGTAAAAAACAGGCGAGCAGTGGGGAACGCTGCTGCTCCCTCACCTCAGTTCCCCCAAAGTGAAGGCCCCAAAGTGCACGTCGCCTGTGCGCTGTTGTGAAACACGGCGCGCTTTCCCGCCGACGTGGACGGACGACACAGCGGGGTTCCAAGAGTCTGGCGGGATGGCCATTTAATTATACGCTGATGTGTTACGATTAGCTCCCCGCCGACCGATGGTGGGAAACGCAGTCAGCCGTCGGCGGGCGGAGCGGAAGATCGCGACCTGCCTTCACACTCTCGTGACGCAGGTCTCACCGTTAGCGGGCTCGGAAAATTCTGCCCATTGCAAGCATGGTTAGAGTTTGTCAGAAAATTAAAGTCTGACTGCGTTGGACTTGGCTTGACAACGTATCAGTCTAGTGGATGACGTGATGGAGATTCACGCTGAAACCAGCGACTCTGAGGGTTCACTGCCTTCTAAAATTTAATTCCAGGGTGAGATCTGGCCGAGCCAAAGTTGCACTCGCTTGAAACCAAGGCCCGATTTGGTACGCCCATTTTGCAAAGCTAATCGTGGCGGTTAATCAGCAGTTGCTTTAATCTGTTTTAGATCAATCCAGCTTCTCAGTTGTACATTGGGTATTATTGAGTCTGAGAGTGCCCTGAACTATTAATCAAGCAGTTTTAACAGGAGAGGAGTACGGACGTTGGATTTTAATGTAAATCTACTAAGTCTGACATCTGATTACATGTAAAACATGGCATTACAGTGTGTGGGTATGTAACTCCTCATTAGGTTGAAGCTGATTTACTTATAATCAAGTTTGGGTTTGTGCCCAGTAGTTTTAACCGACTTTGTTGTGGTCCATCCTCTTGAAGAAGCAGCCTGTTCTCAATGAATGAATTTTGGAGCAAAGTCATTTGAGGACAAGTGAAAAAGTAGAGAATGGCCAGTTTTTCGAGGGCAGAGGTTGTAGTCAGCCTCGCCATTCATTCAACTTATGGACTTTTTAAAATATATAAATCAGATGCATACTGTAATCCAGTCTCAATCTCCATAGCTCCTAACATGTGTAAACATCAATTCACAGCATGCTATCAGTGCCCAAACAGAATCTAAATTGGGGACTTTTTTATTCATTGGTGTGACATGTGTGTTACTGGCAAGGCCAGCATTTGCTGACCATCCTTACCAACTGGATTGATTGCTAGACTATTTCAGAGTCACATATAGGCCTCGCTGGGTAAAGACGGCAGCTTTCATTCCCTAATGGACATGAGTGAACAATTTGGAGTTTTACAACAACCCAGTAGCTCCCTGGTCACCATTACCAGTACCAGCTTTTCCTTTCCCCAATATAGGGGAAGACAGTGGTATTGTCACTAGAATGGTATTCCCGAAACCCAGGGTAATGCTCTAGGGATCTGGGTTTGAATCCCACCAGGGCAGATGGTGAAATTTGAATTCAACAAAAATCCAGAATTAAAAGTCTGATGATGACCATGAAACCATTGCCGATTATCACAAAAACCCATCTTTAGGATCAATCTGGCCTACCTGTGTCTCTTAGCTGCCCTCTGAACAATGGACAATAAATGCTGGCCTAGCCAGCAATGCCCATATGCTGTAACTTAAAACCTGATGATCTCAATCTTGAACTTTATTATTTTAATTTTTTAAAGAAAATCATGCATTGCTTTCTGATAATTCTAAGTTGGGCATGATCAAGAATGAACATCAAGCTGCCTGTTTATGACATACATAGTATGACTATGACAAGTAGTATGTCATAAATGATCAGCTGTCCTTTTTTACTAACAGGCAGCTTGATGTTCATTCTTGATCATGCACAACTTAGAATTATCAGAAAGCAAAGCATGCTTCTTATTATCCATACGAACGAATTTAAAAAACTGAATTTAAACTTCTCAGCTGCTGTGGTGGGATTGTACTCACTTCTCTCGATTATTAGTCCAGGCCTCTAGATTGCTAAGCCAGTTACACGATCATTATATCATGTGACCTCCTTTGTTCAGTGGTTAAGTGCATTCCTGGTATGATTCTTTGTCATGCAAACATAGCATGGCTCCGCGTTGGATATTTCCTCAGTGACACACAGTGATGTTGAATGACATATTTTGGTCCACACACTCAAAGATACCTCCCAACTCTTAGGTCCCATTATTTTCTCCATTACAAATGACTGCTTGGATCTGAGAGCATTTGTAAGGGAGGTGCCATGATCTGGGAGTATTGGAGGCAGTAATGGGATCTGGGAGCACCACGAATGTGGTCTAGGGATGTGCAAGTAGGGGTAGGGTGGAGGAATATTTTTGGGTGCAGCTAGATGTTATGGCCATTTGGGACCACTGAGGTAGTCAGGATCTGCCAGTATTCAGGAATTGCTGAGGTTTCACAATGTTGGGATGGTGAGTAGGGTCTGTCAATCTGGTGGAGGTTTAGACCCAGGTGAATGACAATCAGGTACATCCAAACACTTTTCCTGTCATCAACCAGTTTCTGTCTTTATATCTTGCTTTAAACTATTCAGCATACTATTGGTAAGTCTGCCAACTTATGTCACCTTCAATTAAGACTAGGACAAACAAAAATTACCTCATAAAACTTGCAAAAGGTTAATTGTTTATGCATTGTGCCACTTCCATTATGAAGAAAATTATCCTTAACCTCAAATTGTCAGAAGGCGAGCATTTTTTTTAACTGAAATATCAAAAGGTTTGTTGCAAATAATGCAGATGCTAGCCAATCATTAAGAATACAATAATTCAGAAGTGCTGGAAATATTCAGCAGGTTTGACAGGATCTCTGGAGACACTTAACATTTCGAGTTGAATATAATCCTTCTTCAGAACCTTACTGGCACCTGCTCTTATATAGACAATAACTCAGACTTTTTGACTAGCTTGGTTTAAATTACTTTGGGCTGAGTAGAAATGTATTCTCATTAAGAAGTTTTTGTTTTCTAACTGCTTTTACACTATTGGTACCTTGGTTTGAAAGTCTTTATGTGCCTGCAGAACTGTGAGTACCAAGAGGAAAGGAGTGCCTTGAAGTTACTGTGGGTACTAATTCAGCTGTACATGCCATTGATTAATCTCATGCTTCTTACTATCTACATGTTTCTGCTGAAAGTGCAGTTCAGTCTCCAGTAAACAATGCCAATGATTATTCCAAAATGCTTTTGATAAAGATTCCATGCAAAAAGCTACTAATTGAACTCAAAGCTGTTGGCATCCAAGATATTAATTACAAGATTGCTGCAGGATAACAAGAACTAGAAGTTCTCATCACAGACATTCTGTCAGAGTCAGTGAGCGGGTGGAGCCTATTGAGTGGGGTGACCCAGGGTTCAACGTTGGAAACCCAAAGTTTCTCATTTACAGAAACTCAATGTATGGTGGTCAATTTTAAACATTGAACCAAAGTAGGAGGAATATTGGATTTTGAGGGGGAAAGAAACAGTGCAGAAATCACAAATGTGTTGGACAAAATATATGACTGGTGCAGAAAACTGTGAGATGAAATTTGACTACAGATAAAGAAGGAAAACTGGACAGCACAGGGACTCTGAGAATGTTATTGAAATAGTGTAAGGTTTTTGGAATATGGGGATATTAACCACTCCTTGACCCAGCAGGTACTGAATGCTTTGATTAGCAGCACGAGTTTATTAAGCTCAATTGGCATACACAAAATTGATACTTAACAATGGCAGTAGTTGTGACAGTGACCTCTGGTCCATGCTCTCTAAAGTTACTGGGGCATCATCTTCTGGGTTATGTTCTGTTGACCATAGTCCTGTCTTCTCTTGGGCTTGCCAACAATGTCTCAAAGTGTCCTTCTTTTATCCTGTCAAGAGACCCTTCTCATGCCATTTTAGACTATAGTTATCTGTGGTCAGCATGGCGAGTCTGGAATTACCTCATTAATTGTCCATAAATGTGCCTTGAGTCAACATGTAAACCCTATTGTTTCCTATTTTTCCCATTTCTGCAGATAATCCAAAACTTACATGTCTACTGCCGTCAACAATTTTTGGCAAGTTTACACTTTTGCAATTTCTATTGATGCCGTTGTCCTTTGCATAGAAGAGAGAAACATATTTTCCAGCATTTAATCGGGCAAAGGTCAATGTCCCTTCTTAAGCCATACGTTAACAGGTAGTGATATATTTTGTCATATTTGCATATTATAACACATTATTATATATTGTATATTATAACACTCAGCTAGGTTTCATCAATCTGCCTTTCAGTTACAGAAATATATATATTCATACAAAAGTATGAAAATATCAAAAAGAATAGCACTTGACCTCGGTCTCAAGTACAATCCAGGTTAGAAAGCTCCAGCTCAGTTGTCTAATCTCACTTCCCCTTCTAGAATTCCCGTGCTATAAAATGAGCAATCATAGCATTTTGTGAACAATCTTAACTATCATGCTATGCTGCTTAGCTTTTAACCATACATCACCTATATACAAAGTTGGTGTAGTTATTATAAAAGCAAAATGCTGCGGATGCTGGGAATCTGAAATAAAAACATGCTGGAAAAACTCAGCAGGTCTGACGGCAACTGTGAAGAGAGAAACAGAGTTAATGTTTCAAGTCCGTACGACTCTTCTTCAGAGCTCTGAAGTTAGACCCTGTCACCAAGGGATCAGCCATTCTGAAGAAGCCCTCTGAAGAAGAGTCATATGGCCTCAAAACATTGATTCTGTTTTTCTCTTCACAAATGCTGTCAGACCTGCTGAGTTTTCCCAGCATTTTCTGTTTTTATTGGGGTAGTTATTGACTGAATCTGATAATCCAAAGATTCATGGATTGGGCAATAGCCAAGGAGAAAACTAAAAAGGTGGCTGGGTAACAAGCTCTGACCAATTGCAGAATGGCAATCAACAAAGCCAGGAGAATGTTGATCTACACCAGGTGACCAAAATATAGAACATAAGATCAAACTTGCATTTATGTAGCAACATTCATGACCGGAGTGCTTTACAGCCAATGAATTATGTTTGAAGTGTAGTCCAATGAATTATGTTTAAAGTGTAGTCACTGTTTTAATGATTAACTGTATCAATGCATTTGCTGGACTGTGCCATGAACACCCAATTTTGATCGCCAAAGAACAAGTGCTGGAGGCAATGAAGAGAAATGTTGAATGGCTGATCCCTTATTGGCAGGGGTCTGATTTATGAGATTAGACTGGAGAAATTTGGAGACAGGAGACTCTTAGGAAGAGATGTTATAAAAGATTGTTAAATGTAAAGAAAGATAAACTCAGCATAGTACTTTAAAGAGCATGAGCAGAGCCAGGAGCTACAAAGGATCAAACTAATAACAGGTAACTTTGGAACTGGTAATTGGAAATCACCTGAACTGGTATTAGGAAATTCTTGGCAGAAGGGTCACAAACCAAGAGGGCACAGATTTAAGATGGTTGGCAAAAGGACTAAAGGTGACATGAAGAACATTTTTTTTACATAGTGAGTGGTTAGAACCTGGAAGGCACTACCAGAAAGTGTGGTGGAGGCAGATTCACTCATGGCTGTCAAATCAAAATTGGATAAGCACCTGAGGGGAAAAATTTGCAGGGCCAAGTGGAAAGGGCATGCGAGTGGGACTAAGTAAATTGCTCTTGCAGGGAGCTGGCATGGATTTGATGGGCTGAATGGCCTTCTTCTGTTTCTGTGTCTGAATTCTAGAAAAGGCACACTTCACTATATAAGCGGAGATAGAAAATCCTGGAATTGCTTAACGAACAATTACTACAATAGTGGTCGGAAACTGGGATCTCTCTGAATGAAGGCATTTAGATGGGCTGAGTGGCCTTCCTCATCCATAATTAGCAGGTCCTCTTTACATTCTGCAAGGTAACTTGGACATTGGGTGAGAATGTAAAACTGACGATACCAATTCAACTTCCTGCTATTCATCTCTGCAATTTTCACTTCCATTCATATCAATTGGTCCATAGAACTTTCTGTACCTATCAGTTTAGCTGCCTTGGAAGTTGTCCCATTAGAAAATGTTGATCCAGGTTACTTGACCAGTTTGTTTTCCAATGGGCAGATCATAAATCTAAATAACCTGTCCAATAATCAAAGTGCATTCTATTCTGCCTGTCTTGATATGAACGAGGCTTCAATTGAAAGAATGAAATGGTTCCCAGGATCTGAAAAGGAACTGCAAGGGTTGTACCTCAGTACATGTATTTATGTGTGTTTTTATTTTTTTATGGCTGCATTGCTCCAGTACATTTTTCCATACAGTTTTCCATTGCTACTGTTTTTTTTTAACCTTTAATTCCCAGAGTGGACCTGTTGAACGGAACAAAACACATTCCACATTTTGATGACGTGTCACTTTGCTGCTACTAATTTTAACCTGTGCAAACATTCAGTGCTGATAAAGGAAATTAACAATCTATTACTGTCGAATGATGTGCGTTATATTGTTGCTGGCACGATGTTAACTGGCGCAGAAAATGTTGGAAATACTCAGCAGGTCCAGCAGCATCTGTGGAGAGAGAAACAGAGTTAACGTTTCAGGTCAGTGACCACTTATTAGAACATCAACAACAGCTTATATTTATATAGCGCCTTGAACGTAATGAAATGTCCCAAGATGCTTTACAGGTGCATTAAAAAAACAAGCGAGACATCAAGCTACATAAGCAGATATTAGGTCAGATGACCAAATTGCTGGATCAAAGATGTAGGTTTTAAGATGTGTCTTAAAGGAGGAAAGTGAGGTAAAGAGGGAATTCCAGAGCCTGGGGCCTAGGTGACACAACTACCAACGCTGGTGGAGCAATTATTATTATTGGGAATGTACAGGAGGCAGAATTAGAACTGGAAAAAGCTAACGTTAAGACAAGTTTTAAGCAAGTCCAGAGGCAGAGAAGTGGGGGAGGGGATGGGGAAGAGAGAAAAAAACAAATTCGGTGATAAAATGGAAAGCAGTAGAGATTAAATGTCAAGAGGGATGATTGAACAGGGCAAAAGATGCGGGTGAGAAAACCATTCCAGGCTCAGCAGTATTTTACTTCTATCCTATTTTAACTCCCAGCTGGGAATTCTGCATGTGGGCTGGGGCTGGAGTGGATAGTGGGCCATTCGGCCCTCGAGAGCATTAGACCCAGAGGGCATTAACTCCCAGATGTCACCTGCACAGGACCTGCCAGTGGCCCATCTGTTATTGTTGCAGTGGGTCTTAGATGTGATTAGTCATGGGTCTGGACTCACAGACAATGCTGGAGGTAAGATTGCTGGTCTAGCTAGAGGGGACGGGGAACAGAGAAAAAAACAGGAGCTCTATGATGAAATGGAAAGCAGTACAGAATAAATGTCAAAAGGGATGATTGAACAAGGCAAAAGATGGGCTGAGAAAACCATTCCAGCATCAGTAATATTTTACTTTTATCCTTATTCTAACTCCCAGCTGGGAATCCTGCAAGTGGGCACATTGGCCTAGCCAACAACGCCCATATCCCATGAAAGAATTTTTTAAAATTATGTTCAATACAGACTCAGCACGAGGCTCTACATAGAACTATCTCCCTCCATGCTCTGTTGTCATATGATCAACATCACTTTTGTAGATTATATATTTACATATGTAACATTAATCCTTTATACTACATCTCCCCCAAAGTCTCTGGCTGTAATAAATGCTACTTACATTATCCTACATTTCCCCTGAAGTATCTGTCTTCATCCATGAGATGTTCCCATGGTCTGGATGGAAATGAGGATTACCATCAGCGTTTTTTTTTCTGGCAATGGTTGCAGTTTCTGATTTACACAATACTCATCCTTTTTATTCTCCAGATTGCTTCAGTGCTCAAGAGTTAAGGGGAGGCAGTGGCACAATGGTAATGTCACTGCAATAGCAATCCAGAGGCTCTGGGGACACAGGTTCAAGTCCCACTAAGACAACTGTTGCAACTTAAATTCAATTAATAAATCTGGCATTTGAAAAACCATTGACAATTGCTGCATTGTTGGTTCACTAATGCCCTTTAGGGAAGGAAATTTATCATCCTTACCAGGTCTGGCCTACATGTGACTCCAGACTCACAGAAATCTGTTTGACTCTTAAATGGCCAAGCCACGCAGTTGTATCAAACTGCTATGAAGCCTAAAGGGAATGAAATCAGACAGACCACCCTGCATCTAATGCACCAAATGTACCATCTACAACATGCACTGCAGCAATTCACCTTCGCCTTCAACAGCACCTTCCAAACCAGCAACCTCTACCACCCAGAAGGACAAGGGCAGAAGATGCATGGGAACACCACCATCTGCAAGTTCCCTTCCAAGACACGCACCATCTGGACTTGGAACTATATCACTGTTCCTTCACTGTCACTGGGTCAAGATCCTGGAACTCCCTTCCCAAAAGCACTGCGATGCACCTGCACCACATGGACTGCAGCAGTTCAAGCACGCAGTTCACCACCACCTTAAGGGCAATTAGGGATGGGCAATAAATGCTGGCCCAGCTAGTGACGCCCACATCCCATGAAAGAATTTTTAAAAATTAATTGCTTTCTTTCATGACGAAGTTGCAGCAGTTGTAGATCAGTGCAAGCTTTTTGACTTAACAATGATCATTCTTATTTATGAATCACATACAAAGCTTCTGTGATTTATCTTCTTTTGTACTGGAGATTAGCAGTCAACTGCCCCTTGACCTTCAGCTGAACACCACCTGGATCCTGGAGTCTTATGGTCGACGGTTGGAAGATGTCTGGTTTTAACCACTTTTCTATATCCGAAAAAATTCAAATCCTGTTCCAGTGACTAACTTGAAGTTTGTTTTATGTCTATTCACCATAAAATCTGCACTCCAATGCTTCCCATTTGATCCTGTAATGAGACTTCTGATTCTTGTTCTTCAACTTCTTGAATGTCTTCAATTTCTTGAATGGTACGTGATCTTGGCCGTTTCTCCTTCAATTGTTTTGTTCAGAGCTGTTTGCTGCAGCAAACTGATTTAATATGGCCTCTCTTCTTGCAGCAATGGTGCTCCACAGTTTTGGTGGGGCACTCTTTGTGCCAATGTAGCCTTTTCCCCCCACAACGAGAACACTGAATAACGGCGGTTACTGTGCCCCCTTCTCTTTTGCTCTGTTTGAGGTTAGGTGTGCTGAATTTTCTATGGACTATAAACTGGTCTGTGTCAATTGTTTTTCTCCACGAGATTTCTTTTTTGTCTTGATGAAAAGTTTTGTTTTGTTTTCTCTCTCCTCCCTGCCTCCCTATTTACACAGCTTTCAATAGGGTCAACGTCTCTCAACTACAAAAAATCCAACAGTATCTCCTCTAAGGCTCCCACAACAGTGCAATCCTGAATCAATTCATCTTTCAAGGCTCTGCATTCATAATGATCAGCTGATCGACATAGCTCATTAATAAAAGAATCAATGCTCTCTCCTGTCTTTTGATGCGCCTTTTAAATTTTTCTCCTTTTATAGTGATGTTTTTCCAAAGATTAAAATAAGTAACAAAGGCTTTAATAACTTCTTCACATGATACCGTTTCTTCACTTATTCCCTGTCTGACCATAATGTCATCTACACTACTGCCAATGCGTAGAGTAATGTACTGACCTGCTCTTGCTAGTCTTCTCTGTTAGTCCCAGTGCTTTTCCGTACCTGGTAAATTCTGTACCTGGTAAACCTGTGACACTAGTTCTGCCACTTCTCAGTTTGCTCTGGGCTTTCCACGTGGTGAAGCACTCTGGTAAAGGTAGGATATTTCCATTTCTTCCTTTTACAGTTGGCTTTTCTGGAGTTCATTTGAGGATTTTCCTGCATGGTCCTTGTCCTTCAATTGTTTCTCTCACTGCTTCTTCCAGTCACTGGGCTTTCCACTTGTTGCTCCTTTTGTCATGTTTGCATGCTGTCACCCTCTGTTATTGTTGCAGTGGGTCTTAGATGTGGTAGTCATGGTAGACAATGCTGGAGACAAGACTGTTCATAAACTCTACCTTTTGTTGACCATTATGCTACGAACAACTCAGCACGAGACCCTCCACAGAACTACCTCTCTCCATGCTCTGTTGTCATGGGATCTTACATCATTGATGATGTAGACTATATAGTTACATATTTAACATTAACCCTTTATACTGCAGCCCACAAATCACTACTTTGATCTGGTGCAAGACTTTCATGGGGTCTCGACAGACACCAGCAGTTTGGTGCAATTATAACTACAGCCGGGCCAGAGGGGACCAGTGACCCTCAGCCCTTCATCTTTGGTTGCAGGGATCGTTCCCTGTGTCCATCGGTGCCTAAACGTATTGCCAGTGATTCCAGATAGGTGTTTCCTAAAAATGAGGCAACCAAACTAAAACTACCGTATGTCTTTACATAAAGAGTTATAGTTTCTAGGTTGTGTACTCTGCTTGCTAACAACAGAAAGGTCCCTTGCAGAGACAATGTAAAACCATGGGAAACATATCCTTAATCAGACAGCTGCAAATGATATATCCTTAAATCGGAAAGAGCAGTATCTTAGTAAATGCAGCAAAGAGAAATTCTTTTCCTGACCTTCCCATTCAGCATTGATTCCTTTTGTCTATTTATGTCTATTTTTTCAGTTTGATTTATTTTTTAAACATAGGTTTTAGTATATGGATTCCAGTTGAAGATTTACAGCTGTGGTTTGTTCTTCTACGGTTTGATGATATCTTCTTTCCTAGAGAGAGGTAAACTAAAGCTGATGTCATTTAGAATATAAATCTAGGATAATCCATGTGGCAAAATAAATAACATGAAATGGAAAAATAAATTAAATGTAGCTGAGCCCAGACAATACAGTGCTTACACCAATGGATCTTGGGTTCAAATTCAAGCCAGACTGAGGGGATGAGAATTCATTTCTGTGTCCACAAAAAAGGAAGACTTGCATTGATATAGCATCTTTCATGACCTCAGGAGGTCCCAAAGCACTTTACTGCCAATTTTGTAGTCACTGCTGTAATGCAGGACACACGGCAGCCAACTTGCGCACAGCAAGCTCCCAAACTAGCAATGTGATCATTGCCAGAAAATCTGTTTTTGTAATGTTTGGCCGAAATTTGGGGAGGCAGGAGACATCCCACCACTGGTACAGAAAGCAGGTGGAGGGACCTGGGGAGGAATTTTTGGTGCTGCATCAGGGAGAGATTGCCTCAATGACTGGGCACCCTCGAGGAAGGGTAAGTATTGGTGGGGTGATTTAGGGCCAGGTAGGGAGATCCCAGCAATTGGAGGAGGGGGTCCTCTGCTGGTAGAAAAGACAGGCATGGGGGCAACCATTGCTGCCAAGGAAAGGAGGGTGCATCCCTTCTCCCCCCACCAAAGCCCTTTGTGAGGCTGCCAGGTTTCATTCTCCATGTGGTGGTGGGCCCTCCCAAGATGTACAAAATGCCCACGGAGATGGGAACTGGCCCTTAATTGGCCACGTAAGTGATTCAATAGCGTATCCAGTGGGCAGTCGATCCACCAATTTTCTCAGTCCTGGCAATACGGCACAGCAGCAAGATGTCAGGCTCTCCTCCCCACAGCTTCTCCCACCATTTTTCTAGCCCTCCCACCTCCCAGCCTTTCCCCAAAGGGTAAAGAAGATCTAGCCTGTTGATTGGGGAATAAAAATTGGTAGGGACAACTTGAAAAACTCCCCCACTCCTTTTCAAAATTGCGCCATGGGATCTTTTACATCCACTTGAGAGTGCAGACATAAAAGGTCTATTTTACCTTATCCGGTCCTATGTGAAATGTGTCCAGCCAGTCTTAAGTAAGTTTTTGTCATCGTGACTCATTGGCAATCTCACTTGGATAGAATCAGTGATGACTCATGTGGAAAATATTTACAAACTATTTTTGCCTTCACACTTTCTACAGCAACTGCACAGCAGTGTGTAACTCTACGTGAAGCACAGTGAGGGAATGTATAACTAGCATATCTATTGTACCTTTATCCTCAATAAAAATGCCTCAAGGTACTTCACAAAAATGCAATTTGACAAAAACTTGACACCGAGCGAAAGAAAGAGTTATTGGGGTGAGTGTTTAAAAGCTTTGTCAAAGAGGTAGGTTTGACTGAGATTTTAAAAAAAGGAGAAAGAGCTGGAGAAATTTAGGGAGGGATTTCGAGAGTTTAAGGGGTCCCATGGCTTGGCCCTCAAAGGAGGGGTGAAGAGGGTGGGAATTCACAAGAGGACAGAATTTGAGGAATGCAAATTTCTTGGATTGTTGTAGGTGGTCACAGAGGGAAGGGTGAGGCCATGGAGGGGTTTGAGCACAAGGATGGTTGTTTTAAATCAACAAAACAAAAACAACTTATAGTGCCTTTAATATCATTGTTATGATGCCGGTGGGGAAATAACCAAATATACCAAACAACCCCCAAAGAAAGACATGAAATAACAGGCAAACGGTATTTCACTCAAAAAGATGAATTTCACTTTAGTTGGTCGATATAACAAAGGTAAGCCTCACTAAATTGCAAGCACTCCTAACAGGCTCCATTCACACATTCTGCAACTTGGCCTCCAGTAGGTAGGATCTTTCACGTTCCAACTTGATCGATTTGGCCCTTCACTCGCGTTCACTGGCAATGTCTCCCATCTGAGATCCCGGGAATTTCGACATTTACGAACCCTCTCTCACTCAGGTCACATCAGTTCCTTTTCAACCAACCAACAATAGCCCGTTCATGATCTGGTCCTCTGATACAAACTCCCAGCTCTTTTACATGCCTGAGCTATTCACACTGCTTTTAGTATTCAGTTTCAACTCAGTTGTACATCACTTCCCCAAAACCGGCCTTCTCGTAGGGAGCTTTGCTGGCTTCTCCTCACACAAATTCTGTGTCCCTCTGTCTCAGTCTGCTCTCTCTTTGTGTCTGCATATATATGTTGATTGCCTTCCCCTCACCAACTCTCCTGTCTTGCAGATTTCCTTTGTGTCTGGCTACATACTTTCCATATCTTAACTTCCTTCCTGTTGGTACTGTTTCCAGATCAATGGTTGCCAGGCCACATGAACCAGTATTCCTTTTTATCCAAGAAAATGACAATTGATGCAAACTCTTAAAAGTTATTTTCAAACATTCTTAAAGACAATTACAGATTTCCCAAACATTTTAAAGTAATCACAAACTTTCTTTATTGTTATTGCTTCTGGGTCAAAGGTCATCACATAATGTAACTTCCCAAGGCAGGAGCATTATGAAACAAAATTAAACACAAAGCCACATAAGATACGATTAGGGGAGATGACCAAATGCTTAGGGTCAAAGAAGTAGGTTTTAAGGAGTGTCTTAAAGGAAGAAAGAGAAACGGAGAGGTATCGGGAAGGTATTTCATAATGTTAGGGCCCAGGCAACTGAAGGCACAGTCCTCAATGATGGAGCAATTAAAATCAGAGAGCCTCGAGGGGCTAGAAGTAGATGGGCACAGATATCTCAGATGGTTGTGGGGCTGAGGGAGATTACAGAGACAGGGAGGGACAAGTCAGAGAGGCATTTGGAAACAAGGATGACAAAATTGAGGTGTTGCTTGACCGGGAACCAATGTCGCCAGTGAGCACCGTGGGATGGAGGTAACAAAGGCATTAAGGGTTTCGGCAGCGGATGAGCTGTGACCGGATGAGGTCAGGCCACGTTATGAAGCTGGAAATAGACAGGCTTTGTAATGTTGCAGACATGAGGTTGGAAGCTGATTTCATGCATCTGGGGGACCAGGAAGCAATGTAGGTAAGGGAGAGGAGACAGATGAGTAGGTGGCACTGGGTGCAGGCTCCTATATTGACAGCAGAGTTTTGAATGAGTTGATATTTTAAGAGGGAGGGGCTTGCAGGCCAGTTAGGATAGTATTTCCCAGAAATGTGATGCCAGGATGTCAAATATTTTCTTCCTTTGCATGTTCCAGTTGTATTATTCTAGCTGCACCAGCTGCTGTTGGCATGCTTCTGACTTTTACTTTTACCCACTTGTGGGTAACACCTGCCACAATATAAATGAAGCACAATTACCACCAGGATACCAGAAGATGCCCATTTTTCGGCCAGTTGTTCTATTTCAATGGATGGTCCATTTTCTTCTTAAAGCCAGATTTACAAAGTCCATTTATTGAAAATCTGACCTCATTATTTTACACATTCTGGGCCACACAGAAACTCAAAGATGCCAAGTACATTTTTTTTTTTATTCGTTCATGGGATGTGGGTGTCACTGCTTGGCAAACATTTATTGTTCATCCCTAGTTGCCATGGAGAAGGCTGTGGTGAGCTGTCTTCCTCAACTGCTGCAGTCCATGTGGTGCAGGAACACCCACAGTGCTATTAGGGAGGGAGTTCCAGGATCTTGATCCAACGACAGTGAAGGCGTCAGCATGGTGTGTGGCTTGGAGGGGAACTTCCAGGTGGTGGTGCTCCCATCTGTCTGCTGCCCTTGTCCTTCTAGATGGTAGTGGTCAGGAATTTGGAAGGTTCTGACTAAGGAGGCTTGGTGAGTTCCTGCAGTGCATCTTATCGATTATACACACTGCTGCCGCTGTGTGTCAGTGGTGGAGGGAGTGAATGTTTGTGGATCAAGCGGGCTGCTTTCTCCTGGATGGTGTCAAGCTTCTTGGGTGCTTTTGGAGCTGTACTCATCCAAGCCAGTGGAGAGTATTCCATCAGACTCCTGACTTGTGTCTTGTAGATGACGGACAGGCTTTGGGGAGTCAGGAGGTAAGTTACTCGCTGCAGAATTCCCAGCCTCTGACCTGCTCTTATAGCCACAGTATTTATATGGCTAGTCCAGTTCAAGTCCTGGTCAATGTTAACCCCCAAGATGTTGATGGTGGAGGATTCAGCAATGGTAATGCCATTGAATGCCAAGGGGCGATGGTTAGATTCTCTCTTGTTGGAGATGGCCATTGCCTGGCATTTGTGTGGTGCTAATGTTACTTGCCTTTTGTCAGCCAAGGTTGAATATTGTCCAAGCCTTGCTGCATTTGGACATGGACCTGCCTTCAGTATGGAGTCACAGAGCGCAGGGCCCGGATTTTCACTGAGTCAGGCCGACTTCGGAGCTGTTTAAAAATGCCGGACGGTACCCAATTCAGGGATTCCCATTCCTATTCCAATTTCTGGCAATTTTCACTGGTGCAGGTAGCTCAGTTGCACACGTGTCAGGAAGATATAATAATTTTCATAATTGGAGTTTCATTGGAGTTTATTGTAGAGTAATTGTGGGGTCTATGGGCAGGAGTCTTTCTGAAGGAGAGGGATCTGCAAGTCAGGAAGTTTCCCTTCTCGACCTCCCTGAAAACCTGGTCCCTTATGTTGCCTAAAGGAAATCCCGCACCTAAAGGGAAGTGTAAGAACATAAGAAATAGGATCAGGAATAGACTACATGGCCCATCCAGTCTGTTCCACTATTCAGTGCAATCATGGTTGATCTTGGGCTTCAACTCCATTTTCCCGCCCGCTCCCCACATCCTTTAATTCCCTGAGAGACCAAAGATCCATCCATCCCAGCCTTAAAAGTATTCAATGATGGAGCATCTACATCCCTCTGCAGTAGAGAATTCTGTTATGGACAGTGGGTAAACCTGAAATCTTTTATTTTCTCACTGTCTGTCCCTAAGCAGAGATGTTTTAATTTTTGATTTAGGTTGTGGCGTGTTTCCCCAAACCCTCTGTTTGTGAGGTCAATTTTTCAAGTGACTCGCAGCAAACTCTCTTTAGGGTTAAATCAGGAGTATTGTTAATTCACACATTCAAACCCGGGAGCTCGTTGCAACCAGATACACACACAAGTACATAAGAAGGAGATAGGAAAGAGGAGTTTTACAACTATGAATAACAAAAGAAAACAAATCAAATATATGGTTATTCACACATGTGAATGCCAGAGTCCAGAATGTTAAAATCCAGTGATGGTTCCTTCATGTAGGAGATGAAATTCAGGCGGGATCAGCTAACTGAATGCAGGAATTGCAGAAATCCTTTCAAGTCAGTGGTGACGCAACAAGATGAGGTTGGTATTACAGGGACTTGTTCTGCTCTGCAGGCAATGGCAGGAATCTTCCAGAGAACCAGGCTTTGAGGCGGATTTGACTTGAGCAGGCTTTGTCAGCCTGGAGTCCTGCGTCGGTATTGACAGACTGGAGGTTAAACAGCAGACTGGGTTGTGAGTCTAGAAATGTAATATTAAAACTTCCCAAAGGTCTGAAACTTAGGTCATTTGATGTTGACCATTAATGAGTCAGTTGCAGGCTAACAAGCAGTTTCTATGCCTCTGGTCAAAATCCATTGTTCACCCTAGGAATTAGATGATGGCTATTAGCCTCTCTGTAGGTATAACGAGTTTTGATGGCTCTCCCTTTGTTATAGGACCAGGCTGGGAAGACAGATCGTCTGTTGGTTCCTGGGTTCATTGATTGTAATGTGTCCTCACAATGAGAGGTGTAAGATTCCACGCAGGGTTGAGCTTTGTCCTGTAACTGCTGTTGGAAATTTCCAGAAACTGTAGCCAAATTGTGAATCATGTAACCTTGTAGTAGTAATCTTTTGGCACAGCAAAATCTACTTTTTAAGTAAGCAAAAAAGTAATGTTTCATTGAAACCCTTTATGACCTCTTACTTTCTTAAACAGCTGTGACATGAAATTTGAACCCTGATCTGACTGTATTCTTTTGGTAAAACATATCTAGTGAACTCTTCCACACGTTTCTTGGTTGTAATATTTCTCAAAGCTATTGCTTCAGGAAACCTTTTAGACACATCCATTATTGTCAGTAAGTGCTGATTTCCACTTTTCCTCTTAGGGAGGGGTCCTACACAATCAATCATGACCCTCGTACAAGTTCTTAAAATGCTGGAATTGGGATTAAAGATGCCGGCTTAAGCACTGCTTGTGGTTTCCTTGTCACCTGACATGTGTGACATGTTCTACAGAACTTGACTACATCCCTATGCAATCCAGGCCAATAAAAAGGGTTTTATATTTTTGCCTGTGTCTTTCTAATTCCTAAATGTTCCCCCATTGGAATCTCTTGAACTATCTTCAGAATCTCATTTCTATATACAAATGCTATTACAATCTGATGCATCTCCCTCTAGCTTTAATGTGCTGAAGCATGATAAGGCCTCCATTTTCTCATGAAAACATTACCCTTAAGGTAATAACATTCTGGAATGCCTCTGTTTCAGAGTAAGCTGTCTCATATAACTGTTTCATTTGCAAATCCTTTCTCTGTAGCTCCACTAACTGTCTTGAGTTATACACCTCAGCTGCATTGTCTTCCAGTCTTCCCTCCTGAACAATCTTACCGAGCACAGTGTCAGCTAATTGGACTTCTGCACCTTCTCTCTGCCTTTGACTTCCCGTTCTTGTTTCAACCTATGAGCTTGTGATCTTGTTATCATGCAATCTGGAAACAATCCAGGATGCTTTCTCTGCAACACTTCTGTTGAAAACATTTCTACAGGCTGCTCAACCACCATAGGCATCACCCACATCTGTGATTCAGCTATATCATTACCCAGAATAAATTGAACCGCTGTAACGGACATTTTTTCCACTACTCCAACAATCAT
Source organism: Carcharodon carcharias (assembly GCF_017639515.1). Lineage (NCBI taxonomy): Eukaryota > Metazoa > Chordata > Chondrichthyes > Lamniformes > Lamnidae > Carcharodon > Carcharodon carcharias. Next base: position 157,863,901 of record NC_054475.1, on the reverse strand, counting down.
CTCACCTGTTTTCCACTTACTCTTCAAATTTACCTTTCACAATGAAATAGGTTTAGCATCTCCATGTACCCCACTTATTATCACCTGTTCCTGCAATGCTCCCTCTGAACAACAAATGTCACAATCCCACAACATTAAGGATCAACTAGCCCCGTGTTTCTTAAAATTTTAACATCCTTACCTGCTCCACCCTGTACACGTGGAAAGACTTCCACTTCACACACATAATCTTCAAACATTTCTACAACCTGATCCTCAGAATTCTCTTGGGTAAATTGTGAACGCATTCCCATTTTTTTTACCTAACACTGATTCTTCCCATTTTACCTGTACACAACCCAATGTTTTTTTCTGTGCCTGAACCTCAGGATCCACAGTACCTTTGCTTCCAGTACTTTTCTGCACCCCTATTATTCCAACAGATTTCCCTTAATGTCCAACACACTGACTTTGTGTCCAACTTGATTACAATGAAAACATCTCAATTTTAGAGTGTTATATCTACCCTCAGCACCTTCCTTTTAATTCTGAGGAAAAGCTTCCTGGGAATTTCCACCTACTCCTCTTCCCTGACTGCCTGCCTTCCTTTCACCTTCCCACTTTCTATCCTTCTCTGATTTAAAAGGGTGATGAGAAAAAGGTTTAACTCTATGAGCTAACTCATAATCATCAGCTATCACTGCTGCTTATCTTACCACTTCAACCCTCTGTTCCTCCACACGAGTTCTCACTACCAAAGGAATTGAATCTTTAGATTCTTCCAAAAGAAGAGCTACACATGTTGTCTTTATCTTTAATGCGCGTATGCACTGGTCAAAATTACTCTGTTTTATTCTCTCAAACTCAGTATTAATTTGCCCAGGCTGTTTTCTCATATGCACTCTAAATAGCCTTTTTTTTAACCACATCATAGTTCACTGACATCTCTTCTGACAATGAAGCATAAACTTCATGTGCTCTACCCGCCAACCTGGATTGTAACAACAATGTCCGGTTTTCCTGTGGCCATTTCATCTGTTTAGCCATCTTCCCAAATCAAATAAAAAATGCTTCAACATCCCTTTCCTCAAACTTTGGAAGAGTTTGTACAAATTTAAACATCTCCCCACTGGGTTCTGATCTAGAATTTAGTCCTTCCTCACCTACTGGCATCTATTTTTTAATTACCAGTAGTTTAAGCTGGAATTCTCTCTCTCTTTTTCTCTTTCCTCCTTTTCTAACCTCACCGTTTCTAATTTTGTTTCCTGATTTCTTTCTCGCTCCCGCCTTTCTGCCTGTTCCCTTTGACATGCCCTTTCTCTTTTTCTTTTTCTGCTGCCAATAGCTCAAGTTTTTTTCATTTGCAACTGAATTTGAGCCTATTTCAATGACCCACCCCTTGGAGAACTCAGTCTCTCGGGTATTCCTTCTGAGTTCAAATGCTATGCTATACCTTCAATCCTGATTTCTTTAGCCCTGCAGGTAACCCTAATTGTAAATCATCTTAACTTTGTTTGTTAATTTTAAACCAGCCAAAGTTATGATTTCAACTCCTTGACAAGTTTTGGCAACTGCCAAAGCCATATTACAGTCTCAACACTTAAAAAAAAACTCACACCAACTCCTGAATTCAAGGTGCTTCTTGTACTCACAACCTTAAGATTCACCAACTCCAACCCAATCATGGAATTTCAAATATATCCCGCAAAGAGCCCCCAATTTTGTTATGGCACAGCCAATGGTAAATGCTGGCCCGCTCAAATCCCAAAGAGAAACTTGAAACAACTGTTATGCAATTTGTATGTATTTCGAGACGCGTGCCTTTAATTCAGTAGTAATAAGACCACCGAGTCTTATAGGTTTCTTGCAAATCTAAATTAAACCTTTATTAAGTAAAAAAAAAATGATTTCAAGCACCACATAGGTTTAGAAATTACTACGTTGATAACTTCTAGCTCCCATAATTAACCTGCTCCCAGTTACACCTCCATTAAGGCAACAGTAAAAACACATATATTTTAAAAGGCCCAGGCAAAGTAACATGATAACCTGAACAGTCAAATTCAAAGTGAGTTTTCTTAACTTCAGTTTCTTTAGCAACTTGAGATTTAGAGATAAAAACAAAAAAACTGCGAATGCTGGAAATCCAAAACAAAAACAGAATTACCTGGAAAAACTCAGCAGGTCTGGCAGCATCGGCGGAGAAGAAAAGAGTTGACGTTTCGAGTCCTCATGACCCTTCGACAGAACTGAGTGAATATTAGGAGAGGGGTGAAATATAAGCTGGTTTAAGGTGGCGGTGGGGGGGTGGGGGGAGAGAAGTGGCGGGGGGGTGTGGTTGTAGGGACAAGCAGGCAGTGATAGGAGCAGATAATCAAAAGATGTCACAGACAAAAGAACACAGAGGTGTTGAAGGTGGTGATATTATCTAAACGAATGTGCTAATTAAGAATGGATGGCAGGGCACTCAAGGTACAGCTCTAGTGGGGGTGGGGTGGAAAAACTAGCAGGGCATAAAAGATTTAAAAATAATGGAAATAGGTGGGAAAAGAAAAATCTATATAAATTATTGGAAAAAACAAAAGGAAGGGGGAAGAAACAGAAAGGGGTTGGGGATGGAGGAAGGAGTTCAAGATCTAAAGTTGTTGAATTCAATATTCAGTCCGGAAGGCTGTAAAATGCCTAGTCGGAAGATGAGGTGCTGTTCCTCCAGTTTGCGTTGGGCTTTACTGGAACAATGCAGCAAGCCAAGGACAGACATGTGGGCAAAAGAGCAGGGTGGAGTGTTAAAATGGCAAGCGACGGGGAGGTTTGGGTCATTCTTGCAGACAGACCGCAGGTGTTCTGCAAAGCGGTTGCCCACTTTACGTTTGGTCTCTCCAATTTAGAGGAGACTGCACCTTAAATGCACTGTATTTTTCCAAAAGAAAATGAGTCACAAAAAAATCCCACTCAATAACAGGCTTTCATTTCAGCGTAGTGCTAAAGGAGTGCTACATTTTTGCAGCTGGTATTCTTTATGTGAGGCTTTAAGCCAGGTGCTTTATGTGCCTTTTTCCAATGGCTATTAGAACACACTTTAAATGGGAGATGCCTGTACTTGAAAGCGACAATTTACAGGGCTATGGGGAATGAAAAGGGGAGTGGAACTAATCACATCAGTCTTTCAAAGAGCCAGTACCAGCACAGTAGACTGATCTATATTGTATCTTCAGTATCTATCTCAGGAGACAATGCCCAGGGTGTATGCCACTCTGTATTGAACATCGTCTGCTGTGGCTGTGGTAGCTGATTCATTGAGTGGCAGTCCGTTCCGCAGTTGTCACAGATGAATAGCGTTGGCCTGAGGTCAACTGATAATTTTTTCCTTCCGGCGGGGGCTCTTTTCTGCCAGCTGGTCACTTCTTTTGTTCCCTACTTTTTCCACACCCCTCCTGATTGCTTGCCTGTGTTGTGTTGTTCTCTGATCCTTCTGTGGGTGGATGCTGATTGGCTGTGTTTGGCGATGTACAGGCGCTATATTCATGTTTTAAGCAATCTCTTGGGGGGAGGGGACTCACCTGATTTGCCAAACATTGTTGCCCATAAAATGCCTTCCCCATTCACCTGTTACAACAACAGCCATGGCATTTAGTTGAAAGCCTTGAGAAGTCCATTGGGATAGCGCTGAGCCACGTGGTGATGTGTAGCAATAGGGGGCTCCTGGTTCGCTGTAAAATAGATCAGCTTTCGGAGGCTTATTTTTCACACAGATCATCATTTTTTCAAAACATTGTTCAAATTTCAGTTTCCAGTTGAAATGGAATATCCTGAACATGTGCACGTGTTTTCGGACTATTCTGGACCATCAAAGTCCGGTTTACGAGGGCCAGATGTGAGTGTTACTTCAAGACAATTTCTAATTTCACCAGCGAGCCTCTTGACTGATTTATTTTCTGCCTCGTCAGTCAAAACAAGTATTCTATTTCTAAAATGCGGAAGAGATGCAATGATTAATTATTTCTGCAGAGGTTTTTTTCCCCTTGTGGAGCAGAATATAGGAAGCTGAACAGCCTTGGGGGAGTTACTGTGTCAGTGAAGTTCATCGCACTTGTTCATTTCCATTGGGGGCCGTCCATTCAAAGAATGACAAATGTCCTTTTGAAAATGGATTGAGGCTTAGTCGAGAAGGCAGAGGTGTTGCGTTACACTCGCTGCTCTCTCCGGTTACGGGACGCGACCAAATCAATCGCCCATCTGTAGAGCAGGGAGTATTATTAGGCTGCCCTGGCTTGGCGTTGCCAACTTGTTTGTGTGCGTGAGTGACAGTGGAAGGGGCCTATCAGAAATATTCTCTCGCACAAGCAACACCTCTGTAAACCATCCTCGGTGTAACTGTAAACCCCTAACCCTCCCCTCCCCTCCCCACTTCCTTGAAACTGTAAACTGCAAACAAGTCTTTTGTTGTAAAACTGAAGGTTCGTTGAGAGTGAATCCTAGTGACTGTGGCAGTGTTCATTTCCAAGCCAATTACTAACTACCTACCTTTGCACTAGGCTCAAAGTCCAGGGGTATGAAGAAGTCAGTGTAGACTGACTGCTCCTGAGCAGCTGCTTCGCAAACAATGCTAAGTGCATGCGTGCAAGAAATCTCAATTACACAGCAGAGTGACAGACGTAGCACACAGGTTATGCGTTAGCTCTGTGTGGTGTCTCATCATTGCGGCTTTCTCCCCATTTGCTGGCTACTCAATGCTTACCAATTTGCTTCTGAATTACATAGAAATAAATTCTGAAGTCTGGCTTGGAGAAAAAAAAAGTTCATCCCGCCAGCTACTAGACCAGGAAGGGAAAGATGAAGGATTTCGACGGCACTCAAAGCTCAACGTGGCTCTTATTCATTGCAATTATATTCCAGACAGTGGCCAGAGTGGAGTTGGCGGTGTCAACGGCCATTATCAATGTGACTAACATTTCTCCGACCACCAACCGTACGGTGACCACCAGTGTTCCGGGCATTTATGGTGCCAACTCGTCAGTCAAAGGAGCCAGAGGTGTGATTGGGATCCCGAATTCTCACGATGCTTTCGCCTGTGATAAAAACATTGACTTCAATGCCAGGGAGACACCCTGGGTAGCTTTGATAGAAAGGGGGAACTGCACTTTCGCACAAAAGATTGAGAATGGGAAAGGAAGAGGGGCCGCAGCTGTTGTGATCTTTAATGAAGCAGGAAAAGGCAATAGAACTGACCCTTTCATTCATTATGGTAAGAACAAAGACACTTTCCTATTCATTTGAATGCTTTAGGACAATTTAGCATGAATGAAGTGATAACATGGCTGAATAATTCCATTGGATGGAACTTTGGTGTAAATTGACAGCTTGTGTGCCTATGTGCTGCCTCAAACTCAACTTGTTCATCCGCTGAATCCCAAAATTAGGTTCTTCTTCTCCTACCTCACCTGTCAATTTTCCTCTGCTCCCTTCCTCCTGGTTGGTAGCTCTTTGGATTGTGATTATTAGGCACACCTTGATCCCATTCTTCCTGGAGAGAAAGAGAGACAATCCCACCCCTTGGCCTTGTTCAGGTATTCAGTTAGACCACAGCTGATCTGCCTCTCAACTCCATTTACTCACCTTTGCTCCAGACCCCTTGATGGCCCTACTGAGGAAGAACTTGTTGATTGTGCTACCACATGCATGAGGTTAAGTAGTGTGAGCTTTTGAGTCCTTAAAACTGACCCCAATTCTATCCCCACCCCAGCAGCCAGAAGCAGTGCTGTTCCAGCAGGGGTTCATGGATCGAAATCAGCTGTAGGAAATGTGTCTGGCTATCCCCAGACCTAGCCCTGGGTACTTGCAAATTGCAGAACTACTATTGTCCCTGCTGGGGTCAACCAAGAAGGTACAGACCCAGATACAAACCTGCAATCTTTCTGAGCTGTCTGGTGTATCTAATCACTAGCTGAATCGGTTAAACCATCAGGGGAGCTAGATTCTAATCTGAAAGTTACCCTCGGAATTTTTCATGATCATTTTATTCGGATCTGGAATTGTGTATTTCCTTCAGTAGAAACTGTCAAAGTGCTCTATGTGTGACTGCACAGTGCTATTTCCAGAAGATTATTTGAGGCCGCTGTGTTAGTTTTGAGGTAGGAAAATTGGCGGCTTATTTACTAGGATATTTAGAACCTGAAAATCTACCACCTCCCTTGCCCCTGCCCCCCTCCACTGGTGTATTCCCAGAAAGGCATGATGCCCACTCACCTGCGCAAGGAACCTCTGACCTGTTGGAATTCCCAGGCTCAGGATATTTGAATAAAGTGGGTGGGTGACTGTGCCAGTAACACAGAGTGCCCAATCTTTCTTAATAGGAGTACCTGCCCACTGGCAGTGGCTCTATAATTGGCCCCAGAGTCCTGACTACTGCTGCCTTTGGGACTTACATTTATGTAGTGCCCTTTAAAGTCATGTAAGTTGTTGTTGCCCATGTCCTAATTTTCACCAAGTCCCGTTCACACATCACCACTGCGCTCACTGACCGATATTGGTTTCCAAATAAGCAATGCCTCAATTTTAAAATTGTCATCTTTGTTTTCAATCCCTCCATGGCCTTACCTTTCATGTAATCTCCTCGACCCTTACAACTTTCCCAGAACTTTTCTAATTCTGACCTCTTGATGTCCCTCATTTTAATCACTCCAGCATTGGTGGCTGTGCCTTCAGCTGCCAAGATCTCAAACTATGGAATTCCCTCCCTAAACCTCTCTGCTTCTCTACCTCTCTTTCCTTCTAAGTCACTCCTTAAAACCTGATCTCTTTGCTTTTTTGGTCACCAGCCCTAATATCTCCTTATGTGGTTCAGTGTCAAACATTTTTCAGAGCACTCCTGAAGAGCACTTTTATACATTTTAATACATTAACGGTGCTAATTAAATACAGGCTGTTGTTGTTGTTGGCAGGTTCTTGTATCAGCATTGTCACAATCATGTTGGTCACTGTTTCCATACAATGCTAATGGCTATTCATATGGATCCCACTTCCAGTAGGTTAGTGGAAACAGTTTTGAAGTGGAAAGGATCAGCCCTTTTTCCAAGAGAGGGGTTTTCTTTGTGGAAGCTGGTCTTTTGACAACTTGTTTGCTTTAAGAAAACCAGCCTTTCCAAATTTGGACCCACTTTCGCCACTTGGCAGTACAGTGCGTTTGCTTCATGTAAGTACACAGTTGCAGGGTTGGTGGGGAGAGACAGAGCTGGAAGGAATTCTGGAAGATAACATCCTGCCAATGCCTGCTTTTTCTCTTAACATCAGCAGCAAAGGAGCGATAGAGTCATTACAGCACAGAAGGAGGCCACTCAGCCCATTGAGTCCATGCTGACAGATGGACTGACTGCCAAACACCAATTCATCCAAAGCTGAGTGGTGCCCAGTGCAATTTCTGATAGTACTCCAGTTTGCCAAAAGTCCTGAAGCTTTGTGGGGCCTTGATGTCTAGGTTTGATTGTAAGATGTGTACGAATAACTGTGGAAACCTATGAATAACGTCATATTATAGATAGAGTAATGGCAGAGCTGCAGATGGACATGTACTTCATCAAATAATAAACTTGGTTCATAAATCGTAATTTCTTATAAGTTATTTCTTGGCTTCCTTGCACATCTCTGGATGGGGCCTATGAACAACAAACATTGAGGTACGCCTAATGCTTAGAGTTTTGGACTGAACTAACATTTCCAGATAGGAAAAAGCTACCTTGTGAGCGGCTAGGAACTCAATTCCTTGCAAGGGTCATGGTGGTTATGTATATTTCTCCCCTTCTCTCTACATACATGTAGGGAAATAAACCAAAATACTGCTGATGTTGGAAATCTGAAATAGGTACAGAATATACTGGCAATACTCAGCAAGCCAGGCAGCATTTGTGAAGAGAGAAACAAAGGGCAGAATTTTTGCTTGGCGGACGGGCACATGCCCAAGTCGCTCGCGTGTGAAATGACGCGCGTTGATGTTGGCCAAGCATGCTGACGTCAACGCACAGTTGCACAATATTTCGGTCGGTGGGCATGCGCTGGAGTTGGCAGTGCGCCCGCCGACAATTAAAAGGCCTGTTAAGGCCATTAAATAATTTAACCTAACGGTTGGCGGGCAGGCAAAAAGGCTTTTTTTGGAAACCTCATTCACAGGCGGGATGAGGCCTCCAAAAGCAAATAAAAATAAAATAAAAGTTTTAAAATTTAATTAATAACATGTCCCTGCTCATGTGACAGAGTCACATCGGGGGGACCGGTTTTATTACATTTTTATTTTCTTTTTAAAAAATGCTTTATCCCTCTGAGCCAGTTCTGTGCTTGAAATAGGAGAGACAGGGTCAAGGGCCCTCCGATCATGGTGGTGGGGGAGAATCCTCAGCTGAGGAGAAAGGAAGATATATGGGAAGCAGTGATGTAGAAGGTGACATTGTCAGAACAGATGGAACAGAGAAGAAGAAACTGGGAGAATAGAATAGAGTCCTTACAGGAAGCTGGGTGTAAGGAAGTACAGTTAAGATAATTGTGTGAATCAATGAATATATATATAGTGAATATTGATTGACAACCTATCCCCAGAAATGAAGATAGGTCAAGGATGTGAAGGGAAGAGTTGGAAATGGTCCATGAGAAGAGGGGGAAGAGTTGGAAATTGAAAACAATATTAAAGCAATTTTCCACTTCGGGGCATGAGTGGAAAGAGGCAATGATAGTCATCAACATACTCGAAAAACAGGTGTGGTGGGTTGAGGCGGAACCTGTGTGGGATTGGAACAAAAAACCTTCCAAGTGTTACAGGAAAAGGCAGACATGGCTAGGACTCATGCTGTAGCGTCACCTTTTATTTTGCGGAAGTAATTGTAAACAAAGAAGTTAATCAATTTAAGAACCAGTTTAGCCAGGAAGAGAAGGGCAGCGGTGGAGAGGGAATGGTTGGATCTCCATTCAAGGAAGAAGCAAAGAACCTGGTAGAGGATGGAGTTGTAGAGGCACTGGTCATCAATGACGAAAAGGAGACAGTTAGGACCAGGAAACTGGAAATTGTTAAAGTGTTAGAGGGCATCGAAAGAGTTGCAAGTGTAGTTGGGAAGATGATGGAGTAAAAAATAGAACCAAGATAGAAAAAATAAGTTCTGCAAGGCATGCATAAGCTGAAATGATGGGTCTACCGGGGCAGTCCAGTATGTTGAAGGAAGTGGATTGTGAGGTTGGAGATCAATGTGGGAGAAGATCTTCTGCAGAAATGAAGTCAGTGATAGTCTGGGAAATGATAGGCTCAAAGTCAGTGCTATGGCTATGTTCCAGGGGGACGTAGAAGGAAGTGTCAGAGAGTTGGCATTCAACCTCTGCAAGGTAGAAGTCCCTTCAACAAACACCATCAGCACCACCCTTGTGGGCAGGTTTCATAAGAATATTAGAGTTGGGTTTCACTTGGGAAACAAATCTCAGTCTTTTTGAAAATAAGGAACAGCAGACACCCAATTTGGTACAGGAAGGTCAAATATATACAAAAAAAAAACATGCTTCAAATTTGCACCAGGTTAATTAGAGAACTGAGGGGCAGGTCAGAAGTAGGAAATGTATTTGAAGAAGATAAACTACATTGAAAGAATGAGGAAGAACATACTTCAACCAATGTTCTTCCTTATTTGTTCAACTTCCATGCACACAAAAAAATTATCCAAAGCTGGTACAAATTGGATTCAGTAGGACAGTATGTTGTTGTACCAGCAGTATCAAAGTGCTCAGCAGATCTGGCAGCATCTATGGAGAGGAGCACTGTTAACGTTTCGAGTCCGAATGACCCTTCAACAGAACTAAGTAAAAATAGAAAAGATTTACTTAGTTCTATTGAAGGGTCATTTGGACTCGAAACATTAACTGTGCTCTTCTCCACAGATGCTGCCAGACCTGCTGAGTTTTTCCAGGTATTTTTGTTTTGGTTTTGGATTTCCAGCATCCACTGTTTTTTGCTTTTATCATATTATCAAAGTGCTTATTGTTTTGAAACTCCATTGACATACGAACATACAAACATACGAAATAGGAGCAGAAGCAGGCTATTTGGCCCCGCAAGCCTGCTCTGCCATTCAATAAGATCATGGCTGAGCTGTTTGTGTTTCGAATTCCACATTCCCGTCTACCCCAGATAATCTTTGATTCCCATGCCTAACAAGAATCTATCAACCTCCGCCTTAAAGATATTCAATGACCCCGCCTCCACCACCTTCTGAGGCAGAAAGTTCCAAAGTCGCACAACCCACTGAGAGAAAACATTTCTCCTCATCTCTGTCCTAAAAGGGTGACCCCTAATTTTAAAGCAGTGCCCCCTAGCTCTGAACTCACCCACAAGAGGAAACATCCTATCTACGCCTGCCTTTCAATACCATTCAGGATCCTATATACTTCAATCCAGTCACCCCTCACTCTTCTAAACTCCATTGGAAATAAGCCCAGTTTGTCTAATCTGACCCGCTCAGATAGATCTACAAGATCCCATAGGATTATGAATGGAGCAGGGGAGATATGCCAGTCTCCTATTATTTGTACATCCTGTAACCAACATCAATAAATCAAATTCCCTAATGGCTGATTGTGGGATCATGCTGTGTGCAAATTGGCTGCTGCGTTTCCCTACATTACAGACTACTTTTTAAGGTATTTAGTTGGACCATCAGTTGTGAAATGTGCTATTTTGCCTTCTTCTTTCCTTTCCTCCTCCCTTCCCTCCTTCCATCCTTCTTTCCCTCCATCCTTCTCTCCTTACCTCCTTCCTTCCTCCTTTCCTTCCTTCCTTCCCTCCTTCCTTCTCGTGTTCCTTATTTTCCTCCTTCCTTCATTCTCTCCATCCTTCATTCTTTCTCTCTTTCTGACCTTTCTCAGTTCCAAATTTGTGCTTCAGAATAGTACATCCATTATTCTGTAAGGTGCTCTGGCAGATGATCTTGAAAGAAATTTGTTGCTTATTTGAGTTTGATATAACCATAGCACAAATAGAAAGATTCCTATCTTCTCTTGGTCGGTCTAGCAAGGAATAATGGGCCCTATTTTTAAACTGGTCACCGTGACAGCTCTTTGGGTAGGTTCAGGATAGAAACCTCATTCTGTTATTGAAAACAGACAAATTTGCGATTTATGGCTTCATTTCGCTCCACAGATGGTCAGTCAACATGTCCAAGGGGAGTTGAAGTTATTTAAACTTAGTGCTATCAGTGGAAATAAGGCAGCTGACTTCAGCAAATAAGCATTATTAAATGTCATGTGACAGAGAATAGTGATTTACAGTTGAATAGAACAGACCACATTTCAACAATGCAAAATTCTGGTGAAGTTAAAATGTGCATTTTTGGAATTAGAAGCCAACAGCAGAGAACTGCTGAAAAGGTTTGAGCTACCATGTTAATTAAAGCTGTTTCCAAACTGCGGTATAATTCTGAGCACCCTGGGAAAAGGAATAATCATTGAAAATATGGTACATCTGGCAATATTTAGTTTTTCAGTGGCTGAAGATGGTGGCACACCCCTAATCTCCACAAACAAACAATATGAGCAGAAATGAGTGCCTGCAGTCCGAGCAAACTTTTGGACCAGGGTAACAATGGCTTCTGTAATGATTCATCTCCTGATAAGTAATTACATACAGTGCAGTAGAAGCCTTTCATAATTAGGGAATGCTTATTGCTTAGTGAGGAAGAATCAGAGTGAAGGAAGCAGATAATTGATAATCTAATCAAATTTCGTGAAGATGAAAACCCTCGTCTCAATGGATTGCATCCGCACATATTAAAAGAAGTTCGGAAAGAGATACCAGAGGCACCATTATGTATATATAAAAAAATCACTAGAACTAATGCTTGAGAACTGATGGATAGCCAATATGATTCCTATGCACAAAAAGAGACCTGGAACAAGTCCAGGGAGCTATAGACTGATTGGTTTAACATTGAAAATGCTAGGAAAGGTAATTGAATCTTTAGTCTAAGATGCAGTAGGAAAACATCAGAAATTGAAAATATAATAACAGTAGTCAGCATAGATTTCAAAGAAGTCAAGCTTGTCCAACCTTACTGAATTTTTTTGAAGAAGTAACCAAAAAGGTATAGATAAGGGCAATGTAGTAGATGTAATCTATTTGGATTTCAAAACGTCGTTGATAAGAGACTTGGTTGAAGGATGGACAGGATTGGCAGATAAACGTTCTAGGATTTTGATATTTCAGGCAGGATAGAGAGGGATGTGGAAGAGGTGGGGGAGTTGCACTGATGGTTAAGGGGAATATCACAGCTGTATGACAGCCCTTGTTGGGCTCATGCAGCAAGGCAATATGGGTAGAGCTCCGGAATAGGAAGGGTGCAGTCACAATGTTGGGGGTTTACTAAAGGCCTCCCAATTGCCGGTGGGAGATTGAGGAACAGTTATGTAGGAAGCTTTTGGAAAGATGTAAAAGCAATAGTGTTGTTGTGGTGGGTGATTTTAACTTTCCGTATATTGACTGGGAATCACTTAGTGCTGGGGGTTTGGATGGTGCAGAATTTGTAAGGTGCATCCAGGAGGGCTTCCTGAGACAATATGTAGATAGTCCAGCTAGGGAAGGGGCAATAGTATTAGTATTAGGGAATGAACCCGGCCAGGTGGTCGAAGTTTCAGTAGGAGAGCATTTTGAGAAAAGTGACCATAATTCAGTAAGTTTCAAGGTACTGGTAGATAAGGATAACAGGAGTCCTCGGGTTAAGGTGCTTAATTGGGGAAAGGCTAATTTTAACAATATTAGGCAGGAACTGAGGAATCTAGACTGGAGGCGAATGTTTGAGGGTAAATCAACAACTGACATGTGGGGGGCTTTCAAACGTCAGTTGATAAGAATTCAGTACCAGCATGTTCCTGCTAGGATGAAGGATAAGCATGGCAAGTTTCAGGAACCTTGCTTAACGAAGAATATTGTGAGATTAGTCAAAAAGAAAAGGGAAGCACTCGTAAGGGCTAGAAGGCTGGGAACAGATGAAGCCCATGGAGAATACAAAGAAAGTAGGAAGAAACTTAAGCAAGGAGTCAGGAGGGCTAAAAGGGGTCATGAAAAGTCACTGGCAACCAGGATTAAGGAAAATCCCAAGGCCTTTTATACATATGTAAAGGGCAAGAGGGTAGCCAGGGAAAGGGTAGGCCCACTCAGGGACAGAGGTGGGAATCTGTATGTGGAGCCAGAAGAAATGGGAGAGATACTAAATGAATACTTCTCATCAGTATTCACCAAAGAGAAGGATTTAGCAGTCGATTTGTCTAGGGAAGAGTGCGTAGATAGCCTGGATCATGTTGAGATCAAAAAAGAGGAGGTGTTAGAATTGAAGAATATTAAGGTGGATAAGTCCCCAGGGCTAGATGGGATCTATCCCAGAGTACTGAGAGAGGCGAGGGAGGAGATTGCTGGGGCCTTGACAGAAATCTTTGTATCCTCACTGGCTTTGGGTGAGGTCCCAGAGGACTGGAGAATGGCCAATGTTATTCCATTGTTTAAGAAGGGTAGCAGGGATAATCCAGGAAATTACAGGCCAGTGAGTCTTACATCAATGGTAGGGGAATTATTGGAGAAGATTCTTCATGACAGGATTTACTACCATTTGGAAGCAAATGGGTGTATTAGTGAGAGGCAGCATGGTTTTGTGAAGGGGAGGTCATGATGCACTAACTTGATCGAGTTTTTCGAGGACGTGACAAAGATGATCAACGATGCAAGGGCAGTGGATGTTATATACATAGATTTCAGTAAGGCCTTTGACAAGGTCCCTCATGGCAGACTGGTACAGAAGGTAAAGTCGCACGGGATCAGAGGTGAGCTGGCAGGATGGTTACGGAATTGGCTTGGTCATAGAAGACAGAGAGTAGCAGTGGAAGGGTGCTTTTCTGATTGGAGAACTGTGACTAGTGGAGTTCCACAGGGATCAGTGCTGGGACCTTTGCTGTTTGTAGTATACATAAATGATTTGGAGGAAAATGTAACTGGGCTAATTAGTAAGTTTGCAGACGACACTAAGGTTGGAGGAGTTGCAGATAGTGAAGAGGATTGTCAAAGGATACAACGGGATATAGATAGGTTGGAGACTTGGGTGGAGAAATGGCTGATAGAGTTTAATCCAGACAAATGCGAGGTAATGCATTTAGGAAGATCTAATACAGGCAGGAATTACACAGTAAATGGCAGAACCCTTAAGTGCATCGACGGGCAGAGGGATCTGGGTGTACAGGTCCACAGGTCACTGAAAGTGGCAACGCAGGTGGATAAGGTAGTCAGGAAGGCATATGGCATGCTTGTCTTCATTGGCAGGGGTGTTGAGTATAAAAACTGGGAAGTCATGCTGCAGCTCTATAGAACCTTGTTTAGGCCACACTAGGAATATTGCATGCAATTCTGGTCACCACATTTCCAGAAGGATATGGAGGCATTGGAGAGGGTGCGGAGGAGGTTTACCAGGATGCTGCCTGGTCTGGAGGTTATTAGCCATGAGGAGAGGTTGGAGAAACTCGGATTGTTCTCACTAGAGTGACGGAGATTGAGGGGCGACTTGATAGACATTTACAAAATTATGAGTGGCATGGACAGATTAGATAGTCAGGAGCTTTTTCCCAGGGTGGAAGAGTCAATTACTAGGGGACATAGATTTAAGGTGAGAGGAGAAAACTATAAAGCAGATGTGCCGGGCAAGTTTTTTACGCAGAGGCTAGTCAGTGTCTAGAATTTGCTGCCGGAAGAGGTGGTGGAAGCAGTTACCATAGTGGTGTTTAAGAGGCAGCTTGACAAATACATGAATAGGATGGGAATAGAGGGATATGGACCCTGGAAGTGCAAAAAGTTTTAGTTGACGGGCAATATGATCGGCGCAGGTTTGGAGGGCCGAAGGGCCTGTTCCTGTGCTGTACTTTTCCTTGTTCTTTGTTTTTTGTTATAAGGTAACATGTTATAGACTTATAATTAAGGTCAGAACATGGGAAACTGAAAACAGAGTAGGGGTTACTCGGCTTGGTAAATGGTAGGAAGGGACTTTTCACAAGGATCGGTGCTGATATTCACCATTTACATAAACCCAGAAATCAAAATTACAGTGTCAAATTTTGCAGATGACACGAAATTGGGTAGTTAATATAGAGGAGAACTGTGATAAAATGAAGGGTGGGCATGTAATTGGCAAATGAGCTTCAGTATAGATAAATATGAAGCAGAATATTTTGGTAGGAAGAATCAGGAAGTCACATACTCCCTGAAAGAAAGTGTCTAAATGTGGGCGAGGATCTAAGGGTACAGGTACACAAATCACTATAAACAACCATGAGGCTTATAAGACCATAAAAAAAGGAAAATAAATAACTGGAGTTCATTTCCGAAGGGAAATATTTAAAAAACAGAGAAATTACATTAAACTTGTATAAAACCTTGGTTTGACCACGCTTGGAGCACTATGGACAATTCTGGTCTCCATATTATAAAAAGGATATAGAGGCACAGGAAAAGGTGCAAAAAAGATTTTCATACCAGGACTGAGAAGTTATAACATCAAGAAAGACTTAACAGGCTGGGGCTCCTTTCTCCAGAAAAGAAAAGATTGAAACATGACCTACTAGAGGCTTTTTAAGAATATGAAAGGGATTAATAGGGTAGAAGTAGAGCAGATGTTTCCACTTTTGGGTGGGACCAGAACTGGAGGCCGTGAGCATAAACTAGTCACCAATAAATCCAATCAGGAATTCAGGAGGAACTCCTTTACCCAGATTAGAATGTGGAACTCACTACCACAGGGAATAATTCTGGAGAATAGTATAGATGCTTTCAAGGGGAAGCTAATAAGTTCATGTGGGAAGAAAGAAATAAAATGATATGTTGTTGGAGTTAGATGAACACTGGTGGGAGGAGTCTCAAAGTAGAGCATAGACCAGCATGGACCAGCTGAATTGAATGGCCTAGTTCTGTGTAGTGGATATTTTGTAATATTTTGTAGTCACTTTCAACATACTTAATATGCTTTCTGTGATTTTAAAGCCATTAAGCTGAACAGCTCAGGTGTACATTGTTCTTTGCACAATTATTTGTTCTGCTTGAACAAATAAATTAATGCTTCTTGAAAAACTTTACCTGATAAACATCTTTAGTTTCTTGGCTAATTCATAAAATTTCTCCCCTGGTATTTTGATGGCTATTTCTTCCAAATTGTGTCTGATTAGGCACCTATGAAGTGCCTTTTTGGGACATTACATTACATTAAAAGCCACTAATTAAATACAAGTTTTTTGTGTTGTTTCTGTTCCATATCGTCAGCATCCACATGAGAAGACACAACCGTAGATCAGTGGAGCAGAAGATACTCAAACCAATCAGGATATGGATGGAGAAAGGTGCACATCCAAACTCACAATAATGAGAGATCTGAGTTTCCTCAGTTAACCTGTTAACGATTGATTATTCAAGTGATCTCAAAATCTTTGGTCAGCACATCTTCTCTGAATTGTGTTCTGCTCCTCCTCCTTCAGATACCATGCCCTACAAGGGCATTGGCGACCATTGACTTCCACGGGATTGGCCCATGATTTTCCTGGCAAAATACTGCAGTAGCTTGCCATTGCCTTCTGCAGGATGGCTGACTAGGAAACTCTCCCACTATTACTGCCTGCCATCAGGTATATTGGAGGGATTTACAGACTGATAAGCAACCTGTACGGCCACATTGTGAACACACCTTCCATGGCCATCAAGTCCTGAAGTGGGACTTAGACCTAGGGCTTTGGGTCCAGAGCTGTCACTGTCACTGTGCCACAACACCTCCCCTGACTCTGTTCTCAAATATCCTAAAAGATCTTAATAAAAGATAGACTTACATTTATATAGCATCTTTCACAACCTCAGGTTGTTCCAAAGTGCCTTACAACAGAAATTCACCAAGGCTCCTTCGACAGCACCTCCCAAACCCACTCTATCGTCTAGAAGGACAAGGGCAGCAGACACATGGGAACACCACCACCTGGAAGATCCACTCCAAGCCACACACCATCCTGACTGGGAAATATATCGCCGTTCGTTCACTGTCACTGGGTCAAAATCCTGGAACTCCCTCCCTAACAGTACTGTGGGTGTACCTGCGCCACATGGACTGCAGCAGTTCAAGAAGACAGCTCACCACCACCTTCTCATGGGTAGTTAAGGATGGGCAATAAATGCTGGCCTAGCCAATAACACCCACATCCCATAAATGAATAGAAAAAGATGAATTACTTTAAAGGTGTAGTCAGTTATAATGTAGGAAACAGAGGAGGCACTGAAAACCCCCACTAACAGCAATGAAATAAATGGCCAGATAATCTGTGTTAGAAATTTGGGTTGAGGGATAGATATTGGCCAAGAAACTACGGGAAACTCCCCTGCTGTTCTTCAAAATTGTTCCATGAAGTCCTTTGGGTCCACCTGAGGAGGAGATTGGTCCTTAAGTTTAACATTCATCTTAAAAATGACATTTACAACAGTGCAGAACTCCCTTCGGCATTTCAGTGGAGAGTCAGCTGAGATTTTGAGCAAGTCTCTGGACTGGGGGCTTGAAGGTACACCCACAGTGCTGTTAGGGAGGGAGTTCCAGGATTGTGACCCAGTGACAGTGAAGGAACGGCGATATATTTCCCAGTCAGGATGGTGTGTGGCTTGGAGTGGATCTTCCAGGTGGTGGTGTTCCCATGTGTCTGCTGCCCTTGTCCTTCTAGACGATAGAGTGGGTGATGGAATGTTTTACACTTGCCTGGATGAGTGCAGCCACAGCAAAACTAGCTTTATGGTGATGGTGTTCAATTAGCTAATGGTAAAATGAGGCGGGCATAGACGAAATATTTGTAAATCACTCAGAGCACCAATGAATAAAACAAAAATAGGTGGCTAAATTGTATAAGTAGGCCAACTGAGTATACATTGGAAGATGTCATTTGAAGATTGCACCGTGTTTTCAACTATTTTGCCTGATCTGAATGTCAGATTAACTGACATGTTATTCTCTGATTCTTGTCTGTCTTCTTTATTGAACATTTGCTGTCCTGCCAACTTCGAGACAGCATCTGCATGTACTAATCTCCACAAACACTAGCCAGATTTTCACCTCTGTCCATTAGACTCTAGGGTGTATCTGAGGTGGTCTTAGAGCCCTGCACACATGCTTATCTTGAGCTGCTTCCTAATGAATTCTTTATTTAGCTTAATGCATTCTATTGATTCCTAAGAAAAATAATAGGATTTGGACTTCGTCCATAATCTTCAGTAATGAAGGCAGACGTGAAGAATTAATTTAACACATTTGCTATTTACTGATCCCTTATTGCTCGGATTTCCAGCATATTATTAACCGCATTGATAAGTTATTGACAATATACCCTCTATTTTTCTATTTTTCTTGCCAAGTCTTTCCTTTCTGGCACTGGATCTTAGTGGAGTATGTTTCCCCAGGCATTGCCAGCCATTCAATACCTTTCCAAATCACCCGTTCTTCATCTGAGTGGTAGCGGAAAATTCAACCAAAATAGATATCTCGTCAAATCCTGAGACCATCCTTATGTGACAGGCACACTTATATACTTAATTACCTGGAAAAAGTCAGCAGGTCTGGCAGCATCGGCGGAGAAGAAAAGAGTTGACGTTTCGAGTCCTCATGACCCTTCGACAGAACTAGTTCTTTTCTTCTCCGTCGATGCTGCCAGACCTGCTGACTTTTTCCAGGTAATTCTGTTTTTGTTTTAGATTTCCAGCATCCGCAGTTTTTTGTTTTTATTTATTTAACACTTATATACTTTCCAGCAAAGGTCACTAGAGGTAGTAAGACTGATATTTATTTAACCCTTTTGTGATATGGGCTAATTAAGCCAATTACAGCCGCTAAGATTCAGTGCCATCTGAGATTAAGTAATTCATCACAAACCTGGAATGTTGATGCCATATGGTAGCAGTGTCCTTAATCACTGTACCCTGGCCCAGCCCACTCTGACCTTCTTCAGTTTCTTCTAGTTATGTCCTTTTGTATATCTTTCAGTGCTTACTAAAATTTGTTACTTTATAGCATTTTTAAAAAATCAGCTTAGTTTATAGGTTAGTTGTTGCTTTATTTACTGTGCTGTGATCTTGTGGCACCGTGTTTCTGCATTTTCTTCAAATAAATATATTTCTTTTTCCCATCTCTTAACAGAAAATCGATTTTCTGATACCTTGCCTTGCTTTCTGTTTCTACTTCCCATCTAACCCTCCCCAGAGTATTTTTTCCACAGTCCCAAAGCTTTCTAAGAACTTGTACACCTGCACCACAGGTATAAAGCCTTGTGCCAAAAGTGACTCCAAATCTCTTCATTCGATAACCATTAGAGCTCATTGCTCCTCCACTCCAAGCTACTAATCAATTCTACTGGTTTGCTGAATACTGAACCTCATGTAGTATCTACCCTAGTAACCCATCATGTTAACAAGTTCTTTAACAACTCATTACCTCCAAAAAAAATTTTTTTTTTTGAAAAATATACTTTATCCACAAAATATCTGAAAGAACATTATAAAACATTTCAAATGGCCATCACAAAAAGTGCAATCATATTCCAGTTTCCACATAGATCATGAATTGCTTCAATACAATCAATGAACATTACAGTAATTTCAACATGGTAATTACAGACAGTCAGACAGTGCAATGGTATTCAAGTTGTTGACATATGTCATGTTGCACTCTGAGGTGCTTCCAAACAATTATGACACATTTGGTACTCACTGTATACATTCATTGTGAGTCGTACAGCCTGAGGGGTCTATACAATTCCCAGCCCCTTGGTGCACTATGGCAGAAGGGGTCTTAGACAGTGACCTTTCTCCATTACACCTTTGCAGCGGCTGCCCCAAACTTTAGTGTGTCCCTCAGCACGTGGTCTTGGACCTTGGATTGTGTCAGTCTGCAACACTTGGTCGGGGACCAACTAGTTTCGGGCAGACCAAAGAGCATCTTTCACCGAGCTGATGATCCTCCAGCTGCAGTTAATGTTTGTTTCGGTATGTGTCCCTGGGAACAGCCTGTGGAGCACAGAGTCCTGTGTCACAGAACTGCTCGGGATGAACCTCAACAAAAACCGCTGCATCTCTCTCCAGACCTTCTTTGCTAAGGCACATTCCACAAGAAAGTGAACAACGGTCTCTTCCCCACCACAGCCACCTCAAGGGCAATGTGCAGAGGGGGCTGAGACTCCTGGCGTGTAGGAAGAATCTGACAGGGAGGGACTTTCCCACCACCAGCCAAGCTACATCTTGGTGCTTGCTGGAAAGTTCTGGTGATGAGGCATTCTGCCAAATGACTTTGACAGTCTGCTCGGGGAACCATCCTGATTACCTCCAAAAAAAAAATTACTTGCACTCTCATCTCTTTATTCGTTTGTTAGAGTCACTTGACTCATTTTCTCCAGACCCAAAGTGATAACGTACGTCATTTTGTGCAATCTGCCTGGGGGTGTTTTTCAAGAGCAGGCTTGCTGAAGAGTTAATGTGCTTAAAAAAATTATTTGCAAATCTTTTTCTTTTCGCAACTCTAACCCACAGCCAGTTAGAGCACCTTCACCTCAATTAGATCACATGGGGATTTTGATTTACATTCTTTCTCAGGATGTGGGTGTCACTGGCAGGGCCGGTTTTTATTGCCCAACCACTGGTTGCCCTTGACAATGTGGTAATAGGCCTTCTTTTTGAAATTAATACAGCTTCTGAAGCTATTACAACATAAAACAGTAGTACGTGTGTCATCAGTACAATATCGTTTCTGACCTTTCGGCTGGAAACACAGATACACACATTCAGTTTCCCTGTGTCTGCGTGCGTGTTTTTTTTTTAAACTTCCCCGGCTGGCAGGAGACCCCAAGGTTGTGTGATGGGTGTATTATTGTGTGTGGGAGCCAAAGAGCTGCTCCCTGCCTGATGTAGCTGGTATGCCACAAAGCACATCATATGCTTAAAGCCTGAGCACATACTGTGTGTGAGGCTGTGTGATAGCCAAGGCGGGGTGGGGACTCTATAATGTACTGTAAGACAATCCGTAGTAGACTGAGTGCCTGTTTAAAATCCACCCTTCCAGGAATCCTGGTTCATTCAGTTCGGCCTATTCTTTTCAAAAGGAAGAGGCACCTATCTCTTACCAACAAATTGGGCAGAATTTTCCGTTTGTTGGGTGGGCCTGACCCGATCGCGGGTGGGGGCGGAGCCAATCACCGCCGGCGATCAGGGCTGCACTGCCATTTTACATGGGCCAATTAAGGCCCGCCCAGTGTGATGTCCGCTGGAAAGCACTATGCGCTCCCTGTGCGGGTGGGGAATCCCTAAAATTGAGAGAATGCTCTTTCATGCATGGGCACGAAAGAGCGCACTCATCTTCCTGAGGCTAAGTGCAGCCTCAGGGAGATCACCTTGACTTTTAAAAATATTAAAAATATAGAAAAGAAAAATCCCTTACATGTCCCCTCATGTAACAATGTCACATGAGTTGGGACACGTTCATAATTTACAGAACAACTTTATTACAATCCCAGCGGCGGGATGAGGTTTCATGTTTTTTCGAGTTGCCGCCGGGGCTCCTGGATGACCTGCCAACCTTAAGGTTGGACGGGCAGGTCCTTTAATTGGTTCACTGATCACGTCAATGGCCTCAATTGGCCATTGATAGGTCAGCGGGCCCGCAGCTGATTTTGCTGTGCCCCCGCCTTCCTGAAAATTTAAATGGAGCAGGGTGACATCGGGGGTTCCGCCTAACATCATCCCGCGTCATTTTATGCATCGCCAAGCAGGCCCCGCCCCCTGCTCGCCAATGGTAAAGTTCTGCCCATTGTTTCAGCGGTGTTTTTCTTACACAAAGGAAGCCTCAGAAACTCTAATTAGAGTCGCCTTGATAGCTCCTTAAAATTGCACTGTTGCTTTTAGCGCTGATAACTAAAGACCTTGGAAAGGGTGCACAGGAGATTGACTAGAATGGCTCCTGGGATAAGGGACTTGAGTTAAGTGGAGAGACTGGAGAATCTGGAGTTGTTTTCCTTAGAGCAGAGAAGGTTGAGGGATACTTAACAGAGGTGTTCAAAATTATGAAGTGTTTTGGTAAAGCAAATAAGAAAAAACTCTTTCCATTGGCTGGCAGGTTGGTAACTAGAGGACACAGATTTACGATAATTAACAGAAGAACCAGCTAGGAGATATAAAGAGATATTCTTTTATGCTGTGTGTTGCCCTGGAATGCTCTGTCTGAAAGGAAGCAGATTCAATAGTAACTTTCAAAGGAGACTTGGATGTGTATTTGAAAAGGGGAAAGGGCTATGGGAAAAGCAGGGGGGGAAAGATGGGCTCCTTTTCTGCTGTATGATTTCATGACTGTGACAATTATTATGTGTAAGTTGACCTTTGAAGCCTCCAAAAACCCTTCAAAAAATGGCCCTTCAAATGCCCAATATACAATGATGGTCACCATTTTGAAATGTGAGAACAAAATAATACCAGTAATTCACATTAAATTGATGCAGCATGGTTTACTGGATGAATTAATTGTACAAAACCACCTCTAATCATAATAAAAGTGTTTTAAAACTGTCAATTCACTGTCTTCAGCATCCGACGCAAAGAGTTATCAAACTCATTCTGAGTCACTTTGGCTATGGCGTCATTTTGGTGGGAACCAGTGAATATGGCCAGTAAGACTAAGAGAAAGGGCAGGCAAGGAGAAATTACTGAACACAGTGGGACTGGGGGTCTGAAGTGCATTTGTTTCAATGCGAGAAGTATAACAGGCAAGGCAGATGAGCTTAGAGCTTGGATTGTTACTTGGGACTATGATGTTATTGCTATTACAGAGACTTGGTTGAAGGACGGACAGGATTGGCAGATAAACGTTCCAGGATTTAGATGTTTCACGCAGGATAGAGGGGGATGTAGAAGAGGTGGGGGAGTTGCACTGCTGGTTAAGGTGGATATCACAGCTGTACGACAGGAGGACACCTCGTTGGGCTCATGCAGCGAGGCAATATGGGTAGAGCTCTGGAATAGGAAGGGTGCAGTCACAATGTTGGGGGTTTACTATAGGCCTCCCAATTCCCTGTGTGAGATTGAGGAACAGTTATGTAGGCAGCTTTTGGAAAGATGTAAAAGCAATAGGGTTGTTGTGGTGGGTGATTTTAACTTTCCGTATATTGACTGGGAATCACTTAGTGCTAGGGGTTTGGATGGGGCAGAATTTGTAAGGTGCATCCAGGAGGGCTTCCTGAGACAATATGTAGATAGTCCAACTAGGGAAGAGGCAATATTGGACCTGGTATTAGGGAATGAACCCGGCCAGGTGGTCGAAGTTTCAGTAGGAGAGCATTTCGGAAAAATTCAGTAAGTTTCAAGGTACTGGTGGATAAGGATAACAGGAGTCCTCGGGTTAAGGTGCTTAATTGGGGGAAGGCTAATTATAACAATATTAGGCAGGAACTGAGGAATCTAGTCTGGAGGCGGATGTTTGAGGGCAAATCAACAACTGATGTGGGGGGCTTTCAAACATCAGTTGATAAGAATTCAGGACCAGCATGTTCCCGCTAGGATGAAGGATAAGCATGGCAAGTTTCAGGAACCTTGGATAACGAAGGATATTGTGAGATTAGTCAAAAAGAAAAGGGAAACATTCGTAAGGGCTAGAAGGCTGGGAACAGATGAAGCCTGTGGAGAATACAAAGAAATTAGGAAGAAACTTAAGCAAGGAGTCAGGGGAGCTAAAAGGGGTCATGAACTGGCAACCAGGATTAAGGAAAATCCCAAGGCCTTTTATACATACATAAAAAACACGAGGGTAGCTAGGGAAAGGGTACGCCCACTCAGGGACAGAGGTGGGAATCTGTGCGTGGAGCCAGATGAAATGGGAGAGATACAAAATGAGTACTTCTCATCAGTATTCACCAAAGAGAAGGACTTAGTGGTCGATTTGTCTCGGGAAGAGTGTGTAGATAGCCTGGATTATGTTGAGATCAAAAAAGAGATGTTAGGTACCTTGAAGAATGTTAAGGTGGATAAGTCCCCAGGGCCAGATGGGATCTACCCCAGAGTACTGAGGGAGGCATGGAAGGAGATTGCTGGGGCCTTGACAGAAATCTTTGTATCCTCACTGGCTATGGATGAGTTCCTAGAGGACTGGAGAATGGCCAATATTGTTCCATTGTTTAAGAAGGGTAGCAGGGATAATTCAGGAAATTACCGGCTGGTGAGCTTTACGTCAGTGATAGAGAAATTATTGGAGAAGACTCTTCGTGACAGGATTTACTACCATTTGGAAGCAAATGGGCGTATTAGTGAGAGGCAGCATGGTTTTGTGAAGGGGAGGTCGTAATGCACTAACTTGATCGAGTTTTTCAAGGACGTGACAAAGATGATCGATGATGGAAGGGTAGTGGACGTTATATACATGAATTTCAGTAAGGCCTTTGACAAGGTCCCTCATGGCAGACTGGTACAGAAGGTAAAGTCGCACAGGATCAGAGTTAAGCTGGCAGGATGGATACAGAATTGGCTTGGTCATAGAAGACAGAGGGTAGCAGTGGAAAGGTGCTTTCCTGAATGGAGAGCTGTGACTAGTGAAGTTCCACAGGGATCAGTGCTGGGACCTTTGCTGTTTGTGGTATACATAAATGATTTGGAGGAAAATGTAACTGGGCTAATTAATAAGTTTGCAGACAGGTTGGAGGATAAGGTTGGAGGAGTTGCAGATAGTGAAGAGGATTGTCAAAGGATACAACAGGGTATAGGTCGGTTGGAGACTTAGGTGGAGAAATGGCATATGGAGTTTAATCTGGACAAATGTGAGGTAATGCATTTTGGAAGGTCTAATACAGGTAGGAATTATACAGTAAATGGCAGAACCCTTAAGTGCATCAACGGGCAGAGGGATCTGGGTGTACAGGTCCACAGGTCACTGAAAGTGGCAATGCAGGTGGATAAGGTTGTCAGGAAGGCATATGGCATGCTTGTCTTCATTGGCGGAGATATTGAGTATAAAAGCTGGGAAGTCATGCTGCAGCTGTATAGAACCTTGGTTAGGCCACACCTGGAATATTGTGTGCAATTCTGGTCACCACATTATCAGAAGGATATGGAGGTGTTGGAGAGGGTACAGAGGAGGTTTACCAGGATGCTGCCTGGTCTGGGGTTATTAGTTATGAGGAGAGGTTGGAGAAACTCGGATTGTTCTCACTAGAGTGACGGAGATTGAGGGGCGACTTGATAGAAATTTACAAAGTTATGAGTGGCATGGACAGATTAGATAGTCAGAAGCTTTTTCCCAGGGTGGAAGAGTCAATTACTAGGGGACATAGATTTAAGGTGAGAGGAGAAAACTATAAAGCAGATGTGCCGGGCAAGAGGGTAGCGAGTGTCTGAAATTCGCTGCCAGAGGAGGTGGTGGAAGCAGGTATGATAGTGGTCTTTAAGAGGCAGCTTAAATACATGAATAGGATGGGAATAGAGGGATACGGACCCCAGAAGTGCAAAATGTTTTAGTTGACGGGCAATATGATCGGCGCAGGCTTGGAGGGCCGAAGGGCCTGTTCCTGTGCTGTACTTTTCTTTGTTTATCTGGATCAGATTTGACACTATTGCTTTCAGAATCATCCTCCCACAGCAAGTCACCTTCATCATCCATTGAATTGGATAGCCCACACTTTCTGAACAACCTAATGGACTCTTTGTGTACTAAAAACATTGCACGATTTGACAATGAAACCACGTAAAACATCAAGTGGGGCAGCTCGCATATTTGAGTTTTTTTTCTGTCAAATATTCACCTATCCCTTCCAGCACCAACACGTTCCTTGAATGGCTTGTTAACACACGCATCCAAAGGTTGAAAAACAGATGTTCGACCCTGGTATAACTGCAATCTTATTTCTGCATCTTGATCTCATTGGTTAAAAGGGATCCAAACATGTTCCATACTAAAAGCTGCATTACTTACATAAGCTAATGGGATGCCTAGTCCACACATCATCGACCCAAAACTTCACTTAGCCATCCAACCATTTTTAAGACATGCACAAAAACTCTTGCAGGAAACCTGATGCTGGGCATGATTTTACATTTGAAAATTGCCTTAGGTTTTATTTTTGTCCTGTTGAGCATGCAGGCTAGTACCTCTGTGAATCTTGACTTCTCATGTCCTGCCATTTTCACCGGAACTGTTTTTGAACCTTTCCACTCTACAATTTGGCTGCTGGGAATATTGAAATTCATGGGTGTTTCACCTAAGTTGCCGATGTGACTTGATGTGTTTTCGCTGCTGTCTGATGTCGGATCTCTGGAAACTGGGCGTTTTACTGGACTCAGGGTTTGATTTGGACTTCTAAGTGTATCTAAATGTATTGCATTTCTGGCGATGATGATTTCTGAGGACCCATTCCGATACATGCTTCACAAGATCAGGGCAGTTGATGGTCCCTGTTCCCATGGAGCATTTAATCTTTGGCTCCTTCTTCAGGGCAGACTTCTTTTTCTCCCATTCCTCGCACCAGTTTTTTTATTCGCACCAAATTTCCTCACTGCAGCACAGTTATTTGACGAGTTAGCGAATGTTACGACTCTTAGCCTAAAAGCAGCTGCATACTTCACTCTTTTTGATTGAGGACCCATTTCTGTTCATCACTCACTATGCCATGCACAGTCTGCTCTGTGTGGACATGACTTAAACTCCCGCGCATCTTCGCAACGCTTGCCTGTATTGTCTGCTTGATCCCTTGCGCCAACTTACAGTACAGTATAAGGGAAATTAAACATGCTTTTCTGGCGTGAAAAATTGAGGCTGACTACAAAAGCCGGTATAGCATTTCACAGCTGAAAAGGGGGCGTAGAGGGTTGACGTATGTACCGAGTATATGCAAAAGCATGATTTTTGGTGCTGAAGAAATGGGGTTGACTTATATGCTGTAATCTATAGCACTCAAACCTTACACCAGAGAAACAGGCTGTTTGGCCCAAAAGGTCTATGCTGGTGTTTATGCTCGACACAAACCTCCTCCCATCCTCGTCATTAACCCTAACAGCATAACCATCAATTCCTTTCTCCCTCATGTGCTTATCTAGCTTCCCCTTAAATGTATCTGCGCTATTCACCCTCAACTATTCCTTGTGGAAGTGTGTTCCATATTCTAATCACTCTTTGGGTAAAGATGTTCCTCCTGAACTCCCTATTGGATTTATTGGTTACTACTTTATACTTATAACTTCTAGTTTAGTTTTGCGAGGAACACCAAAAAAGTCTTATTTAAAGAGACAGGTATCCAACTTGCAAATGAAGTGCTTTTGCCTTATTTCTTTGTTGGAAAGTTAGTGGGAGTTTTGGAGAGAGTTTTTGGAGGTGCTGTGGTGAGTTTCTGGACTTGGCAGGGAGTAGTATGGCTTTGACGCAGGGAATGATAGAGGATTTGGTGAACTGTCCACATAAAGGCTGTAAGAGTTATGGAGGCTGCAGTTTTAGTGCCTCTGGGCAAGTAACAGTACAGACAAATGGAGCTGAAATTGCAGAGAGGGGAAATTTCGAACAGATGGAGGAGAGGACATCTCCACAGAAGATTCTCCCCACCACGAGTTTTCAGGGAACACTTCTCCCGCCTCACCAGAAGTAATGCCTGAGGCACCCAAGATACAGCAAGGAGGTGGTTAGTGAATGGTGCCACCTCCTTCAATAGAATGTGCAGTTGCACAGCATGGCAAGGATGAGACTACCAGTAACCACTGTTATGGCAGGCGGATGGTAAATGCCAAACTGCCCAAATCCCAGAGGGAAACTTGAAGTAGCTGCCACAACTATTTGCAATTTGTACTTATTTCAAGATGCGGGCTTTGAATTCAGTAAAAAGAAGGCCACCAAATCTTACAGATGTCTTACAAAACTAAATTAAACCTTTATTAATAGAAGAAATTATTTTAAGCACATATGTAATCTACAAATTACTACAATGATAACTTCTAAATCCCCTAATTAATCTAAAACCCAGTTAAACCTCTGTTGAGGCAACAGTTTTTACTGTTTTATATATTTTAAAAGGCCCATGCAAAGCAATACGATACTCTGAACAGTTGAATTCAAAGTGAGTTTTCTTAACTTCAGTTTCTTTAGACAGCAACTTGAAGCTTAGATGCTGGAGGCTTTTCACACTTGTTAGATCTTAGAAGGACGTCATTCCTACACACAACATCTTCTTCATACAGATTTCCCCCTTGAATGCAAATTCCCATTGTTTCACTATGGGCAGAATTTTGCCCTTGATGGGCGTGCAGGCAGCTGATCGCCGCTGCCAAAACGGGCCCTGCTGCCATTTTAAGTGGGCAGGCCAATCAAGGCCCACCTAGCGGGCCGCCCGACGGGAAGCGCCATGCCCTTCCTGTGCGGGGCGGGGAGGGATTCCCTAACTGTCAGGGTGTGCTCTTTCACGCATGCACGCAAAAGAACGCACATCTCCCTGAGACTAAGTGCTGTCTCAGGGAGAGCGGTGAAAGGTTTATAAACTTCATAAATAGAAAAATAAAAAAATTATTATCATGTCCCCCTCCTGTGACAATGTCACACAAGATGGGACATGTTAATAAAAGTCACAGAAACTTTGTTAAACTTTTTTAAAACAGACATGAAACTTCATCCCGCCAGTGGATGAGGTTTCATGTTTTTTCAGAAGCCCACTGGGGCTCCTGTCCTGCCCGCCAACTTTAAGGTTGGACGGGCAGAGCGTTTAATTGGTTTAACTACTTTGTCAATGGCCTCAATTGGCCATTGACAGGTCGGCGGGCGGACAGCTGATTTCACTGGGCACTTAGAGAAACTCAAGGTAATCAGGAAAAGTCAGCATGGTTTTGTGAAATGGAAATCATGTTTAACCAATTTATTGGAGTTCTTTGAAGGAGTAACATGCGAGGTGGATAAAGGAGAGCCTGTAGACGTGCTGTTCTTGGATTTCCAGAAGACATTTAATAAGGTGTCACAACAAAGTTTATTGCGGAAAATAAAAGCTCATGGTATAGGGGATAATGTATTTGCATGGATAGAAGATTGGCTAGTTGGCAGGAAACAGAGAGTATGCATAAATGAGTATTTTTCTGATTGGCAGGATGTGACGAGTGGAGTCCACTGGGGTCTGTGCTGGGGCCTTAACTTTTTACAATTTATATCAATGACTTAGCTGAGAGTGGTTAAGACATGATAGCTAATATGCAGAATACACAAAGATAGGTAGGAAAGTATGTTTTGAAGAGAACATAAGGAAGTCGCAGACGAATATAGATAGTTGAGTGAGTGGGCAAAAGATAGAGCATAAGGTGGGAAAATGTGAAGTTGTTCACCTTGGCAAGAAGAATAAAAAAGCAGAGTATTACTTAAATGGAAAACGGCTGCAGAATTCTGAGGTGCAGAGGAATCTAGGTGTTCTAGTGTATGGGTCACAAAAAGTTAATATGCAGGTACAGCAAGTAATTAAGAAGACTAATGGAATGCTATTCTTTATTATGAAAAGAATTAAACATAAAAGTAAGGATGCTACGCTTCAGCTATACAATGCATTGCTGAGACTACACATTGATTACTGTGTGCAGTTTTGGTCTCCTTATTTAAAGAAGGATGTAAATGCATTGGAGGCGGTTCAGAGCTGATTTACCAGACTGATAGCTCTAATGAGCAGGTTGTCTTATGAGGAAAGGTTAAACAAACTGGGCTTGTTTCCACTGGAGTTTAGAAGATTGAGGGGTGACCTAATTGAAGTATATAAGATCCTGAATGGTATTGACAAGGTGGATGTGGAAAGGATGTTTCCTCTTGTGGGTGAGTCCAGAACAAGGGGGTAGATGGGAACATGGAATTCGAACCACAAACAGATCAGCCGCTATCTTAATGAAAAGTGAAGCAGGCCTGAGGGGCTGAAGGGCCTACATTTCATATGCTCATATGTTTGTATACATGGCTTTGCCAGGATAGTAGGATTCTAAATGGTGCAGGGAGCCATCAGCAACACCCATGTGGCTCTGCAGGCCCCACATGTAAAGAGGGAGAGATATAGGAACCACAGTGTATTCCAGTCCATTAAGGTGCAGCTGGTGTGTGACCATGTAGAAACCATCATATCACTGAATACCCACTAACATTCCAGCAGCTATCATGAGGCAGTCTGGCGCTTCCGCCATCTTCCAGCTGCCATGAAGAACCTGATGGTGGCTGTTCAGAGATAAGGGATTCCCTTTCTACACATGGCTATTGACCCCCTTTCCCACACGGCCATATGAGGGCAAGCGGTATAAAAGGAGTGTCCCACTGCCACCAGAAACATCATGGAGCAGCAGCCTTTGGTGCTATGGAGCAATGATCTCAGCACAGGGACTGCTTTAGGGGTGCCCTGCAATAATCTCTGGAATGTGTTTCCAAGTTTGGTGGTCTGCTGTGACCATCACAACACTGCACAAATGAGGACTTTGCCACTGTGACCACGAATGCAGAGGCCACCTTGTTTGGAGGAAAAGAAGAAGGAGACGCATCCAGCACCTCTTCGCTCCAGATGTGCTGTCAGATGGGTTGTTAGAAGCACATAAGATCTTGAATGGTATTGACAAGATGGATGTGGAAAGGATGTTTCCTCTTGTGGTTGAGTCCAGAACTAGGGGGTAGATGGGAATGTGGAATTGGAATCAGAAACAGATCAGCCACTATCTTAATGAATAGTGAAGCAGGCCCAAGGGGCCTACATTTTGGATGCTCATATGTTCGTAGACTCCAATTCCCCTAGGAGACCGTCCCGTCATCCATCTGCAATGTCCCATCACAGCATCCTCCTAGTCAAATCCCACAATAAAAGCCAACAACAAAAACCTTGCCATAACATCTTTATCCAACAACACATCTAATTATATGAACAAAAAATGAACTAGTCTTCCTTGTGCATTCCTTAGTGCCTTTGCCTGGCCCAGCACTGAGACATTGGGATGGTTGCTGCCTGTGCAGCCACGGAAGCTGAGAGAGTGGCCAGCAGATGCTGTTGGGACTGTTAGTGCTGTTCCGAGCTAGCCACCAATTCTGGAAAGGATGGGCTTCAAGCTCAGCCTGATGTCCTGTGTCAAGTTGGAGGTGGGCTCCATCATGCTCCTTGGCAGTGATGAGGCTGTCTGACCAGCCTGTCAACACATCAAACATCTTGGTGTGCTTGTTCATCATCATTCTGTTGTACGCAGCCCTACCGAAGTCTTTGTCTGAGTCCCCTGTCACAGAACTTGTCTGCACACACACCCTCCAGTTAGCTGATGTCCAAGCTATCTTTTTCCCTGGCCTGGCTATAGGCCTCTCTGCCAGGTGACTCACCACATACAGATCCTGACTGTATACTACCCTCTCAAGTTCACACAGTGCCAATATCTGTGCTGGTGGAGTATGATGGTTCAAATGGCAGATTCTTCATGTGGTGTTGCTCATTTTCTTCCTGCCCTCTCTCTGTAGCAACCCCTCAAAGTAAGGAGGGTGCTTACCACGGAGTGCAGTGTACAGCAAGAGCTTTTAACATGGGGATGCTGTTGTGCTGCAGCTACCAGACGGTTCTGGCTGACCAGCAATTTCTCCCACTCTTACCGTCTGTCATAGGTGTATTGGAAGGATTTGCAGGTTGACAATCAACCTAGTTGGCCACATTATGAAAGTACCTTTCTTGACCTGTTGACCCTGCAAAGTCCTCCTCATAGACATCCGGGGACTTGCGCCAAAATTGGAAGAGCTGACAGACTAGACCAGCAACAGCCTGACATAGTCATACTCACAGAATCACAACTTACAGACATTGTCCCAGACACCACCATCACCATCCCTGGGTATGTCCTGTTCTACCGACAGGACAGACCCAGCACAGGTTGAGGCAAAGTGATATACAGTTGGGAGCGAGTTGCCTTAGGAATTCTTAATGTCAACTCCAGACCCTGACGTCTCATGGCATCAGGTCAAACACAGGCAAGGAAAACCTCTGCTGATTACTAATAACCGCCCTCTCAGCTGATGAATCGGTGCTTCTCCATCACTTGGAGGAAACACAGAGGGTGGCAAGGGCACCGAATGTACTCTAGGTAGGGAATTCAATGTCCATCACCAATAGTGGCTCGGTAGCACCACTACTGACTGAGCTGGCCGAGTCCTAAAGGGTACAGCTGCTAGACTGGGTCTGCAGCAGATGGTGAGGGAAACAACAAGAGAGAAAAGCATACTTGACCTCATCCTCACCAATCCACCTGTCGCAGATGCATCAGCCCATTACAATATTGGTAGGAGTGACACTGGACAGTCATTGTGGAGACAAAGTCCCTTCTTCACATTGAGGATATCCTCCATCATGTTGTGTGACACTACCAACGTGCTAAATGGGATAGATTTCAAACAGATCTAGCAACTCAAGACTGGGCATCCATGAAGCGCTGTGGACCACCAGAAGCAGCAGAATTGCAGTCAACCACAATCTGTAACCCCATGGCCCAGCATATCCCCCACTCTACCATTACCATAAAGCCAGGGGATCAACCCTGATTCAATGAAGAGTGCGGGAGGGCATGCCAGGAGTAGCACCTAAAAATGAGATGTCAGCCTGGTGAAGCTACAACACGGGACTACTTGCGTGCCAAACAGTGAAAGCAGCATGCGATACACAGAGCTCGGTGATCCCAAAAATGACGGGACAAATGTAAGCTCTGCAGTCCTGCCACATCCAGTTGTGAATGGTGGTGGACAATTAAACAACTCAATTTAGGAGGAGGCTCCAAAAGTGTCCCCATCCTCAATGATGGGGAAGCCAGCACATCACTGCAAAGCATTTGCAACAATCATGGAAGATGGTTGTGGCTGTTGGAGGTCAATCATCTCAGCTCCAGGGCATCAGTGCAGGAGTTTCTCAGGGTAGTTTCCTCAGCCCCACCATCTTCAGCTGCTTCATCAAAAAACTTCCCTCCATCATAAGGTCAGAAGTGTGGATGTTCACTGATGATTGCACAAAGTTCAGTAGCATTTGGGACTCCTCAGTTACTGAAGCAGTCTGTGTCCATATGCGGCAAGACCTGTACAACATCAGGCTTGGGCTGACAAGTGGCAAGTAACATTCATGCCACATAAGTGTCATGCAATAACCATCTCCAACAAGGGAAAGTGCAACCATCTCCCTTTGACATTTGATAGAGTAACTCACCTCCTGACTTTCCAGAACCTGTCCACCATCTACAAGGCACAAGTCAGGAGTGTGATGGAACACTCTCCACCTTCCTGGAAGAGTGCAGCTCCAACAACACCATCCAAGACAAAGCAGCCTGCTTGACTGGCTCCCCATCAAACACCTTCAACATCCACTCCCTCCACCACCGACGCACAGTGGCAGCAGTGTGTGCCATCTACAAGATGCACTGCAGAAACTCACCAAAGCTCCTTCAACAACACCTTTTAAGCCCGTGACCTCTACCATCTAGAAGGACAAGGGCATCAGATGAATGGGAACACCACCAGCTGCAAGTTTCCCTTCAAACCACTCACCATCCTGACTTGGAAATATATCATCATTCCTTCATGTCGCTGGCTCAAAATCCTGGAACTCCCTCCCTAACAGCACCTATATTACATGGACTGCAGCAATTCAAGAAGGCAGCTCACCACCACCTTCTCAAGGGCAACTAGGCATGGACAATAAACGCTCAGACACAGGGAAGCTAACCATTGCTCCACAAGACATCCTCCTGGTGCTGCTGTGGCTGGGCAGGCAGCAGTTCTTGTCTGTCTCAAAGAAAAAAAAATCAGAAGAGAAACATTGGACCAAGACAAGGGGTGTGGGGGGGGCAAGAGTTACATAGTCACACCATTAGCAGTTTGCTCAGCATGCCAGATAGCAGGGTGATGGTGAGCCGAGAGTTAAGAAGGAGCATAAGGCAGGAGCATTCCATCACCATGAATGTTCTCAGTGATGCTAGATGTCAGGCCCGAGTATGAATGCCGGAGACTGCTAATGGGTAAATGTTGGAGTTGTGATGCATTGAAGAGCATGAGAGGTTCGTGATGTGATGGATAGGACATGTCATTTGAGGATGCATTTATTGACCTTGACCACACATGTGAGCTCATTGAGCTTCTTACAACACTGCTGCCATGTTTTCAGGGCCAGGCTCTGTAAGTTGACCTTCCTTGCCACTTGCTCCCAGTCCCTTCAGAAGGTGTTCCATGGAGCCCTTTTGGCCCCTGCAGAACTATGACCTCTTTTCTCTTTTTGGCCTCCATCACTAAGGGCTCCAGTGTTACACCCATGCACTCTTCACTGAGCTCCATTTGTTCAGCTGCCCCTTGCAGCCAATTACAGTACTGGTGGTCAGCAGCAGCTTCCTTCTACTGAGCGCAGTTCCCTTTAAGAGGGACAGACTGCCTTTAAGAGCTGCAGGTTACCTGGAACACATACTCACCACGCACACTGCTATGCTCCCTATTGAGCGTTCAGCCAGGAAGCAGTGCAGGTTGTGCTTGGCTGAAGTTTATAATAAAGAAAATAAGGAGGTAGCACAAAGTCTGTGTGCTACCTGGCTCAACAGGACTGGGTGTGGAGTAGTCACAAATTTGGACCCCCATGCCTGAAAATGAGAGGAAATTAAGTTTTGGCCAAATTCTTCATTTACCCAATGGAAGCCCTTCAAAATTTTAAAGACCTCAATTAAGATACTCCTTCCAGAGAAAAGAGCTCCATCCTGTTTAACTTTTCCTGATATGTACAGTCTCTGGGTTCTAATATCATCTGGAGGTGTGGCTTGTGACACCAACGTTGAACCAATAAGAAGAACTGAGGAGAGGTGCAATGAGATGCATGGAGCCAATGGGTTACGCACTCGACTTTCGAAAACAGCAACTTTATCAGACTGGTCAGGCACTATTCTCCAGTATTGCCTAGTCAAGGCCAGTAAGGTGATCATTCCTTACATCTCCCTGCAAAGGGGCCTGGGACTAACAGTGGAGTAGCCAGAATAAGGAAGACAAGTAGTTAAAGAAGCCAAGACTGACCATAAGGGAGCAGTATTGTCTGCTGAACATGCTGCTTAGACTGCCACTTTCATCAGGCAAGATCTAATAACTTTTTCCAGTCAACACGTTACAATCATCCCCACATGGTATCAGTCCTCCTATGGACCCAGCATTATATTAGCTCCCATGAATGTAACTACACTTCTTCTTCTGAACAAACAAATCAGCCTCATATCGAAATAACATTCATGACTCATTCAAATATCAGTGAATGCTACTTTTATGGACCCTAGCAGCTTTTGGATGAGGTATGTTGAATGTGTTTCTTGCTGCTGTTGCTCTTAGCCAAAGCATGGAATGTGCATTCTACTTCCAAAGTTTGTGCTCCATCGAGAGCTCCCAGTGGGAGGAGGGAGTGAGCTGGTTGCTGCTGGACAATGGCTTTTGCCTCAAAGGAGAGGTGGCTAAGGTCATTCAACTATGTGCTACATTTGTGGCATTCAAAGAGAAACCAATTAGTCCCACACCTCTGCTCTTTCCACACAGCCCTGAAAATGCTTCCTTTTTAGGTATGCATCCAATGCGCTTTTGAAAGTTACAATTGAATCTGCTTCCACCACCCTTTTGGTTAGTGCATTTGAGATCACAACAACTCACTGCATAAAAGAAAGGTCTCCTCATTTCCTCCCAGACTCTTGAGCAAATAATTTTAATTCTTTGTCCTTTGGTTAACAACCTTCCTACCAGTGGAAACAGTCTCGCCCTGTATATTCGATCAAAACGCCTCATAATTTTGCGTGCATCTATTAAATCTCTCCTTAGCCTTCTGTGCTTTAAAGAGAACAATCTCATCTTTTCCAGTCTCTCCGGATAACCGAAACCCCAAATTTCACAGCACAACTTGAATAACTGTCCTCTGCACCCATTCTCATCTTTCTGCTGGGGTCCAAAAATATCCCCACAAGGTGAAGACATCATGACCACTGGACATTAAGATGCTAGTTCAAGCCCTGTTGCAATGTGCAGCAAGGTGGTGAATCAATCAGGGAAAATCTGCTGGAGACCAGACCGCAAGATTTGAATACCAATCATCAAATTGTTTGTGAGAGAAACAATGCCAAAGTTTAGAGCTTTGACCAAGAGGAAGTTTTTCCAGTAAAATCGCTCTTTGGGTTGTTTTTCACATGACTGGAATAAGTATTAGGTACAATCCATCCAGTTTGCCTTCTGCCATCTGGTAATCACATGATGCACCGATAATGGAGTTATTGACTGATACAACAACAACTTACATTTTCAGAGCTCTTTTAACATAGTTGAACATCCCAGCCTGCTTCACGGTAGCATTATCAAAACAAAGTTTGGCTCCGAGACGTGTAAGGAGATATTAGGACAGGTGACCAACGGCTCTTCAAAGAGGCAGGTATTAAGAAGCATAGTAATGGAGGAGAGGGAGGTGGAGGGGAATTCCAGAGCTTTGGTCATGGAATTAGTGTATAACAGCCCCAGATATGAGGCAAAAAAATCCTGCCAGTGGTGGAAAGCTTTGGGAACCTGTCATCTGTTTCTCACAAGCATGCCCGACTTACCACTTGTCCTGATTCAAATTGCACATTGTATCCCAAAAATATTGTTTAATCTTGAATTTGCTTAACTTTCACAGATTGCTGAATAAGGAACTAGGGAAAATCAGTAAAATCATGTCTTATAAAAATGCGGGATTATTGTGTTCTGTCCTGTCCTCATACATATACGTCTTCCTCTGAATGTGGTTCTGTGTCCTTTTCTTACCATCATTGGCAGCTGCTTTTTCTGTGGCTATCACACTTAGTTCTTTCTCAGCAATTTTCACACATTGATTTATATTGCGGGATTTGCAAGGCTCTCTGTAACTTGACACAACATTTTATTTGAGCAAATTTTCTAGCACTGACTTAAAGCCTCAATTTTCACACAATCTGATTCAAAACCCATCATAACTGATGGGGCGGCCATGCTGCCAGTGTAATTGGAGGCACGGTGAGATGAGAAGCTGGTCACCGAGAATTGGGACATACATGCAAAGACATGGGCTGGAGGAAATCACAAGACATACGAGGGGTGAAAACATAAGAAGGTAAAAGATGGGAGCTGGATTAGGCCATTTGGCCCTTCAAGACTGCTTCACCATTCAAAAAGATCAAGGTCAACTCCGCCTTCCTGCACTATCCCCATGTCCCATGAATATACTCAATGATTGAGCATCCACAGCTCTCTGTGGTAGAGAATTCCAAAGATTCACAACCCTTTGAGTGAAGATTTTCTCCTCATCTCAGCCCTAAATGGCTGACCCCTTATCCCGAGGTGGTGACCCCGTGTTCTAGGTTCCTCAGTCAGGGGAAGGTTTTCTCAGCATGTACCCTGTCGAGACCATTAAGAATTTTGAATGTTTCAATTAGATTACCATTCATTCTTCAAAACTCCATGGAATATAGGTTTGGCAGCATCTGTGGAGAGAGAAACCGAGTTAACGTTTCAAGTTAAAACGTTAACTCTGTTTCTCCACAGATGCTGCCAGACCTGCTGAGTTTTTCCAGCATTTTCTATTTTTATTTCAGATTTCCAACATCCGCAGTATTTTGCTTTCAATCATGGAATACAGGCCTGGTCAACTCAATCTCTCCTCATAGTCACTATTTAAAAATAAAGGGTTGCCCACTTAAAACAGGGGCGAGGTGAATTTTTTTCACTCAGGGGGTCGTGGGTCTTTGGAACTCTTTCTGAAAAGGTGGTGGGTGGAAGCAGAGCCTTTGAATATTTTTAAGGCTGAAGTGGATAGCTTCTTGGTAAGCAAGGGGGGTGATAAGTTATTGGGGGGTTAGGTGGGATGCAGATTTCAGGTTACTATCGGATCAGCCGTGATCCTTTTAAACGGAGGAGCAGGCTCGAGGGACTGAATGGCCTACTCCTGCTTCTTGTTTGTATGTTCATTAGAACATCCCTTCACACCAGGAACCAGCCCAGTGAATCTTCGTTGCACTCCCTCTCGGGTCAGTATGTCCTTTCTTAGGTAAGGAGATCAAAATTGCATGCAGTACTACAGATGATGCCTCACCAGTGCCCTGTACAATTGTACAAAGATTTATTTGCTATACTCCAATCCCTTTATTACGAAAGTTTACATACCATTTGCTTTGCTAATGGCTTGCTGTACATGCTTGTGAGCTTTCTGTGATTCATACACAAGGACACCCAGCTCCCTCTGAATACATATTTCCCAGTCTCTTCCCATTCAAAAAGTGTTCTGTTTTTTCACTTCTTTTTTTGACCAAAGTGGGTAACTTCACACTTTGCCACATTTCGACCATGTCCTTGATCACTCACCCAATCTGTCTTTAACCCTCTGCAGCCTGTTTGCTTTCTTCTCACAGCTTACTTTCTCACCTAATTTTGAGACATTACACTCAGTCCCCTTGTCTAAGTCATTCATGGCTGAGGTCCAAGTACTAGTCCTTGTCACCTCCTGCCACTTACAGCCTGCTAACTCAGAAAAGCCCCTTTTATTCCTACTCTCTGTTTTCTGTCCATCAATCAATGCATAATTCATTGCTATATTCATGATAATCCCTTGTGTCCTAATTTTGTGTAACAATCTCTTGTTTGGCACGATATCAAATGCTTTTTGAAAATCCAAATACATTGCATCCACTGGTTCCTCCTTAGCCATCCTATTAGTTACATCCATAAAAACTCAAACGGATTTGTCAAACACAATTCCCTTTCATGAATCTGTGTTGACTTCTTAACCATATTTTGATTTTCTAAGTGTCCTGTCACCACATCCCTAATAGATTCTAGCATTTTGCCTACTCCTCACATAAGGAAAACTGGCCTTTGATTTCCCCATTTTATTTCTTCCATCTTTCCACAAGATTACGTTTGCAGCTTTCAAATTCTTGGGAACTTTTCTAGAAACGAAGATATGCCGGAAGGTGAAAACCTTCCACTATCTCTGTAGTTACCTCGTTTAAACCCTAGATGCAAATTGTCAAGTTCAGGGGATTTGTCATCACTCAATCTTATTAATTTCTCCAATACTGATTCCTTACTCATACCGATTTCTGTAAGTTCCTCATTTTCACTTACTCTTGATTTCCTGTTATTTCTGGAGTGTTTCTTGTGTCTTCTACCATGAAGAGAAAGTATTTGTTTACCATCTCTGCCACTTCCCCTATTCCCCATTATAATTTCACTTGTCTCTGGCCACTCATAGGTCCACTTTTATTTTCACTGATCTCTTCCTATTTAGATACCTATAGAGGTATCTATCATATGTTTCATATCTCCTGCTAGGCTATTCTTCTCTCTTTCCTTCCAAATTTCTTGGCCTTCCTTTGCTGAATTCTTAAATCTTCCCAGTACCCAGGTTTACTGCTCTTTTCGACAACATTGTATGCCTCTTCCTTGGATCTAATAATACCACAGAGAGATTTGAAGTGAGAACAATAATTTTAAAATCAGCTTTCTGTGATATCCCAAGCCAGTTGAGCTTGCAGAGGCCAGAAGCAATGATGAGAATGTGGATCTCCCAGTGCAAAATGGTACCGTAGCCTTATTATCACAGCTATGCATTTATTGCAATGGGTTTAATGCTTCACATAGTAATTACCTTAAGGGAACTGTATTTTTCTTGAAAAGGGAAGATATGCTATGCCATGGGGAGTGGAAATAATTAGGTCACTCTTTCAAAGAGCCAGGATGGGATCCCTGGAGCTGAATGGCCTCCTGTGCTGTAAGATTCTATGATTCCCAAAGGAAAACATGTTTGCCATTTAAAAGGGGCGAGGTCACCTTACCTCAGCTAACTAGTTCTCACTGACCTGGGAATCATTGTAAATTATGATCCAACTGGCTTTTAATCCCTCGTACATTCTGAAACTAATATTTAATTCCTGGTTTACCTTGTGCAACAATCCTTTTAAAGCTGGTGCACTGCTGCCAAGGGACATTGAGTGCGAGCTTGTGAACAGAACATTTTTGTGGAGGAAACAGCTTTAACGCTCCAATTGACACAAGTTGAGGCACTTTCTGCATGAATATATTAATGAAAGCAAAACCAAGGGGAACAACCAGCAGTGCATGTGGCAGAGCATTCTAGAAACTGTGGAGCTGCAAAGGTGAAAATAAACAATTTCCTTCAATTTAAAGTGGCAGTAGAGAAGCAACATGGAATTTTTTAAGAAGAATTAGTTTTGGGTATACACACCTCACTGCCAATGCTGACATTTATTGCTCTATCCTACACCAGAGCTGCTTTCTGGGCCACTTCAGAGGGCAGTTAAGAGTCAAGCACACTGATACTGAACAAGGAATTGGGGAAAAAATAATTATTCAAAATTCACTTCTATTTCTCTCTTCCTTTTTCTATTTTACTATCTCCCTCGCACTTACTCTCCCTCCTCTCTTACTCTCACCCAACATTTCTCCTCTTCCCTCTGACCCCGATTTCTCTCTCTACCTCATTTTATCAGTCTTATATGAAGCAAAATCTTGATGTAAATTGGATGTCTGACAAAGCAATCACAAGGTAGTGGTATCCCATTCACTGCCACTTATAAGATTCGACACACTTAAAGGGCCACAGTATAACATATTGCACTCAACATCTCAATCTCTGATACTCTCTTTTCAAAGCCTTAGTTCTTAACCCTTTATGAACTGTTGCATTTGTCTAGTCTTATTAAATATCCAGTTGGGTTGCACCAGTATCACTAACCAAAAGGCAAATTGTCCCTCCAAACTGAGGAGGTGAGGCCACCATAATAAAACACAAAATCGAATTAGAAGGAAATGAATTCACAATTTATATCATGACATTCATAATGGTGTCTGCATGAGAATCTTTGCCATGAAAATAATTCTTTTTTATCCATTCATGGGATGTGGGTGTCACTGGCTGGGCCAGCATTTATTGTCCATTCCTAGTTGCCTTTGAGAAGGTGCTGGTGAGCTGCCTTCTTGAACTGCTGCAGTCCGTGTGGTGTAGATACACCCACAGTGCTATTAGGGAGGGACTTCCAGGATTTTGACCCAGCAACAGTGGAAGAACGGTGATATATTTGCAAGTCAGGATGGTGCGTGACTTGGAGGGGAACTTCCAGGTGGTGATGTTCCCATACGTCTACTGCCCTTAACCTTCCAGGTGGTAGTGGTTGTGGGTTTGGAAGGTGCTGTCCAAGGAGCCTTGGTAAATTCCTGCAGTGCATCTTGTAGATGGAACACACTGCTGCTACTGTGGGTCGGAGTTGAAGGGAGTGAATGTCTGTGGATGTGGTGCCAATCAATGGGCTATTTTGTCCTGGATGGTGTCAAGCTTC
This sequence comes from Carcharodon carcharias, assembly GCF_017639515.1. NCBI lineage: Eukaryota > Metazoa > Chordata > Chondrichthyes > Lamniformes > Lamnidae > Carcharodon > Carcharodon carcharias. Next base: position 157,822,536 of record NC_054475.1, on the reverse strand, counting down.
CTGAGTGTTGTAGGAGCTGCGCTCATCCAGTCAAGTGGGGAGTATTCCATCACACTCCTGACTTGTGCCTTGTAGATGGAGGACAGGCTTTGGGAGTCAGGAGGTGAGTTACTCGTCGCAGGATTCTTAGCCTCTGACCTGCTCTTGTAGCCACAGTATTTATATGGCTAGTCCAGTTCAGTTTCTGGTCAATGGTAACCCCCTGGATGTTGATAGTGGGGGATTCAGTGATGGCAAAGTCATTGAACATCAAGCGGCAATGGTTGGATTCTCTCCTGTTGGAGATGGTCATTGCCTGACACTTGTGTGGAGCAAATGTTACTCACCATTTGTCAGCCCAAGCCTGGATATTGTCCTGGTCTTGCTGCATTTGGATATGGACTGCTTCAGTATCTGAGGAGTCGCAAATGGTGTTGAACATCTTGCAATCATTAGCGAACATCCCCACTTCTGACCTTGTGATGGAAGGAAAGACATTGATGAAGCAGCTGAAGATGGTTGGGCCAAGGACACCACCCTGAGGAACTCCTGCAGTGATATCCTGGAGCTGAGATGACTGACCTCCAACAACACAACCATCTTCCTTTGTGCTAGGTATGGCTCCAACCAGTGGAGAGATGTCCCCCTGATTCCCATTGACTCCAGTTTTGCTAGGGCTCCTTGATGTCCCACTCTGTCAAATGCTGCCTTGATGTCAAGGGCAGTCATTCTCACCTCACCTCGGGAATTCAGCTCTTTTGTCCATATTTAAACGAGGGCTGTAATGAGGTCAGGAACTGAGAGGCCCTGGCAGAACCCAAACTGGGTGTCAGTGAGCAGGTTATTGCTAAGCAATGCCTCTTGATAACACTCTTGATGACACCTTCCATTACTTTACTGATGATGGAGAGTAGACTGATGGGGTGCTAATTGGTCAGGTTGGATTTGTCCTGCTTTTTGAGTACAGGACATAACCTGGGCAATTTTCTACATTGCTGGGTAGATGCCAATGTTGAAGCTGTACTGGAACAGCTTGGCTAGGGGCGCAGCAAATTCTGGAGCACAAGTCTTCAGTACTATTGCCGGAATATTGTCAGAGCCCATAGCATTTGCAGTATCCATTGCCTTCATCCATTTCTTGATATCTCATGGAGCGAATCGAATGGGCTGCAACTGACATCTGTGATGTTGGGGACCTCCGGAGGAGGTGGAGATGGATCATCCACTCAGCACTTCTGGCTGAAGATTGTAGCTAATGCTTCAGCATTATCTTTTGCATTGATGTATTGGGCTGATGTGGATCAGAGAAAGAAATCTGGGACATGCAGCTTCATTAAAATATTTAAATGAGCAAAGCATACCCTCTTCCCTCGATAGTCCCAGTCTCATAAGATAGCTGAGTGAAAAACATTGGTATTGAAATATTGCTTTATAAATGCACATTCTTCATTCTTTCCTACTGTTTTTGTCTGGCAGAACAATATCTTTTACATTGAAAATGAGATAACTGGAATTACTGAGGGGGCAGAGATCCAACGGGCAAGAGAAGAGAGGAACGGAGCAGTCAAACGGAGGCAAAATTGGCAGCAAAGAACAGAGGGGAAAAGGCAATTGTATAGTGAAGTTGGAGGGTAATTAACCAGTAAAGAACATGGGAGAAAGCAAAAGAACATGGAAATAATGGAGAGATTGGGCAGGAGGGACTAGAAAATAAAGAGAGAGGGAAATTGGCCAGCTAAAAATAGGGGGTGGACAAACTGGACAGTAAGGTGATAGGGAAATCGGAAATAAACCAATATTTAAAAAAATTAATTCATGGGATGTGGGTGTCACTGGCTAGGCCAGCATTTATTGCCCTTGAGAAGGTGGTGGTGAGCTGCCTTCTTGGAGTGCTGCAGTCCACATGGTGTCAGTACACCCACAGTGCTGTTGAGGGAGGGAGTTTTGACCCAGCAACAGTGGAAGAACACCGATATATTTCTAAGTCAGGATGGTGAGTGGCTTGGAGGGGAACTTCCAGGTGGTGGTGTTCCCATGTATCTGCTGCCCTTGTACTTCTAGATGGTAGTGGTATTGGGTCTGGATGAGTGAGTAAAACAACAAAGGAGAGGGAAAGGACAATGATAAAATGGGATTGGTAATCCAAAGTGATAGAATATTGGAAAATTAAAGAGAGGGAGCTATAAATTTAATGCAATCATTAAAAATAATTCTACACTTTAATATTTATATTTTCCTTTAATAAAGATAACATAAATGATTTAACATTACTTTCCCCTTCCTGATTCTGTCTTCCGATTCTATGTGTTGTAGCCCAATTGAAAAGGCAGACACACGGTCCGCTCTCAGATGTCTGCTTGTGCAATTCTGTGAATGATGTAGAAAGTTTGTATGGTAGTAATACCCCTCTCATCTCATCTTGGTGGAGAATGCCTAGTGTTTTTTGGTGACACACCCACACCCAAATTCCCCTCCCTTCTGATTTAGCTAAGATGAAAAACCCAATCAAGAATGCATAAACCGCATCTTACTAATCTGCCACAGTTTTTTGAGCCTCAAGCCAACTGTCCTTAATTGCTCATCTCTATATTTTGGCTCTTCAATTAACTTCACTGAATGTGTGGCTTTTGCCCTGTTTCTCTGTCTGTGTTGCGATTGTCCTCCAGAGCAGTGCAAGCTGTCACACTGCTCTCACGCTATCTACTGCGTACGGTAGCTAAAATTCCTTTGAGAATAGCTTGTAGATGATGCCAACAGTTAGCTGTGATAAGCCATAGTTGCATTTGCTGTGACTGCCACACCAATCTCTAGTGAAACATTATTCGGGTTGCATAGCTTTGTGGGATCTTACAGTTGGGTAGTTTGATGCAGTTCCCTCCCACACGATGCTTGGTCTGCACAAGGCGGTCTATTGTTGGATGTGTTGGTCAGTTATTGGCAGTGGACCAGGAATGAGAATCAGCTTCTGGAGAATTGCTCTTGGTTGAGTTTCAACAATTACACAATCTAACTTTTATTTTCAGGTTTTTCTCATTCCTCAAATCATGTTGACTGAATCAAAGTTTGAGTCTTGCCTCAGTGCCCCTCAGTGGGAGGGACCACTAGCCACACTTAGAAGGAAACCCAACAGTTATGTCTGTTGCATTGTCACATATTTAGGGCTGAAGGAAACCACGATGGGAATACCCAAAATGGCAGAATGTTGTTGGCAGTGGCACTGTAGTGCATACTCTACATTGTTTAATCACAGGACGTTGCCCTAAAAACTTGGTGGGAAAACATTGAAATTGACTTCTCTGTGTTGCCAACACTTGCAATTCATTTAGAAAGCGTAGAAGTCTACTTTGAAATTTCCTGGGTAAATTCCAAACATTTACAAAGCTCCTACAAACTGTGGGACTTGCAAGTGAATTATGAGTTTTGGCAATGCTGTTCTGTGTGTTAAATCTGTGGCACAAAGCACAGCAGTGTATGTATGGCTGAACACAATGCAAACATCCAGCTAAATAAATAGAACTGGACAGTATATTGATGCCTACACTGATACACAAATTTAATATGAAATACAGCCCACTTCTCTGGGATAAATTTGATTTATTACTGGGAAAGTTCTGAGTCTCTGTCAAATACTCTGTGACAATGCAACAATGCGGTTAAACTGGACAAGATACCAAAATCTGGAGGGGTTGGATTTGGAGTTCTGAGATTGGAGGAAGCACCGCTGAAATTAGGGTGTGTTATACAAAACATGTTGTCAGACAAACTTTGGTGAGACAAGCGCAAAGTACTGCACGTAAGGTGCAAAAATAATTAGCACAAGTACACCACGAATGGTGTTGAAATAACTAAGCATGAAGTGGAATGAGACTGAGGAATCTTAGTAGACTCAGCGCGTCCAATCAATGCAAAGCAGTAAATCTGACAGCAGACATCAACCTCATGTCTCTACTCTGCACTGTCTCTCAAAATTGAGTATCTCCCTTGTTTATCAGCAGCCAGAAGTGGATGTGACATTCAATGCGCAGTCTGCTCATCATGCCGTACTTGGATTCAAATGTTTTGACTATGAAGCTCAGCCTACCGCTGGCTTTGTTGATCGCTGCTGTGCAGTGGCTGGGCAAGTGGAGCATTGAATCTGCTCCTTGTTCATATGTTCTTGGCCGCCTCCTTCACTTCTGTTAACTCTCCTACTTTGGTATCATCTGCAAATTTAGCCAGTTTGCATTTAACTTCCAATTCAATTCTCAATATTAATTAGACACAGTTGTCATCCCATTGAGTGGAACACCCCAATCAATCTTCCTTCCCTGCACCTTGATATTACCCCTCAAAGTGTTGGAGCACAGAGTGTGATGTGGCCTGAGCGCCACATAAGAATGCTAACTTGGGAATTTGGTGCAGAGGGGGAGAAAGGTGTGGCTTTTTATCTTTTTTTCAGCCTCCAGAAGCTGGTGAGTGTTCATGGCTTTACTTAGGTGAGCAAGTATGTGATTGGTGAGTTTTTAAGATTGTATCCCTCAAAATACAGGCGGTAGTTTAAACCATTACTGAGGAGAAAAAGCACTGCATTATATTTGTAGATTAATTAGTTAAACGGTATAACTGCAGAAAATAGTTGAGTGATATTTCTGAAGTTGAAACCTAATTAGTTAAATTAAACACAATGAAACTGGCAAGGCAGATGATGTGTTGCAACTGTAGCACATGGGAGCTGGTGGACACCAGAGTGATCTACGGAAATCACATCTGCAGAAAGTATCTGCAGGCCCAGGAACGTCAGCTCAGAGTTGATGAACTGGAGTCTGAGCTTCAGACCCTGCGATGGATCAGGGAGGGATAAGGTTACCTGGACAATTTGTTCCAGGAGGCAGTAACACCTCTTAGGCTAGGTACTTCAGATGTGGTCCATGGCAAGAGGGTGTGACTATGAGTATCAGGATCCAGAACAATAGAATCATAGAAAAGTTACAGCACAGAAGGAGGCCATTCAGCCCATCTTGTCCATGCCAGCCCGAGGACACCTAGGTGCCTTTTCTAATCTCACCTTCCTGCACCCGGCCCATAGCCCTGCAGCTTACATCACTCAAGATGCAGATCCAGGTATTTTTTAAAAGAGTTCAGAGTTTCTGCCTCTACCACCAACTTGGGCAGCAAACTCCAGACACCCACTACCCTCTGCGTAAAAAAAAGTTCTTCCTCATGTCCCCAATGTCCCCCCTACACCTTCAGCCACTTATCTTGAATCTATGTCCCCTGGTTCTAGAATTCTCCACCAAGGGGAACAATTTTATCCTCTCCACTCTATCTATTCACCTCATAATTTTGTACACCTCAATCAAGTCACCTCTCAGCCTTCTTTGTTCTAAGGAAAATAACCCCAACCTATCCAATCTCTCCTCATAGCTACACTTTTCTAATCCTGGCAATATTCTTTTAAACCTCCTCTGCACACTCTCCAGAACTATTATGTCCTTCCTGTAATGCGGTGACCAGAACTGCACACAATACTCCACTTGTGGCCTCACCAGTGTTTTATACAATTCCAACATTATATCCTTACTTTTATATTCTATACCTCTGCCAATGAAGGACAGCATTCCATATGCCTTCTTTACAACCTTGTCTACTTGAACTGTTGCCTTCAGGGACCTGTGTACTTGTACGCCAAGATCTCTCACTTCATCTAAACCTCTTAGTATATTCCCATTTATTGTGTAATCCCTGTAACTGTTTGACCTCCCTAAATATATGACCTCACACTTCTCGAAGTTAAAATCCATCTGCCACTTTACTGCCCATTCCACCAACCCATCTGTATTGTTTTGGAGATTATGGCTATCCTCTACACTATCCACTACTGGGCCAATCATTGTGTCATCTGCAAATTTCCCAATCGTGCCTCCCACATTCACGTCCAAATCGTTAATATATAACACAAACTGCAAGGGTCTCAACACCAAGCCCTGTGGAACACCACTTGAGACAACTTTCCATTCACAAGGGCATTCATCGACCATTACCCTTTGTTTCCTGTTACAAAGCCAGCCTTTTATCCAGTTTGCCACATTACCCTGAATCCTATGAGCTTTTACTTTCCTGACTAATCTGCCATGTGGGACCTTGTCAAATGCCTTGCTAAAATCCATGTACACAACATCCACTACCTTCATCCACCTTTCTTGTCATTTCCTCAGAGAATCCAATCAAATTTGTGAGGCAAGACCTTCCTTTAACAAATCCATGTTGACCATCCCTGACTAGTCCATGCCTTTCCATATGACAGTTAATCCTATCTCTCAGGATTGATGCTACTAATTTGCTCACCACCGATGTAAGACTAACAGGCCTATAATTGTTTGGCATTTCCTTTGATCCCTTTTTAAACAATGGAAGCTCATTTGCATTTCTCCAGTCCTCTGGTACCTCCTCTGTATCTAGTGAAAATTGGAAAATCATCCCCACAGCATCTGCTATCTCCTCCCTGACTTCCTTCAGCAGCCTCGGAAACAATCCATCTGGCCCTGGTGACTTATCAACTTTCAAGGATTTCAACCCTTCGAGTACTTCCTCTCTCTTTATAACTAACATATCTAATATCTCACAGTGTTCCTCCTGGACTACTATATCTACATCCTCCCTTTCCTTTGTAAACACTGAGACCAAATATTCATTCAAAACCCTTCCCACAGCCTCTGCATCTACACACAAGTTTCCATCTTCATCTCTGATAGGTCCCACTTTTTCCTTAACTAACCTTTTAGCATTAATGTATTGATAAAGCATCTTTTGGGTTAAAAACAAAAAAACTGCGGATGCTGGAAATCCAAAACAAAAACAGAATTACCTGGAAAAACTCAGCAGGTCTGGCAGCATCGGCGGAGAAGAAAAGAGTTGACGTTTCGAGTCCTCATGACTCTTCGACAGAACTAGTTCTGTCGAAGAGTCATGAGGACTCGAAACGTCAACTCTTTTCTTCTCCGCCGATGCTGCCAGACCTGCTGAGTTTTTCCAGGTAATTCTGTTTTTATCTTTTGGGTTATCCTTGCTAATCTTTTCACACCCTCTCTTTGATTCTCCCAGAATGCTTTGCAGTCACTTCACAGTACTGCCCTCTGTTAGAAGCTCTTCCTCCTGCTGAGTGCAAGAGTCCTTCCCCTTGATCCCCTTCTGAGTTGCAGTGACTGCGCTGACTTTTTGGTTTTTTTTGCAAAAATATACTTTGTTCATAAAATATCTTCAAGAACATTCCAAACCATTTCAAAATCACCATCACAAAAGTACAATCAGGTTCAACTTTTACAACATGTATCACGAAATGCATGAATACAATAAATTAATATTACAATCATTTGCAGACATTCATTTTGAGCTGTTCAGCCCAAGGGGCTCTCAACATTTCCCAGCCTCTCGGTGCACTATGGCAGAAAGGTCTTAGACAGCGACCTTTCCCCATTGCGCCTTTGCGGCGGCTGCCCCAAGCTTTAGTGCGTCCCTCAGCACGTAGTCCTGGACCTTGGAATGTGCCAGTCTGCAACACTCGGTCGGGGACAACTCTTTGCGCTGGAAGACCAACAAGTTTCGGGCAGACCAAAGAGCGTCTTTCACTGAGCTGATGATCCTCCAGCTGCAGTTGATGTTTGTCTCGGTGTGTGTCCCTGGGAACAGCCCGTAGAGCACCGGGTCCTGTGTCACAGAACTGCTCGGGATGAACCTTGACAGAAACCACTGCATCTCTCTCCAGAACTTCTTTGCAAAGGCACAATCCACAAGGAGGTGAACAACGGTCTCTTCCTCACCACAGCCTGCATCAAGCGGTGTGTAGACCCTCGGTACGCAAACACCAAGTGTCACTACGTGCTGAGGTTCTAACTGTCCCCTGTGTTGCGAAGGATGGGTCTGGCCACGCTGCTGCGGAACGCTCCAAGTAGTTGGACCATGCCGTACCTACTGTCCCTTGTGGAAAAATTTATGCAGAGAAACACCTTTGACCACAAGTCCATCAGGCAGTGCTTGGCACGTAACGTCTTAGAGGCCCTGCGGGAAAAGGAGAGGGTGGATCCTGTGGGATAGTTCCCCGCGCAGATTGTCAAAGTCATTTGGCAGAATGCCTTATCGCCAGAACTTTCCAACGAGCACCAAGATGTAGCTTGGCTGGTGGTGAGAAAGGCCCTCCCCGTCAGATCCTTCCTACATGCCAGGAGTCTCACCCCCTCGGTGACTGCTTCTCAGAATGCTTCTCAGTACCGCCCTCAGTTGGATGCTCTTCCTCCTGTTGAGTGTAAGGTCCTTCCCCTTGATCCCATCCTGAGTTGCAGTGACTGTGCTGACTTCTCCCAGAATGCTTCTCAGTCACTTCTCCCTACCGCCCTCTGTTGGATGGCAATGGAGTGCCTGAGGCCTTGCAATTGTCCAACAGGTTTGAGGTTCTTGTAACTTGTGTGGATTAGAGCAGGGATTGCAGGGAGGATGAGGAAACTGACCACAGCACAATGGTGCAGGAACTGTTCAGGTGGGAGGAGTGAAAAGCAGTATAGTTGCAGTAGGGGATAGTAGTATTATGGGGATAGATACTGTTCTCGGCAGCCAAAAGCTTGAGTCCTGAAAGCTGTGTCGCCTGCCTGGTGCCAGGGTTAAGGACATCTCCTCAGGGCTGTAAAGGAATTTCGATTGGGAGGGGAAGGATCCAGTTGTCGTGATCCACATGGGTACCAATTACATAGGTAAGATTAAGAAAGAAGTTCTGCAGAGGGAGTATGAGCAGCTGGGGTCTCAATTAAAAAGTAGAACCACAAAAGTAATATTATTTGGATTACTACTTGATCCACGAGCAAATTGGCATTGGGTAAGTAAAGTTAGTGTGTTGAATACGTGACTCAGAGGTTGGTGTGGGAAAAATGGGTTTCAAGCCATGGGGCACTAGCACCGGTACTGGGGAAAGAGGGAGCTGTACCATTTGGACAGCCTTCCCCTGAACTGCACTGGGACCAGTGTCCTGGTGAAGTGTATTACACGGGCTGGAGAGAGTGCTTTAAACTAAATAGTGCGGTGGAGGGAGAGTTCACATGAGGGAAGATTTGGAAAGTTAACGAGAAAAGACAGGGGATAAGAATATGGGTAATGATAGCCAGAGTGTGACAGGAAGAGACATAGGTACAAACATAACAGCGTGCCAGCAAATAAGGTCAGGTTAGGGATAAATGGTAAAAAGAATGAAAGGTTCTTTATCTGAATGCATGCAGAATTCATAACATAAGGGATGAATTGACAGCATAAATAGAAATAAATAAGTAAGATATGACAGCTATTACAGAGACATGGGCTGGATTCTTGTGTGGTGAGGGGGGTCTCGGCTACTGGCCCTTGAGCTAGCGAGACCCCTGCTTCATATCTTGCCGGAGGCAACATACTGGTGTATTGTGTCATAAAAAAATCCCACTCCAACACAACCGTGCATGTGCATGTGTGGGTTAAGGGAGTGGGAAATAAGAGTCAGTAGCATGTGCCAATCAGGCAGTTGGCAGGCAAGTGTGGGTTTTCCTCCGGAATTCCCAAGGGCACAGATCCCGCTTCCTGAGAGTTGCTGGGCAATCCCAGGTCAGCAGCTCTTCTGAACAATAGTGCCACAGTGGAGGCAGTGGCTGCTGCCGGTACGACACCCACCCAAGGCCCAGGACTGAGGCCACAGGCGAGTGATGGCAGGTGGATGGGTTGCTGGGGGGGTGGGGGTGGTCAGGTGGGAGGGGGGTGCGTGAAGGGAATTTAGGGGAGTTGGCAGCTAGGGCAGGGGGTGGCTCTCAGTGGGCCCCCGCCTTCCCGATGCCACATCCCTCAATCGAGCAAACATGCCAGGGTTTGCTTGTGCATGTCACATGGCAAACCCCTAGCTGCTAGCTGATGGTTTAATATCAGCGGAGGAGGGATAAGGCATTTTTAGTGGCCATTAATTGAAGATGTAGTGGAGAAAATGAAAGGGCAAGGCTAGGAAGGGATTTAAGGTGCTGGGTTTCAACACAAAACCCTGCTAATATATTTTATTAGGAGAATTCTCAGTGAAGATTGCATACAGGTGCTTTATGGGGGATCTGGAGTCAAAAATTCACAGTGAGCACAAGTATTGCCATTTTTGGAAGGGATTGACTGGACTACAGCTAGTGCTAGTTCTCATGCAGGCCAATTCTCAGGCCTTAAAACACATGATTAAATACTAGGGATGATGGTTCTAGTTTTACCAATGCATAGGCTACAATTTTTCACTGCCATTTTAGTGATTCTAGCATGAAAATGTACCACTGGTCACTATCACCATCACTCCAACCACCTATTGCCACCTCTGCAACATAGTCTGACTCCGCATGTTTATTACCACCTGTTCACTGTGCACTTGTGAACGTTGCGGGGTGAGTTATTCCTGATCATATGTTTACATCCTTCAATAAAAGTCACAAAATTACAAGGATTCAAATACTGATGAATCATGTGAACCAGTGATGAGATACTTTCATCACGTTACCATATTACTGCACTGCTCAGGAATGTTCTGGAGGCAACATACTGGTGTATTGTGTCATAAAAAAATCCCACTCCAACACAACAGTGCATGTGCATGTGTGGGTTAAGGGAGTGGGAAATAAGAGTCAGAACAGGGCGCTGTGTTCCCCCCGCCACTTCCTGACTAAAAAGTTGGTCAGGACTCCACCCACAATGAAGCCAACAGTTGTGCAGCCATTGCACATTCGGTGGGACATTAATTAGCTCAGGGCAAGACTTCTGGCCCCGCAAGTCCTGCCTTAGAGATCTGATCAGTCAGCAGCTCTGTAGCCTCAGCAGCGCCAGATTTGAGTAGTGGCCTGTGCCGGGACCGCAGGCAATACCCAAAGAACAGGAGGTGATGGAGCCTGGGTTAATGGTGGGGCCTGGCTAGCTGGCAGGCTCCGACAAGGGTTGGGGAGGAGGTTGGGGGGGGGGGTGTGGGGTTTCAGGGGCTGGTGTGGGGGAAAGTTAGAGGTGAGGTCCTTGAGGTGGGGCACAGGGAACCCCCAAAGGAGGTCCTCCCCTTGAGCAACACCAGCCAGTCCAGGAAACATTGTATGTGGGGTCACTGAATTAGGTGGGAGCCAAAATTTTGATTTGCCAATGACAGGTTGAGATGCAGCGATTAAGTCAGCAGTGTGTTTGTGGTGTGTCCAACCTCATGTCATCCTGTGGCAGATTGCATGAATGCTCATTAACATGAAACATTTCTTAACTACATCCTACCTTCAAGATAAAGTCAGTGGTGCACGATAACCTTGTGACACCCAGTTCAGGTTTGTTTAAAGGTGGCGTGCAACAGGTCAGCTTTATGCTGTTGTGTCTGAGTTCAGTGGTTTTCTTGTTGAAATCTACGGCTTAGGGGAGGGGGTGGCAGGGAAATGGCAGCTTTTATGGAGGCTCGGGACTTGCAAGGGTGAGTGAGTGGTGAGACTGGGGCACTCTGGAAGAGGGGTCCAAGGAAGGACAAAAGGTGGGAGCAAGGGCATGGAGGAGTAAAATGGGAAGGGCTTAGCATCCTGGGTGTGATGGGGGGGGGGGGGTGGTGGGAACAGTCGGTCAAGGTAAGAAAATGAGGACATAAAGGGCAGTGTCATTACTGTCCACATGTGGGCCCATCTCAGGGGGCAGGACTTTGCCCTTGGCAGGGTTACTTGGCGGGGGAGGTCAGGAAGCCGACTGCCGCCCGCAATCGGCTCTGCACCGTGATGGGCTCCGCACTGCAATTTTACGCGGGTGGGCCAATTAAGGCTCACCCAGCGTGGAACGTGAGCGGGAGGAGGATGAGTGGGCAGAGCACGAACTTAGCGCATGCACGTGAAAGGTCGCTACAAACTCCGTGAGGCACGGAGCTCTGTCACATGAGCCGAGATATGTTTTTAATTCAAAACTAAAATTTTTATTTGATGTTTATTTGCTTTAGGAAACTTCATCCCGACCGTGGATGAAGTTTCCTAAAATATGGAAAGGCTGCTTGGCCTCTTCGCCTGTCCACCAACCATTAGGTTGGGCGGGCAGTGTACTTTTGAATTTAGTTAGCTTCTTAGTGGCCTTAATAGGCCTTTTAGTTGTCGGCGGGCGCACAGCTGACTCCAGCACGTGCCCACTGAACGAAATATGCTCACCCGACGTCATTGTGCGTCATTTTACACTCGGGCATGTCAGGGGTGTGCCCGCACGCTGAGCGTAATACCCTGCCTAGGGTATTGGCTGACAGAGTCCCTACAGGGCATCCCCACTGATAGTGATCTCAGACAATGCATTGAAGGGAGGGCCAGCTGAGCCTGCAAGTGCAGCCATGTCCCGCAGAGTGATGAGTACAACAGTGGACACTAACATGAACATTCAATAAAGAATGAGTTCAAAAACACAACTGTTTCTTCCACAATAAAGAAATGTCCCTTAATCACCTGTAACCATCAATGTGTGCCAGCCATGAGGTGTACCATACATTTAGCTCTCTGACTAAGCTAATCTCAACAAATAACGATAATGCATACATGAAGAAAGTGAATCCAATGTAAAGTGAAATGTTTACAAGTGAAATTTAGATTTGAAAAACACCCGTGCCACTTTTGTGCTCTCAGTAAGTCTTATGTTAACAGCGATGGAGTTGGGCAGGAAAGTTGTAGCTGTGATGAAGAGCCTCAATGTCCAAGAGGCTCTTCCATAGTCTACCCGTACCTTAGGCATTGTCAGCTGACGGCGGGTCTCACCACTGAAAAGCTTCCCCTGCCGAGGAATCGCACATGTCTCCCGTGCCTGCTGCTGGCACTTTACACTTTCATTACAATTGAGTGGGAACTAGCAAAAAGCAAGAGCACAGAAGTGGCACCACTTCCTGTTCTGCCATTGGGAACACTGCCCCATGGTTAAAGCTCCATCTTGTATTACATTTTTCTTTAGCTGAATTCAAATTCTCAAACTGCCAAAGGTATATTTGAATTTGCAGTCTCTATTATTTGTCCAAGCTTCTGGATTACTTGATGTTTCCCTCATGTTTCAATGGCAAGAACTGAATGCAGTTGCCATGATACAGTCCAACCAGGAGAGCTTCAGCAGGACCATCTGAACAATGTAGAGTCATAGAAAGTTTATGGCACAGAAAGAAGCCGCTTGCCTGCACCATCGTATTTGTGCCAGCCAAAAACAAGCCACCCAGCGTAATCCTGCTTTCCAGCATTTGGCCAGTAACGCTGCAGTTACGGCACTTAAAGCGGATATCCAGCCACCTTTTAAATGATTTGATGGTTTCTGCCTCTATTACCCTTTCAGACAGTGAATTCCAGACCCCTACAACCCTCTGGGTGAAAAATTCCTTTCTCCTCTCCCCTGTAATTGTGCATTTATACATCACCTTTAACATAGTAAAACATCCCAAGGCGCTTCATAGGAATGTTATCACTGAGACACATAAAGAGGTACAAGTGACCAAGGAATTTGGCCAAAGGGCTAGGTTTTAAGGAGTGACTTGATGAAGTAAGAGAGAGAAGAGGGGTTATGGAAGGAAAGTTCAGAGGTACCTGAAGATTGGTTGCCAGAAGTAGTTGATGCAAAGTGGGGCTGCGCAAAAGGCCAGAATTGGAGAAGTGCAGAGATCCCAGAGGCTTGGACTGCTGGAGGAGCCATGGAGAGATTTATATCACTGATTTGTCAGTATAGCTTAATGTTCTGTTGCTTTGTTGATGTGTTGTTGTGCAATGACCGAACCCCTCTGTGATGAGAGTATGATACACATTGTCACATTTTTCACAGAGGATGTCATAATGAAATTAGTTTTAAAGCTTGAGACAAAATTACAAGGAAATTAAAACCACTCTCATCTTATCCATTAACTGAAGACCTTAAATAGGAATTAAATAGAAGATTGAAAGGTGGGGGGAACGAGGTCAAATGTGATCTGCCAGAGTTGAAAGGAGACAAGATAATCCTAAAACTGAGGCAGACACCGAACGTTCAAAAGAAAGTCAGATATTAGGAAAAAAAAAACCCTTTTGATGTAAAAAGGCTTTTTGGCAAAATGAAAGAGTTAGAAAGCAATGTGAGGAAGGGTCAAAAAGCAGTCAAGAAATAGGCATGAATACACATAGCAGGAAGAGAAAAGCAAAATACTCTGGATGCTGGAAATCTGAAGCAAAAACAAAAATAGCTGGAAAAACTCAGCAGGTCTGACAGCATCTGCGGAGAGGGAGACAGTTAATGTTTCGAGTCTGTATGACTCTTCATCAGAACTAAGGAAATAGAGAAATAAGGTGAAATATAAGCTGGTAGAGGGGGGTGGGACAGGTAGAGCAGGATAGAGATTTAAAAAAAAAACTGTGGATGCTGGAAATCCAAAACAAAAACAGAATTACCTGGAAAAACTCAGCAGGTCTGGCAGCATCGGCGGGGAAGAAAAGTTGAAGGATCATGAGGACTCGAAACGTCAACTCTTTTCTTCTCCGCCGATGCTGCCAGACCTGTTGAGTTTTTCCAGGTAATTCTGTTTTTGTTTTGTGAGCAGGATAGAGGGCCAGTGATAGGTGGAGGCAAAGAGATTGCCAAAAATGTCATAGACAAAAGGACAAAGGGGTGTAGACGGTGGTGATATTATCTAAGGAATGTGCTAATGGGGTCATTAAGGGTAGCAAGCAGGTCAAGCAAGTGGCAGATGGCCCTAGTGGGGGTGGGGTGGGGAGGGGGGAAGGGATCGAAATGGGCCAAAAGGTGGAGATAAAACAATAGATCAAAATAAATTTAAAAATGGGTGGGAAAAGAAAAATATTTTTTTAAATGATAAATTATTGGGAAAAGGGGGATAGAAGAGGGGGTGGGGATGGAGGAGAAAGTTCATGATCTGAAGTTGTTGAACTCAATGTTAAGTCCCGAAGGCACTAAGGGAGAGAAATTTGGGAGTCTGCAGCCATTGAAGCAGTGGCAATTCTGCCAATAGCAATGACATATATATATGTGTATATATATAGACTGAAAAGAGAGGTACTTTGCCGAAGTTTATTGTTTTGTACTCACCAGGACAAATGCAAGAATTTCAAATAATCACGACGATTTATACGAATGGAGAAAAGGGGTTTGCTCCTGTAATATAAATTGTGATGTTTGAAATTTGACATATGCTGATGACTGGGAGGGGGAAATACCCCGGCAACACGTTCCGCTGCGCAAGACCCAAGCTCTGTGTACTACCGCGCCCGTTTCTTAAAAGCATTACTGCTGCTTTCGACTCGGTCGAAAGTCGTGCTAAGGGAAGAAGTCATCGGGAGGGCGGCGATGGAAGCGGGAGGTGTGTTGCCCTTTTAAATGATTGTGCGGAGGGTGGGGATTCTGAGCCGGAGGGCGTATATCAGGTTCCAGGACGTGGAGTTCTTACCTGGGCAGGTTTGGACATCAGAGGAACCCGGCTCTTGAACTTTCCAGCCGCAGTGGCAAACTGACACAGTGTGGGGAGGGGAGTTGCGCCTGTTTTTAGTGTTTCCCCCCCCCCCCCCCCCCCACCTCTCTTTGGAGCCAGTGTCTGCAGCAGGAGGGAGACTTTCATTTCGCTCTCGCAAAGGGAAAGTCGCGGGGGTTGGGGGCGTGGGGGGAGGTGGGGAAAGAGCGATGCCGAATTCCTGGCGAGGCTCCGCTCGCCTCTCCTGGTCCGGGATGCTGAGTGTGACCGCCGGGCAGGTGCTGTGCCTGTACTGCTCGCTGGTCAGCTCCTTCTGGACCGCGTACATCAACGTCAGCTTCACCGACCCCGGCACCAACCGGACCCTCTGGCAGAGGACCGAGAGCGGGGTCTACGGCCGGGACTCGCCGCTGGATAGCGTCCAAGGGCTGGTGGGCGTACCCCCCTCGCCCCGACCGTACGGCTGCAACGCCGACATCCCTTACTTCAGACCCGACCCCCAGCAGCCTTGGGTGGCCCTGATCGAGAGGGGCAACGGCTGCACCTTCTCCGAGAAGATCCTCCACGCCGCCGAGCAAGGGGCGAACGCGGCGGTCATCTTCAACTACCCTACTCCGGCCAACGAGGTGGTCCAGATGTCCCACCCAGGTAAGACTTGGGCAACGGTTTGCCCAAGTTCGCTCTGCAACCCCCCCCCCCCCCCCCCACCCCAGTGACCAGATAACCAGCGAGCAAACAGGAACAACTATCTTCGATCTGAAACTTTTGCAAAGAAGCTTCATTCACCAACCCCCCACCCCGAGCAGGAATTACTAATCAAACTGGTTCCTGTCTCGACAGTAACAACTAGGAGCTTATTTGGACCCCAAAGACTGTGTGTTTGATTTTTGTTTTTGGTGAAACTTGCAAATGTTTTGTTTTTCGCGAGCTGTTACAAAATATGTGACATTTTATTCAGGGGACTGTTTGGGTTAAAACATCAGGGCGTTCATATTGGCACTTTATAAGAGCTCTTTAAAGGCACCTTGTGACTATCAGGTGGGACTGTCACAAAAATTGAGAACGCAAGCACCGATTAGGCATCTATCAGTTTACATAAAGTTACCTAATGTGCTCAGCTAATGGCAGAACTGGTGGCAATTGTCAAATCTCAGGAATGAAGGGCGATTAGCAGAAGGATTTCCCAGATAGTTCCAAGAGAATTCAAATCCTTCTATGGCCTCTCCTCTCCTGTCACTGTGACCTTGCCCTGTTCTCAGATCTCTGCGCCTCTCTTTCCGATTCTGGCCTGTCGTCTATCCTTGACTTTCCTTTCTCCGTCATGACTTCAAGTTCCTCACGCCTAATCTCTGGAATTCTCCCGCCTTTCTGCTCCTATTCCTTAGAATTTACTCTTTTTATTGATCAGAGTTGCGGTCGCCTGCCCTAATATCTCCTTAAGGTTGAATTTTGTTTGAAAATCACTCCTGTGAAGTACCCAGGGCCATAAAGGTGCTATTTTAAATGCGGGTTGTTGTTGATGTGATAATGAGATAAACCACACCAATCTGGTTTTGTGATGAAAACAGAATTACCTGGAAAAACTCAGCAGGTCTGGCAGCAACGGCGGAGAAGAAAAGAGTTAACGTTTCGACCCTTCGGGTCATGAAGACTCGAAACTCTTTTCTTCTCCGCCGATGCTGCCAGACCTGCTGAGTTTTTCTAGGTAATTCTGTTTTTGTTTTGGATTTCCAGCATCCGCAGTTTTTTTTATCTCTGGTTTTGGGATGAGATGGATGATCTGAACTGCGGCTATTGTCGGTGTGCTGAACGAGTTTGATCAGTTTCTGGTGGCAGTCAATGCTAAAGTAGATCAAAGTGTGCCTGGATTAGCAAGAGAATAGTTTGTCCAGTGCTGCCATTTGTGTGTCCGTGCTGAATGCCAACATTCATTTGATCCCTTTAAGGTAGAATAGTGTTAACTGCTTGCAGGAGACTAGTTGCCCACTTGGGTAATATCTGTAGGACACCTATACCCATGGAATTATCGCCTAGTAAGGAGTCAATATCTTTAGGATTTGAAGGAGGGGTATATTTTTAAATAGACCATCTCGTTTATGCCTATGCCTATACAGCGGGTTTTGGACATAGTGGTTATGTTAGTGCACTGGTCATTTGGACGCTTGGACTAATGATCCAGGAATACAATCGAATCCCACCACGGACGTTTGAGAATTTGGATTTGATTTTAATAGGATCAGAAATAAAACACTGGGTATAACTAAATGTGGCCATGAATGGCTCAGATAATCTGTTTCAGTGATGTCGATTGAGGGATGATTATTAGCCAGGACGCAGAGTAAGTCCTTGGCCTTTCTTCCAAACAGTGCCTTGAGATCTTTTACATCCACCTGAGCAGGCTTTGATTTAACATCTCAGCCAAATGATGGCACCTTCATCAGTGCAGCACTCCCTCAATACTGTACTGTAATATCAGCCTTGCTTTTCACACTGAAGTCCTGAAGTGGGTCTTGAACCCATAACTTTGTGACTCAGAGTGCCATCAGCTAAGCACTGACTGACACTACACTTGGCACTGTCAAATTGTAATTTTAAAAACTAACTGGTTCACTAGTGTTCTTTTGTGGAATGAGATCTGTTCAGTAAGGAAATCTGGTTTATTTGTGACCTCAGTCATGCGCCAATGTGGTTGACTCTTAATGGCCTTCTAAATTGACCCAGCGAACCACTGTCCCATGACTTACCAGGCAACTAGGGATGAGCAATAAAAGCGGCTCTCGCCCAAGAATGAATAAACCCAACATTTGTCAATGGGCTACTCATTCTTACTGCCCTTGTGTTCAGAGGTTTGGTTGCTATGAATTTTATGGACCTGGAAGTTTGGGGGGCAGCCAAGTATTAATTGCTTGCATTTATATTGTGCCTTTAATGGACTTGGGCTAGGATGCCAGGGATAACTCCGCATCTTCTCTTTTGAATAGTACCATGGGATCCTTTTACACTCACCTGAAAGGACAGACCCTTCTAAATCAGAATGCCAAAATATGTGAGGTCACAGCAGCTTGATTTATGTGTAAATTAATGGGACATGAATTTTAAAAAAAGTCGTCTCCCAGGCTCCATATATTTACCACTACAACCTACAGAAAAAAAGAACTTGCATTTACATAGCATCTTGCATGACCTCAGGACATCCCAGTGCACTTCACAGCCAATGAGATGCTTTTAAAGTGTAGTTACTGTTTTAATGTAGGAACAATAGGTAGGACATGCTTATTTTGAGTTGCATATTTTAAATCCCATTGCTGTCAGGTTGCGAGCTGCATTCACTCTTTGTTCACTTCTGTAGAATGTTAACGGAGAATATATGAACTTCAGTGTGGTTGTTTAGTGTGTGCTATGTAATCAGAATCTATATGATTTATAACTATATTCAAACTTTGTGATTTTTAACATAGCATTCCTCGAAGGCTTCTTAAAGTTAATTGGCTCCCTGTAGTGTTGAGTGATAGTACCAGCAGGACTAATGTTAACCTTTTGGAAAAGTGATTTGTGCTGTTGATTTCTGCATTATCATTCAACAGTTCAGACTGCAGTTCCTTATGTGACTTTATTTGCATACAGTCTTTTAAATCTTCCACCCACCTTCACTCATACTTCTTCTCAGTCCATTGTGTTCATATAAATGCACGCAGTCTGTGTGGCTTTGCTGCTAACATATTCCAGTCACTTGCCCTTTAGTGAAGGGCTCCGCTTGGCTCTCTGTTTTTCATTACTTGTTACTGATTTTTTTTAGCTCGTCTCCTGCACTCCTACGCTGTTCTAAACAACTTATCTGGATCACATTAGACTGTTCCCTTAATCTTAAAACAGAAAGTGCTGGAAAAACTCAGTAGATCTGACAACATCTGTGGAGAGAGAAACAGAGTTAACATTTTGAGTCCAATATGACTTCTTCAAAAACCCACTTAAATCTTGCTGAGTTCAATTAGAACTATTTGACTTCTCCAATGTAATGAACCTAACTACCTTAATTTTTTTTCAGAATTTTAAATTCCTGATAGCCAGAGTCATCTCCACTTTATAATGCTTATAAGCTGTGTGTGGTTTTTAGTGATGACTGAAAGTGTTTCTTTATCTGCTGCTGATTATCATTTCAGGTGCAAACATAAAACTTGACATTCACAGTATATTTGAGCAGATACTGGTATCTTCTGTGATTTCATCAGTGTAGCTTGGTTCTGCATTTAACAGTCTAATAAGGGAAATGATTCAACCTTTGTAGTTAGTTCTGCATTATAGAATAACATCTGTGCTTATGACATTTAGTGCATCTCACATAGCCATAGTATCTATTTCCTAGACCTTTTGTTAATAGAGCCATTCTTTGTACAGCAGTGTTTTAATTTGTTAATCTTTTTTAGATTAATGCATTTTATTATAAGTATTATCTCCTTCTTTCCTGTGTGTCTGTAAGAAATTGGTAGCAGAAGCATCTCACATCCAGATTTTCACATCTTTCATAAAATGGTGGAAGATGGATCTTGCAGGACACATATATCCACATCTCTTAAAATATCTGAGATGAGTATCATAGGATGCATATATTCAAATATTTTCTAAAATACTAGTCCCAGAATTATGGTAAATATGCTGATTTAAAGGAGTAGACTTGATGAACTCCCTCCTGCCTAAATGTTTTCATGTTACTATGACTCATAGCTATCAAATAAATTAATTCAATTATTGGTATCCATTCAGTTTGCACAGCAACTTAATGATACAACATTTAATGGCCTCTGTGAGCTAACCTATGGTCTAGAAAGCAGTTTAGGAGAAACTTGAAAATAGGGACAAAAGTCATTGGTAGAGCAAACTTAATATAGTCATTAAAATCTTCAGAATAAACTTTTCCAGTAGCATTGGAATTATGGTAGACTGCACTTTCAGAATTCCTTGGATTCTGGAACAGTCCCATGGATTGGAAGTTAGCAAATGTAACACCACATTTCATGAAAGGAGGGAAAGAGAAAACAGGGAATTTAAAGGCTAGTTGGCCTGACATTAGTCATAGGGAGGATGGTAGAAGTCACAGGGAGGATGGAAGAATCTATTATTAGGGGGATGAGCCAGGAGTGCGCTCTGTCATACATGCGCACAAAGGAGCGCACTCATCTCCCTGAGGCTAAGTGCTGCCTCAGGGAGATCAGCTTCAAATTTTATTAAATTTTTAAAAAAACGACATGAAACTTCTTCCCGCTCGTGGATGAGGTTTCATGAATTTTTCTGAAGCCCGCCAGGACTCCCAGCCTACCCGCCAACCTTATGGATAGATGGGCAGATCCATTAGCTTGTTCAATTAGTTTTTAAATGGCCTCAATTGGCCGTTGACAGGGTCGGTGGGTGCACAGCTGATTGAGCTGCGCTCCCACCAACCTGAAAATTGAAATGACGCAGGGTGACTTCGAGAGTTCTGTCTGACGTCATCCCGCATCATTTTACATGTTGGTGAGCGGGCCCTGTCACCCCTTGCTCGCCGACCTTAATACCCTGGCCAGGGATATGGTAACAAGGCACATGAAAAATCACAATGTGACTGAGCAGGGTCAACATGGATTTATGAAAGGGAAATCATATTTGACAAAATCTGTGGAGTATAACTATTAGGGTAGATAAAAGGAAACCAATGGATGTAGTATATTTAGGGTTTCCAAGGGCATTTGATAAGGTGCCCAACAAGGTAAATATGCAAAATTAAGGTGTGTGGAATTGAGGGTAACATATTAACATGGATTAAGGATTGGTTAATGAACAGAAAACAGAATAGGAATAAATGGAACATCTTCAGGTTGGCAAGCTGTAACTAGTTGGGTGCTGCGAGGATTAGTGCTTGGGCCTCAGCTATTTCTAATCTCTGTCAATGCCTTTGATGAGGGGACTGCATGTAATATATCCACGTGTGGTGATGATACAAAGTTAGTTGGGAAGATAAGCCATGTGGAGGAAGCAAAGAGGCTGCAAAAGGATTTAGACAGGTAAAGTGAATGGGCAAGAATGTGGCAGATGAAATGTAAAGAAGTGTAAAGTTTTCCACTTTCATAGGAAAAACTGGAAAGCAGAACTTTTTTTTAAATGGAGAGATTGGGAAATATTGATATTCAAAGGAATCTTAGTATCCTTGCGCGCAAATGACAAAGTTAAAATGTTGGAACGACAAGCAATTAGAAAATCAAATGGTAATGAAGTTGTTATTATAAAGGGATGAAAGTATAAGATTAAAGAAGTCTTAGTGCAATTGTGTATAGCCTTAGTGAGACCGCACCTAGAGTACCGTGCAGTTTTGGTCCCCTTGCCTAAGAAAGAATGTATTTGACTTGGAAGGAGTGCAGTTTAGGTTCCCTAAAATGGTTTCTGAGATGAAAGCATTAATCTATGACGAGATTGAGGAATCTGGTATAATCTTGCCTGAATTGAGGAGAATGAGCGCTGATCTCATTGAAACACATAAAATTCTTATGAGGCTTGAAAAGGTAAATGATTTCCCTTGGCTGGAAAATATAGAACTCAGGGTCACAGTCTCAGAATAAGGAATTGGCCATTTAGAACTGATATGAGGAGAAATTTGTTCCTTCAAAGGATGTGAATTGCTGGAATTCTTTGCCTCAGAGGGTTGTGACTGCTCAGTTTTTTGTGTGATGATCGGCAGATTTTTGCATAGTCAGGTAATCAAGGGATATGGGGTTAGTGTGGGAAGGGCAGCTGTGGTAGAAGATCGTCTTGATTAGCAGAGCTGGCTCGAGGGGACAATTGGCTTACTCCTGCTCCAATTTCTTATTCTGTGGTATGTTTTTGTAACTAAAACTGTGTCTGCTTTTGAGAATTTTTCTGATATAGTGAAAAAACACTTGTAATCTACCAGAACACTTATTCAACTTCTTGAGAATTTTGTCATATTCCCCCTTACCCCATGTTAACCAAGCACAGTTGCAGCAATATCCATGATACTGTGCTGCCACTTTCATGTGTTCAAATACGTAAAATATCTTTGCCAAGGACATATTCCAAGAGCATAAATTGTCCAAAAACTGCACAGAACAGCTAAATTTCAGTAGGTCATCTTATCTTCCAGTGTTTTCTTGTAAGCAACAACACATCAGCACAAACTCTTAATTTTCTCCATACTTGACCTGGCAAGATGTTTCTAAAGCAGCTGTATCTAGCTGTATGCCACAGTTTAATCACTAAACAGTTAATCACAGTTTTGTCATTAAACAAGTCATTTCCACACCAATTGAGGGAGATGCAACTTTAACCTACCGCCAGAATGCAGCTTTATATTTTAGTGGAGAGTTTTGTCTTTATCTCTGTTAGGAATTTTTCACTTTTGGGGGAAAGTTGGAGACCAATAATATAGTTATAAAAACAAAAAAACTGCGGATGCTGGAAATCCAAAACAAAAACAGAATTACCTGGAAAAACTCAGCAGGTCTGGCAGCATCGGCGGAGAAGAAAAGAGTTGACGTTTCGAGTCCTCATGACCCTTCGACAGAACTTGAGTTCGAGTCCAGGAAAGAGCTGAAATATAAGCTGGTTTAAGGTGTGTGTGTGGGGGGCGGAGAGATAGAGAGACAGAGAGGTGGAGGGGGTTGGTGTGGTTGTAGGGACAAACAAGCAGTGATAGAAGCAGATCATCAAAAGATGTCAACGACAATAGTACAATAGAACACATAGGTGTTAAAGTTAAAGTTGGTGATATTATCTAAACGAATGTGCTAATTAAGAATGGATGGTAGGGCACTCAAGGTATAGCTCTAGTGGGTTTTTTTTTAATTTTTTTTTAATAATGGAAATAGGTGGGAAAAGGAAAATCTTTATAATTTATTGGGAAAAAAAAGAAGGGGGAAACAGAAAGGGGGTGGGGATGGGGGAGGGAGCTCACGACCTAAAGTTGTTGAATTCAATATTCAGTCCGGAAGGCTGTAAAGTCCCTAGTCGGAAGATGAGGTGTTGTTCCTCCAGTTTGCGTTGGGCTTCACTGGAACAATGCAGCAAGCCAAGGACAGACATGTGGGCAAGAGAGCAGGGTGGAGTGTTAAAATGGCAAGCGACAGGGAGGTTTGGGTCATTCTTGCGGACAGACCGCAGGTGTTCTGCAAAGCGGTCGCCCAGCTTACGTTTGGTCTCTCCAATGTAGAGGAGACCACATTGAGAGCAACGAATGCAGTAGACTAAGTTGGGGGAAATGCAAGTGAAATGCTGCTTCACTTGAAAGGAGGAGTGTTTGGGTCCTTGGACGGTGAGGAGAGAGGAAGTGAAGGGGCAGGTGTTGCATCTTTTGCGTGGGCATGGGGTTGTGCCATAGGAGGGGGTTGAGGAGTAGGGGGTGATGGAGGAGTGGACCAGGGTGTCCCGGAGGGAGCAATCCCTATGGAATGCCGATAAGGGGGGTGAAGGGAAGATGTGTTTGGTGGTGGCATCATGCTGGAGTTGGCGGAAATGGCGGAGGATGATCCTTTGAATGCGGAGGCTGGTGGGGTGATAAGTGAGGACAAGGGGGACCCTATCATGTTTCTGGGAGGGAGGAGAAGGCGTGAGGGCGGATGTGCGGGAGATGGGCCAGACACGGTTGAGGGCCCTGTCAACGACCGTGGGTGGAAAACCTCGGTTAAGGAAGAAGGAGGACATGTCAGAGGAACTGTTTTTGAATGTAGCATCATCAGAACAGATGCGACGGAGGCGAAGGAACTGAGAGAATGGGATGGAGTCCTTACAGGAAGTGGGGTGTGAGGAGCTGTAGTCGAGATAGCTGTGGGAGTCGGTGGGTTTGTAATGGATATTGGTGGACAGTCTATCACCAGAGATTGAGACAGAGAGGTCAAGGAAGGGAAGGGAAGTGTCAGAGATGGACCACGTGAAAATGATGGAGGGGTGGAGATTGGAATCAAAATTAATAAATTTTTCCAAGTCCTGACGAGAGCATGAAGCGGCACCGAAATAATCATCGATGTACCGGAGAAAGAGTTGTGGAAGGGGGCCGGAGTAGGACTGCAACAAGGAATGTTCCACATTCCCGCGTGGGCCCCAGCTATGCCTGTCTCTTTATGGGGTATGTGGAACATTCCTTGTTGCAGTCCTACTCCGGCCCCCTTCCACAACTCTTTCTCCGGTACATCGATGATTATTTCGGTGCCGCTTCATGCTCTCGTCAGGACTTGGAAAAATTTATTAATTTTGATTCCAATCTCCACCCCTCCATCATTTTCACGAGGTCCATCTCTGACACTTCCCTTCCCTTCCTTGACCTCTCTGTCTCAATCTCTGGTGATAGACTGTCCACCAATATCCATTACAAACCCACCGACTCCCACAGCTATCTCGACTACAGCTCCTCACACCCCACTTCCTGTAAGGACTCCATCCCATTCTCTCAGTTCCTTCGCCTCCGTCGCATCTGTTCCAATGATGCTACATTCAAAAACAGTTCCTCTGACATGTCCTCCTTCTTCCTTAACCGAGGTTTTCCACCCACGGTCGTTGACAGGGCCCTCAACCGTGTCCGGCCCATCTCCCGCGCATCCGCCCTCACTCCTTCTCCTCCCTCCCAGAAACATGATAGGGTCCCCCTTGTCCTCACTTATCACCCCACCAGCCTCCGCATTCAAAGGATCATCCCCCGCCATTTCCGCCAACTCCAGCATGATGCCACCACCAAACACATCTTCCCTTCACCCCCCTTATCGGCATTCCGTAGGGCTCGCTCCCTCCGGGACACCCTGGTCCACTCCTCCATCACCCCCTACTCCTCAACCCCCTCCTATGGCACAACCCCATGCCCACGCAAAAGATGCAACACCTGCCCCTTCACTTCCTCTCTCCTCACCGTCCAAGGACCCAAACACTCCTCCTTTCAAGTGAAGCAGCATTTCACTTGCATTTCCCCCAACTTAGTCTACTGCATTCGTTGCTCCCAATGTGGTCTCCTCTACATTGGAGAGACCAAACGTAAGCTGGGCGACCGCTTTGCAGAACACCTGCGGTCTGTCCGCAAGAATGACCCAAACCTCCCTGTCGCTTGCCATTTTAACACTCCACCCTGCTCTCTTGCCCACATGTCTGTCCTTGGCTTGCTGCATTGTTCCAGTGAAGCCCAACGCAAACTGGAGGAACAACACCTCATCTTCCGACTAGGGACTTTACAGCCTTCCGGACTGAATATTGAATTCAACAACTTTAGGTCGTGAGCTCCCTCCCCCATCCCCACCCCCTTTCTGTTTCCCCCTTTTTTTTTCCCAATAAATTATAAAGATTTTCCTTTTCCCACCTATTTCCATTATTAAAAAAAAATAAAAAAAAAACCACTAGAGCTATACCTTGAGTGCCCTACCATCCATTCTTAATTAGCACATTCGTTTAGATAATATCACCAACTTTAACTTTAACACCTATGTGTTCTATTGTACTATTGTCGTTGACATCTTTTGATGATCTGCTTCTATCACTGCTTGTTTGTCCCTACAACCACACCAACCCCCTCCACCTCTCTGTCTCTCTATCTCTCCGCCCCCCACACACACACCTTAAACCAGCTTATATTTCAGCTCTTTCCTGGACTCGAACTCAAGTTTTGTCGAGGGGTCATGAGGACTCGAAACGTCAACTCTTTTCTTCTCCGCCGATGCTGCCAGACCTGCTGAATTTTTCCAGGTAATTCTGTTTTTGTTACCAATAATATAGTGATGGGATGTCAGAAATATAAAAGATGCTTTCAAAATTAAGCACCATTTATCTTAATTGATCTACCCCATTTTATGTTGAAGGACAGTCTGACTCCTTATTTTAAACCCAGGAGCCTAAGTTGATATGAAAGAATAAACAACAAAAAAGTATAGGTGTATTTTTGAAATATTTAATTACATTTTGTTCCCCTTATGGTTCTTTCCAATACCCAACAGGTACTTTAGCCCCAACAGTAAAGGCTTGTGCAGGCAAATGGAATAAGTATTGTGAACTCAGCACTAAAAATTTATAGGTGATGATATAAATTGTGATCTAATTCCACTGGAATTGATAATTCCAATTTCCACCCAAAACATTTCCCTTTTGTTCTTTTTAAAAAAGATCCATTTTGAATTGATATACACAATCATATGATGCATGTTAAGATAATACTTTATATTACCCATGTTGGTGCTCTTTATTGTAATCTGTAACGTTGCACAGAGCGGAGGGGAGTGATGCTGAATTTTTCATGAGACCTCCAAGCATTTGCAACTAGACTCCTTTTGTGTTTGTGTGAAAACCTTGGCAGCCTGGATTACAGTTTGCAATGGTGATGAGGGGATAATTGTATTAAATTGTATCCATTTCCTCAGCAGCCAGTATGGAGCAAGCCATGTTAACTCGATTGGCAAGTTGGACTATACTTCCTACTGGTTACAATTATTTTCTGCAGGTCCCATTCATATTTGAGGTGTTAGTCTAGCTATTGACCAGAATGCTTTAAAACTGAACGACATAACATGGTATCCAAAGGTTGAGGAGTTTTGGGGTGTAGTGCTCCCAGAGCATGGATGAAACATATCCCACATGTAATTATTTTTACTACATGTTTCCTTTTTATGTTGATATGAGGGCAAACCAAGTTAAGAAGCAAAAATGTTCTGAAACGAATGTCTGTATTCTCATTTGCTCTTGCTTTCAAGCTCTCTTCCCACCTCTACCATAAAACCCTAGTCTAAAAAGAAACACTTTCCACGACTACCAGATGTCTTAAAGCACTTTACAGCCAATGAAATACCTTAGCAGAGTAGCCACTGTTGTAATGTAGAAAACATTAGGCGAATTAGGAAACATAGTTGAACCTGTTTTTAAAATAGTCTCTGAGCAAAGGTCCTTTCTTTGTTTAATCTGAGAATGTCACCAATTGTGAAATAGGAGGAAACCGATTATTGCAAAATCCAGTAAACAACAAAATAATGTTCTGTTGCCTGTCAGTGGTGTTGTTCCCTTTTTCTCATTCCCACTAGATTTCTAGCTGTAGAAGGCGTTAGATGCTCTTCAGGAGAGATTGGTTTCCCCTGCCACACAGCACTACACCAACTGTTCAAGCTGTTAATAACTTTGGACATTGGTTTTCTGGTGTTGGTAAATTCCATAGATAACCTGAAAGCCTCTCATTTGGAGCAATCGTTCAGGGATTTAATGACTGGGGAGATAGAAATTCTAAGAAACAAAAACAGAAATGCTGGAAACTTAAGTCAAGCAGCATCTGTGGTGGGAAGAGACAAGTTATCCTTTTGGGTTATTGTGCATCTTTTTGATGAAGAGTCCACAAACCTAAAATGTTAGGCTGTCTGTTGTCAGCACAGATGCTGCCTGACTCTTGAATGTTCCAAGTATTTACTTCATTGTCTCAAGTTTTTTGCATTCTCATCATTAGCTTGAAATTTTTTGTCAAAGTTCCATTTTATCAGCACCAAGGCTGAAAGCCTTCCTGGCCAACTCCCCCCACCCTCCTCCCTTGCACCCTTCATGAACTTGAGTTCATCCAAAATCCTGCTGCCTGTATCCCAACTTAATACCAAGTTCTGTTCGCCTGTCACCACTGTAGCCACTGACTTTGATTATTTCCCAATCTAGCAATGCCTCTGTATTAAAATTCTCATCTTTGTTTTCAAATACCAACCCAGTTGCCTCACCCCTGGAGGAAGTTCTATAACTTCCTCCAGCTCTAAAACAACAATTTGCATTTATATAGTGCCCACAATGTAGTAAACTATGCTCAGGAACATTATTAAACAAAATCTAACACCGAGCCACATGAGATATTCGGGCAGATGACCAAAAGTTTGGCCAAAGGTAGGTTTTAAGAAGTGTCTTAAAGGAGGAAAGTGAGGCAGAAAAGTTCATAGAGGAAATTCCAGAGCTTAGGGCTTTGGCAGCTGAGAGCACAGCCACCAATGATCAAATGATTAAAATAGGAGATGCTGAAGAGGCCAGAATTGGAGGAGCAAGGAGACCTCAAGAGGATTGTAGGGATGGAAGAGGTAAGGATTGGTGAAGCCGTGAAGGGATCTGAAAATAAGGATAAGAATTTTGAAAATCAAGGCGTTGCTTAACTAGGAGCCAACATAGGTCAACCAGAATGGAGGGAATATGTGAGCAGGACTTGGTGTGAGTTAGGACATGGGTAACAAAGTTTTGAATGACCTCATGTTTAGAGAGGGTAGAATGGGGGATGCAGGCCAGGCATGTGTTGAAATAGTCAAGGACAGAGCTAACAGGCATGAATGAGGATTTTGACACCAGATAGGTTGAGGCGGGGCAAAGTTGGGACATGTCGTGAAGGTGGAAATAAGCGATCTCAGTGAAAAAACAGATGCGTGGTTAGAAGCTCATCTTAGTCGAATATGACACACAGGTTGTGAATAGTTTGATTCAGTCCCAGGCGGTTGCCAGGGAGAAGGATAGAGTCAGTGGCCACTGGGCAGTGACTGAAAGTGAAGGTTTCAGTCTTGCCGATTATTTAGTTGGAGAAAGTTTCCAATCATCCAGAACTGGATGTTGGACAAGCAAGTCTGGCAAATCAAACTGTGAGGGGGTAGAGAGAGAGGGTGAAGTAGCGCTGGGTGTCATCAGCATACACACGAAAACTGATGGTGTGTTTTTGATGTTGCCGAGGGGCAGTATATTGATGACACATAGGAGGAGGCTAAGGATTGATCTTTTGGGGAACACCAGAGGTAACTGTGTGGGAGGAGGAAGAGAAGCCATTGCAAGTGATTCTGACTATGATTAGATGGATTAGAATGGAACTAGGCGAGAGCATTGTAGGAGGGTGGTGTGGTCAACCATGTCAAAGCTGCAGACCAGTCGAGGAGGCATAGGATATCATTTGTGACTTTGAGAGCCATTTCAGTACTATGACACATTTATATAGCACCTCTAATCTAAATGTGAGTTATTGAACGGAAAATGTTATCATTGCTGACCCAAGCTTTTGAAAGTCTTGTCAGGTCTTTTCATTTGACGATATCTCTGTTGTTTCCAAAATTTATGCTGTTAAATCTGCTTTTCATTGAGCGGAAGAATGCTTGTAGACCCAGTTTTACTTGATATACAAGCCTGTTAAATCTGGTTTCAATCAGTTGTAAGCAATGTAAACACCTGGAGCTTGCCCCAGATACTGTGTACTCAGCAAAGAGTGGAATAGAAAAAACAGTTTTAATTGCATGAGAGGAATTTGCAAGGCAACTGGTATTCCCTTGATGGCTGGTGCAACTGAGGTGTTTAAAATGATTTAAGGAATAGAAAGGTAGATATGAAAAAACTTATTCCCTCTAGTTGGGGGAATTCCTAAAAAGAAGGCACACACTAAAATTAAAGCTGGGCCAGTTGAGTGATGAGAAGAAGGACTTCTTCACACATAGGGTAGTGGAAATCTGGAACTCTTTCTCTCAGAAGGCCCCGGTGTTGGGTCAGTTGAAGTGTTCATGACTGAGATTGATTGATACTCTTGCCCAACAACTATCTAAGTGATATGGGGCAAATCCAGATAAGTGAAGTTGAGATACAGATCAGCCATAATCTGGTCGGTGGAACAGGTTCGAGGAGCCTAATGACCACCTCTTCTAAATTAGTGGTGAAGAGGATAAGGGGAATTTGATCCAAACTTTTGTATTCACAGAACAAGTCTTTGAGGCTGAGAAACACTTTTTGTACAACCAGGAGAGATGAAATAGTGGGTGTATAGTATTGTAGAGTTAGGCTCAAGAAATTCCAAGCTGAACATGACTTGGATAATTTTCATATTGAGTGAGGGATGGCTGTTGAAGCATTCAAAATGTAGATGGACAGATTCCTAATCGCTAATGAGCAGAGTAACTGTGGACTTGGTGAAAGACAGGAGAAAGTGAAAATAGGCTGGTTCTGAACATGAGTTTAAATGACAGAATAAGCTATGTAGCAGTTCTCTCATTCTTAATTACCTCTCAGCTCAGTGTGAGAATATTGTATTTGAATCCACGTTAACATCAGCTAGGCAGAACCTGGCGCTTATCAATGAGGAATGTAACTTCTATTTTTTTTTTGAGAGAAGGATAGAGCTTGCATTGATATAGCACTTTAGATCCAATTAAGTGCTTTTCAAAGTGCAATCATTGTTATACAGGCAAACTTGGCCACACCGCAAACCGCCATAAATAATGCATGAGATGAGTGGTCAGTATAGTCTGTTTTTATTATGTTGGTTGAGAGAGGGCTTTTGCCTAGGACACCAGGAGACCAGCCCCACCTGCAACCCTTGCTCTTCACATATTGGCATGGGATCTTTTATACTGAAACAGAAAAACCTGAGCTTGGAAAGCAGACACTCTCTCACTCGACATTCCACTGAAAACACAGCCTTGGGTTATGTGATCAAGTCCTGGAATGGCCGGCCTTGCTGAGCAGGGAGAACTACCCTTTGAGCTAAGCCAACATGTATTATTTGAATAAAAACAAAAAAAACTGCGGATGCTGGAAATCCAAAACAAAAACAGAATTACCTGGAAAAACTCAGCAGGTCTGGCAGCATCGGCGGAGAAGAAAAGAGTTGACGTTTCGAGTCCTCATGACCCTTCCTGCGGTGAGGGTGCAGGGTGATTGTCTGTGTCATCCTATGTTCAAAGCCTTAAACAGGCTGGCTGGAAATAATGGAGTTCCTGTGGATAAATGACCATTACAAATGGATTTCTCCCCTATTTATTCTGTGATGTCTGTGAAAGCACCCTGGGGAAAAAATATGGTTTCTTCATCTGTTGTCTTTGTGAGTCTCCTCAGTGCTGCTCCTGGTGTAGCTTCACCAGAGGGTCAATGGAAACCCTGCCCATGTCCCTTTATTGTCCTTCTGCCACATTTTGGCAAACTGACAGGCAAGGGGAAGCAGCTCTGAGGTCCTTCCTCTCCTGTTTGTGAGTTACTGCACATTACATAGCAACTTTTTTAATGTGGTAAAACATCCCAAGGAGCTTTACAGGAACATTATCAAATAAAATTTGACACACACCCATAAAAGGAAATATTGGTCAAAGAGAACATAAGAAATTGGCTCCTCAAGCCAATATGATCATTCAATATGATCATGGCTGATTTTCAGTTTGAACTCCACTTTTCCTGTCTGATCCCCTTATCCCTTGATTCCCTGAGAGACCAAAAACCTGTCCATCCCAACCATAAATATATTCAATGATGAAGCATCCACAACCGTCTGGAGTAGGGAATTCCAAACATTCAAAACACTTTGAGTAAAGAAATTTCCCCCCCTCTCAGTCCAAAATGACCGGCCCACTATCCTAATACTGACCTCGTGTTCTAGATTCCCCAGCCAGAGGAAATGGTCTCTGTCTATCCTGTCAAGCCCCTTCAGGACCTTGTATGTGTCAATAAGATCACCTCTCATTCTTTTAAACTTCAGAGAATATAGGCCCAATTTACTCAGCCTCTCATCATGGGAAAAACCTTTCATCCCAGGGACCAATCTAGTGAACCTTCACTGCACCGTCTCCAATGCAAGTATATCTTTCTTTAAATATAGAAGCCAAAACTGCACACAGTACTCCAGGTGTGGCTCACCATAGTCCCTTTTACAATTGTGGCAAAACATCTTTATTCTTGTACTCCATTCCCCTTGCAATAAATGCCCAGTATGCTATTTGCCTTCCTAATTGCTTGCTGTACCTGAATGCTAACTGTGTTCTTTGTGTGAGTACACCCAAATCCCTCTAAACATCAACATTTAAAAGGCGTGTAAAAAAAAAATAACATTTTGCTTCCCTGTTCTTACTCCCAAAGTTAACAACCTCCCAATTCCTCAAGTTGTACTGTACCTTCTTGCCAATTCATTTCATTTAGCCTGTCCATCCCTCTTTGCAGCTCCTTTGTGACCTCATCACAGCTTGCGTTCCCACCTAACAAACTTAGCATCAGCAAACTTAGTACATTACTCTGTCTCTTTTGCCTAAATCATTAATGTAGATTAAGTAGCTGAAGCCCCAGCATTCCACTAGTCGCAGCCTGCCAACCTAAAAATGTTCCATTTATGCCAACTCTTTGCTTCCTGTCCACAAATCAATTCTCTACCCACGCTAACGCATTACCCAGAACTCATGAAACCTTGCCTTGTGTATTAATCTTGTTCGACATCTTATCAAACACCTTTTGGAAATCCAAATATGCTAAACATCGAAGCATAGAAAATAGAAGCAGGAGTAGGTCATTCAAGCCTGCTCCACCATTCGATATGGCTGATCCTCTATCAGCTTTCTCTCCAATACCCCTTGATGCCTTTAGAGTCTAGAAATCTATCTATTTCCTCCTTAAACATATTCAGTGACCTGGTCTCCGCAGGTCTCTGTGGTAGAGAATTCCACAGGCTCACCACTCTCCTGAGTGAAGAAGTCTTTCCTCATCTCTGTCCTAACTGGCCTTCCCCATATCCTAAGATTGTGACCCCTTGCTCGAGAACCCCCCAGCCAGAGGAAGTATCAACCCTGCATCCAGTCTGTCCATCCCGCTCAGAATTTTATACGTTACAATGAAATCCCCTCTCATTCATCCAAACTCCAGTGAATACAGGCTTCTAAACTCCAGTGAATACAGGCCTAGTTGGCCCAATCCTTCTTAGTACTTTAACCCTGCCATCCCAGGAATCAGTCTGGTGAACCTTCGCTGCACTCCCTCTATGGCAAGTATATCATTTCTTGGGTAAGGAGACTAAAACTGCACACAATACTCCAGGCTTGACCTCACCAAGGTCCTGTAGAGCTGCAGAAAGACATCCTTGCTCCTGTACTCAAGTCCTCTCTCATTGAAGGTCAACATAACATTTTCCTTCTTAACTGCTGGCTGCAGCTGCATGCTGCTTTCACTGACTGGTGTACAAGGACACCCAGGTCCCTTTGTACATTAACAGTTCCCAATCTATCATCATTTAAATAATACTCTGCCATTCTGTTTTTCCAACTGAAGTGGATGACTTCACACTTATCCAAGTTGTACTGCACCTGCCATGTATTTGCCCACTCACTCGACCTCTCTAAATTATCTTGAAGCTGCTTAATGCCCTCCTCACCATTCCCATTCCCCACGTGTTTTGTCATCAGCAAACTTGGAAATATTACATTTGGTTCTCTCATCCAAATCATTGATATATACTCTGAATAGCTAGGGCCCAGCACTGATCCCTGTAATACCCCACTAGTCACCGCCTGCCACTCCAAAAAAGAACCCGTTTGTTCCTACTCAGTTTCCTGTCTGTTAACCAATTCTCAATCCATGCCAGCATAATATCCCCAATCCTACGTGCTTTAATTTTACACGCTATCCTCTTTTATGTGGGACTTTATCAAAAGCTTTCTGAGAATGCAAAAACACCACATCCACTGGTTCTTCCTTAACTCTCCTGTTAGTTATGCCCTCGAGAAAACTCTAGTCGGTTTGTCAAACATGATTTCAGTTTCATAAATCCATGCTCACTTTGTCTAATCCCGTTGATATTTTCTAAACTGAGTTGCCCACCACCTTCTCAAGGGCAACTAGGGGTGGGCAATAAATGCTGGCCCAGCCAGTGAAGCCCACATCCTGTGAATGAATAATAAGAGGTTTTTTGTTATCACCCCCTTTTATAATAGACTCTAACACTTTCCCTTCCACTGATGTTAGGTTAACAGGTCTGTAATTCCCTGTTTTCTCCCTCCCTCCCATCTGCCGGGACTGTTCCAAAATTCTGTAGATTCCGGAAGATGACAACCAACCCGCTCCACGCTGCTCCAGCAATGGATGATTGAGGTCAGGACACTTGAACTTGCTTCAGAGTCTCCCCGGTGACTTTGTGGGTGTTCTGGGATGGAGTGGCTAAGGAACCTTCTTTATTTGAAGCTGAGCTATGAACGTTGTACATATTTCCATGGTCACTTCCTTTAGTACCCTGGGAAGTAGATTATCAGGCCCTGGGGATTTATCAGTTTTCAGTCCCATTAGTTTCTCCAGCACTTTTTTTTTTCAGTAATACTAATTTCCTTCAATTTCCCCCTTCTCACTAGACCCTTGGTTCCCTTACATTTTAGGGAAGTTATTTGTGTATTCCTCCATGAAGACAGAGCTAAAGCAATTGTTTAATTGCTCTGCCATTTCCTTGTTCACTGTTACAAATTCTCCTGTTTCGGACTGTAAAGGACCCACTAATCATCCCATAAACAATTTTTAGAAAAAAACATTTTGTTCCTTAAATATTAGCCATTGCCTATCCACCATCATGCCTTTTAATAACGTTCCCCAATCTAGTTAACTCATACCTATATAGTTTAGGACCCTAGTTTCAGATCAGACAACTACACTTTCTAATGAAGAATTCTATCATGTAATAGTCACCGTTCCCTAAAGGAACAGCACAACAAGATTATTACACAACAATATTAATTAACCTTTCTCATTGCACAATACCAAATCTAGGATAGCCTGTTCTCTAGTCAGTTCCTCAACATACTGGCCTAAAAAACCATCTCGTCCAGGAATTCATCCGCCAAAGTATTATTGCTAACTTGGTTTTCCCAAATATATATGTAAATTAAAGTCACCCATGATTACTGTGGCACCCTTGTAGTTACATGCATCTCCAATTTCCTGTTTAATGCTGTCCCCTACCTTATCACTACTGCTTGGAGACCTATAGGCAACTCCCACGAATGTTTTAGCCCCTTGTTGCTTACTAGCTCCATCCAGACTGATTCTATATCTAGATTTTCTGAACCAATATCCTCTCACTATTGCACTGATTTCATCCTTAACTAACAACACCACACCACGTCCTTTTCCTTTTTACCTGTCCTAAATATCGAGTATCCTTGGATATTCAGTTTCCAGCCTTGATCTCCATAATTGCAATCATATCGTACCTGTTGACATCTATTTGTGCTGTTAATTCATCTACTTTATTACAAATGCTCTGTGCATTCAGATACAGTGCCTTTAGACTTGTCTTTTTAATATTTTTACACTATTTTTGTACTGTGGCCCTATTTGCTGCTAGCCCTTGTTTCCTCTGCCTTTCACTTTTACTTTCTAGTTTTTCTGTCTCTCATTCCTATCTTTTGTTACTCTGTCATGTCTCCCTGCTCAAGTTCCCATCCCCCTGCCAGTCTAGCTTAAACCCTCCCCACAATACTAGCAAATATCCCTGCGAGGATATTGATCCCAGTCCTGCTGGGGTGCAACCCGTCCAGCTTGTACAGGTCCCATCTTCTCCAGAATCGATCCCAATGCCTCAGGAATCTAAATCCCTTCCTCCTACACCATCTCTCCAGCCACAAATTCATCTGGTCTACTCTCCTATTCCTAATCTTGCTAGCACGCGGAACTGGGAGTAATCCTGAGATTACTACCTTATTTCCCAGCTTCTGCTTTCAGGACCTCGCCCCTCTTTTTTTAACCTATGTCATTGGTACCAATATGGACCATGACTTCTGGCTGTTCACCCTCCCACTTCAGAATGTCCTGCAGCTGCTCAGTGGCATCCTTGACCCTGGCACCAGGGAGGCAACATACCATCCTGGTGTCATGTCTATCTGTTCCACTTACGATAGGATCACCTATCACTATTACTCTCCCACTTCTTTTTCCTCCTCCCCCCTACTTTGCAGCTGAGCCACTCATGGTCCCACAGACTTAGCTTTTGTTGCATTCCCCTAGAAATCATCTCCCCCAGCAGTATCCAAAATGGAAAATCTGTTAGAGGGAGATGGACCCAGGGGACTCCTGCACTACCTGCTGTCTGGCAGTTATCCATTCCCTTTCTGCCTGTGACCGCCTCACTGTACATGCTATCCATGAAGATCTCAGCCTTGCAGATGCTCCACAGGTGACTCCAGCCACAGCTCCAGCTCCAAAACAGATTTTGAGTAGCTGTAGCTGGAGACACTTCCTGCACCTGTAGTCGCTCTGGGCACTGGAAAAGCCCCTGACTTCCCTCATCGCACATTCCCGCATTCCACATGGCTGAGCTGTTCTGCCATGACTTACCCTTAAATACTCCCTTTATTTTTACTTCCCTTCATCTACTCTACTAGTTACATTCCCAAAAAAAATCTAATAAATTTGTCAAACTCATTTTCCCTTTCATAAAACCATACTGACTTCGTCTGATCGTACAATGATTTTCTAAGTGCATTGTTAAGACTTTTTCAATGATAGATTCCGCCACTTTCCTTACAATTGATGTTAGGCTAACTGGCTTGTAGTTTCCTGCTTTCTCTCTCCCTCCTTTCTGGAATAGCAATAGACTGAGGCTCCTGTAGAGCATAAACACCAACTGGGTCTGTTGGGCTGAATGGCCTGTTTCTGTGCTATAAATACTTTTTGTGATAATCTAAGGAGGAAAGGAAGGTGGAAAAGTTTTGGGCTGGGAATTCCAGAGCTGAAGGCATAAACACCAATGTTGGGACAAAGGGAATGTGGGATGGATGTGACCAGATTTGGAGGCATACGCTGTTCTTGGAGAGTTGTAGGGCTGAAAAACATTATTGCGATCAGGAGGCCTGAGGCTATGTCCATGAAGGGCTTTGAACATTTAAGATAGTTTTAAACCAGAGGTGTTTAGAGACCGGGGCCTGAATTTTTCAGTCAGCGGGAGGGATTAGCGGGAGCGGTCGCAGAGCTGACTGCTGCCCGCGATCGGCTCCGCGCCACCATTTTAAGCAGGCGGGCCAATTAAGGCCCACCCAGTGTAAGACGCGAGCTGCAGTGCTCAGTGCTACCTGTGTGGGCGAGGGGAGCAGGGGGAGTCAGAGCCAGTGCTCTTTTGCATATATGTGCAAAAGAGCTCTTCAATCTCCCTGAGGCATGGAGCTGCCTCAGGGAGATTGAAGCAATTGTTTAAAAATAAATAAATAAAAGAATTAAAAGTTTAACTAAACATGTCCCCTCATGTGACTATGCCACAAGAGATGGGACATGTATTTATATTTCAGAATTTTTTTTTGTATTTAGTTAAGAAAAGCTTTAGAGAACCTCATCCCACTCGTGGATGAGGTTTCCTAAAAAACATGAAGGCCGCTTGGCCTTTTCGCCTGCCCGCCAACCTTAAGGAGGACGGGCAGCGTAAACAATTGCATTAGTTAATTCGTTAGTCGCCTTAATAGGTCTATCGGTTATTGACGGCGTGCAGCCCACTCTGGCGCGCGTCCACTGAACGAAACAATGCGATGACGTTGAGATGCACACCCGAAGTCATCACGTGTCATTTTACACACCGGCGTGTCGGGCCCGCCCGCGCACTCTGACTGGAAAAATTCTACCCCAGGAGTCAATGTGGGTCCGTGGGGTGATGGGTGATTGGGATTTGTGTGAGCTCAAGTTTACGGATGGTGATTGGTGGGAGGCTGGCCAAGAGTGCATTGGAATGATGAAGTCTGAGGCAACAGAATCATGCATGAAGGTTTCAGCAGCAGGAATAGAGATGTGCAATATTACAATAGGGCAAGTTAAGCACTCTTTGTGATGGAGAAGATCAGCAGTCAGGTGCTCCGCTCTGGGCCAAGTGGAATTGCTGAGTTTGTGAAGAATCTAGTTCAGCCCCAGACAGTTGCAGGGAGGGGGATGGAGTCAGTGGCGAGGGAATGAAGTTTATGGAGGGGACCAAAGCCGATGATGATGATTTCGGTCTTCCGATGTTTAATTGGAGGAAATTTTGACTCATCCATGACTGGATATTGGACAGCCCAGAGGCAACAGATGGGTCAAGAGAGGTGGCTGTGAGATAGAGTTGGATGTCGTTAGCATACGTATGGAACCTGACATGTTTATAGATTATTTTGCGGAGTTAGGACTGAGAGTCCTGGGGACTGTGCCAGTGTTTTCAGGGGGGCTCCTGGGAATATGCCAGTATTTGCAGAGGATTTCCACACACATGGCTTTTTTTTAAAAAAAAAACCATTGCATTGTGCATGAGAATGAGTTCATAAATGTTTCCGAAGTTACCAAGGAAACTGCTAGTACCTGAATGTTGAATAAATTTTCAGTCGTGATTGTCGACAACGTACACAAAGTAATGATTCATTATTTTGATATTTTTTGGCTGGTGTGATCTTTGATTCAATTACAATGCAACTGTCCTCCAATTTTGGCAAGCATTTCTGTTTTTTGCCACAGTATTTTATCTTACATTAAATACTTGCGTTTTGGATATGTGCCCCTCTGCGAATGAAGTGTTCATAATTAATGGCTGGTTTTAACAAATTTTGTCCTGGAGTTTGCTGTGATGGTGATAATGGTAATGAACACTATTTTTCAAAAAGAAGGCTCGCACTAAAAGTGCATTTAACAATACAGGGTGCCCCAAAATACTTTGCTGCCAGTGAGATATTACATTAATAGCTATGCATTAAACTCTGCTATTTTGAAAGAAACTTGTGGTCTTATGTTTCAACGATATTGGTAATGAAGTGAGGTTTTTGTCTTGAGCAGTGAACTCATGCCACAACTGATAATTGAATTACGGCACAGTGATGATAACTGGAATTGAGAGGAGTGGGGGCCATGGCCTTTTTACTTTCTGTCCCTTAAAGATCAAAAGAAATGTTTTGGGGGAAGAGGGGTGGTAAACAGACAGATCCTGAGTGATTTTCATTTTTTTTTAAGATAACTACTATATTGAAAGAAAAACTTGATTGGATACCCACGGCTATGAGTAAAAGTTTGTTCCTTTTTGCTGGCATAGTTGTAAGAAGTTGTCAATGGTGCTGACCTACAGTCTGGGTTCAATTGAATAGAAGGCTTCAATAGTTGCTTTGTTTATGGTGAAAAAGTTCAGGGTTTTCACAAGTGCGTGTTGT
Organism: Carcharodon carcharias; assembly: GCF_017639515.1. Classification (NCBI taxonomy): domain Eukaryota; kingdom Metazoa; phylum Chordata; class Chondrichthyes; order Lamniformes; family Lamnidae; genus Carcharodon; species Carcharodon carcharias. The sequence goes on along the minus strand of NC_054475.1, from coordinate 157,783,275 downwards.
TGGAACCTCTGCAGGGAGTGATGGGTCTAGAATACCTGGCCTTTTTATGGCCCCCGTAGATTTAATTTTCTAAATCTGTTTTGTGTGGCAGCAGTACCCCAGCTATTGCCTTTCTTGTGGCTCATCACCTTTTAATTGCAAGTGGCCGACTTTGAGGAGAAAGTAAATCCACCCCCCACCCCACCCCCTTCCCAGTCTACCCCCGCTCCCAGATGCTGACGACTGTTACCCACTGAATCTGAGATTTCTTTAGATGGGTCCCCCGCTGCCTTTCCATGCTTGCATTCCTTTCACAGGGCTTCCTACACCGTTAGAATTTTAATTTCCCATAAAGTTTGTTTACCTTGGGCTACACTCTGCTAATTGATCAAATCTTGCTCACTTTCAGGGGGAGAAAAAGCAAACGACAGTGGATTTCATATCCCACAAATTTCAGTAATTAACACTGCATGTGTCAAAATCTCAGACCAGAATCTGCACTATGGGACTTGTCAATTATGGGAGTCTAAAATTTCTTTATTGTGTTGCTTGAATCTCCCAATAATTACATGCCCCTAATCACTTCCCATCTAGTTGCCTCTCCCCCTTGCCGTCTCTCCAGTCTGCTTTCTCAATCGGCACATTTAGCTGAAGGCTGTTTTATAGCTGGCAACAGTCCCAAGGTGATGATAAATCAATGTGCTGTTTGATTTTTTTTTTTAAATGGCATTTGAAATTAATCAAGCATACGTCAATTTGGATGATCAGATTATCGCCATGCAACAACTGCGTCCAAGGACGTGGGGAATGTATAAAATAAATCCAGGAGTTTAAAGAGATGACTGAAGGATTTGTGATGTAGGTGGGTCTGTAGATGAACTTTAAAAAAAATTTAAATCAGGTCTCTCCTATCAGTTACGTGCCATAAATCCTGGTGTTCCAATCAATGTTCTGATCAGCAAACACATTTAGTGTTGTTAAACACAATCAAGAGAAAGCTGCTTCCAGATCATTGTTTTCAGTCTGTGCCTGTGGCATGAAACTGGCATAAATCCTATAAATTGGTGATAGTCATTGACTGTGATAGTTCGCTGAGCAATGAGAGGTTGACTTACTGCAGTTGTACATATGAGCGGATCTCAATGAAACATATAAAACTCTGAGTGGGATGGACAGACTGGATGCAGGGATAATGTTTCCTCTTCTGGATGGGGGTTCTAGAACAAAGGGTCACAGTCTCAGGATACGGGCTAGGCCATTTAGGACTGAGATGAGGAGAAACTTCACTCAGAGGGTGGTGAACCTGTGGAATTCTCTACCACAGAGGCTGTGGAGGCTAAGTCACTGAATATATTTCAGAAGGAACAGATAGTTTTCTGGACCTTAAAGGTGTCAAGGGGTATGGGGAGAGTGCGCAAATATGGTGTTGAGATGGAGGATCAGCCATGATATTAAATGGCAGAGCAGGCTCAAAGGGCTGACTGACCTACTCCTGCTCCTATTTTCTATGTTTCTAAACTCTGCCTGGCGAGTTTCTCGGCATGTTGTGACACAACATAACCAATGGCATAACTCACTGATTCCATTATTTCCTGAAACTTTTATGTTCATCAGGTTTCCAGAAAATTCAGGTCTTTGACAATTAACAGGAAGGCAAAAAAAAAAATTCTTTTTATCAATTTTACTGTAACATCATCCCACCTTGAGTCAGGGTGGCTGTGGGTTCATGCTCTGCTCCAGGGACTTGATCACACAGTATAATATCCTTCCTGAGGTGTGCTCAAACTGAGTACTCCAGGTGTGATCTAACCAGAGATCTTTAAGCTGTTACTCCCATGTTCAATTTAAGGCTCATTTATAGATAGCAACAGTCTGAGACGACAAAATCGATGCACAATTTAATTTTAAAATGTAATTTTTTATGTTGTTAAAATTTTGGGGCTGGTGGGTGGGGGTGGGGGGTTGGAGAAATGGCAGTTTGGCACAGCCAGGAGCGATCCAATTTGCTAAGGAAGAGCATCTATTGCCTTCCCATTGGCAACAAAGTGGTAAGTCATGAGGATGGATGCTTTAGGTGACTGGTGCAAATCCAAGGGCAAGCTTAAAGTCACATCATGTGACTCAGTGCCTGGGAGTCTGTCCAGCCAGTGTCGACGACGCTAGTTGGCGACTTTCAGATGAGCTGATAAACTAAGATCTCGACTGTTTACAGGTAAGTAAGAGCTTCTGTGGAACTATGAGGAAGACTGGCAGCTCTCCCGGTGTCACGGCCAACATTCCTCCCCACCCCCCTGCCCCACAACACCACCAAAAACAGACGAGCTAGCCATTCATGTTGAATGCTGTTGCCATGACCTTTCTTTCCCAATTTAAGTCTCACAGCTGCTCACAAAAGAAAGTAATTCTTGGTCTGAATTTCAACAGAAGTAGGCGAGCTAGAGTTTTGGCTGGGAAACTCGTAAGTCTGGCTTTCCCCGCATGTGGAGTTTGAAAAAATGCATCTTTTATCAATGACCGGTTTCCGGTCCAGGAGTCAGTCTGATTGACAGTTGGACTCTGAAGCAGGTGTAGAACAAAGGAGTTCCCATTTTTCCCACCCTGGGGAATGGGAAGGGTCCGATCTCAGCTATCCTTTTATGGGTGAGGGTCTGATTGAGGGGAGGTGGGTGCAGTTTGGTGGAGGGGAAGGGGTATTGGCAGCCCACTCCTTCTCCTGCCTCTCATAACCTGGGCAGGCTGGAGGTGGGTTGTCAGATTTTGGATTTTAAAAATTTATTATCAGCTGATTGCATGTGTCTCTCTCTTGTCGGTCTAAATTAACAGCGAATTCCATTTACTGTGCCATTATTACGCAGTGTTATTTCAGCCTTGTTTCTCCCTTTTTCCCACGGAATGGATTTTGAACACTGGTTTACCAGGTCCATACTGGAGGAAAGGCTTTGTCAATCCCATTGGCAGTGTCTCTTATAGTTGATTCATTTACACTTATTGCCATCAATATCAAGGAAAGATGAGTCACGAGATTCAAGGTTTAAAAATAACCAAGAAAGTTGTAAAGTTATACAGTGCTGTCAGTGAAGTGTACTGATGGACATCAGGATGGACTTCATACAGGCATTTCCCCCGTTACGGCTTCAATCAAGTGGGATGATGAACACCGGTCAAATTTTGGAGAATGTCTGTTGAACCTGGGGAAGTGGGGGAGTGCGTATTCTAGACTTCATCCTTCCAAACTCAGATTATGGGCTGAATTTTATGTGCCTCTGATGGGTGTGTTCCCTGCAGAGGAGTTGGGGGGGGCATATAAAATAGGTGGGCGCCCTTTCCACCACTTCCTACCCACCCCGAGTTCACACTCATAATACAAGAGGCAGGCAGGTGTCACATTTGGCAGCCAACCCGCCATATCTAAATGAATAATCATGGGTCAATTAGGGTCATCATCAAGCGTATTGAAAACAAAAACAGAATTACCTGGAAAAACTCAGCAGGTCTGGCAGCATTGGTGGAGAAGAAAAGAGTTGACGTTTCGAGTCCTCATGACCCTTCGATAGAACCTTTGAAGGGTCATGAGGACTCGAAACGTCTACTCTTTTCTTCTCCGCCGATGCTGCCAGACCTGCTGAGTTTTTCCAGGTAATTCTGTTTTTGTTTTGGATTTCCAGCATCCGCAGTTTTTTTTTATCAACCCTATTGACCCTGATAATACACTGACCACGTCATAAAACAGTTGGCATGGGCAGCCGAGTGGAAGCAGGAAAGCTTTTTTATTGCAATGTTTAAAGGGTGGGAAGGAGGTGGGAGTCACTCTTTGGAGGCTACTTTTTGCCAATCACTGGGTGTCCCCTTTGGTTGAACCCCCCCCCCCGCCTCCCCCACCTTCCTGCCTGCTCCATCCCTTAAACCCGTCCATCCCCTTTGCGTCACCTCTACCTTACCTAACCTACCCAAACCCTCCTGTCTCAAGACCCCGGACTTACCTGCTCTGGGGATCCATGGACCTTGGTCGTTGTCTCCTGCAGTACCGGCAGCTGCCATTTATGCCTTCCTGGCGCTGCCGGGACCATTGGAGAGCAGGCCAATTCAACTGGCCGGCAGTCCCAGAGAGTGGAACTTCCTCTCCAGTGACAGGCAGAAGCCCCAGTCTGCCCCTTGTTAATCTGCCCCACAGTGCTTTATGGCTGTGGGGCAGGTCAGTGTGAGCACGTTGGCTCCATGCTGGCATTGTTTCCGGAGGGGTCCTCTGCCCCACCCTGCCATATTATTCGGCCCTATGGCCTGGGTGGATATTTTGAGCTATAAAACGTTAGGATGAAGAGATGATTGGCTTTTGAGCTCATGAGTTAAGAGTAGCATGCAATGAAGGATCCAGCCTAAATATAACTGGGGACATGGCCCTTCATTGTATTTATGTTTCCATACAAAATTAATCATGTTGAATATAATGACGTCACAAGTACCTGCCAGAATGGAGATGTTATTCATCGTGATTTGTTACTTAATGTGGTGAAATGGGTTGCCTTCTACACTATTTTGTTTTGAAAAATCTAGATGACAAGCGCTTGTATCTTAAAGTGAGAGATGATTCAGTGAACATCATTCTTCAAACACCTAGACCAGCATTCCTAGATATGAAATAGTTCAATTGCTGAATATTTCTGACAGAATGTGGTGTGTTCTCATTAATTGTTTTTAATAATCATTTCGACAGGCCTTGATTGACATTTTCCACTCTTTAATGTTTGACATGATGTAGATACTTTTTTTAAACTTTAATGATCTAATCGGAGAACTCCTACTCCCCACAGAGTTCTTCTCTTTGGAACCCAACTTAAATAACAACATTGCACATAGCTGATCTCCATAACAATTCCCATTGTTTTGAAACATTCTGTATCTCTGTTGGGACAGTAGGCTGAGAGTTAGTCGAACAGTTGCCAGCATTGTACTCATCTGTTCCCTGATCAGAAATCTTCAGTATATTCCTCCGTCTCTTTTCCTCCCACCAAATCTAAGGGATGACATAGTAATAAAACAGAAACATATTGATAATCCTGTTCTGTGAAGATTTTTCATCTTTGCCAATGTTTTCACTTTGAAGACATTGGAGGAGTGGGTACAGCGTGGGGAGTGGGCAGTGAGCAGGCATCATGGAAGGTCCAAAGTGGATTGTGGCAGTTCTTGAAGGAGGGGAGGCCCAGATGACTTGATGTAAAGGCAGCACTCGCGCAATGGAGATTAGTGTTGCATCTGAGATTGGCGGGAATGATTCTAAGGCCAGCAGGTTGGGAACTGGCCAACAACAGGGATCTAAGGAAAGGGGGCCCCTGGTGTAAGTTTAGTGCTGATGGAGGTGGGCGGGTTCTCAAACAAATGATGTTGGGAGAGGGAGCAGGGGGCCAGAGAGATTTCTTCCAGCACCTAGGAAGATTAAAACATCTTGCTTATTTGTGGTCAAAATGGTGTATCAAATGGGGTTGGGGACCTTCTTCATGAAAGTCACCTCGTCACACCAATGACCCCTTGAAGTCATGACAAGTACAGTTTAATGAGGCCCACAGCCTACTGCAAAGTTAGTGAAGATGTCGCTGGATGCAAACAATGTAGATTTGGGCCATCTGGTTTAACATTCTATTAGTTTTATTTATAATTGGATATTTGGACCACTGAGTCTACTAAAATTCCTGGATCTATCTCAACTTCATCCTTTGCTATTTTAGCACCATTCACAGAGTATGTATGTTCCTTGTTCTTCCATTTTTTTTTGTATGCAGTACTGACATTTTCTGCATTAGTTTTTTTTCTGCCATGGTTCAGACCACTCACTTTTCTTCAACTTGTTCTATAATTTCTGGCTGCCTTCTTTGATTCCACTGCCCTTCAGTCCCATTTTCAGACCACACCAACATGCCTTTTAATGTCGGAACAGAGGCCATTGGGTGTAAATTAAAAACGGAGGTCTCAACACTGAGCTTCAGAGCACTCCATTCAGTATTACCGTGCACTCTAACACTAGCCATAGTTGTCTCTCCTGCAGCTACTTTACTAACCATTTCTCTGAATACCTGTAAGATAACAGCTAGACATGCGCCAGAAAGTTCCTGATGAGGAAGATGTAACCTTTTTTAGAAGATTTCTTCTTGTTCTTTTAACATTTTGGGGAGGAAATGAGGTGTGTCTTCGAGTCACCATCATTTGTCTCTTCCCTTAAGTGAGCCCCAAGGTCATTTAATATACAAGGCATTCACCTTTACTGCTCAATAACATCACCAAAACATTCCTAACCAACCGTTTTTTCTTTGCAAGCTGTGGCCATGCTTGGATCTCCACATGTATCTCTCTGACCTTTTTGGGAGGCACATTGATGAACAATGAGATGAGACCTATTGTAAATAAAGAAGCTGATTTATGTTGCATATAGCACGCAAGCAGAGCAATAATTCCAGTGATTTTTTTAACATTTCCCAATGCATCGGTAAACCTAGAAAATAATGCACATGATCCTACAAAGGGGCTACCGAACATGGCTTTCTCTGACTAGCAATTTTCCTGAATCCGATTGGCACTATGCCTGAGAGGATTCCCTTTTGTGTGTCTTGTTCATTAGTTCTCAGACTGTGTATTTTCCTTTGGAAGGTAAATTTTTGACCTCTGACCTTCCCCAGCTCTGTGATTGAGCTGTCAATCAAACCAGCAGCTACCTTCTGGTCTTGCATGTCTGTAGCCGTTCTGATATTCAAATGTGAATAACACCTAGGAAGTGTTGAAATGTGCTAATGACATCAATATAATGGGCCAGTCAGTTAAATTATCATTCAGGAGAAGTTTTAAAACTATCTAGTTTCCCTTTTATTCCACTTGTTTCAACCTTTTTTCCTAAGCCAATTAAAGGGTTAAGGTTCAATGGAAATTAATCATGAGAATCCAGAAACTGACTTGGTTTGAAAAGCCTGTTCTGGTTTTAAAATGAAAAATCTGTTCCAGTAGGTCAAAGAGTGAAGTTTTGAAATGTGGCAGTCATAATTTCTTCAGAAACAAGAACCAACTAAAATAGATCTGTGGCTCTTGGTACGTACAGCAAATGTCAACATTATCTGCACCAAGTTTGTACAGAACAAACAAACTCTTTCCAATCTCACTCGCAAACCTGTTGTGCGGTTCAATAGGATGTAGTGCCACCTTTTTTAGTTTCTTGCCTGTCAAAGCAACTTTCTGTCCATACTAAAACAGAAACAGAAATACCTGGAAAAACTCAGCAGGTCTGGCAGCATCGGTGGAGGAGAGCACAGTTGACATTTCGAGTCCTCGTGACCCTTCAACAGAACTGTTCAACTGTCCAACTTCTGTTGAAGGGTCATGGGGACTCGAAACGTCAACTGTGCTCTCCTCCACCGATGCTGCCAAACCTGCTGAGTTTTTCCAGGTATTTCTGTTTCTGTTTTTGTTTTGGATTTCCAGCATCCGCAGTTTTTTGCTTTTATTCCTGTCCATACCACCGTGTCTCCTCCTGAATTTTGTGCAGATCTCCCTTGAGACACATCATCGAACACCTCCTCAAAATCCAATTGCCCCCACGTTTATATTTAATTATCTTCTCAATTTGTGTTGAATTTGAAATCCAGGGTGATGATTTTAAAATCGAAGCATTGCCGGACCAGGAGCCAGTATAGGTCAGTATAGAACACAGGGGTGATGGGCGAATGGGACTTGGAGCAAGTTTAGAACAGAGGGAGCAGAGTTTTGGATGACCTTGAGTTTATGGAGGGAGTGCATTGGAATAACCAAGTCTAGATCGGTAACAAAAACACGGTAAGGTTTTCAGCACCAGATGAACTGGTTTCCCCAACCATTTTTTTTAATTGTAAAGCAAGATGTTTCATAGGAGCAGTTGACATCAAGCCGCCGAAAGAGGTCATGGGATATGAGAGTCACTAGCCAGGCCAGCAGCTGTTGCCTGCCCTGGAGTGCTCTTGAGCTGATTGACTTTGCTAGGCCATTTAAGAGGGCAGTGAAGAGTCAACCACATTGCCGTGGGCCTGGGGCTGCCAGACCAGGTCAGGATTTACTTCCCCAAAGGATGTTAGTGAGCCGGATGAGTTTTTACTATAATTGATAGTCGTCATGGTCACCATTTACTGAGACTAGTTTTCCATTCCAGATTTATTAATTCAATTTAAATTCCACCAGCTGCCGTGGTCAAACAGTTTTCCGGGAGCATCTTAAGGGAGAAAGAGTTAGTGATGCGAAGAGGTTAAATGGGCTGAATTAGGGCCTTTAGATGGCTGAAGGCTGTTACCTCCTGGGGCGTACGGCCCAGGACCTGTAACCATCTGTTGATTTCCACCACACACACAGACGCACACCACTACCCCCAAGAACCATAGCTTTTCTATATTAATCTCCTCCTTCTTTGTTCACCCATGTTATAACTTATACCATCATTTGTCAAAACCCATGTTTTGTCAAATCTCAATTCCAGCCCCCCCCCCCCCACCACCACCACCACCACCAACACCCACCTGTGAAATTCTTGTTCCTCCAGAATTTCTTCAGTTTTGTAAGTCTGACTTTTATAAATTCCCCATTTTTTGTGTTGCAGTTTTAATTTTAACCTGTTTATCCATCAGATGAGATCATTATGTTTTTTTAGCCGAATAAGACAGTAGCTATTTTTGAACCGTATCCATCTCTCACTTGACAATTACCCACAGCTTTTCTATCACCTTGGCTGCAAACAATTTTCTTTTTGTCTAGTTATTGTTCCAGATTCCTCCTTTATCTGATTGAACTTTGCCTTTTTACCAACCCTCAGTTCTCTGCTGGTCAACACTGTAACCTTTGACTTTGTTTTATCTCTCTCCATTTTTACATTGAACTTAACTTTCTTATGAGTGCTCACTTCCAATTACATTTTAGAATCTTGCAGCACAGCAGGAGACCATTCAACCCCTCGTGCTTATGCTGGCTGAGCTATCCAATTATTCTCACTCCTTTTCCCCATAGCCTTACTAATGTTATTTGATTCACTTCATTTCTCAGAGTTAAATTGAGGGGTGCTTTTTTTTCCCCCTTGTCGGGCTAGAAATGCCCACATCTAGGAACCGTGCCACTCATGCACAGCCCCTCTGTTGCTTTGGTTCTTTACTAACTCTTCATGGTTGAATGATCAGACTGAGTGAATCTGGCAAGTCTATCCTGGGCTGGTTGAGATCTATGTGCCAGGAGATAATGGTGCCAACATTTGGTTGAACACTGTGGAACAAGCCTGTGGGGCTGAATGGCCTACTTCTGTTCCTCTGTATATAATCTGCTTGAAAGTATTTTTCTATACGTCTTTGAACATTACTAGATTTTTAGTTTTTACATCTTAGCTGGCTGTTCAATAAATTATTGCGGCACTTATCTAGTTTGCAGTGTTTCGGTTCTAACATGAGTCTCCAAAATGAAGTGTATGAGTAATCATGAAGTGATACAGCACAGGAGGCCCGTTGCATCTGTGCTGGCTCTTTAGAGCTACCCAACTAATCCTGCTCCCCTCTCTTCTTTCACCATAGCCTGTGATATCTTTTCCCTTCAAGTTGTAATCCACCCCTCTTTTGGAAGTTGTGATGAATCTACTTCCCCCACCCTCTGCACAAAAACAACTCTGGCATGGGAGGGAAAGAAGACATAAGGAGATATTAACTCTGCTTCAAAGCATTCCAGAAAGGTTTTGCTGCTACTTCGTGATCCATGTGGCATTTGACCAGGCGGTAAAAGGAACTAATCCTGGCTGCCTTCGCTGTCCCCTTCCACACAATCCGCTTTGCATAGTTTTGCTGAGTGGAGCTTAACTTGAATACTGACTTTTTCAGGCAGCACAAAGGAACGTGCTGTCCAAGAGCATGAGGGGGAAGATCACATGTAGAAGGGGAAGAAGCTTCAGTTGTTCAGAGCCTTGGTCGGACATCTGGAATACAGTATAATATAAGCAAAATACTGCGGATGCTGGAAATCTGAAACAAAAATAGCTGGAAAAACTCAGCAGGTCTGACAGCATCTGCGGAGAGGAACACAGTTAACAATTTGAGTCCGTATGACTCTTCAACAGAACTAGGGGAAAAATAGAAATGAGGTGAATTATAAGCGGGTTGAGGGGGGTGGGACAGGTAGAGCTGGATAGAGGGCCAGTGACAGGTGGAGGCAAAGAAGAGATTGCCAAAGATGCCATAGACAAAAGGACAAAGGAGTGTTGATGGTGGTGATATTAGCTAAGGAATGTGAGGCGTCAGATGAGATACAATGTCTAGTTAAGGGCACTGCGCCTCAGGAAGTACATGACAGCCTTGGAGGGTGGGGGTGTGGGGGAAGCAGAGCAGGTTCACCAGAATACTTCAAGGGCAGAATGATGAAGTCAAGCTGCATAAATCTTTCAGTATAGAAGTATGAGGGGTGATCCAATCGAGGTTTTTTAATTATTTGAGAAAATTATTTCCTCCGGTAGAGGAATAGAAAACAAAATGATGCTATCTTAAAATTTGAGCAAGCCCATTTTGAAGTAAAATCAGGAAGCATTTTTTTTTCATAAAAGGGAAGTACAAATCTGAACACTCCTCCCCTAAAAAGGCTGTGCATGCAGGAGTGAAATCTATAGGTTTTTGATAGGTAAGCTTATTGATGCTGGTAAATGGAGCTAAAGTACAGATCAACCACAATCTCATTGAGTGGCAGGTTGTGCAAATTCAAGGCCCAATGGCTGTCTCCTGTCACTGTATTCTGATCTGCTATGTCCAGTTTTTCTCTTAACAGCACCGGGGTAATAGAAATTGTCACAACTACCACTGACAAAGCGGAAAGACTGTGATTTTTTTTAAAGTATTTGAAAGAAAAATCTACTTTGAAAGTATATTTAATTCTTTTCCTCATTTTTCCATGTACAATCAAAGTGGACACATAGTTGCAAGAATAAATTGAGTTGAAGGCCTCTCTATTTGGCTGCATAGATAACCAGTAGGGTTTACTGAGAGAAACAATGAGGATGAAGCTGAATAATTTTACAATAACATCATAATTGAGTGATAGCTATTGTAACCATTTTGTTTTAGAGATCTTTGATTCCAATGTTCTACATAATTGAAAGAGCTCAGTAGCAGCTACATGAATTACTGCTGTGCACACAGAAGTATAAAATGAAATGTGAATTTGAGGTGAGGGGTGACAGTGTACAGTACATTCCTGATCATTTCAAATCTCTTTTGCACTGAAAAAAATGTGAACTACTCATTATCTGAATTATGAACCATAAATAACCCGGCACATTTAGTGCTGGAAGAATTTGAATTGTCAGATAATTTGAATTGAGAGGAGCAAGCGGTTGTGTTTTTCAGAGAAAATGTACAATGATATATTCCGATGCTTATGTGACCGTACAGGAGCTATGAGTTAGAAGGTATACAGAAGGTAAATTTGCTAAATCCAAGGAATATGACAATTTTGACACTATGTCAGGAATCACAGGTTCAAAGCAATTGTAGCATAGTCATAACCAAAACAGAATGCTGGAAAAACTCAGCAGGTCTAACAGCACATGTGAAGAGAGAGAAACATAGTTATCCTTTCCAGTCCATATGAACCTTCTTCAGAGCTCTGAGTTTTTCCAGCATTTTCTGTTTTTGTTTCGGATTTCCAGCATCCACAGTATTTTGCTTTTATGTAGCAAGGTGATGTTTGGTCCACTGTCCCTGTGTTAGAATTGGCTATTGAACATTTCAGCTTGGATGCAGAGTGGATCTACAAAAATGTGGATTTAGAGAACATAAGAGCAGGAATAGGCCATTTGGCCCCTCAAGCCTGCTCCGCTATTCAATTAGATCGTGGCTGATCTCCTACTCCAGTGCTACCTTCCCATACTATCCCCGTATTCCTTGATGTCATTGGTATTTATAAACCTATTGAGCTCTGCCTGAACCTCCACAGCCCTCTTGGGTAGAGAATCCCAAAGATATAGCTGCCTCTGACTAAAGAAATTTCTCCTCATCTTGATCCTAAATGGCCTACCTCTTATTCTGAGACAGTGGTCGCAATTTTGAGGCCCAGTTGGCGTTGGGCATTGTGGTGGGTTTGGGGGGAGGGGCAGGCAGGCAGGCAATGGGGGAGACAAGACGGCCAAAAATCGGTTTCACACAGTTTGCGATCGTCCGCTCCACCAGTCAATGGTGGGCCATGTTTCCCAGTGCCACACATCAGGAACCGAACTTCAATACTTTCGCAACTCATTATTAGCCCTCTTCACTGGAATCACACCCCCCCCCCCCCCCCCCCCCCCCCCCGCCCCCACACCATGCTGGATCATCCCTCGATGTGTTTCACAACTGTACATAAGTGACATGAATCTGCACTTCGCTTGGGGCTTCGAGGTTTGTTTGCTTCAGGCAGCACTTGCATTCATCTGCGCCAGGCCTTGCAGGCAGCACCACATCACTTTTAGATCATGGCTGATCTCCTACCCCAGTGCTACCTTCCCATACTATCCCCGTATTCCTTGATGTCATGGGTATTTAGAAACCTATTGACCGCTGCCTGAGCCTCCTCAGCCCTCTTGGGTAGAGAATCCCAAAGATATAGCTGCCTCCGACTAAAGAAATTTCTCCTCATCTCGATCCTAAGTGGCCTACATCTTATTCTCCACCTACCAGACCAGCTGTAAGGCGGGGGTGGCTTTTCAGCGGCTGCAGGGCTCGGGCTTGCTTGGGGAAGGGAGAGAAGTGGCCTCAGGCGAGGGAAGAGGCTAGAGGGCGAGGGCTGTACTGAGGAAGAAGGGTATCCCAGGGTGTGTGCGGGGACATGTGTTGACCTGTGCAGGTGGCCTCAAGATGGTGAAGACTGAGGGGGCAGCCTCCAGAGGGATGATGCAGGTAGAGATGTGTGTGTGAGAGAGTGAGTGAGATGCCAGTGAATGTGGCAATGAGTGTGAGAGTTTAGAATGATAAGGCAGCATGAATGAGATCATTCATTCACTTTCTGCACTGGATGGCTGACCTCTTGTGCGCAGTGTTGGCACTGACCGCCTCCCAAGCCGAAGTGATGAGACAGAGCCTCCTGCAGCCAGAGCATGAATGGAGGCATCGTAGTGGCCTCCAGTGTCCGGAAGGCATCCCAGGAATGCACCACTGAATTGGTGGAGTTGGTGGGGGGGTGGGGGTGTGGGGTGGGGGGGGGCGGATGGTGGTTGGGGGGGGGTGTGTGGGCTGCACCTTTCTTGGCTTTTGGAGCGATGTCTTCACTGGAGCAGTCCCGGGTGGCAAGCATTGAGAAGTGTGAGCACAGCTGCAGTTTTAATATGGCATCCTGCGTGAGGAAGCATCGAGGTAACAGTGTGGCAGGCAAATCGGAGTCTGCCTGTCAATGAGATGGCATGTTTCCTGTGGCTGCATAATTAATGAGGTGGGAATAGGACAATATGGTTCGAAAAATTGTGGCTGGTGGGTACGACTTTTTCCTCGCCCACTACCGCACTTGGTGCAGATCTGGGACCATTCCACCCTGTGTCACCTGGTTCCAGACTCTTCCCCCCACCGCCCCCCCCCCCCCCCACCACCACCACCACAATCAGGGGAAACATTATTCCTGCATCTACCCTGAGTCCTGTGGGAATTTTGTACACTTCAAAGGGATTACCCCTCATTCTTCTAAACCCTAGAGAATACTGGCCCAGTCTCCTCAATCTTTCCTCATAGGACAATCCCAACTTGGCCTTAGGATGTCCCAAAGTATTTCTCATCCAATGAAGTACAAAACTCCGATTATTCTTCCACAGTAGTTTGTCTTCCAGTACTGAAAGAATGACTTTCATTTATATAGCTTTTTTCACCACCGCCAGACCTATGGAAGTACTTTTGAAGTGTGGTCACTGTTGCAATGTAAGAAGCATGACAGCCAATTTTTGCACAGCAAACTCACAAACAACAATGTGATAACAAAATGTTTTTTTGTGATGTTGATTGAGGGATGGATACCAAGGATAATTTAATTGCTCCTCAGTAGTGCCTTGGGATTGTTTATATACATTCGAAAAAGGCAGATGAGGCCTCCAATTTAATGGCACCTCTGACAATGCAGTACTGAGTGAGTGCTGCACTGGAGAGTCAGGAGGGAGTGGGATTTGTACCCAGAACCTTGTGACTCAAAGTGCTACTGACTGAGCCACAGCTGTACTGTGCCAGGGTTATAATTTCTAGTTCCCGCACCTGGTTTTAACCTCTGTCCCTGGCAGGTGTGGGTTCAGGTCAACTGCCCATTTTAATCTCTGTTCAATTTTACTTCCCATTTGAAGTCAACAGTTTAAAATCAGGCAGGTGGGTAAAACTGACATCTAGCCTGAACTACCGTGCCTTTATCTGGACACCCCAAAACTCTATAGGCAAAAATACTCACACATGGTCATGTAATATGCTATACAGGCACAGTCTCAAAACCAGCAATGTCGGCTCTGAATCCGTGCCAGATTTTCAATCTTGCCGGTTTTTGGATAGAGTGATTTGGGTCAGTTCAGAAATGTAGTGTGTTTAGGGTATGTTTTTTTTCAGGTAAGGATTGCAAAGGGCAGTTTTAAAGAAATAAGAGACCATGCTGCAAGATAAGCCGAGGAAATTCTTTGGAACTGCTTCAGATCCATCAGTGTAGCTTTGTTGAAAGTGCGGCAGAAGTTGTGTTTATGCGTGTAAATGGGGTCTCTGCTGCACTTGGTCATGGAGTGGGAACAGTTGCAAGGAATTCTGCAGCTTTACAGTTAGACCAAAGATGTCTATGAGGAGGGAAAGCTTTTTTAAAAAATAAAGGTCCGGTTTTCAGTCAGTGCCAGTTTTTGGATACCCTGGTTTGAGACATTGCACCTGAAAAATACAAGTCTGTTTTACTTTGTTTAGGAAGCCCACCTTCATTGTCATGAGTTTTTCAACAAGGGATGTTCTGTAAATGTGTATGAAGCATTAACAGCACTGTGTCCAAATGACCCTCTGCATTTTGGTTTGAGTTTGAAAATTGTCTCCTCTAGGAGAATGCGTGGATCTGGGTTTAATTTATTTGTTTGGTTAAATGGTCACAAACAAAAGTGTTGTTAATATTTGACAGTCTCCAATCTTCAGGCTTCATTCCAAATTGTTTTGCTATCAGAGACTTATTTCTCAATTTGCATCTCTCAAAAAAAAAATTCTGCTTTTGATGGTAAAATTAAATTGCCACTTAAGAGTTGAAATGCTGTTGCACCTTTTTTTTATGTCCTTTAGCAAAGGTTGTCCAAGGCGCTTACTGCAGCTTACTATGTTAGACGCTATATAAAGCAAAACATCCCAAGGCACTTTGCAGGAACATTTTAAGACAAAATTGACACTGGCCAAAGAGAGAGACCATTAAGACAGGTGACCAATAGCTTGGTCAAAGAGAAGTTTTAAGTAGTGCCTCAAAGGAAGGAAGAAAGCCAAAGACTTTTTGGGAGGAATACCAGAGTGTAGGGCATAGATGCGTAACAACATGGTGAGGCAAAAGTGTGCGAGTGCTTTTAAGTTCTTTGTACCTACCATTTAATTTTTAAGGGCAAAGGTTGTTAATGGTCATGTGATCATTTTTATCCTTTTTTTCCCCATTCTATCCTTCTCATGTTGCAAGAGGTTTTACTTCACCCAATTAGGAGATCCTAGTTTATAAGTTGTCTACATATAGGGAAAAAACACATCATACGCATGGAGCATGGTAACTGAATTCTGATTTTAACACTTGAAAGTCAAGGGAAGGCAGTGATTGGTTTTCACACTCAGGTCTTCTACACTGCCTTTTAGATTCTGTCTTGGTTTCCACAGCCATGATTGCCATTTGAATGGACTTGAACTCTGGGATTGAGTGTTACTGAATCAAGTATGAAATCTCAGATGGTTAATGATGTGCAAGATCCCCCACAGGGAGCAGAGATGAAATCTGCTGCCATTGGATCGAGCGTGCTTTCGACTTCCAATCTTTTTAAAAGTCAGAGCTAGTTCAACCTCTGTCGTGAGGCTGGCTGTGAAGCTGCTTTTTAACATTAAAGCTAGGCTTTTCTCCAGAATAAAGCTTCAAAATCTCCTAATTCACTTTGGTGAATTAGGACAGTCCAATTTGGACTGGCAGCTGGAGGTGGGATGAGAACCAAATTCTGTTCGACTAGAAATGAATAAACCGTAGACTCTGTGCAGTGAATGTTGACTTCAAGTATAGCCAGCAACAGCAACGATTGGATTCCACGACAAATGATGGTGGAATTTTTCTGTGAAATAGCGGCTGAATTCTTGACAAAATGTTTTGCTCAGCATAGAAATTTAGAATAAATCTTGCTTGCCTTTTGTGCAAAAAAAAACCTAAATAAGCAAGGCAGCTCACTTAATTCGCACTTAAGAGCCTGAGTTACAACACTGTCTGTTTAAAGCAGGATGCCAAATAAGCATAAACCAGCCCAATATCCAAGGGCAAAAGTGTTTTGTATAAAAAGTGGACAGTTATTGACTGGTTTGGCTTGTTCAGTTGCATTCCCTGACTTGTTTCTCTTTTTTTAGAGTTGATTTGTTTTCACCCTCTTGCCTAAAGGATGTACAAATGTGAACTGTCTAGCTGTTTAATCATTGAAACTGTTGCCTGTTTGCCAATAGAAACTCTCCCGGTCCTAAATGTGACAAACAAGGCCTGGTGGTTTCCAGTGCACTTTAATTGTAAACATGACTTTTCCAAGGATGAAACAGTTCAGCCTCCAAGCTCAACATTAGATCAGTTGAATCAGCTTTGCAGCTTCACCTGCCTGAATGATACAGCACAGAAGGAGGCACTCGGCCCATTGGGTCTCTGCTGTCTTTTTGCAACAGCTATCAAATTAGGTCCACTCCCCTGCCCTTTCCCCAGTGCTCTGCAAATATTCCCAATTCCATTTGGAAGTTTTGTTATTGAAGCTGCTTCCACTGCCCTGTCAAGAAGTGCATTCTAGATTGCAAAAACTCGCTTTTTTAAAGAAAAGTTTCTTCATCTCGCTTGGGGTTCTTTTAACCAATTATGATTACTGATCCTCCTACAACTGGAAATTATTTTGGCTTGCTTACTTCAGCAACCCACCCCTCCCTCCCTTTTTATTTTGAACACCTATCAAATCTCCCTGTAACTTCCTGTGCCCTTATGGAGAACAATTCCAGCTTCTCTAGTTTCGCCACATAACTGAAGTTCCTTATCCCTGGTATCATTCCAGTAAACCTTCTGTGCACCCTTGTTCCCATTACATCCTACCCAAAGTGTGGTGCCCAGTTGCCACTTGCTATTAGTCAAAAGCTAAGGTTGAAATTTTTGCTGCATGATCATAGGATCAAAGACTTGGAAAATTTGGATAAGCAGGAACTCTGCTCCCGAATGGTGAGTCCCATACCCCATCCCTGATATTGGGCCCTCGGAAGCTTGATGTAACCAAGGAAGGGAAGAGGAGCTGATATCATATGATCAGGTCAGGAGGTAGCGGCAGTGATTTAGTGAGGGAGGGATGGAAGCAGCAGTCACCCCGCTGCACATTCTGGTGCGTACGTTTTTAAAACTCACCTTGGTTCATTGCAGCCTACGTGCAGTTTGCCTGCAAGGTGGGTTGATGGAGTGCATATTGTAGATCACATATGCTGGAGTAACCAAGTGATTGCAACTTCAGTGGAAATAGAAACCAGGTGAGGTAGCAATTGCCACCCATCACCCATTTTACACTAAAGCAAAATGACTCCCATAATAGCGACTAAGTGCAGTGCATGGGCCTTGTCCTGGATGGTGAATTGCTGCATTTACTTAGTGTTGTTGAGGCTGCACCCATCCAGGTAAGTGGTGAATATTACAACACACCTCTGACACAGGCCTTGTAGGTAACAGGAGGGTTAATAAAGGCCGAGAAGGTGAGTCACAGCCTCTTTCTTGCTGAGTCACGATGATTTTATTTTTTATGTATGACTGTGTCATGCCCAGTAAAGGCATGTCATATTATGAACTTTCAACCAATGCTTTTAAAAACTGGACACAAACAAGTTGTTAAGATGGCTGCTGCAGATCATGTGACTTTTGGCATTTGGACGACAGACAGTGTCAAGTCTCCAATGGATACCTAATTTATTATGGACATGGGCGAGGGTACCTCAAAGCCATTTGTGATATTCGCACATCTCATAGTCTTTAGGCAGTGGCCCACCCTTCAAAAATGGAGTTTCCAGACTGCCTGTCTCTGTTTCATACTGAACCAAAAGGACAGTCGAAACTCAATGGCCACTCTCAACTTCCCATTGTATCATGATGGCCTCCCACATCCAAATCAGACTGGGTGGCCCTCAGAAGTGTTAAGCAGCAGTCATGTAATCAAAATTGTGTTTAGGGGCTGCCCCAGGACCCAGCAATCATCAGAGCCATCAGTCATCAACCAATCTGAGAAAGAGATGCTGGAACTAGCTGCAAGTCATCAAGTAGCCATAGTACTTAACTTGTTTCAGTTGCAAAGTTCACCCGAGAATCAACCTCCTAGAGATTTTGACTACAAGAAATCTCTCAACCTGCTGAGAATCCTGCGCTTTACAAGACCCTTGCTTCAACTTTAAATCATCAATTCATTCAAGAAACCACAGGCCTGCCATGTGGGAGTTCATAAATCAGAGTCGATGAACTGTAATCTGTAAAAGTGCACTATCTTTATCCGTATCCAATCTTTTTGCATGCGTGCGTGAGACCAGGTGTGTGACACTGTGTTAAGTGGGATAATTGCGTGTGAATATAGGACCTTTATTTTAAATTCACAAAAGCTTGCTGCTGAATTATTTAATTGGAATACACACTCCAAGGGTAAGAAAAGATGCATCTCTTTCCATACAGATTTCAGGCAGCAAGAGAGAAAATACATTCTGTCCATGACAGACTGAAAGCAACTCAGTAATGATGTTTTGGTATGATGTTTTATAATCTCTCACTTTGATTGTGTTACATGATGCAAGTTCTTAAATACCAATGAGATGCAAATTAGTAACACTACCCAAGAAAGGAATAAATAAACACTTCTATAATTGTAATATGACAATATCACTCACACTTACTTGGATTTTTTTTTAGTAACTGTGAGATATATGTTTTTAATTGTAGACTATATTAAGTACATTCAGAGTATATATTTGTACATCTGCAGACTTTCGCTGGCCCTGGTTCCCCTGAAACCAAATGACTCATTCTGGGTGTGGTTACAAAAACACTGACCTTTTCTGCTGCCTTTCTTGAAATACTGATGCTCAAGAAAAATCTTGTATTTCTAAAATGCCTTTCATGATCTCAGGGCATCTTAAAGCTGTTCACAGCCAATTTGAAGAGTAGCTGTTGCTGTAATGCAGGAAAATCTGTTACGTTGAACCTTTTATAAAACTCTAGTTTGGCCTCAACAGGAGCATTGTGTCCAATCTTGGCACTGTACTTTAGGAAGCATGTGAAGGCTTTGGAAAGGGTGCAGAAAAGGTTTGTGACTGGTTCCAGGGATAAACGACTTCAGTTAAGTGGAAAGATTAGAGAAGGTGGGGTTGCTCTCTTTTAAAGAGATGGCCGAGAGGAGATTTGAGGGGGGGGGTGTTCAAAATCATGAGATTTAGACAGTGTAGTTAAGAGAGAATCTGTTCCCATTGGTGGAAGAGTCAACAACCAGAGGACTCCAGTTTAGGTCATTGGCTAAAGAACCCAATGGTGACTTGAGGAAATCTTTTATGAAGTGAGTGGTTAGGATTTGAAATGCACTGCCGGAAAGAGCAGTGGAGGTTGAGTCATTGTCCATCACAGCCTTGAGTATATTCAGATTCGTGAACTAAAGGGTACTCAAAGGCTATGGGGAACAGGCAGGTCAATGAGCTGCGACCATGATTAGATCAGCTATGATCTTATTGAATGGCAGAGCATGCTCAAGGGGCCGTATGGCCTACTGCTTCTATTTCTTATGTTCTGACAGTGTAGTGGAGACAGGTATAACTGGAGCTTTCAAGAGGAAATTGGATAAGTGTCTGAAAAGAAAATTTTAACAGTTCACCCAAAAGGTGGCACCTCCTGACAGTGCAGTACTCCCTCAGTGCTGGAATGGGCTTTGAACTTACGACACTGAGGTGGGAGTGCTATCTCCTGGGCCATGACTGAAGCAGAATACATAATCATGGACAGTGACTGTCAATAGATGCTACTCCGCTTTGGAAACCCCATCAGGGTCTAATCTAATCCTGTGCTCACACTTAACATTCCAAATTGGTGGACTGAACAGCGACCCATAGTTGGAGCTGAGAATGAGTCGTTTACGTGGCCTGGGGTTACTGAGGCCGGTGTTGCAATTCTATTCTTTGCTATTATCACTCTGTCCAATAAATAATACAAATTGCCCTCATTAACAGTTTTGTATTGATTATTTGTTAGGTCTGCTTTTAAACTTCAGGTAAAACAGATTCACAACAGGTGGCCTTTCTTGGGCAAATACACAGTCTGATCCTGCCCTGCCAACGTCTCTGGTTGTAGAGCATCAGGAAACCTGGTGGTCAGAGGATGGGTTGAGGTAGGGCGTGGGGAGGGATGACTTAGCAGTGGGAGTCAGGTAACGTTAGGATTGAAGAGCACTGGGACTTAGGTCAGGCGCGAGACGATAGGGTCAGCAACAATGACTGAGTGCTAGCTACCAGCCACCTTTTGAGAAATTTCCTGTAGAATGTCGGTTCTCCATGGATGTTAATTGTAGGTGGAGGAGGGAGATTGAGATTGCAACCTTGAGATTTGCAAGGTTGGCTCCTGCTAAGTGTTCACTGGTTCATAGATCATTTTTTGTAAATAAATTTCATCTTTAAGCTATTAAAAAGAGACATTGCTGATGTCTTGTGTTAGCTGTGCTATCCCTGAGGCCTGGCCGTGGGTCAGAGGTAGCATTCTTGTCTCTACAAGCATCAGCAGGTTCTGTCAATTCCCAGTCTATCTACTTGAATACATAATCCAGCTGACACACTCCAGTACAGTACTGAGGGAGTGCTGCACGATTGGAAGGTTTCACCTGACATTAAACTGAGGCCCCATCTCCCCCCTCGGGTAGATGTGCAGATCCCACGGCACTATTGTGAAGAAGAGAAGGGAAGTTCTTCCTCGTTGTCTGGCCAATATTTATCCCTCAGTCAAGAGCACTTAAAGATTATCTAGTCATTATCACATTGTAGTTTGTAGGAGCTTGCTATGTGTAAATTAGCTGCTTTGTTCCTATATTGCAACAGCAATTACTGTTCCTATATTGCAACAGCAATTACTGTTCCTATATTGCAACAGCAATTACTGTTCCTATATTGCAACAGCAATTACTGTTCCTATATTGCAACAGCAATTACTGTTCCTATATTGCAACAGCAATTACTGTTCCTATATTGCAACAGCAATTACACGTCAGAGTACTTTGGTTGTAAAATGCTTTGGGATATCCCGCAGTCTGGAATGGGAGATGATGGCACAGTGGTAATGTTGCTGGGCCTAGTAACCTAGAGGCCGAGGCTAATGCTCTGGGGGCATGGGTTCAAATCCCACCACAACAGCTAGTGGAATTTGAATTCAGTTAATAAATCTGGAATATAAAGCTAGCCTCAGTGATAATGACCATGAAACTATCTTTGATTGTCACAAAAACTCATCTGGTTTGCCAGTGCCCTTTAGAGAAGGAAATCTGCTATCCTTGGCTGGCCTGGCCTGCATATGACTCCAGACCCACATCCCATGAAAGAATAAAAAAATGCAACACTTTCTTTTTTGTACTTTACATCTGAAATAAAAGTAAAGAAAATGCTGGAAACGCTCTGCATGATGGGCTGCGTCTGTGGAAAGAGAAAAGATAGGGTTAACGTTTCGGGTCACTGACCTTTCAAACCTTTAAACGTTAACAGTTGTTGGTGTGAGCAATGCAGTAATGTGGCCTGTTGCTAAGGACTATTTTGTCGGCAGCCTGGTGCTGCTTTGACAAGTTAGTAATCAGTTCGTTAACATAAGCTACTGCTGATTATTGCCACGGCAACTGATATTACATAATCACATGCAAGGTAATATGTTTACACAGGCAACGGAATTTGAGAAATAAGTTTGCTGAATGCTAATTGTAGGCATTTATCACTCTTTGCAGGTGTTTGAATAAATAAGTGTAGCAACTTGGGAGCAAAGCCAAATTTTGGTGTTTGAAAATTGTTTTCTGAAAAGTGCCTCAGTATTGTCTTGAGGACCATCACCGCCCCCACTCAGCCTAGGATCTTTTATTATTTATTCATGGGATGTGGGTGTCACTGGCAAAGCCAGCATGTGTTGCCCACCCCTAATAACCCTTGAGAAATCAG
This sequence comes from Carcharodon carcharias, assembly GCF_017639515.1. Taxonomy (NCBI): domain Eukaryota; kingdom Metazoa; phylum Chordata; class Chondrichthyes; order Lamniformes; family Lamnidae; genus Carcharodon; species Carcharodon carcharias. Next base: position 157,760,926 of record NC_054475.1, on the reverse strand, counting down.
TGGTGAGCCACCTTCTTGAACTCCCGCAGTCTGTGTGGTGGAAATATACACAGAGAGCTGTTAGATAGGGAGTTCCAGGGTTTTAAGCTAGTAATGATGAGGGAATGGCGATATAGTTCCAAGTCAGGATGGTGTGTTTGACTTGGAGATGCTGATGATCTCTTGCCCGTGTCCCTTGTTCTTAGGTGGTAGAGAGATTTTGAGAGGTTGCTGTCGAAGAAGTCTTGGTGAGTTGTTGTAGATGGTCCAGCATATGTGGATTTACTGGGTGCAGATTAATGGAGATGTTCCACCTCAGCTGCTTTTATATCCAGTTTTTATATATAAAATATCAGGGTCTCGGTAACCTGTACCCTTGACTTAGATGTTCCTGGAGTTTGCGCTGCTCCATCTGGCTAACATATTTCAGAGACGCACAGAGGACCATAAAAATATGAGCCTACAGATCTGTCACCAAGATGAAGGAACTGGATTTACCAGTGTGCCAGGAGCTAGTTTACAGATGTAGGTCTTTTGGAATGAATCCTAAAATAAGGCCCATGTACAAGAAGGTCTAATTGTACTGTGAACTCTTGTGCCAGGAATCTAGCATAGAATCTCACAGCATAAGAGGTTTATTCAGCCTATCACACTCTTTTTGAAAGAGGCATCCAATTATCCCACTCTCACTCCTTCATAGCCCTGCCAATGTTCACTTTTCAAGTACATATCCAAGTTACTTTTGAATAATGTATTTTTTTTCACTAGAATAACTTGCAGGGGGCCATATTTCAGTCATAAAATGAATGATAGTTGGTGGCTTGTCATGGATGTTGTTGTTAAATTATATTGACTCAAATCTTTCTCATTGCTGGTTCATATTTGCTTGGATGTCTTAGAGCGTTGACCTGAAAGCAGCATCTGACATTGGTTAGCAAACAAGAAGTGCATAATTCTTTTTGGCTGCTGAACTGCCATCAGCAGCAAGCCAATCAGATGTAAGTAGATGGCAGGGTTTAATATCAGGCCGTAAGAATTCATCAACTTATTCCTGCTCTGAGCACAAAGGGATGAGGAAGAGAGAAATGGCCTCCGGGGAGATTTTTGGAGAGACCAGCCAAAACACTTGTCTCCATCTGCATTTTTGGAATGCTATGACATTCTTTTGTATCAATTTCATTGCCAGTCCATTTTTATTTTGCCCCAGGTGCACAGGTTCAATTTGGTTATAATCCTTAAACGATACTAGTGATGAGCAATGCTCATAAAATCAATATTTTTTTTAACTTTGTGTTCCAGAGTATACACATCCACTAAGTATCATTCATTCTTTGATTTTTTTTAAAGAAAACTGCACCACTCCATCTGTCCTTTCATTGTGTCAGTCATAAATGTCATTCTTGATGTTTTGATGTAGCCTGCACTGAAAACTGAGCTAGATTTACTCCAGTAATCATGGTATGGAGCATCTGACCTTGTATGGAAAGGTGGATCCTTAGGAAGTAAGATACCACTATTTGTAACTCCATCTGCCCAGAGTAAAACTGATAACCTAAATATTCAAACACACTTGCAGTTCATTAAAGATGCCCTAGCTTTAAGAACACAAGAAATAGGAGTAGGCCATATGACCCCTCAAGCCTCCTCTGCCATTCAGTCAGATCATGGCTGATCCTCAACTCCATTTTTGAGCCTGATCCTAATATCCATTAGTGCCCAAAACGCTATTGATTTCAGTCTTAAATGACTGAGCATGTGCAGACCTCTGCGTTAGAGATTTCCAAAGACTCTCAATCCAGAGTGAGGAAATTTCTCCTGATTTTAGCACAAAATGGCTGACTACTTATCCTGAAACTACATGATCCCTTGTTCTTGACTTTCCAGTCAGGTGAAGCAGCCTTTCAAATCAACCCTGTCAAGCCCTCTTAAAAACTTTATACATTTTAATGAGATCACCTTTTGGTCTTCTAAGCTCAAGTATTGACCCATTCTACTCAATCTCTCCTCCATCGGACAGCCCTCTCTTCCCAGAAATCAGCCGAATGATCTTCATTGTACTCCATCCAAGTATATCCTTCCTTGAATGAGGTGACCAAACGGCACATGGTATTGGAGGCGTGGTCTCCCCCAAAGCCCTATATAATTGCAATAAGGCTTCCTTACTCTAGCTGCCTTGCAATAAAAGCTAATATACCATTTGCCTTCCTTTATTGTGCACATTACAACTTTGATTCATGTACAAGGACCCCAGATTCCTCTGCATACCAACATGTACTGGTCAATATTCAACTTTTCTTCTCATGAAAGTGGATAGTTTTACTTGGATTTAACTTGAATTCCTGTTTGTCTGAGCTCTACAGTAATGAACAAATGCAAGTGAAGTCCTTGTGTAAACTGGCTGGCTTGAGGTTATTTCAGAAGCTTTAAACTATTTTTCTTTCAGATCATTTGTTGATTAAAATTTCCTTGATTGCAGCCATGATTGGATACTTGAACTATTTTGCTGTAACTGTGTAAAATTGACCCCACATTGTTTATGTGAGAAGATGTTGACTGATGTTTCTCAGTAACAATGGTGCGTATGCTCGGATTTGGTTTGGATTGGCTGTTTCTTATGATTTTTAAAATCTTTCCTTCTGTATCATGTTTTCCTCCTACAAATGGGGTGGGTTTTACGGGGGGATGGATTACCCGCAACCCCCCCCCGCTCTTGCCCCGACTGAAAAGTCTGTCGGCACTGTGCCAGTCAAAAACCCGGCTGTCCCTCAGCGCTAATATGCTTGGAGCCGCCTTAAAGAGTGGGACTACTTCACCTCGGGGAAAGGAAGTCCTGCCCTAGAAAGCTGCTGGCCAATCTGAGATGTGGGTGGGTGTCAGGTTAGAGAGGCTGGGTGGGGAGGGGCAAAGAGGGGGAGGGGGGTGTGTGGGCAGAGGTTACTGCCTTGGGGGTAGGTGGGGGAGCCCCCAATAGGAACAGTCGCCACCCACCCCGCACCTCAAAACCCCCTCTATTATGTTGAAATCACTGGATTGACTGCTAGTTTTCTTAGTTGTTCCATTGTGTAATCTGTTGCAGCAGAAACCTGCAGTTCCTTCACTGTCGCCGGGTGAAAATCAGGGAACCTCTTCCCCAAAGCACTGTTGGTGTACCAACACCACATGGACTGCAGCGGTTCAAGAAGGCGGCTCACCACCACCTTCTCAAGAGCATTTCGGGATGGGCAATAAATGCTGGCCTCGCCAGTGATGCCCACATCCCACAAATGAATAAAAAAAAAGCTAAGATGTACCAGTCTGGATTTTCCTCTGAATTACTACCTATGTTAGATGCAATAAGCAGAGCTATATGGTTTCTTGAGGGCTACAGCCTCAAATCTGTCAGGCTAACACAACACCTTCAATTCTCCTCCCAAAAATAAAGTGGTTAGTTCCCTTTCAACATCTACCGCAAACCTATTCCACCCCACATTTGAATGGGCAGAGGGGGGCATGACTATCCCTCCCTGTTTCCTCCTCTAATAATTACTGTTATATTGGTAATGGTAAGAGCAAAGTTTACCTGAATGAATATCACACTGAGGAGACCATCGTGTATGCTGCAATTTGAGGTGTATTTTTATATACAGTACATTGGGTGTCGGGTTAAGACGTCCGATATTTCACAGCACTGTGCAAAAGTTTCTTAATGGATTTACAAAGAATCATAGAATGGTCGCAGCACAAAAGGAGGCCATTTGGCCTTGTGTTTGTGTTGGCCCTCTGAAGGACTAATTCACCTAGTGCACTCCTCTGTCTTTTCCCCATAGCCCTGCAAATCTTTCCTTTTTGAATAATGATCCAATTCCCATCTGAAAGCCTCAACTGACCCTGCCTCCACCACACTCTCAGGCAGTGCACTCCAGATTCTAACCACTCACTGCATAGAAAAAGTTTTTCCTCATGTCACCATTGCTTCTTTTGCCAATTAGTTTTGACACAAGGAGGAGGATGATAGCACAGAGGAAGCTAGATTGGAGGCACTTATAAAATCAGGCATCATTGAAAATACCTCTATTGTGCATGGAAATTTATTCACCAGGATTCAGGTACTGCCCAGGTTTTTCTTAAGTATGACAAGTTAGCAGAACAGGAGGGCACTAGTAATAGCTCTGAACTTGGAAAAAATAAAGCTTGACTTGCCAAAAAAGATTCTCCTCTCTTGCCTGTACTTACTCCCGCAGCCCTTTCTTTCACACAGTTTTCAAAACTTCTATGAAGGCCCTTCATGTCTCTGGAGGAGGAGATATGGTAAAGGTGCTAAATAAGATTTTTTAAAAAATTCTTTCTCAGCTTGTAAGCATTGCTGATGAGGCCAACATTTATTGCCCATCTCTGATTGCCCTTAAGCAGTTGGTGGTGAACCGCCTTCTTGAACTGTTGCAGTTCATCTGGTGTAGGTTGGTAATGGTGGGGAAGGGGGTTCTGGGATTTTGACCCACCTTGTTGTATGCCTAGCAAGAGTTTTGGGAGGAAATTGAGGTGGCTTTAAAATCTGCCAATTTGAGGATAATCCACACCATTCTTTCTTCCTACCAAGCATCAGTAATATGTTCTGGAAAAACTCAGCAGGTCTGGCAGCATCGGCGGAGAAGAAAAGAGTTGACGTTTCGAGTCCTCATGACCCTTCGACAGAACTTGAGTTCGAGTCCAGGAAAGAGCTGAAATATAAGCTGGTTTAAGGTGTGTGTGTGGGGGGCGGAGAGATAGAGAGACAGAGAGGTGGAGGGGGTTGGTGTGGTTGTAGCGACAAACAAGCAGTGATAGAGTTGACGTTTCGAGTCCTCATGACCCTTCGACAGGACTTGAGTTCGAGTCCAGGAAAGAGCTGAAATATAAGCTGGTTTAAGGTGTGTGTGTGGGGGGCGGAGAGATAGAGAGACAGAGAGGTGGAGGGGGTTGGTGTGGTTGTAGCGACAAACAAGCAGTGATAGAAGCAGATCATCAAAAGATGTCAACAACAATAGTACAATAGAACACATAGGTGTTAAAGTTAAAGTTGGTGATATTATCTAAACGAATGTGCTAATTAAGAATGGATGGTAGGGCACTCAAGGTATAGCTCTAGTGGGTTTTTTTTTTATTTTATATAATGGAAATAGGTGGGAAAAGGAAAATCTTTATAATTTATTGGGAAAAAAAAAAGAAGGGGGAAACAGAAAGGGGGTGGGGATGGGGGAGGGGACTCACGACCTAAAGTTGTTGAATTCAATATTCAGTCCGGAAGGCTGTAAAGTCCCTAGTCGGAAGATGAGGTGTTGTTCCTCCAGTTTGCGTTGGGCTTCACTGGAACAATGCAGCAAGCCAAGGACAGACATGTGGGCAAGAGAGCAGGGTGGAGTGTTAAAATGGCAAGCGACAGGGAGGTTTGGGTCATTCTTGCGGACAGACCGCAGGTGTTCTGCAAAGCGGTCGCCCAGTTTACGTTTGGTCTCTCCAATGTAGAGGAGACCACATTGGGAGCAACGAATGCAGTAGACTAAGTTGGGGGAAATGCAAGTGAAATGCTGCTTCACTTGAAAGGAGTGTTTGGGTCCTTGGACGGTGAGGAGAGAGGAAGTGAAGGGGCAGGTGTTGCATCTTTTGCGTGGGCAAGGGGTTGTGCCATAGGAGGGGGTTGAGGAGTAGGGGGTGATGGAGGAGTGGACCAGGGTGTCCCGGAGGGAGCGATCCCTACGGAATGCCGATAAGGGGGGTGAAGGGAAGATGTGTTTGGTAGTGGCATCATGCTGGAGTTGGCGGAAATGGCGGAGGATGATCCTTTGAATGCGGAGGCTGGTGGGGTGATAAGTGAGGACAAGGGGGACCCTATCATGTTTCTGGGAGGGAGGAGAAGGAGTGAGGGCGGATGCGCGGGAGATGGGCCGGACACGGTTGAGGGCCCTGTCAACGACCGTGGGTGGAAAACCTCGGTTAAGGAAGAAGGAGGACATGTCAGAGGAACTGTTTTTGAATGTAGCATCATCGGAACAGATGCGACGGAGGCGAAGGAACTGAGAGAATGGGATGGAGTCCTTACAGGAAGTGGGGTGTGAGGAGCTGTAGTCGAGATAGCTGTGGGTGTCGGTGGGTTTGTAATGGATATTGGTGGACAGTCTATCACCAGAGATTGAGACAGAGAGGTCAAGGAAGGGAAGGGAAGTGTCAGAGATGGACCACGTGAAAATGATGGAGGGGTGGAGATTGGAAGCAAAATTAATAAATTTTTCCAAGTCCTGACGAGAGCATGAAGCAGCACCGAAATAATCATCGATGTACCGGAGAAAGAGTTGTGGAAGGGGGCCGGAGTAGGACTGCAACAAGGAATGTTCCACATACCCCATAAAGAGACAGGCATAGCTGGGGCCCATGCGGGTACCCATAGCCACACCTTTTATTTGGAGGAAGTGAGAGGAGTTGAAGGAGAAATTGTTCAGCGTGAGAACAAGTTCAGCCAGACGGAGGAGAGTAGTGGTGGATGGGGATTGTTCGGGCTATACCCCCTGACCTTCCCCTCTCCGATGCTGAACGTTCAGTGCTCAGCAAAGGACTTAGTTTCATACCCTTACGCCCTCACCTCAATGAATTTCGGGCTCGGCATGATACTGAACTCTTCTTCCGCCGTCTTCGTCTCCGGGCTCACTTCTTTGGGCAGGAGTCCTCTCCCAGTTCAACGGATCCTTTTACCCATCTTCAATATTCTCCCTCCACCTGGACCCCTCCCTCTGGATTCTTACCTTCTCTCGATCTTTTCATTGAGAACTGTCGGCGCGACATTAGTCGTCTCAATTTCTCTGCTCCTCTCACCCATTCTAACCTGTCTCTCTCTGAACTTACTGCACTCCATTCTCTCAGGTCCAACCCTGACATTGTCATCAAACCCGCTGACAAGGGTGGTGCTGTTGTTGTCTGGCGCACTGACCTCTACCACGCGGAGGCTGAGCGTCAACTCGCAGACACTTCCTCCTACCTGTCCCTGGACCATGACCCCACCACTGAACATCAAGCCATTGTTTCCAGGACTGTCACTGACCTCATCTCCTCTGGGGATCTCCCTCCCACAGCTTCCAACCTGATAGTTGCCCAACCTCGGACGGCCCGCTTCTATCTCCTACCCAAAATCCACAAACAGAACTGCCCCGGTAGACCGATCGTCTCAGCTTGCTCCTGCCCCACAGAACTCATTTCTCGTTATCTTGACTCCCTTCTCTCTCCCCTTGTCCAGTCCCTTCCCACCTACATCCGTGATTCCTCTGACACCTTACGTCACATCAAGAATTTCCAGTTCCCTGGCCCCTACCGCTTCCTCTTCACCATGGACGTCCAATCCCTCTACACCTCCATCCCCCACCAGGATGGTCTGAGGGCCCTTAGCTTCTTCCTCGAACAGAGGCCCGAACAATCCCCATCCACCACTACTCTCCTCCGTCTGGCTGAACTTGTTCTCACGCTGAACAATTTCTCCTTCAACTCCTCTCACTTCCTCCAAATAAAAGGTGTGGCTATGGGTACCCGCATGGGCCCCAGCTATGCCTGTCTCTTTATGGGGTATGTGGAACATTCCTTGTTGCAGTCCTACTCCGGCCCCCTTCCACAACTCTTTCTCCGGTACATCGATGATTATTTCGGTGCTGCTTCATGCTCTCGTCAGGACTTGGAAAAATTTATTAATTTTGCTTCCAATCTCCACCCCTCCATCATTTTCACGTGGTCCATCTCTGACACTTCCCTTCCCTTCCTTGACCTCTCTGTCTCAATCTCTGGTGATAGACTGTCCACCAATATCCATTACAAACCCACCGACACCCACAGCTATCTCGACTACAGCTCCTCACACCCCACTTCCTGTAAGGACTCCATCCCATTCTCTCAGTTCCTTCGCCTCCGTCGCATCTGTTCCGATGATGCTACATTCAAAAACAGTTCCTCTGACATGTCCTCCTTCTTCCTTAACCGAGGTTTTCCACCCACGGTCGTTGACAGGGCCCTCAACCGTGTCCGGCCCATCTCCCGCGCATCCGCCCTCACTCCTTCTCCTCCCTCCCAGAAACATGATAGGGTCCCCCTTGTCCTCACTTATCACCCCACCAGCCTCCGCATTCAAAGGATCATCCTCCGCCATTTCCGCCAACTCCAGCATGATGCCACTACCAAACACATCTTCCCTTCACCCCCCTTATCGGCATTCCGTAGGGATCGCTCCCTCCGGGACACCCTGATCCACTCCTCCATCACCCCCTACTCCTCAACCCCCTCCTATGGCACAACCCCTTGCCCACGCAAAAGATGCAACACCTGCCCCTTCACTTCCTCTCTCCTCACCGTCCAAGGACCCAAACACTCCTTTCAAGTGAAGCAGCATTTCACTTGCATTTCCCCCAACTTAGTCTACTGCATTCGTTGCTCCCAATGTGGTCTCCTCTACATTGGAGAGACCAAACGTAAACTGGGCGACCGCTTTGCAGAACACCTGCGGTCTGTCCGCAAGAATGACCCAAACCTCCCTGTCGCTTGCCATTTTAACACTCCACCCTGCTCTCTTGCCCACATGTCTGTCCTTGGCTTGCTGCATTGTTCCAGTGAAGCCCAACGCAAACTGGAGGAACAACACCTCATCTTCCGACTAGGGACTTTACAGCCTTCCGGACTGAATATTGAATTCAACAACTTTAGGTCGTGAGTCCCCTCCCCCATCCCCACCCCCTTTCTGTTTCCCCCTTTTTTTTTTTTCCCAATAAATTATAAAGATTTTCCTTTTCCCACCTATTTCCATTATATAAAATAAAAAAAAAAACCCACTAGAGCTATACCTTGAGTGCCCTACCATCCATTCTTAATTAGCACATTCGTTTAGATAATATCACCAACTTTAACTTTAACACCTATGTGTTCTATTGTACTATTGTTGTTGACATCTTTTGATGATCTGCTTCTATCACTGCTTGTTTGTCGCTACAACCACACCAACCCCCTCCACCTCTCTGTCTCTCTATCTCTCCGCCCCCCACACACACACCTTAAACCAGCTTATATTTCAGCTCTTTCCTGGACTCGAACTCAAGTCCTGTCGAAGGGTCATGAGGACTCGAAACGTCAACTCTATCACTGCTTGTTTGTCGCTACAACCACACCAACCCCCTCCACCTCTCTGTCTCTCTATCTCTCCGCCCCCCACACACACACCTTAAACCAGCTTATATTTCAGCTCTTTCCTGGACTCGAACTCAAGTTCTGTCGAAGGGTCATGAGGACTCGAAACGTCAACTCTTTTCTTCTCCGCCGATGCTGCCAGACCTGCTGAGTTTTTCCAGGTAATTCTGTTTTTGTTTTGGATTTCCAGCATCCGCAGTTTTTTTGTTTTTATCAGTAATATGTTATTTGAGCAAAACTGTGCACATATTGGTGTTAATTTTGTTACAGGTTCATTTATTGATGAGTTATGGCTATCCTCATGTGATTATAATAGTGCTGGGTGCATAGAGATAACACTATCTGTTGGCAGAGTGCTTTGTGTGAAGGGAAGCGGGTAGCCAGGCATTGGATGGGTACATAGTGCAGTCCCTATCAAATTTAGAGCTGCTTTTTCTCTTGGAGGGGTTGGGGGCAGCATGTAACTGTTATTAGTGTCAGGAGCAGGTGATGGTTCCTAATGGAATCACATGAACCTTCTCATTAGCCACACCCCCCCCTTCTTGCATTGTGCAGTTGGCAAGGTGGGTTTTGAACAACATGGGGAGGCATTGGTGTCGTGGTATTGTCACTGGACTAGTACTCCAGAGACCTAGGGTAATTCTCTGGGGACCAGGCTTCGAACACTACCATGGCAATTGGTGAAATTTGAATTCAATTTAAAAAATCTGGAATTAAAAGTCTAATAATGACCATGAAACTGTTGTCGATTGTTGTAAAAACCCATCTGGTTCACTAATATAGGGAAGGAAATCTGCTGTCCATACCTGGCCTGGCCTACATGTGACTTCAGACCCACAGCAATGTGGTTGACTCTTAAATGCCCTCTGAAATGGCCTAGCAAGCCACTCAGTTCTCAAGGGCAATTAGGGATGGGCAATAAATGCTGGCCCAGCCAGTGATGCCCACGAATTTAAAATAAAAAACGGGGCTCCGAGAGAAGGGACTAGACCTTCAGGGACAGGCTGTTATTAAGCGTTGTGATATGCACGTGTGGGAGTAGGGGTGGATCTTTGCCATAGCAAAGGTTGAATCCCATAAACAATTGAAGTTGCACTAATCTGACCATCTGACTCTTTTAAGCTCCCTGGAACAAGCATAACCACCTGTTTGGGCATTCATTTGTTGCTTCACAATAATATTTTTCATTATATCCAGTTTCGGATTGTTAATATGTATTCAGTTCTGTTTGCACGAAATGTTAGTCTTCAAGCTGTTATCAGTGTTATTTGATACATTCAACTACTTGTATTTATATAGCGTCTTGAATGTTATGAGGCATCCCAGCTGCTTCATGGGAGCACTCCAAAACAACATCTGACACCGAGCCTCATGAAGAGATTCCAAGGCCAATGACTGAAAGCTTAGTTAAAGTAGTTAAAGTTTCACAGGGCATCTTGAAAGAGAGAGTTTTTCTTTTTATTTTTTTCATGGGATGTGAGTATTATTGATGAGGTCAGCATTTGTTGACCATCTCAAAAGGTAGCGAGGTGGAGAGGTTAAGGGAGGCAATTCAGTGAGCCAATGTTCAGTCTGTGGCAAAGACTCCCTTGGGAGATGGTGGCAACATGCTTGGGAAGAAAAAGGTGATTTGGGACCTATGGTCCCCAAAGTTCCCCACTGGGATTTGCCTCCTGTCACATCCAGGTTTGCTGTAACCTCATTGGCCAGGTTGATTGCTGTGCTCAGTCAACAGCTTGTGATCACCAATGAATGAAATGAACCTTGGTGGTCTTTCATCTAGAAATTCCTATATTCTATGTGAATGGTGCAAATTTTCTTCCCCAATTCCTGCATTTTGTTACCTTGGACGTGTCAATAGTGCGCTGAAACGTTTTCATGTGAACCAAGTCAGTTAGCTGCTCATGAGGATTATTGTAACTGAACTCAATCTTGTTGCACTTGATGTTCACATGGACACTATTTTCAGAAGGGCTGGTCTATGGATAGCAATTTGAAACACATCGAAACTGATTTTTCAATTTTTTTTCTGCCCTCTCTTCTCTACCCCTCAAGCCTCCATCCTTTTTGAGGATGTTGAGGCCATGAAGTTTCTGTCCCGCCACCTAGCTGAGACATGGAGTCGAGGAATTGTTGTGTGTTCTTCAGACAGTAGTGCTCCCTTACTGAATTATGAGGGAGGCTGATGATCTAGATTTTAATGTTTAACCCCGAAAAGTCATCTTCAGCAAAAGCAAAGACGCACTGTAAAAATGAGAGCTTTCAAAACGCGTGCCTGAATTCCTATGTCAGTATTTCTCCAGTCACCTTCAGTGATGAAGTATATGAATTAAAATGTGCATGGATTCCTACAACTAATGGGATCTTTAATGAAGTGAACAGAAAATTTCCCCCATGTTTCACATCCGGTGAATCAAATGTGCCATGAGTGGGCACAACTCCCCCTATTTAACCCTAGAAATCAGGGCAGAGCTGTAACCTCTAGTATCCCAGTGTGATACTTCATTTCCTACATCAGACATCATTGTAGCCTTCCAAGACTGCCAGTTTAGTGATGAATTGCAGTTTACTGCTAGCGACTTGTGTCTACTGGAGTTCAGGGATGTTTTGTAGGTCGAGGCTATACTGTTTTCAATTTTTTTTTCCTTTTTGTTTAGACTGAGTTTTAAAAACATGCTAAATGTACCCTGAAATAGTCAACAAGTCCTCTACCGAATGAATGTCCTTTAGAGAAGGAAATCTGCCATCCTTACCTGGTCTAGCCTACATGTGACTCCAGATCCACAACAATGCGGCTGACTCTTAGTTGCCCTCCGAAGTGACTTAGCAAGCCACTCAGTTCAAGGGCAATTAAGGATGGGCATCAAATGCTGGCCTTGCCAGCGATGCCCATGTCCCGTGAAAGAATTAAAAATAAAACTAACTAACTGGTGCTGACTCGTGATATGTTTTCAACCAGTCATGGTCACAAGGGAGCTTATGAAGTTTATCTTTTCTTTGCATTGAAAAATGATGACTAAAATAAAAATTCATTTTCTAACTGGTGCAGCTGACTAAATGATGCCACAAAAAAGATTCTACTGATTTTCTTCAGGTAAAAGGAAAGAAAAAAAAAATCCCTTGCACTGTACAGCTGTAAACCTCATACAGGTGGGAAGAGTATCTCATCACCAGGATGTGACAAATCAGCTGGTGTGAAGCCCTTGTGTATTTATCACATTTCCATTACCATAGAAAAGTTACAGCACAGAAGGAGGCTATTCGGCCCATCTTGTCCATGCCAGTCCGAGGACACCCAGGTGCCCTTTCTAATCCCACCTTCCTGCACCCGGCCCATAGCCCTGCAGCTTACAGCACTTCAGGTGCAGATCCAGGTAATTTTTAAAAGAGTTTAGAGTTTCTGCCTTTACCACCAACTTGGGCAGCGAATTCCAGACACCCACTACCCTCTGCTTAAAAAACAAGTTCTTCCTCATGTTTCCCCCCCTACACCTTCTGCCACTTATCTTGAATCTATGTTCCCTGGTTCCAGAACTCTCCATCAAGGGAAACAATTTTATCCTGTCCAGTCTATCTATTCCCCTCATAATTTTGTACATGTCAATCAAGTCACCTCTCAGCCTTCTTTGTTCCAAAGAAAATAACCCCAACCTATCCAATCTCTTCTCGTAGCTACACTTTTCTAACCCTGGCAACATTCTTATAAACCTCCTCTGCACTCTCTCTCCAGAGCTATTACGTCCTTCCTGTAATTACTTGCCATTGTAGAACCTAATATTGCCGTGTGCCTTGTCTTTATAAGAATGTATCCTTGGAATATGTCGCAATCCTCCATTTGTTAAATGCTAATGGTTCAATGTAGAAATGTGCAGCATGCTTATTGTACTTCTGTTTCGCAGGGACTGGTGATACGGTTGCTGTAATGATTGGCAACATCAAAGGCAGTGAAATTTTGGCACTGGTGAGGGATGGTATTTCGGTTTCCATGGTGATTGAAGTTGGGAAGCAGCACGGACCATGGATGAACCAGTACTCCATTTTCTTTGTCTCGGTTTCCTTTTTTGTTGTCACTGCTGCCTCAGTGGGATACTTCATCTTCTACTCTGCAAGAAGATTACGGATTGCGAGGGCTCAGACTAGAAAACAGGTACGTTATTCCGTTCTGTACTTATGAACATTGGAATGTACTGCTGGACAAATCTCCATCTTGCTATTGAGTCTATCAAGACTTTTTTTTTTATAAAAAAGAGCCTTGTAATTGCCTGAGTATTTAACGCACTTGCATCAAATTTCTGTCTACAAAACCTTGACGCCAAACCTTTGCTTAAAATGGGTTAGTGGCTCTGTTCAAATAGGCACTGGTTATAAATGCATAAAACGCTTACAGGATTACACTGTCCACTGTCATTTCCAAACTACTGTTCTGGGTAAGAAGAGCAAGATGGCATTAAACAAGGAAGAATGGTTTTGGAGTGAATTGCAAGGCTGTAACCTAATCAAACCTTCATAAGTTTGAGCAAGGGTTGAGCAATTTAGAAAAGTCACATTTTATTAATACTTTTATAATTCTCAGTATGTTTCACTATTTTCAAGATTTGATCCTTCTCACTAAACTGGCAATCAAAAATAACACAGCATGTGCAAAGTGTTAAACTTTGACAATTTTTTGGAGTTACTTTGCAAAACAATTATAATAGAATGCATAAGTAGCAGCAGTTGGGAGAGTGAACTCTTGCATATTGTTATATGCCTTCAGTAATCTCTTTTAAATCTGGCAAAATATATAATTTGGATTTGATTATGGGCAGAATTTTCTGTTCCTACCACCAGTGGGAATCATGGTAGGAGGCAAAAAAAATCTGTTTCCTGAAGGTGGGATAAACAGTTGGAATCTTGCTCTCCTGACTTTCAGGGCAGGTTAAAAGCAGGTCGAGCTTCCCAACGAACAATGTCGGGAACCCCATTTGCATCCATTAGCATCCGGTGAATGTTCATTAAAAGGTGATTTTGCTGGAATTAAGTTCACCCTCCAGATTAATTCCTCACCAGCAAGAATTTTGAATGGTCAGTTTTACGACTGTGTGTGTGTATATATAAGTGGTGTGCACTTGGCGAGCTTCATCTCTTCCACGACTGAGGCCTGTCGATGTTGCTTTCCCTTCTTTAGGATCTCACATAACTTCACTTGCCAGGGCTGGACAAGGGAGGCAGGTGAAGACAGGAAGTGGGTGGGTGGAAGGATGGAGTGAAGGCTGGACAGGAGAGGCAGGCTGACAGGCGAAGGGCTGGAAGAGTGTCCAGGGAAGGGGGAAAAGGGATGAGTGTGTCTGGGGAAGGGAAAGGGGGTGGGGGAAGTGTCTTGGAGTGTAGGGTCAATAGTGCTGATAGTGGGGTCCTAGGGGACAACTTGATGTACCGATGATAGGAGAGAACTGTCACTGACGGAGTGGGGAGAAGGATGCAGTTGGGTAGCAGGTCCAGGGTGAGAGTCTGGCAGGTGAATGTCTCATCGGGTGAATCATGGCAGCGGACAAGACACAGGTGGCACAGATGACAGGAGGGGCAGGGTCAGGGTGGGAATGGCATGTAACAGATGTTGGCTCTGAGGGGAGGGAAGGCATGTGGAGGTGGGTTGTGATAGGGTCCAGGGTTACAGTGAGAGGTTCAAGGGTGACAGAGGACAGAGGGGTGAGGGAATGGTGATATTGAACAGGTCTATGTTGATTAAGGGAAGTTGGTGGGTGACAGCGGTGGGGGAGGGTAGAACGTGGCCGAGTGAGTTTGAAAGGTGATACACACCATTTTTCCAAACCGACCTTGACCACGCAGTTAGTCAGTCCGTGAAATCCCTCCAGGTGGGAGGAGGGTCTTTTTGGGTGGGTGGAGTTCAAAGTCAGCACAAGGGGCTGACTAAAGGGACGCCCTAATAGTTATGAGGCAACTGGATGTCAAAGATGTCCCAGTTGCGTCGCCCTCTCTATGGTAAAGTCCACAAGGCAGTAGTTTTGTTCCCGATTCATGGGTCTCAACATCAAGATCTTGGCAAGCTTTGGAGCTGTTGTTCATTCTGTACTATTTGTCATCAGCTGCAGTCAGAGGCAGGGATGAAGGGAGAGAGGGAGGTGGACACCTCCCAAGGGGCATGGCCAATGGAGGGCAGCAACCTCACAACTCCAAGCCTCCATCCTCCTGGGTGAATGGTCATGGCTGACGAGGGATCATGTAGTTAGTCTTTCTATGCTGCCAAGGCAACGGTCTCTCTCTATCAAGTTTCAAAGGTAGCGGAAGCAAATGGAAAAGTGTCCACATGAGCCTTCTTGCTCATGGCTCTCAGCATCCTGGTCAAAGAGCAATAGCTCCATATGCATTTGGTATGAACAGGAGGAAGACCCAACTCTGGTCCTCCAGAATGTCCCTTAACCTGGGAGGGGTGAGGTGGGGGGGTTGCCATGTTTAAATGGAGGCCAGGTGAAGAGCTTAGCACTTGCCTGCTGGATTTGAGATGGAGGGAAACCTGTAATGGGCATGCTTACCTAATGTATCACTTCAATTCGGTCACACACCCACTGTGGCATCGATGATGCAGGCAACTCTAGCTTGGTAATAGTTCTCATCCAGATGAGGAGAGGGGCTGTCGACGGTTGGCACAGGGCCATGAAGAGCAAAGGCCTGAGCAGCAACAGCAGCAGGGGCTCTATAAGGTTGAGAGGTTGGTGAACATGGACCACTTCAACGGCGAGCATCGGCCCGACCCATGTATTGCCGGCAATGCTTTTACCTGGAGATGAGCAATGCCGGAGATGCCCTTGTATGTCCTGGGATGTTGTTCCTCTCATTTGCCAGCCTCCCCAGTATAAGCTGCAGCCGCCTGCCCCCAATGCTGGATCATCTGGGCATGTTGGCATGATTACACACTAATGTGTTTCACAACTGAACATAAACAACATGCACCTGGCGAGCTGCACTTTGCTTGGAACTTCAAGGTTTGTTTGCCTACCTTGCTTTGGGCAGGACTCATGGTCATCAGCACCAGGCTGCACCACATCATTTTTACTGGGCGCTCATGGGCAGGTATCTACCTACCAGACCAGCCATAAGGCGAGGGTGGAATTTCAATGCTGCAGGGCTAGGGTTTGCTTGGGGAAGGGGGAGAAGTGGCCTCAGACAAGGGAAGATGCTGCAGGGTGAGGGCTGTACTGGGGAAGGGGGCATACCCAAGGGTTTGTGTGTGTGGGGGCAAATGTTAATCTGTGCAAGTGGCCTCAAGATGGTGTGTGCTGAGGAGGCAGTCTCCAGAGGAGATGAGGCCAGATGGAGATGTGAAGATATGTGGGGGAGTGAGTGGTGATGCCCCTTGAGCTGGCAGTGAGTGAGATGCCTGTGAATGTGTGATGGGCTTGTGTGAGAATGATGAGACGTTGCCTTACCCTGGCGGCATGGATGAGATCATTCATCTGTTTCCTGCACTGGTGGCTGACTTCTCTGTAGTGTTGGCACAGACAGCCTCTGCCACCACCACCCAAGCTGGAGTAGTGACACTGATGGGCCTCCTGTGGCCAGAGCGGGGATAGAAGACATTGCAGCAGACTCCAACAGTTTCCGAAGGTGTCTCAGGGATGCATCACTGAATCAAGAGGCTGCAGTCCTCTTACCTTTCGGGGCCATGTCTCCTGTGCAGCAGTCTTGGTCTGCAAGCACTGAGAGGTGTGCACGCGGCTGCACTTTAAATGTGACATTTTACACATATTTACATTAATCTCCGCTCAGCCACCTCCCAACCTCTCCAATCTATCCTCACAGCTGAAGTTTCTCATCCCTGGAACCAGAAGAAGGCTGAGGGGAGATTTGATAGAGATGTTCAAAATCATGAGGGGGCTGAACAGAGTATTTGGGGGAAAAGCTGTTCCCACTCTTAAAAGGATCAAGAATGAGAGGGCACAGATTTAGTGATTTGCATAAGAAGCAAGTGTGACGTGAGAAAAAGCTTTTTCACACAACAAGTGGTTCGAGTCTGGAATGTACTGCCCAGAAGTGTGGTGGAGGCCAGTTCAATCGAGGCCTTCAAGAGGACATTAATCATCTAATGTGCAAGGGTACTGAGAAAAGGCAGGGCAATGGCACTCGCTCATAATGCTCATTTGGAGAGCAGGTGCAGACATGACGGGCCGAATGGCCTCCTATGCCATTAAGGTTCTGTGGCATCCGGCGTGAGGAAGCGGCGGGTGAATCAGAGGCTGCCCACCAGCAAAACGACGTGTTTCCCAGGAGAGCATGATTTAAGGAGGCAGGATTGGGACGAAACAGCATGAAAAGCCGCCATTGCGGTCGGCTGGTAAAATGTTCTTTTTCACGCCCGCTGCTGCACTTAGTGCACATCTGGGACGATTCTGCCCCTAGAGAATGTCAGCTGTGAGGTAATTTCCTTGGAGAAGTTTCCCTCAACAGACAAGCTTGGAAGGTTGATTATTTTATGTTGGTAGGGTGGGTGGTGTGGGTTCAGTTTGTACATAGCAATCAATTGCAGTTTGTCTTGTGGCAACTAGTGCCACTGCAAGGGCTGATGAGAGAACTACATTAGCTTTACACTGGGCCACTACTGAATTATGCTAATATCAGGGCATCCAAACTGTCCAGATATGTTGCAGGAAGGATATTTGTAATGAAGAATCCTGCGTGATCATACCGGATAGTTTCAGGTCAAATGGACTCACAAAGCATGTACAAAATTCATTACTTCAAATGATTGGGGGCATGATCATAAAATTAGTAATCTGCTGTCAGAAAGCACTTCTTCACACAAAGGGTAGTGGAAATCTGGAACACCCTTTTTGTGGAGTTGGGCACTACCAGGGACACTACATTGCAGCTGGGTTTTTAAGGTTGGCTTAACAAAAAAAAATCTTGAAGACAACACAAAATGGAGGAATGCAAGTGCCGTACCAACAAGACGCCAGCACAAAATGCTGTGTAATGCACACGTTTGCAAGGAATTTTACTTACATTTTTGGGTGTCCACTATTTTTAAAGTTATTTTTGCAACTTCTACTCCAGAGCAGCACCTGCACTGCCTTCATACCAGCATGGAGGTTTGTAATGTAAACTGGGCACATGTTTTGGATACAACTCTGTTTGAAGAGCAGAAAGTATTTGTTCTTTCACTCTTGTGGAGGCGCCTGTAGTCATCCAGTAACCATCCCAAATATGTGGGCATAAGTCGATCAATAAACATTCATTCACGCCATCAATGTAAAACTATTATTTTTTAAAAATCTAAACAGGAGCCTTTCAAAATATCTCTGCTGCAGCTGTATGTTGTCTCACAGCAGTATGACTTGTGGAATCCGTAAATATTTGAGGCATCTTAAACAAAAACAGCTAGCTTTAGAACTTGGCAGCAAAGTACCTGTTTTCAATGCCCACCTCCTGCCCTCTGCCCACCGCTCACCCGACTAGGGCAGACACTCCTGTCACACTTCGTCCTCAATGCCTCCTTGTTTGTAGCCCAACCCATTCCTTATGAGATTGGGTAGATGCAGCTTTCCTAGGTGTTTGTACTTTGAATATCGTAGATTATTGTCTCGAATGGTGGCCCTGATTTGAGTGCCACTGTCTGTGTGTGTGTGTGTGTATGTGTGGTGTGTGTGTGGCATGGAGATTGATTACAACCTGTTGGCTGGCCCTTTGTGCCATTTGAGAGCCCTCAGCAAGACAAGATAATTTATTTATCAGTAGTTCCTGTTGGAATTCTAAATCACACCTCTTACCCTGCCCCATTGGGAATGATCGAAACAGCTTGGTTGTGTTCACAAGAGTGGTTAAGTGTGCCCTACCTCAAGTGAATCAGCAAAACAAATCAAGTCACTAGTGAATAAATATTCAACTCATCTGTTATTTTGCCACAACCATTTCAATTTTAAGTGGCTAAATCGTGTTTTTCTTGGTTGGACTTCCTAGAGAAAATGGATGATTTGAGATAGTTCATGTTCTAGTTTCAGAAATCTTCAGGGATGGTCCATTCATGCTGTACCTTCACTTCTTACTCTTCATTGCTGCTTTGGGAATGATCTGAAGATATTCAGAGGTTGGGTCAGCATGCCAAGGCTGCTGCCTTAATGATTTCATTGCAATGATTGAGGTTTTGTCAGGTCGACCGGGGTGTGAGGGGGCATTTAATCATGTCTACAGGTCAGCGAATCAGTGGAGAACCCCCACTACATGGTAGATCTAGCAGGAATGTGAACCCTAACCTCCTGAACTGACAGTCCCTCACCTTGGTTTAGCTGGAAGTCCAGCTGGCCAACTTTTTCCATTTCAAATGGTGAGTACAATTGAGGCGTTAGAATATTGAAAGTGTCCACCCACCTCCTTTGGAGCAGGTTAGTTACCTGTCCACTGTCCCACCTCCATTTAAAACTGGAAGTAGGTCGGCTGGGGTGGTAATTCAGACTTTAAACCCCTCCCCACTGCCTGACCCAAATCCATCTTTCTTTTTTGGTGGTTAAAATTCTCTCCTCCACATCACAGCTTGCTGTCAGTCGCAACTTTTTGTTTTTCAATTAAATAACCAAAATACTCACTCTGCTCGGCACCTCAATGTCATGACAGCAATTTTCCTGTTTCCCTTCCTTCTCTCTCTAGCTGCACCAAAACGTGAGGTGAAACCTGAGGTATTGATCAGCCAGGGGCCTAACT
This sequence comes from Carcharodon carcharias, assembly GCF_017639515.1. Taxonomy (NCBI): domain Eukaryota; kingdom Metazoa; phylum Chordata; class Chondrichthyes; order Lamniformes; family Lamnidae; genus Carcharodon; species Carcharodon carcharias. The sequence goes on along the minus strand of NC_054475.1, from coordinate 157,741,090 downwards.
GAGTGATAGGGGATGTTTGAGGGGCTGAATAGCCTACTCCTATTCCTACTTGAGCTACCCAGGAATTGCTCTGAATGTTTTCTGTTTTGATGTTTGTTGAGGAGAGAAGGGGTGAGGCAATAAATCTCTTTAACCTGAATAAAACTGTTTGTTCAATGCTTACTGATTTCAAATCCCAAACAAGTAGAGTTGTTGAATAATGCAGTGGAGGCCAAAGTAGTAATTTAGCACATAGTAATTATGGTCTCTGGCTGCCTTGTTTGTGTAGTTTTTTTTTCTGTAAGAAGAAGAAGAATAGCTTTCACTGAAAGCTTAGTTGCACTTGAGTTGTGAAATAAAATACGTTGCTTCTTGAATGGCTTTTACACTTGAATGAGGGAACCTCTAGCTTTTAAAACTTGAATTCCATTTCACCTTCCTTTCTCCTATTTGTTTCATCTTCAAACCACCGGTGCTTCTCATTCAATGCATGGAATGTCAAATTTTCAGTTAAGTGATGGAGATTTGTTTTTTTCCACTGTTGGGGATGAGGCAATCTCTTCCCAGGAGGAGTTTGCACAGCTGAGCAACAAAATCCATCACCGTTGCAACTGGGGAGAGCCACTTGTCTGTCACCACTGGGACAAGCACCTGCCATCACCAGGGCGTTCAACAAGTGCTTGTCGCCTGGTTCGCTGCAACGTTGCTTCAGAAAGATCCCAACACGCGTCCCCAGGAGAGAAGGCTCACAGTTTGAAGTTTTGGAAATTCCTCCTTGGCATGAAATGATTCCGGATTGGAACGTTTCTGGGTATTCCACAGGAGGAACAGGAAACCTCAGTGGAAGCAATGACACTGCATGCAGACTGTTGTTTACAAGGCTTTCTGTCATCAGTGTCTCTCAATTTTCCAGGTAGCTGTACAGTAACATTATTGTGGACACTGAAGGTTTCTGCACTGCTAAAGCTCTCTGCAGACCAACCATAATCTATCATATCATCATCTAGACTTTTTTTTTGTGTGAGCCATGCTGCCTAGAAGCCTGGATAGACTTCTGACTAAAAGGGTCAGGTCTTTTGAGTAAGTCTTTATAGATTTGTTTGTATGTATATGTTTTTTAATGAGGCTTTATAACCCTTGAGGTTAGAGATGTTTTAAAACTTTGTTTTTCTCCCCTTAATCACTAAAGTATATAAAAAAATTACTGTTGCCTAACGACAGTGGTCAAGTGACACACAGCCACAGAAAAAAGACTAGGGGAGAGAGTTCAATGTGTGTCAGAGAGAGAGAGAGAGGACAGGAATTTTAAGCTGACAAGGGACTATATGGCTATTGGGGTCAGTAGTTGATTGAATAGTCAGTTATAGAACTCAGTTAAGTGTTCAGTTCAGCAGGTACCACTGGAAGGCTGAGTTTATGGAACTTACTTGTTCGCTCTGCACTTGAAGAAACAGTAAGTTTAGAGTGTATTTTATGGGTGTCTTGGGGAGAGATAAGAGTTGGGGGAGAAGCATCAAGTGAATGCCTAGGAATCCTCCAGAAGACGAATTGAAACTGTGTCAGTCCCAAGCAAGAAGCCTTTGTGTCAAGCTAGTGGCATTAGTGGCATTAGTTTGTATCTCCTCAGTGCATCACATGATAAAGTTCCCTGTGACCTAGGAACTTTAGAGCTGTTCTGAATGGCAAAGTGTGACTCTGCAACACATGGAAGCAAGAAAATCAAAAAATCTCATGCGGGCAGACAATCCAGCAATCTCTCCTCTTAGCTGATGCTTTCTAATAACCTGATTATTTTATTTTAAAGATTTGAAGACAAAGTACTTGTAATTTTAAATTGTTCAAAACACACATGATGTGCTAATGGATTGCTGTTAGTAATCCTGACTGCTCATGTAATGTGAAGAGGAAACAAGATATTTAAATGGTTCATTGATGATCATACATGTATATGGAACCTTGGAGATTGGGATATGCATGTACAAAGTCCAGTGTATTTGACATAAATAGCATTGCTACTTTCTTGTTATTGATGTGTTATCTGGCCTAACCAGTGGAATTCTATCTTGGAAATCTGAACTTGCCCAAATTCTGCACTGTTTGTGTGGCAGCCAATTTATGCACAACCAGTTTCCCCCATAAACAACAATGAGGTACTTAAGTTAATCTGTCTCAATTATGGTTGAAAGATGAATGTTGGCCAAGATACACTGAGTACCCCCACCCCACCTCCCATCCTGTGGAAAAACTGCCGTAGAATAAGGAAATTAGAGGCGCATGCAATAAGGGTACAACTGTAATCATGGGTGACTTTAATCTACATATAGATTGGACAAACCAAACCAGCAATAATACTGTGGAGAAAGATTTCCTGGAGTGTGTACGTGATGGTTTTTTAGACCAATACGTTGAGGAACCAACTAGAGAGCAGGCTATCCTAGACTGGGTATTGTGCAATAAGAAAAGATTAATTAACGATCCTGTTGTGCGGGGTCCCTTGGGTAAGAGCGACCACAAAATTGTTCATTTAAGATGGAGAGTGAAGAAGTTGAATCCGAAACTAGTGTCCTGAATCTAAATAAAGGGAACTATGAGGGTTTGAGGTGTGAGTTGGCAATGATGGATTGGGGAACCTTACTAAAAGGGTTGATGGTGGATAGGCAATGGCTAACATTTAAGGAACATGTGCATGAATTACTACAATTATTCATTCCTGCCTGGCACAAAAATAAAACCGGAAAGGTGGCTCAACCATGGATTACAAAAGAAATTAGATCCAAAGAGGAGACATATAAAATTGCCAGAAAAAGCAGCAAGCCTGTGGATTGGGAGCAGTTTAGAATTCAGCATAGGTGGACAAAAAGATTGATCAAGAAGGGGAAAATGGAGTATGAGAGTAAACGTGAAGGGAACATAAAAACTAACTGTAAAAGCTTCTGTAAATGTGTGAAGAGAAAAAGATTAGCAAAGACAAATGTAGGTCCCTTACAGTCAAAAATGGGGAAAATTTTATAATGGGGAACAAAGAAATGGCAGAAGAACTGAACACATATTTTGGCTCTGTCTTCACAAAAGAGGACATAAATAATTTCCCAGAAATGTTAGAGAACCAAGGGTCTAGTGAGAGGGAGGAATTGAAGAAAATCAGTATTAGTAAAAAAAAAAAAATTGTGCTAGAAAAATTAATGGGGCTGTTAAGGCTGAAAATTCCCCAAGGCCTGATAATCAGAGTATTAAAGTTCGTGGCAATGGAAATATTGGATGCATTGGGGGTCATCTTCCAAAATTCTATAAACTCTGGAGCAGTTCTAACAGATTGAAGGGTGGCAAATGGAACCCCACTGTTTTTAAAAAAAAAAAGGAGGGAGAGAAAAAGCAGAGAATTACAGACCAGTTAGCCTAACATCAGTAGTGGGGAAATGCTAGAGCCTATTCTAAAAGACCTGTAACAGAACACTTGGAAAGTACTAATAGGATTAGACAAAGCCAGCATGGGTTTATGAAAGGGAAATCATGCTTAACTATAATCGACTGGAGTTTTTTGAGGATGTAACTAGTAGAATAGATAAGGGAGAACCAGTGGATATAGTGTATTTGGATTTCAAGAAGGATTTTGATAAGGTCCCACATAAGAGGCAAAATTAAAGCACATGGGAACGGGGGTAATACACTGGCATGGATTGAGAATTGGTTGACAGACCGGAAACAGAGTGGGAATAAATGGTTTTTTTTCCGGATGGCAGGCAGTGACTAGTGGTGTACCGCAGGAATCAGTACTTGGGCCCCAGCTGTTAATATATTTATAAATGACTTGGATGAGGGAACCAAATGCAATATTTCCAATTTTGCTGGTGACACAAGACTGGGTGGGGTTGAGTTGTGAGGAGGATGCAAGGAGGCTTCAGGGTGCTCTAGACAGATTGTGTGTGCGGGCAAACACATGGCAGATGCAGTATACAGTGGATAGGTGCTTCAGTGTGAAAAACAGAAATGCCGAGTATTATTTAAATGGTGATATAATGTGGATATACAAAAGGATCTGGGTGTCCTTTTACACCAGTTAATGAAAGTAAACAGGCAGGTGCAGCAAGCAATTAGGAAGGCAAGTGGTATGTTGGCCTTCATTGCAAGAGGATTTGAGTGCAGAAGTAGGGATGTCTTACTGCAGTTATACAGGGCCTTGGTGAGACCACACCTGGAGTATTATGTGCAGTTTTGATCTCCCTACCTAAGAAAGGATATATTTGCCATAGAGGGAGTGCAGTGAAGGTTCACTAGGCTGCTACCAGGGATGGCAGGACTGTCGTATGAGGAGAGATTGGTTCGACTGGGCCTGTATTCACTAGAGTTTAGAAGAATGAGAGGAGATCTGATTGAACCGTATAAAACTTGGCTAGACAGTCTAGATGCAGGGAGGATGCTTCCCCTGGTTGGGGAGTCTAGAATCAGGGGTCGCAGTCTCAGTATACAGGGCAGGTCATTTATAGGACTGATGAGGAAAACTTTCTTCACTCGGAGGGTGGTCAACCTGTGGAATTTTCTACCACTGGTGGCTGGGTCACTGAATATATTCAGGAAAGAAATAATTTTTGGACATTAGGGGTATCAAAGGGTAAGGAGAGAAAGTGAGAATATGGCATTTGAAATAGAGGATCAGCCATGATCATATTGAATGGAGGAGCAGGCTTGAAGGGCCGAATGGCCTACTACTCCTAGTTTCTATGTTTCTACAACCACCTGAAAATTGGACAAAGTCTTGGTTTTAACATCTCTCCCAAAAAGCAGCACTGACGGCAATGCTGTATTCCTTTGGTACTGCACTGAAGTATTGGCTTGGGTCTCAGCGATTAAATCCTGGAGTGGTGCTTGAAGCTGGAACCTTTTTGCTTAGACAGGAGCATTCTTTCTGAGTCCATTGGAAACTGGGTACAGGGTGTGACATGGGAACCTGAGCAATAGTAGTAAAAGTTTTCCAGAAACGTTGCAAGAACTGAGGTCTGTCTGGTTAATTGCAGCCATAAAAGAAGCTGAAGTACAAGGTTATAACTAATGGAAGTTGATTGATCCAATTAATGGTAATGTTGGAAGATCAAATAAACAAACTAACATGATCTAGCGCAATGTGCAAAGTTTTAACAGGCATGATACTGATGGCATTATTCACCCTTCAGCCTTTTAAAGTGATTGGAAATCTGGAACTGTTCCATGTCCTGCTCTCAAAAAGTGCTGTTGAGGCTGGGGATCAATTTTAAAAATTTGAAAACTGATATATTTTTGCTAGACAACGTTATTAAGTGATACAAAACCAAGGTGGCTGATGGGGTTGAGATACAAATCAACCATGAACTCATTGAATGGCAGAACAGACTCTAGGCTGAGACAGCTGCTTTGCCAGCATTCCTGTAATCCTTTTGTGTTTAATGACCTTAGATCTTAACCAGCACTCCTGTTTTCTCTGGACACCTGGTGCTGGAAGATGGCTGCAGCAGCACCACTAAGAGTGGAGGAGGTGTAGACGGGTTCTTGTGGGGGATTCTCTACTTGGTATATGGCAAGTGGGGTGGTCCATACTCCTGGGGTCTACCTGCCTTTGTCAACCACCACACTCCTTGGCCACGGCAACCCTCTCTACTTTGCTAGCTTTTCCATCTTTCCTTTTCCCTCTGCGATTCCACTGTGATCACTTAGCACCGCCATTTGTCTGTTCCTATACTTGTCCCATTACCACCTCTTCCTTTCGTCTTGCACCGTCATCACGTTTCAGTGTTGCAGCCAACCACGTTCTCTTCAAAGTGTAGTAACTGTTACAACATAGGGAAACATGGCAATTAATTTATGTTCATTAAGATTCCACAAGCAGTAATGAGATAAATGCCAGATATTCTCTTTCAGACGTGCTGGCTAATGGAGAAATATTTGCCAAAACACAGGGAGGACACTCTGCTGTGCCTTAACCTGTATCAAAGTACTTTGCAAACAATGTATTACAATGCTGTCTGTTAGGTAGGGTCATGGCAGAAAACGTGTTACCAATGGGGCCTTACGATGTACAAGTGAATGATGCGTTTAAGGGGAAGTTAGGTATGCGCATGGGGAAATGAATAGAAGGATACGTTGACTGGGTTGGATGAAGCGGGGTTGGCAGAGGCTCGTGTGAAGTACAAACACCGCATGGACCTGTTGGGTGTAATGGCTGTTTCTGTGCTGTAAGTACATTTTATAATAATTTGTAATACCCTGATCTGGGTATTTTTTTGGTGGTTGAAGGTGAAACGTTAGTCAGCACCACAGAGGAACGCTCATTTAGAGGTCATGAGATCATGTATATCCACTGGAACAGGCAGTCAAGGCCTTAATTCAGTGTCTCATGTTAAAGATGGCACTTCCAACAGCACAGCATTGAAGTTCCAGCCTAGATAAAGTGCTGATGTTTGTAACTCTTTCAAGTACAAACCCGTTTCCATCTGTTCTGATTCAGATGAAGTTACCTTGTTTCATAGTTTGCCATTGTGAGATTTGAACTCTTGATACTCTTTTGAGTAAACCTGTTTCCATCTGTTTCAGATGAAGTTACATTGTTTCATAGTTTGCCATTGTGAGATTTGAACTCTTGATACTCTTTTGAGTAAACCTGTTTCCATCTGTTTCAGATGAAGTTACATTGTTTCATAGCTTGCCATTGTGAGATTTGAACTCTTGATCTTGGGGTTACAAACCCAGTACCATAACCACTTGGCTATTTAGGCCAAGCCTGCTGATGTTTGTATTGGCCTTAAAGCCACAGCTATCTAACTAACTCAGGTGAGACTTATCAGCTGAATCTAGCAACTAGCTTCCCATCTGAAGGGTCTAGGGACACTATTTATCTCAGGCACTCCTGTGTGTGTGTGTGTATATATATATATATATAAGAAAAAAACTTTCAACTGTCAAGTTATGAAATGTAATTTTTTCATCCAATTCTAGTTGTACAAGTAACAGAATTGTCCACAGCACTCTTAAGTGACTGACATTCCAGTGTAAAAATATTGATTTAAATTTTTTAGCATTGTGCAATAGGAAATGGAAACTTCTTGTAATAATTCATAAGTAGCAGCTGATCTCAAAACTTGAGGTCACTCTGCCATGTTACTGATTAACGTTATCTATAATTTCTTCAAGTAGATTTGTTTTTGATTTTGGAGGCAGAGGTATTATATTAATGGCAGCAAATAAGCAGTGCTCGTTACTTCAGTTTTTGCCGGCTGAGTTTGTACTTTAGGGTTATATTAGCTTAACAGATAAAAAGCTTGCCAGCCAAGAATTGACAAATAATACTCATTTAGTGCTGCTTTTTTAATGACCATAAATCTTAACCCAGCTGCATACGGTGGGAAACAGAAGGATAATGAGACACAGCAGCAAGTGCCTATTCAGCCTGGTTTACTGACCAAAACTGTTCCTGGATTTTGCAAGACTGAAACTCACTGTCACATGAGTAGTTGAGAAAGATGTTAAACAGCACCTTTCATGACCACTAGATGTCTTAAAGCACTTTGCAGCCAATTAAGTACTTTTGAAGTGTAGTCACTGTTGTACTGTCAGAATGTGGCAGCAAATTTGCCCTTGGCAAGCTCCCCAAACAGCAATGTGATAATGACCAGATCATCTGCTTTAGCACTGTTGATTGCAGGATAGACCTTGGCCAGGACACTGCTGTTCTTCAAAATAGTGACATGGGATCTTTTAAGGCCAGCTCAAAAGGGCATACAGACCTTCAGTTTAATCTCTCATCTGAAAGACACTGCCTCCGATAGCGTAACACTCCCTCAGTGCTGCACTGGAGTGTCAGCCTTAATTTTTGTGCACAGCCTTCTGGACTCGGCAAGGGTGCTGCCAACTAAGTCACAGCTGACACCTAAAGCAAATAGCATAAAGAAGTACTGGGTGGTGAAGGGAATAGAAAGATGCCAATAGGGTGTGGTGAGTAAGTAGAATGGGGACTATAAACTTGTTGGGAAAAAATTTCTGCTTCTGTGCTGTAAATTTATCACTTCTAGATCCATGACATGAAAACCAAAATGGCTGTTCTACTGTGTGTATAACTGACCCCAAATGTTGGACATGAAGACAGAACTCCCAACTTACAGTAGTGTAGTGATTGTTAGTGGGAAAATTAGTGCAGAGAACAAGATTTCAAATCCCACCAGGGGCAGTCTGAGAAGTTGAACTCTGCCTTTAAGTCTGGAAATAAAATGTTGGGATCAATTGAAGCGACCATTGCAGGATTGTTGTAAAAAGAAAACCCAACTGGTTCACTAATATCCTTTTTAGAGATGGAAGCTTGCCACCTTTACTAGGTCTGGCTTATATGTGACTCCAGTCCACTACTACGCAGCTGACTTGGCTACTCTGTTGTTTTCTCAGAGCAGCTAGGGATGGGTAATAATGCTGGTTTTGCCAGTGAAGCCCATATTCTGAGAATTTATGAACAAATAAATATTTTTCTTAAATTATGTGCCTATTGTTGAGGGCAGCAAGACAGACTTTCACATGCAGGTGCTCCTGCAAGCCAGTTTTCAGCTTCATGAAGCAGTTGCATGAATAGCAGATCATACACCACACCAGCGTTAAGCATATCATGTAACAAAACATTCAGGCTTGGACGTTTTGATATTTCAGTTAATTTCTTAGTCCTGTTTACTTTATACTCATGTAAGAATATTTAAGCAAGTACAGCAAGAATTAAATTTCTCCATGGAGTTGAAAAAGGCACAGCTCAAGGTGCTTTTCAGCAGTTTTGCTGTGTCTGTGTTTAATGTAGGGCTGACAGTGTTTGAGTTGTTGAAGGTGCTGGTGAATTCAGTCCAATAGATGTTTGTTTGTTTTTAATAGCCCTCATGGTGGTTGGTGGGCTGCCTGCTTAGCCTTCAATGGAGCCTGGAATTTTGAAAGGAAAATTGCCGCAAAATTCAGATTGCATAATAATCCTGCCTGACTATTGGCTGTCAGCATTAAATTAATTCCAGTTTAACAAGTGAGCAAACTCCTATTTGACCACGTTAAATCTCCCTCATGAAGATAAATCTGTGGGGAGCGTATCTATCAGTTTCACATGAAAGCTGAACGGTGGGAACCCCACAATTAAACTCCCAGAGTATTGCCATTGAAGATAGCTTCTGCTGTGTTGTGCAGCACAACCACCGTGCTAAATGGGATAATGTTCGAACAGATCCAGCAACTCAAGACTGGGCAACCATGAGGCCATCAGCAGCAGAATTGTACTTGATCATAACCTGTAACCTCATGGCCTGGCAAATCGCTACACTACCATTACCAATAAGCCAGGGGATCAACCCTGGTTCAATGAAGAGTGCAGGAGGGCAAGCCAGGAACAGCACCAGGCATACCAAAAATGAGGGGTCAATCTGATGAAGCTACAACACAGGACTGCTTGCATGCCAGACAGCATAATCAGCAAGTGACAGACAAAGCTAAGTGATTCCACAACCAATGGATCTGATCTAAGCTCTGAAGTCCTGCCACCTGCAGTCGTGAATGGTGGTGGATAATTGAACAACTCACTGGAGGAGGAGGCTCCACCAATATCCCTATCCTCAATGATGGGGGAGCCCAGCACATCAGTGCAACAGGTAAGGCTGAAGCATTCGCTACAATCTTAAGCCAGAAATGCCAAGTGGATGATCCATCTCAGCCTCCACCAGAGGTCTTCAGCATCACAGATGCCAGTCTTCAGCCAATTCAATTCACTCCACATGATATCAATAAATGGCTGAAGGCACTGGATATTGCAAAGGCTACAGTCCCTGACAATATCCTGGCAATAGTACTGAAGACTTGTGCTCCAGAACTTGCCACGCCCCTAGCTGTTCCAGTGCAGCTATGACACTAGCATCTACCCAGCAATGTAGAAAATTGCCCCGGTATGTCCTGTACACACAAAGCAGGACAAATCCAATCCAGCCAGTAACTTGCCCATCAGTCTACTCTCGATCATCAGTATATGATCAGTAAAGTGATGGAAGGGGTCATCAACAGAGCTATCAAACGGCACTTGCTTAGCAATAAACTGCTCACTGATGCCCAGATTGGGTTCCTCAGAGCTGCTCAGTGCCTGATCTTACTACAGCCTTGGTTCAAACATAGACAAAAGAGCTAAACTTCAGAAGTGAGGTGAGGTGGCTGCCCTTGACATCAACACAGCATTTGACTAAGTCAAGAAACCCCAGCAAAACTGGAGTCGATGGGAATTGGGGCAAAACTTTCCTCTGGTTGGAATCATACCTAGCACAAAGGAAGATGGTTGTGGTTGTTGGAGCTTAGTCATCTCAGCTCCAGGACATCACTGCAGGAGTTCCTCAGGGTTGTGTCCTTGGTCCAACCTTCTTCTGCTGCTTCATCAATGACTTCCCTTCCATCATAAGGTCAGAAGTGGGGATGTTCGCTGCTGATTGTGCAATGTTCAGCACCATTCACAACTCTTCAGATGCTGAAGGAACCCATGTCCAAATGCAGCAAGACCTGGACAACATTCAGACTTGAGCTGACAAGTCGGCAAGTAACATTTGTGCCACACAAGTGCCAGGCAATGATCATCTCCAACAAGAGAGAATCTGGCCATCACCCCTTGACATTCAATGACATTACCATCACTGAAACCCCAGCTATCAACATCCTGGGTGGTGGGGGAGGGGGTTACCATTGACCGGAAACTGAGCTGGGCTAGCCATATAACTACTGTGGCTACAAGAGCAGGTCAGAGGCTAGGAATCCTGTGGCGAGTAACTCACCGTCTGACTCCCCAAAGCCTGTCCACAATCTACAAGGCACAAGTCAGGAGTTTGATGGAATACTCTCCACTTGCCTGGATGAGTTCAGCTCCCACAACACATGAAACTTGACACAATCCAGGACAAAGCAGCCTACTTGATTAGTACCCCGTCCACAAACATTCACTTCCTCCACCATCGATGCACAATAGCAGCCGTGTGTACCATATCCAAGATGTACTGCAGAAATTCACCAAGGCTCCTCAGACAGCACCTTCCAAACCCATAGTTACTACCATCTGGAAGGACAAGGGCAGCAGAAACATGGGAACACCACCACATGGAAGTTCCCATCGAAGCCATTCACCATCCTGATTTGGAAATATACATCACTGTTCCTTCATTGTCGCTGGGTCAAAATCCTGGAACTCCCTCTCTAACAGCACTGTGGGTGTACTTACACCATATGGACTGCAGTGGTTCAAGAAGACAACTCACCACCACCTCCTTGAGGACAATTAATGATGGGCAATAAATGCTGGCCCAGCCAGTGATGCCTACATCCCTTGAATGAATAAAAACAATGTAAATATATGGATCTGTTAAACAATAGTGTGAAACACACCATGTAATTGTTCGGTGTAATAGCTCTGAACATTTATTGGACTGTATATTTAACATTTGCTGTGAAATTGCCTCATAAACGTGGAAACTAATGTGTGAGAGCATGTCCACGTGAGAGTCTTCATTCACCACCCCTCATTCTCTTACACCCCATGTTTTCCCCATCCATGCTCAGAAATAGTGTGAACATATACAGGAAGCTAGGCTGCAGCTGCCATCAAGTACTGCACCACTTGGATTTCAGCAGGGCCATTAAAACATAATGTAAGCAATAGGAGCAGAAGTAGCACTCTCAAGCCTGCTTTGCAATTCAGTGAGATCATGACCACTCTTTGATCTCAACTTCACTTTCCTGCATCATCTTCAAATAACATGAGTCCAAATCTCGCAACCCCAGCTTTTTATATGCTCGAATGACTCAGTATCTTCAGCTCCCTGGGGCAGGGAATTCCAAAGGTTAACAACCCTCTGAGTGAAGAAATTTCTTCTCGCCTTAAATGGCTGACTCCTTCTCCTCAGTTTATGACCTCTGTAAACTCTCAAACCAAGGGAAACAGCTTCTCAGCATCTACCCCATCAAGCCTCTCAATTTAATGTCTCAGTGAGATCATAATTTTTTAATTCCTTAGAGTACAAGCACATTCTACTCATTATGTCCTTCTAGGACAGCCCTCTTATTCCTGGAATCAATCCAGTGAGCCTTCATTGCACCCCTTTGGTCAAGTATATTTACTCTTGGGTATAGAGACCAAACTGTATACAGTACCCCAGGTATGGTCTCATCAAGGCCCTGTATAATTGCAGTCAGATTTCCTGACTCTTGTACACCAACTCCCTTCAGCTTTTCGAATTTGAAGTTAAGTATGGATGGACAGGATTTCCCAAACCTCAGCAAACAAAGCCACTATATCCGGGTGAGGGTCAGCAGATTCAGGAGCTAAGTGTCTTTACACAGGCCGAACCCTAACCCTAACCCCCCCCACAACCAACCCCTGTAACCAGGACCTCCATTCTGACCTACTCTCCCCTCCAAACCGGGATTACAATTTTCATCTGCCCCCATTCCACCCCCTACCCGGTTGCAGCCTCCCCCAACCAGCTAAATTTGGATGATCTCAAGTTCAGGGGCTGGAACATGGGAAGCAAGCCAGAGGAAAGTTTTTGTGCAATAATTATGGTTTTATTTAGTGTGTAATGTACCTTTTAAGAATAATACTTGTTAGGAGAGATCGCACGATCTGTACTAACCAACAGGGAGTTGCAAGGGCTACCTCAGCAGTCAGTGTAGAGATAGAGTTGGAGTTGAAAGCACCATGTAGTTGCTGCTGAGTAAATAAACTTAGTTACCACCCAAGAAGTGTCTGTTGATCGACTCTATCATTAATAGTAGCAACTTGGCCATCCTACAACATTTTGGTTGTCACTAAAGTCAAACTGCCCAGAAATTCTGTGATTGTGACCTCAGGGCATCCTGAAGTACTTTACAACCAATGAAGTACTTTTGAAGTGTAGTCATTGTTCTAATGCAGGAAACATGACAGCCAGTTAGTACACAGCAAGCTCCCGTAAACTGCAATGAGATAACTAGTGTGTTTTTTCGGAAATTTGGTTGATTAATGCATATAGGTCAGGTGAACACCCCTTGTTCCTCTTTGAAGTAATGCAATGAAATATTTTACCTCACCTGAGAGAGCAGACAAATTTAACACCTCATGCAGGAATATTTTTGAAATCGTTGAACTGAAGCCCAAGTATTAAGTGGAAAGTTTGGAAAGGGGAACAATGACAAAGTGGGTGCAGAAAATAGGACTTGCTCTGTAGTTTTGACTTTCACTGGAGGTGCAAGTCATCCTGTTAGGGTCAAATCGAGTGAAACAGTAGATTGTTCAAGCAAGTTTAAATTTTGGACACTTGTCACTTTAGTAACAGTCTTTTTGTATTGTCAGGTTTGATCATGTCCTTTATTGCAACTAGAAGCATTTTTACTTCTTCAGTAAAGCACCAGTGGTGATATAAAATATTGTACAATGCCAGCTTAATAGCTGGTTCCTATGGCTCAGGTTCCAAGTAATTCAAATGGGTTTGTGCCAGAGCTGAATCAGCGAGACTGCACACTGGTTCTGACTGTATGTTTGAAAAGAAATGAGACTACCTTTTGTTTGGTTTTTGTTTGTTGTTTCAAAAAAACATTTCTTTACTGAGCATCCTGTTACTTAATTGGGAGAGGCAGGTATTCCAGTAGGATTTATTCACCTCAGTTGTGTTTCAGCAATAGGGCTACCTGCTCATGATTAGGAATTTTCAATCAATCTATTAGATGTCAGACTTATCTCTCTTAACACTGAGTGAGAAGATTTGTGGGTTCAAGTCCCACTCCAGAGAGTTGAGCACATGATCTAGGCTAGCACTTCAGAAGCAGTACTGAGGGAGTACCTCACCGTTGAAGCTGCTGTCTCTCAGATGAGATATTAAACAGAGGCTCTGCCTGTGCTGCCACCACCCCCTGCAATTGGATATCAAAAATTTCATGGCACAGTTTTGAAGAGCAGGGGTATTCTCCCCATTATTTATCCCTCAACCAACATCACGAAAACAGATACTCTGGCCATACCCATGTTGTTCATGGGAGCTTGCTTTGTACAAATTGGCTGCTCAGCTTCTTGCAGTACAACAGTGACTAACTTCAAAAATACTTCCTTGCCTGTAAAGCTACTTGGGATGTTCTGAGGTTGTGAAAGGGTCCATATAAATGCAAAACAAAAACAGAATTACCTGGAAAAACTCAGCAGGTCTGGCAGCATCGGCAGAGAAGAAAAGAGTTGACGTTTCGAGTCCTCATGACCCTTCCACAGAACTGAGTGAATATAAGGAGAGGGGTGAAATATAAGCTGGTTTAAGATGGGGTGGGGGGGTGGGTGTAGAGAAGTGGGGGGAGTGGCATGGTTGTAGGGACAAGCAAGCAGTGATAGGAGCAGATAATCAAAAGATGTCACAGACAAAAACACAAAAGAACACAGAGGTGTTGAAGGTAGTGATATTATCTAAACGAATGTGCTAATTAAGAACGGATGGTAGGGGACTCAAGGTACAGCTGTAGTGGGGCTGGGGTGGAAAGACTAGCAGGACATAAAAGATTTAAAAATAATGGAAATAGGTGGGAAAAGAAAAATCTATATAAATTATTGGAAAAAACAAAAGGAAGGGGGAAGTAACAAAAAGGGGGTGGGGATGGAGGAGGGAGGTCAAGACCTAAAGTTGTTGAATTCAATATTCAGTCCGGAAGGCTGTAAAGTGCCTAGTCGGAAGATGAGGTGCTGTTCCTCCAGTTTGCGTTGGGCTTCACTGGAACAATGCAGCAAGCCAAGGACAGACATGTGGGCAAGAGAGCAGGGTGGAGTGTTAAAATAGCAAGCGACAGGGAGGTTTGGGTCATTCTTGCGGACAGACCACAGGTGTTCTGCAAAGCAGTCGCCCAGTTTACGTTTGGTCTCTCCAATGTAGAGGAGACCGCATTGGGAGCAATGAATGCAGTAGACTAAGTTGGGGGAAATGCAAGTGAAATGCTGCTTCACATGAAAGGAGTGTTTGGGCAAGCCTGCCTTTCTTTTGAAATAATCGATTCTCTCCTCAATCTCTGTCAAACCTATTTCAAGCAAAGACACTTGTTATTGAAGATCCCTTGGCTTTATAGAAGATGACTAGCATTTTTTGCTTTGTCGTAATCTTTGTAATCCACTGAGGTTTCATCGATGATGCAAGTGTTTTCTGCGAATGTGCAGCATGTGAATACTGTGATCCTTAGTTCCCCTGAGGACTGACGTACTCATAAATTCTAATGTGATAGGATTGAAGTTTTCCTTAAGATTTCACAGGGTGGATTATTTGGGCGATCAACAAAACTGGTAATATGCCGCCGATATTAAGCTCACTGAGATGAGGAAAAGCATTTTACTATGCACAAGCAACTGAAAGGGCTACAACATAACTTTTGTTAGAAATTGTCTCCTCATAGACCACATTTCAGCTGAAACACTAACTGCTCTTCAAAATGCACAATTATTATATCAGGGAAGCAGCTGCGTGATTATTAACTGTTGATAGTTACTATTTCTATCTAAGTCTGCAGTAAACCAGAGAATTTTTTAAGTGCGAACCAACTGTATCAGTGCTTTATTCCACTTCTGTCAGGTTGTCATGGGGTGAAAATGTTTGTGCAGGGAAGATAATCCAATACTAAATAAGGTTGCCAAACAGGTTTTCATGATGATGCACTTTTAAAATATGGTATTGTCGTGGTAATCTATCTCTCCAGGCTTGCTCTACACGAAGGAAGTAACAATTCAATCGAGCAGTATCTTTTGCATCTTGTACTGCAGGTTTTTTTTTTACTTTATGGAAACCTTGTTGAAAGCTGTCATGTGTCTGCAACAGAGAAGATCCCCAGGGTTGCATTTACTGAGATCAGATAGCTAATCTCTACCTGTAGTAATGCTATAAATACCGGGCATTCCTGTGCTGAGGAGTGGCAAACTGGATCAAACTGAGTTATGTTACAGACCCCAGAAGAAGACAAAATCCTATCATTTAAAATCGACATTTGGGCCCCCTGAGCCTAGTCCCAGTGTTCCATTTGGAATACAGTGCCACAAGAACCTGGACACAAAGAAAGGGGCAGAAAGCAAATCCCAAACCAAAGAAGGAAGTGGGACAGGAAAAGGTCCCAAGATGACAGTTAAGTCAAAGAACGAGGACAGGAATCCCCTTCAGTGAAGTTGAAGTAAGGAGCAGAGGAAAAAGCTCCCAATTAAAGAGAGAAAGATGTGTGGAGTAGAATTAAGGCAAAGTGGGCTTGCAAGAAGCCAGAAAATCTGAGGAGACAGCCAAAGGTTGATGACTACTTACTACGGGTCTGTGAAGCAATGGTATTCTGTTGGCATGGCTGAGTATCTGAGAGTGTGCATTGGTAGGTGAAGCTTGAATGCATGTGGTGATCCAGAGGAGAGGAACATGCATTCAAGCTTCACCTTCTATGGAAGGAGAGATCTAAACCTTGGAGATGGATCCTTGAAGACGTCTGAGAGAAAGCATCATTTGGAAGATGATTCCAAAGCAAGTTCTTCGAGACTGAAGATTGGAAACCTTCCCAGAGATTCTGTGGGACCATTTGGCTCATACTGTGACAAACGCTTGGGGGAGTTCCGTGACATTTGCTTTGAGTAGCATCCGTCACTTGATCTTGAAGTGTGGTGTGACCGACCACAGGTCACCTATGGGCCTACGTGGACTTCGAGCATTAGAGTATGAGAGATTTTGTAATTAGTGTTATCTTTCTGGATCTCTACATATCTGTAAATGTATAGTTGGGATGAGGGCATAGGGCAATATATTTCATCTTTTCTTGTTTAATAAAGGCTTTATTCTTTTGTTAAAAGTTCATCAGCAAACTCCTGTGACCCTGTTCATTAGCCACCCCCCACGGTTCCAAACAAAAAATAAAAGTTAGGATCTTTCAAGCCAGATTCCACCCTGGGATCTGACTTTATTTGTTCATAGAGTGAGGGTGTCATTGGCTAGGCTAGCATTTATTGCCCATCCCTAATAGCCTTTGAGAAGTTAGTGAGCTGCCTTCAGCTGCTGCAGTCCATGTGATGTAGGAACACCCACAGTGCTATTAGGGAGGGAGTTTCAGGTTTTTGACCCAGCGTTACTGAAGGAATGGCAATATATTTCCAAGTCAGGATGGTGAGTGGCTTGGAAGGGAACTTCCAGATGGTGGTGTTCCCATATGTCTGCTGCCCTTGTCCTTCTAGATGGTAGTGGTCGCAGTTTTTGAAGGTGCTGCCTATGGAATCTTGGTGAGTTTCTGCAGTGCACTTTGTAGATGGTACACACTACTGCCACTGTGCAGCAGTGGTGGAGGGAGTGAATGTTTGTGTATAGGGTTCCAATCAAGCAGGCTGCTTTGCCCTGGATTGTGTCAAGCTTCTTGAATGTTGTTGGAGCTGCACTCATCCAGGCAAGTGGAGAGTATTCCATCACACTCCTGACTTGTGCCTTGTAGATTGTGGACAGTCTTTGGGGAGTCAGAAGGTGACTTACTCACTACAGGATTCCTAGCCTCTGACCTGCTCTTGCAGCCACTGTACTTATATGGCTAGCCCAGTTCAGTTTCTGGTCATTGGGAAGCCCCCAGGATGTTGATAGTGAGGTATTCAGCGATAGTAATGCCATTGAATGACAAAGGGTGATGGTTAGATTATCTCTTGCTGGAGATGATCATTACCTGGTGCATGTTGTGCTGTGAATGTTACTTGCCACTTGTCAGCCCAAGCCTGGGTATTGTCTGGGTCTTGCTGCATTTGGACATGGATTGCTCCAGTATCTGAGGTTTTGTGTACAATGTTCAGCACCATTCAATCATTAGCGAACATCCCCACTTCTGACCTTCTGATAAAAGGAAGGTTATTGATGAAGCATCTGAAAATGGTTTGGGCTTAGGACACTACTCTGAGGAACTCCTGCAGTGATGTCCTGGAGCTGAGATGACTGACCTCCAACAACCACAACCATCTTCCTTTGTGCTAGTTAAGACTTCAACCAGTGGAGAGTTTTCCCCTGATTCCCATTGACCCCAGTTTTGCGAGGGCTCCTTGATGCCACACTCTGTCAAGGGCAGTCATTTTTGCCTCACCTCTGGAGTTCTGCTCTTTTGTCCATGTTTGAACCAGGGCTGTAATGAGGATAGGCACTGAGTGGTCCTGTTGGAACCCCAACTGAGCATTAGTGAGCAGGTTATTGCTAAGAAAGTGCTGCTTGATTGATCAGTTGATGACCCCTTCCATCACTTGTCCAGTAGTACCACCAGCTGGGATCGTAACAGTTGGTATTCAGTGACCGCTGGATAGCGGCCTGTATGAGAGTATCTGCCCATGTGTATGTCTGTGTGCATGGCTGTGTCTATGTCTCACTTTGCCGATGACTGACTGTGTATGTGGCATTGTGCCCACCTGCATGTGACTGTGGACATTTGGCAAGGGTGGGATTGGTCTGGGCAATGATCCCTTCGACAGTCTATATGTCAACATTTGTTAACCTTGGAGCTACTTGAATATCATCAAGTGAAAGAAGTATTGTTTTTAATATTAATTAGGCTTGAGTCAGCCTAGAATTAGGCACTTCAGTAGGCACAGTCACAGTCTGGACATGAGCAGGAATGCAGTACAAGGTTCCGTTAAATGTCATTTAACATTGATATTGAAATAGAAAATGCTAAAGATGCATAACTGCTTAATCAGCATCTGAAATGAGAGGTTAATATTTCAGTTTAAGGGTTTATTGCCTGCATCTGAAGGACTGGCTTGATCTAATTGGGTGTCTTTTAACCATGTCTTTGTTTAACTTTACCTACCATGCTGCAGTTAATATTACAAGGTTTGGATCTGCTGTACCATGGTTCAAAAAAGTCATCTCAAGCGCAGCAAAAAAAAAAGTGGATTTTTCAATATTACAATAAAGCATTTGCACACTCCCCATGTGTACAAACCAGATTCTGAGTAATATGGTATAACTGCATTCAGTGCCAAGTTTGGCACTTATTTTAGAGTGATACAGCATGGAAGGTGGCCAGCTGGCCCATTTGTGCCTGTTTTAGCACTATAAAAGAGCTATTCAATTCATCTCTTTCCCATAGCCCCACAAATTTCTCCTTTTGAAGTATTTCTCCAATTTACTATTTGATCTGCTTTCTCCACTCTTTCAGACAATTTATCGTCTGGAATGCGCTCACTGTTTTTAAAATATTAGAAATTCACATCTCATTTCTGGCTCTTTTGCCAATTTCGTAAATCTGTATCCTCGGGTTACCAACCCTCTTGCCAGTGGAAACAGTTTTGTGTTCTTTATTCTTGTCAAGACCCCTCGGAATTTTGAATGCCCTTCTCAAAACTACCCTTAACTTTCTTGTCAAGGTTCACTGGTGTCTGAATTGCAGAACTCATGAGCTTTTTAAGTTAATTCTATAAATCGGGTAGTGCGGTGCAAGAATACCCTTTCCATTCGTTCTCATGTACAAGTTCACATTTCTTCTGCAGTCTGCTAGTTGTAACTTTGGATTCATTTTAGCTAAACATCTTTTATACTTTCTTTTAATCCTCCTAACAACTTATGTTGAAAGTTTTTTGAATTGGCCCATAATTAAAATTATGTCCTGGAGTTTAGGACATTGTTTGGAAGAAAACAATTTGGTGAAATAACCCTTCAAAAGATCTTAAGCTACTACAATTAATGCTGCTTCAAGCAATCTGACTAATAGTAACACTACTACTGGTAATTTTACCTTCAAGCTTTTGTTAGCCAATACACAATATGGCCTCTCATAAGACTAAGAAAATTAAGGTTATTTTTTGTTGTTTCTGTATACTTACTAATGTATACTCAGTGTTGTATCTTAACATGCCAACCAAAAGAATTTTGAAGAGCTAATCTCCCACTTTACTCATTATATTTCCCATGGCTTTCAGTCAGGAAGATGGGAGAGATATCGGACAGAAAAGGAATTGTGTACTATGCTTACTGCTGGAAACTTGCCCAAGGTAGCCATTTCACAGGCCTTTCAAAACAGGCTGGCAGCCAAGACACACTATCTGGAAAGACCCTGGCATGGTGACTACCCCTAGTAATAGAGTTGTGGTAAATGAGTTTACATTTAGACACATTGACCTGGGTTTTGAGATCAGTAATGAACAAATACCGCCAGCGTTCATTACATTTAAACTTGTCCACAGACTTTCCATTGGCTTTTGCACAGGAACTCAAAAAATAATTAGAAGTCCATTTAGGCAATGCGATCTGCAGTGGATCTGGCACCTTATGTTTCCATAACCAACCTGGACCGAAGAATCATTAATGAGCAGCACAGAGAGTCTGAACCAGAAAGCATCAGTTAGAATATTTATTTCGAAGCCAAATCGTCTATAGAATATGAAGTGGTGTTAGGTTAGTTTAGATGGCTAGAGTGCGATACGTAATGTACATAATGATGCCAATGGCATGAGTTCCGTCCCTGCACTAGCTGAGGTAGCTCTTGGATAGCTGCCTCCTTGCCTTCCCCCATGCTTCATGCAGAGTGGTGTCCCTCAAGCTGTAACCATTTGTATGTCTCTAACAGAGAAACATTCCTAAGGTCCCTAGTGGACAATGGCTAATTACAAAAGGTCTGAAATAGTGGGGAAATGCAAGGTGGGATTAAGGGAAAGACAAAGTTTTTTAAAACGTATTTTTTTCTATTTATCCACAGCAATAATTAAAATTTGAGAAGAATGATCTCCATATTTGTAACAGTAAATTTTCAAAACCAAAGAAGTTGTTTGGCAATATTTAAGACTTCTAACAGTATTGAAATGTTTCTTACATTGGAATGGACAAGCTTTAACTTTTCTTAGTGAGTTTAGTGAGCATCTGTCTTCTAAGTACAGCAGCTTGAGGCCATTCCCTATTTGCTTAGTCTCATGGTGGGATATTGGTGTTGCCCAGCTTCATGAAGGGGCATCTCGGTCAGCAACTTCCTGATTTCTGTGTTTAACTGTGCATGTGTGGTTGCCTGAAGTTGCTTTACACATTTTTAATGCTGAGCACTAATAGCCTCACTGTTTCTACCACACAATCCAGGCCAATATATATGTCTAAATCAAAAACCGAGAAAAGGAATTAACATTAGTGGGAATTATTTATAGCTGTTAATATATTCCTTTGACTGCAATTTGTCTGAAAGTCACAATATCATCAAATGATTTACCCACCAGGCTTAGTAATATATTTTTGCTGCATTAATATATAAATATGCAAGGAGCCTTTTCAAGTGACTTCTAAAGACTATCTTTATGGTTTGATGCAGGGTCCCAAGTCGTTCAGTCTGATGGCCCATTTAGTTTCATGCTATGTTCCTTATGTACTTCCATACACCTGAGTTTACAGAAATCAATGCAACTCGGTGTCCTGATTAATCCATTGATGAGGCAATAGTGTTAATTCCTAGTCCATTACATTTAAACAGAAAACACATGAGCAATTTTGACATGGAAAGGCAATGGTACATGACTATTGGTGAGGATGGGAGAATAACGGCGGGGGACGCAGATTGAGGCATTTTGCATGGGATGAGGAAGATCGCTGGGTTTAGACCAGAGCACCAGAAATTGTGGAACACATGGCCCATGGCCTGCACTCTGGTCACTCATAGTTTAGTGTATTCAGTTTGAAATTATAAACTAATGACCCTGCACTAAGCCCCTGATTTTTTTCTCGTCCTTAATTCTTTGTTTTTAAAAAAAAAGTACAATTTTTTAAATGAAAGCTAGTAAAATTTGTGTGAAGATAAACACAGACACTGTTCATGTGGAATTCAATGCAGGACAATGCATTCTTTTTCAATGCAGCCTATATTTGTAATTATAGACCATGGTGGCTCATTACACTGTAGATGAAGGACTAGACTATCTGAGATCTCTCTACAATAAGTGGCACAAAGAACTGGAACCACATTTGCTAAACTAGATCTGATTTGTTCATGTTATCAAACATTGAGGTTGGTTCTTTCATTCCTCCCCGCCCCAAATAAAATTAATTTAATTTTATTTGCTTGTAGGCACTGAATCTTTGGGTTTGGTACCCAGTGCCTGATCAAGAGACTCTCCGTCAGGAAGGGGTGCCCACTGAGAGCTAACCACTCTCTTGCTGCTGATCCACCGACAACCCTCTCCCTGCGACCTCCACCCTGCAAAGCCACCGCCCCCTCCCCGCCTGCTGACCCCCACATTACCTGTGGTCTGAGTTGCTTTGTGATCCTGGGACTCTGCTGTCTATCCTTCTGGCAGAGGTGCAGGCAATGGCATCGTGGCATTGTCACTGACTAGTATTCCAGAAACCCACGGTGATGCTCTGGGCACCTGGGTTCAAATCCCGCCATGGCAGATGGTGAAATTTGAATTTAATACAAATCTGGAATTAGAAGTCTGATGATGACCATGAATCCATTGTCGCTTGTCATTAAAAACCCATCTGATTCATTAATGTCCTTACCTGGTCTGGCCTACATGCACAGTTCAGCCAGCATGCAAGACTGGAGAACAGCTAATGTGGTTTTGCTATTTAAGAAGGGTTGTAGAGATAAGCCAGGGAACTACAGACCAGTGAGTCTCATGTCAGTGGTAGGGAAACTATTGGAAAAAATTCTGAAGGAGAGAATCTATCTCCACTTGGAGAGGCAAGGTTTGATCAGGGATCAGAGGGAGGCCATGCCTAACAAATTTGATTGAAGGAGGTGACCAGGTGTGTAGATGAGGGTAGTGCAGTTGATGTAGTTTATATGGATTTCAGCAAAGCCTTTGACAAGGTCCCACATGGGAGACTTATAAAGAAGGCAAATGCACATGGGATGCAGGGTAACTTGATAAGGTGCGTTCAAAATTGGCTTAGTTGTAGGAAACAGAGGATGATGCCAGAAGGTTGCTTTAGTGACTGGAAGTCAGTGTCCAGTGGTGTACCACAGGGATCTGTGCTGGGTCCCTTATTATTTGTCATTTATATAAATGACATAGATGACTATGTGGGGGGGTAGGATTAGTAAGTTTGCAGATGACATAAAGATTGGCCGGGTGGTTAACAGTGAGGTTGAATGTCTTGGGCTACAGAGAGACAGGTGGTCAAATGGGCAGATAAGTGGCATATCGAATTTAACCCTGAAAAGTGTGAGGTGATACACTTTGGAAGGAGTAATTTGACAAGGAAGTATTTAATGAATGGCATGACACTAGGACATTCTGAGGAACAAAGGGACCTTGGCGTGTGTCCCCATAGATCTCCTGAAGGCGGAGGGGCATGTTAGTGGGGTGGTGAAAAAGGCATATGGGACACTTGCCTTTATCAATTGAGGCATAGATTACAAAAGTATGGAGGTCATGTTGGAGTTGTGTAGAATCTTGGTGAAGCCATAGCTAGAGTACTATGTGCAGTTGTGGTTGCCACATTATAGGAAGGATGTGATTGCACTGGAGGGGGTACAGAGGAGATTCACCAGGATGTTGCCTGGGATGAAACATGTAAGTTATGAAGAGAGGTTGGATAGACTTGGGTCGCTTTCATTGGAGCAGAGAAGACTGAGGTGCGACCTGATTGAGGTGTACAAGATTATGAAGCGCATGGACAGGGTGGATAGGGAGCAGCTGTTCCCCTTAGTTGAAGGGTCAGTCATGAGGGGACACAAGTTCAAGTTGAGGGACAGGAGGTTTAGGGGGGATGTGAGGAAAAACTTCTTTACCCAGAGGGTGGTGACGGTCTGGAATGCGCTGCCTGGGAAGGTGGTGGAGGCGGGTTAGCCTCACATCCTTTAAAAAGTATCTGGATGAGCACTTGGCACGTCATAACATTCAACGCTATGGGCCAAGTGCTGGTAAATGGGATTAGGTAGGTAGGTCAGTGTTTCTCAAGTGTCAGTGCAGACTCGATGGGCCGAAGGGCCTCTGCTGCACTGTGATTCTGTGAAGACTCCTGATACCTCAGTAACATGTTTTTAATGTTTTTACAGAAACAACTAAAACATGAAGCCAAGAAGGCTATTAACCAACTGGACCTACGCGTCTTGAAGCACGGTGACCAGGTGTGTATTGCTGATATGTGGCCTAGTATGATTGAATGACAATTACTGGGTATCTATGGATTGTTTTTTTGGCAGGGGGAGCATGGAGTGTGGAGAGTGGGTGATCAATGGGTGTCAAAACATTTAAAGGCCCCCTGTTAATTTACACTCTTATATAATGAGTTTAAAAAAATAAAATTCAAGTGTTAATGTCGTAATGCCCACCTGTGTACTTTTTTTTTTACTGCGCTGGAGCCAATGATTTGTTCTGGAGGGGGCAACAAAAAAAATCCTTACTCTTGGAGTTATAGTGGATTTGGACATATTTGGACTCTTTGTGAAGCAGTTGGAGTCAGTACACCTTGAACCCCAATTCAAAAATTGACCACCTACAGCAGTGTTGCACCCTTAAGATCACCCATGATCTAATTAAATGGCAGAAGAGCCCCGAGGGGTTAAGTGGCCAATTCCTGTTCCTATATGTGCCATGAGGTGGGAATGCACTTGCATAGAACAATAGGGGGTGTGCATGTTAGTGTGAAAAGAGTATATTGTAAAGGCGTAACCGGCATTTCAACTGTGGACAAGAATTTGATTTCACATGGAGTGAAAAGCCACCAAAGCCAAACCACAGGAAGTGACTTTCTTTCTTTCTGTCTGTTCATTCTTGAATTTGAGCTCTGACAAACTGATGCTCATTGCTTCTTCTTAGGCAGGCCCTCAGCTTTGAGGATAACTTGCTTCCACTTCACTTTGATGGGCTCTGAACTGGCTGAGTCCACTACACGCTCTTCAGACTCTGCCACATGTGAGCTCGGTGGTGCTTGGAGGGTTGGGTGGATGGGCTGGTTGGAGGTTTTGGTGGATGGGCTGGTTGGAGGTTTTGGTGGATGGGCTGGTTGGAGGTTTTGGTGGATGGGCTGGTTGGAGTTTTTGGTGGATGGGCTGGTTGGAAGTTTTGGTGGATGGGCTGGTTGGAGGTTTTGGTGGATGGGCTGGTTGGAGGTTTTGGTGGATGGGCTGGTTGGAGGTTTTGGTGGATGGGCTGGTTGGAGGTTTTGGTGGATGGGCTGGTTGGAGGTTTTGGTGGATGGGCTGGTTGGAGGTTTTGGTGGATGGACTGGTTGGAGGTTTTGTGCATCCCCTCCAAAATCTCAACTTTGCCTCTGCACCTTCCCAACCAAGCCTCTAGATGTGTTCGGTGCTTTCCAGTATGATCTGCCTTCATTTTGGTTGTCACAAACCAGGGTCCCCCATGAGTCAATGGTTTGTTTACCTCTTTGGGGACACATCGAAGACATCCCTAAAGCATTTCCACTGTTCTCCTGGGAGTCTTTTGCTGCTACTGAGCTCTGAGCTCATTGCCTGAAGAGTTTTTTTATAAATTTTCGTTTATGGGATGTGGGCATCGCTGGCTAGGCCGGCATTTGTTGCCCATCCCTAACTGCCCTTGAGAAGGTGGCAGTGAACTGCTGCAGTCCATGTGGTGTAAGTACACCCACAGTGCTGTTAGGGAGGGAGTTCCAGGATTTTGACCCAGGAACAGTGATATATTTCCAAGTCAGGATGGTGAGTAACTTGGAGGGGTTCTTCTAGGTGTTGTTGTTCCAATATGTCTGCTGCCCTTGTCCTTTTAGATGGTAGCAGTCAGGGGATTGTAAGGTGCTGTCAAAGGAGCCTTGGTGACTTCCTGTGGCACATCTTGTAGATGATACACACTGCGGCTACTGTGTATTGATGGTGGAGGGAGTCAATGTTTATGGATGGGCCGCCAATCAAGCAAGCTGCTTTGTCCTGGATGGTGTCAAGCTTCTTGTGTTGTTGGAGCTGCACTCATCCAGGCAAGTGTAGAGCATTCTATCACTCTCCTGACTTGCGCCTTGTAGATGTGGACAGGCTTTGGAGAGTCGGGAGGTGAGTTACGTGCCGCAGGATTCCTAGTCTGCTCTTGCAACCACCGTGTTTATATGGTTAGTCCAGTTCAGTTTCTGGTCAATGATAACTCCCAGGATGTTGATGGTAATGGATTCAGCAATGGTAATGCCATTGAATGGTGGTTAGATTCTCTCTTGTTGCAGTTGGTCATTGCCTGGCACTTGTGTGCTGCACTGTTACCTGCCACAGCCCAAGGCTGGATATTGTTCCGGTTTTGCTGCATTTGGACATGGACTGCTTCAGTATCTGAGGATTCACAAGTGGTGCTGAACATTGTGCAATCTTCCACGAACTGACCTTATGATGGAAAGAAAGTGATTGAAGTGTTAGGAAATTGTTTAAGTAAGTTATATTGGTATTTGTGGGTGTTAGGAATGAGTTTTAGCTTTAAAGTTTAAGTTTGGCTTGTATTTCTGGGCAGAGTTTTGCCCTCGTCCCAAGTAAAATAGTGCGCAATGATGTCAGGCGAGCGTCCTGACATCATTGCGTACTCGTGATGTTACATTCGGTGGATGCGCACAGGTGCCGGAGTGGTGCCCGCCATTAATTAACAGACCACTTAAGGCCCTTTAATAATGTAATTGTCTTTGATTTTACGCTGCCTGTGCGATTTTGTTTCTGCTCATCGCATGGGCAAAACGCACAGGTGGCCAGCTGACATTTCCTCAAACCCCATCCAAGGAAGGGATAAAAAGGGTCAACAGCATTGCCAGTGTGAGTAGTGAGGAGTTTGGGAGATAGTTTGCAGCTGGTTGCTTATTTGAACTTGACAGTTTCATCTCTGTTCGGGGCTTCATTCTTAACATTTTCAGGTCTCATTCCAGGACTCATTGTTGTCTGCCAGGCCCTCGCAGGATTCAGAGAGTGTGGACCCTTCCAGGTATCAGACAGCCTTCCCTTACCCTGGTAATGGGGACTGTGGTCTACGCTGGGGACAGCTCCTCTGAGGAGGAAGAGAGGGGCAGAAGGGAGAGGAGGCCACTTGTCCCAGTGCAGCTTCCAGGGGAGGGACGTGTGGGAGGAGAGGCTCAGGCACAAGAGGTGCAGGGCCAGCAGGTGGTCCAAGGCAGAAGCCACAGAAGGCATCACTATCCTGCTGCCAGGGTTTACAGGCAGTGATGCAGCTACCTCAATATGTCCGAGGTGCAATATGAAGGAGGCTGCACCTCTCAAGGGAGACAGCGACCTCCATTTGCCAGATGATTGGGCCTGAGATCAGTTCCGACTGTGTGGGTGGACACCCCATGCCAGTGGCTCTGAAGGTCACAGTGGCCCTCAGCTTCTATGCCTCTGGCTCTTTCCAGGGGTCAGTGGGGGATCTGTGTGGAGTGTCCCAATCAGCTGTGTCAAGTTGGTGGCAGAAGCTCTATTCAGGTGGGTACTGACTTTTATTCTTTACCGTGTGGATGAGGCCAGCCAGGCTGAGCAAGCCAGAGGCTTTGCAGTGATTGCTGGGTTCCCCCACCTCCGGGGTGCCATCATGGCTAACGAGGGGATTCCACTCCATGAACGTGCAGATAGTGTGTGACCACAGGATGCAGATTCTGCAAGTGTGTGCAAGATATCCTGGCAGCTCCCGTGATGCTCCCATCCTGAGACACTTCCCAGGTGCCAAGGCTTTTCAGTGCTCCAGCCCACCTGGATGGATGCTGCTGGGTGACTAGGGCTATCCGTTGAAGAGGTGGCTCATGGCACCACTCTGCCACCCAAGAACAGAGGCAGAGAAGCATTATGAGTCATGCCTCCACAAGGGCGGTGATGAAGAGGACCATAGGTTTCTAGAAGATGTGCTTCTGATGCTTCGACCATTCAATGGAGCATTACAACCCCGCCACCCCCCCCCCCCCCCCCCCCCCCCCACCCCCCAACCCCCAGAGTGGTGTCACTGATCATGGTTGCATGCTGTGTTTTCCACAATCTGGTTCTGGCAAGGGAGGACCCACTGGAGGAAGGGGATCTTGGTGCAGCTGCACAGGCCACAGATGGTGAGTCCAGTATTGAGTCTGGAGAGGAACATGGTGAGGAGAACGCTGAGGGTGTGGATCCAGACCTCAGTAACCTCCCAGCGAGGCAGGGACGCCTTGATCCAGTGATCTTTTAGCTAGGCTGCCAAAGATCAGCTTCAACTGCATGCCAGGGCTGCCACCTCCATCCCAGATGTCTGAAAGGACCCTTTCATTTGAACACAAAGAACACTCATTACCTGTACAATAATGTTCAGAGCCATGTACATCCAACATTACATACTTGCATTCTCTCCACCAATTATATAAAGAGGTGAAGTATCCTCATGCCATGATGACAAAACCAGATTTATTTCATTCCACATGTACAGACTTCTGACATCAACTTCTCTAGCCTTAAGTCCCA
Organism: Carcharodon carcharias; assembly: GCF_017639515.1. Lineage (NCBI taxonomy): Eukaryota > Metazoa > Chordata > Chondrichthyes > Lamniformes > Lamnidae > Carcharodon > Carcharodon carcharias. The sequence continues at coordinate 157,712,785 of NC_054475.1, read as the reverse complement.
GACCAGGAGACAGTAACTAAACATACATGAACATAAAATCACCAGTGACCTGTCCCTCTTGTGCTCATGGTGCCTTTTAACTTACACTTGCAAGTGCTATGTCTAGGTGCTCCCTCTTGCTGGCACCGGCATTGGAGCTAGTCTGCTGACTCTGATTCATGTTGGCCTTGATGACCTTGGCAGTCGCCCTCTGGCCAGTGAAGCCTGTGCTGGCCCCGCCTGGTAGGGAGTGGCCAGTGCCTCACCTGGCATCTCCCCAGTCATGGCAGCCTCATCAGATACTACCGTCACAGGCCAAGGGGCGGAGGAGCATCCTGAGAGGAGCCCACAGAAATGACAGGCAGTTGGTGCGCCAACATGAGGTTGCTGTGGACCTCCCAGCTCACCATTGATGGACGGGCACCTAGCTGGGTACTGGGTGCCTCATCCATCTCCCACACTGACACTGACCACCTCAGGTCAGTGCCTGTGTGAGGGCTTGGAGGTCCAAGCACAACCCCGAGAACCCCTGATTCTGTCCCTGGAGTTGCCTCTCCATGATAGTCGCCACTCTCTCAATGGAGGAGACAGTGCGCTCGCCCATGATGGTCAACGCAGTGCTCACGCTTCCATAGCGGAGACCATGGCACACACACCCTCATGGATCTCCACCAAATCCTCCCGCACCAGCATCCAGCATCTGCCACCTGATAGACTACTCCAGAGGCTCATCATCAGCCTTCGACTGAGCATCATCCTGGTCTCCAGCAGTCCTTGATTGCCGGCGCCCTGGGCACTCTGCTGCCTCCTGCAACACCCAAGTGTGAAGTGCCCTCACCAATGTGCACCAAGATTCTAGCATCCAAACTAATGCCCACCAAGGTGCTGGTATCTGCACTGATGCAGTTATGACACAGGTTACAGGGGCTCCCAGTGGTCCTCTGGTGTTGGGGTTGCCCTTCGGGGTCCAGAGACTGAGTGCGTGCTGGCTAACTCAAAAGAAAAGAAGGACATGTCATTAGTTACAGTCATCACACTGTCACTGCGCATGCCGGTCACCCGGTGAGACAATGGAGATCTGCATCATGGTGCCATCGTCTTCAAATGATCAATGGGGACTCCAGGTTCAAGGCTCCCATCAAGAGACCACACTAGAATGGTTGCACAATCCAAAAGTCACACCCCCGTGCACTGCGCTCTTACCTTCATCTGGCACCCCCGCCTCTCCACACCCGGTTGCACGGAAAACATGCCGGCTCCTGAGCTCCAGGGCATCTTGCTCGAATCTGGCGAGCAGCAGCAGGTTGGGCGGGCCTCCGCCTGTTCATGCCCTTTCGGCCTGGTTGTGGCTTGTCTTCTCCTCAAAGGATAGAGGAGCATTGATTAGTAAAGTCTCTACATGCAGTGCCATTGCAGCCTGGCCAACCTCAGCCTAGGAACACCACGCAGGGCACATCTGAGTCATGGCCCTCAAGCTACAAGGCACTCAATCTAAGCAGCCAGGGCTTACCCCCTTGGCTAACTACTGCATGATCGACAGTTGGCACTCAGAGTCTAGCACCCCTGTGGTCCATGGGGGACGGCCACACCTTCACACTTCTGCTATGCCAACATGATACCCTTCCTGAGTGCAGCAGGTCATTGAAGCGCTTCTGGCACTACACACAGGAGCGCCACACCATGGCTGCTCACCCTGGCTGCCACCTTCTCCCGTGCCCTTTTGGTGAGGTGCGGTGGCCTCCTCCCCACATCTCTGGGGACGAGGGTGTCCCTCCTGGCAGCCACCTCCTCCAAGTCCTGGCGAGTCACTCATCGGAAAACCAGGGGGCCAAGTGCCCACCCAACCTGCCCTCCTGCTTGACGTTTGCTGACACATTCGACCGCATCGTTCGTCTGACCGGCATCCAGAAGCCCTTCCCTGGCAGTCTTTCTGGGGCTGCCTGGGCTGCCTTTATATCAGCCACAGGGCCTGGTGGCTAACAGGCATCCAAGCTTAGCCTTTCCTGGCCAGCGCGTTGCCGCGTTTCACACTGAGCGGTCCTTAATTGGCCCACCAGCGTGAAGTCACGGTCGGGGCCCAATTGGGGGCGGCAGTCAGTTTCACGGCTGCTCCCGGGCCTACCTGCTGCACCCACCCGACGTGGGCAAAATTCAGTCCTCTGTATCTGTTTGTTAAGCAAAGTCATACGGAGTTTTAGTTTCACTTTCAAAGATGCTTGCATTTCTAATGAGGAGTTTTAGGGCTCCTATAAAATAAAGGTAAGCATACAAAGGTGGAAGGATTGGAATGTTGCCTAGCAACAGGGGGCCAGAGAGGCAGGTTCCCTCCCCACATGAGAGAGACACACAAACACACACACACACACAAACACACACACATACACAGACACACACATACACACACACGCCGGCCCGAGCGACTGGAGTAAAGAGGACAGCTAAGGTCCCAAGCTAAAGGAAAACCCCAAAAATCCAGGGGAGTGAAAGAGGGGAAAGTCCAAAGGTGACTTTTTAGTAAAAGGAAGGACAGGAACCTGGGAAAAGATCCTGTTAAGTGAAGTTAAGAGTGAGGGCAGAGAGAAAGGCTCCACGCTTCAGGTTTAAAGAGACAAAGCTGCAGAAAGTAGATTTAAAGTGAGAATAGCTTGCAAGAGGTAAGAATGTCTGTAACTCTTTGCTATAGTCATGTGACGCAGTGACGTACTGTTTATGGCCGAATACAGATTGTGTAGATTACAGCATGACTGCATGTGGTGATCCAGGGAAGAGGAGCATCAGAAGGAGAAATTTAAACCTTGGAGGTGAATCCTTGTGAAAGGCATTCGAGAAAAAGCATCGGCTTAGCAGAAGATTTCAAGATGAGGTCTTGAAGAGTGGATATTGGAAGCCCTCGTGTGAAGAACCGAATTCAGTGAGACTGGTTGGCTTACAGTGTGACAAGTGTCTTGGAAGTTGAGGAGAGGTCCATAGCATCTGGTTGAGGTGGCGTCTGTCACTTGATTTCAGAGTGCGGTGTGTCTGACCACAGAGTGTCATCAGTTTACATGATGTACACTCATTGTGTACATAAGAATATAAGAGCTTTATAACTTGTGTTATCCTTACAAATCTATATACATCTGTAAAGGTATAGTTGTGGGTGAAGGAGTATTGTTATATAGTTCCTCTTGTTGAATAAATGTTTTATTCTTCTGTTAAAAGCTCATCAGCTGACTTCGGTGACTGCTCAGTAGCTACTCTCCACGTATCTAAGCAAACAAATAAAAGTTAGGATCTATCAAACTTGGTTCCACTCTGGGATCAGGCTTGTCCAGGGCTAACCTCAGCTGGGATCCTAACAGAAGCCACTGAAGACAGTTGGGCCGAGGACACTGCACTGAGGAACTCCTGCAGTGACGCCCTGGAACTGAGATGATTGACCTCCAACAGCCACAACCATCTTCCTTTGTGCTGGGTATGACTCCAACCAGTGGAGAGTTTTCCCCAGATTCCCATTGACCCTAGTTTTGCTAGGGCTCCTTGATGCCACACTCCGTCCAATGTCAAGGGCAGTCACTCGCACCTCACCTCACCTCACCTCAGGCGTTCAGCTCTTTTGTCCATGTTTGTACCAAGACTGTAATGAGGCAAGGGGCTGAGTGACCCTGGTGAAACCCAAACTGAGCTTCTGTGAGCAGATTATTGCTTAGCAAGTGCTGCTTGATAGCATTGTTGATGACGCCTTGCCTGGAGAGTATCTTGCCAGTGTTTTGATTTTGGGCATTTGACTTTCACTTGCGAAAGAGGATCTAAAACAGAGTTGTGGATCTTTCAATACTTGTAAAATAGTGGATTGTTGTAGTCACTGAGTTTGAAAAATCTTGCATGTATTGCTTTTGAACGTATGCTGATTTTTAAACGAGGTGTCACACGGTCATTTCCACACAGTTTGGTCTCTAACTACTCATCAATGTGTACACAAAAGGCAATAATTCTGTCTTCTGCTGACTGTCTAATGAGTGAGGCAGCCTTCGACTGACAATCAACTAAATGCTGAAAGCCAATTTGTCCTTTTCCTTTCTGATCTTTAGGAGACTGGTCCAGATGCTGACAGCTGTGCAGTGTGCATTGAAGCTTACAAGCCTAATGATGTTGTTCGCATCTTGACTTGCAAGTAAGTACCCGACCATTATGCATGTATTTGCCTGAAGTATCTACATTGCATAGTATAAAGAGGAGAGTTGTGTGTGAAATAAGCTGTTCATGAAAACTATAGTGCTCATGTTGAGCTGAGCAGAATTATCCAGTTCATAATATAATAAGGGAAAATTGTGTAAGAGTAAATACAACTGATTTGTGGTTGCCCTCGCAATGATCATTAACTGTTTCTTCTTTTCCCCCATTGAACTTTTGCGGAAATGTGTTGTAAATACTAAGTATGGGGAAACTCAAAGCATGAGAATGGGCCATCAACAGCAAGACAAGTCTTTGAAAGGGTGCTAGGAAATGGATGTGTAGACCCTTGGGCCAGCACAATAAATGTGATAAACCTGGTTGTCAGGATTGGGTTTTCCTCAGGTAGTTGAGGTTTTTCTCTGACGATTGCAGGTCTGGATCTTGTAAATGTCTCTTGTGGCATCTACAGGTAACGTAGATGAATGTTTCCGGTATTGATGCTTGGATTGGACCTGTAATATTTAGCATGGATCCCAAAGCTTGTGTTGATCAGTGCGGAGGGTAAATCGGGCAGGAAGATTTGGCTGGGGCATGACCCTTATTTGGCCAGTTCTGGAGTAGGTAGCACGCTTGTCTCTATGAAATTCCAGTAATTACCAAAACTTGACATGAAATAATATAAAAATATGACTTTGAACATTTTACAGAACATCGGAGAAAACAAAAGAGAAATGCTATTAAATGCTAAACATGAGCAATTCTGACACGAAAGACAATGGTACGTGACTATTGGTGAGAATGGGAGAATAACCACCAGGGATGCAGATTAGGGCATTGTGTATGGGATGAGGAAGATCACTACTGTAAAAAATATAGAAAAGTTCAGAAAGGATCATTGCCCCTGCTGTGTTTTTTTTTCAGTGCTGAAATGGTGTGAAGAAGTTCAAGGGACCATATGGCCTACTCTGGCTCTTATTTCTTAAGTTTTTATGGAAATCGGTTTGAAGAATTGCTTGTTTTACATATTCCAATGTTAACTAACTCCAGCACTATTCTTTTGGTGGCTAGACTTGAAAAGAAAATCTGACAATCCTTACAGTACCTACAACAGATAAGGAAAGACAAGACCTTGCTTTTCTACATCATCTTGATGATGTTCCAAAGTGATGCACAACCGATTAATTGCTTAAAGTGCAGTCGTGGTTTTTACATAGCTTACTTGACGACTAATTTGCAAATCTGATCTTTTTTTATTCTGAGCAACTCCTGCACCCTTGGTTTCCCTTCTGACCTCCTGCTCCTTGGTGCTATCCATCCTCAACAAAAACTGTGTGCATGTTCTTATTTAAACCTTTGAGTCTGAGTGCAACTCCCATCAAGAATTTCCATGAAGGCAGGGAGCAACTAGGATGGTGTTAAAATTAGTTTCTAAGTTGTTTCTCTTGCTGTATGCGATACCAGTTTTCTTATTTTAGAGTTGAATTACTCTTAGTGAAGATAACTACATTTTTTTATTTTTATAACTACATCCCAGTCAGCCGTCCAATATTTTCTTTGTAATCAACTGAGAGTAACCAGAGAACTTCAGTGGTTTTTAGTGATATCACTGTTTGTGCTCAAGTACCAATTTGTCTTCTCTTAATCCATTTGCCAGGTGTTGTTATGCCTTGATCACTGTGCCTCATATACACTGTAATTAGTTTCAAAGGCATTTAAGAGTGTGTCTTAAGGCAGAATCAAATGAATAGGTCCTATTATTTTCCCAACCCTTTGTGAATTGTGTGGAGAATCTAGCTTGCTAAACAAATCTCTTATGTAAAGTCCTCATCTGTTATAGTGATCTAAACAAAAACATGATCAGCTAGGGGCCTGACCTTGTGACTGAACATATGATTGTGAGTAATCTTATGACTGAAGGTATTACGGTGTGTGATTTTGTGACTGAAGTATAGCAGCATCAAAGCAGTAGCTGTCTGGTGTTGTCAATGCCCCCAAAAAAACAACTACCGTGAATTGAAGGGAACTGTTAATGCTTCAATCATCAAAAACACCTCTGCTTACCTTGAACATTTATTTTGTCTTGAAGCCAAGAGCTGCAAGACATAATGCCACGTATGAAGTGTGTAAGACACAGGGAGGGAGTGCCAGAATTAATGAGCAATGTCCAACGTTACCACAAGATCGCCACAAACCTGTCAGAAAAAGTCTGTTGTTGCAGCATCATCGTAATGTACCTGGCAAATATTTTGTTTACTTGTTTGCAAGCAATGAGTGTAATTGTGTAAAATGCCTGTCACACTGATGTGTGTATATCTGGTCTCTTGTTTTCCCTCGGGTCTGAATACGTTTGCCAAACAACTCATTGCCTGTTTAAAGCAGTGTCCTCAGTATCATCTATCTCCTCCTTCAGGTACCAAGCTCTAAGAGGGCATTGGTGACCATGGGCTTCCATTGGATTGGTCCATGATTTATGCTCAACAAAGTACTGCAATGGTTTGCCATTGCCTTTTGCAATATGATTGACCAGGCAACTCTCCTGATCTTACCACCTATCTTCAGGTGTTTTAGAAGGATTTGCAGGCTGATAATCAATCTGTTTGGCCACGTTATGAACATACCTCCCGGGGCCGTCAAGTCCTGAAGTGGGGCTTGAACCTGGAATTTCTGGCCCAGAGGTAGGTTTGCTGCCACTGCATCACAAGACCTCCCATCCTTAGTATCTATGCAGGCAAAAATTAAAAATGCTTTTCAAGCTTCTGTACTGAGAAGACAGTTATAAATGTGCTCCTTAAAGTAAAACGTTGTTAAACACATTGCCAGCTAAAGGAGAGAATTAATTGTGACCTAACTACTGGCAACTTCCAGGTGTAAAAGATTTTGATCAGGACTCTGTATAACAAAAAAAGACTTTGGCTTGAATGTTGCAAGTCAGTCGTGTATGCCACTGACTGTGCAAAACTACGCCCCTACTTTTTGGGCCTGTGCAGTTGGAAACTGCCCTCCCAGCTGCAGCATGAGCCCATTGGTGGTCAGAATGGGGAGGCCGAGTGACGAGGAGCATTGCCTGAGAAGCTGTGCCCTCTCTGGTGCCATGAGCTGAAGGCACGCCACTTGAAATCTGCTTTCAGTTCAGTGACAGCTAAGTGTGTCTTTTTAATCATTTGCAATATTTTAATTGCAGCTCAATGCCTGGTATCAGCCTTAAATAAATCAACATAAATACTGGCATAACTGCAGGGCAATCAGCCCAGGTTTTCACATTGACGGCTTTTACCATCAACATGGGCTTCCCAAGAGCCCACTCGGCAGACCACAACTTCTGAATTTCACCATAACTAGTCCACTCGGAAGATGTGATGTCATTCTGCGTTGCAATCCTCCATAGTGGCAGATTTCTCAGTGTTCACCACTCCTAGGACCACAAGATCTGAGCCTTTGTTTGTTTTTAACAGTGTTAAATCTATAATTGCTGCAAATTTCAAACAAAATGGGAAAATTCTAGAGACACTGTTCTGATAAAGGTTTGCATCTGAAACTTTAACTTGCCAAGTCCTCTCCACGGACACTAACTAACCTGTTGAATGGACCCAACACTTTAAGGCTGTGTTTTAACTTTGAATGATGCCGTTGTCTCTCTTGTTATTAAATGGATGATTAGTCAGATAGCAACACCTGTCTCTTGATCAACTGTAAATTGCTTTCAGTGCTCAATTATGAGGATGGGTTACGGAAACTCTATGTACACCAAACTTTTGAAGATGGCAGGGAAAATTGAAGGCTGTTGTTGCAGTGGAAGAAATGGTACCCTTGCTTTTATTAATAGAGATATGGAGGACTAAATAAGGAAGTTATGCTAAACCATATTTTACATATCTAAATAAAAGAGCACTATTTAGGCCTTAGCAGACCACAACTTCTGAATTTCACCATAACTAGGCCCCTCAGAAGATGTGATGTCATTGTGCGTTGATGTGTTCAATTCTGGGCAGCACACGTTTTAGGAAGGATGTTAAGGCCTTAGCGAGGATGCAGAAGAAATTTACTAGAGTGGGACCAGGCATGAGGCACTTCAGTGGAAAGATTAGAGAAGCTCTGTTTAGAGCAGAAAAAGCTAAGGAGAGATTTGATAAGAGATGTTCAAAATCAGAAAGAGTTTTGGTGAAGTAAATAAAGTGAAACTGTTTCCAGTGACAAAGCCAATGAGTTGTTGAGGTTTTCTTTATTCTTTCACCGGATGTGACTGACAAGGTTGGCATTTGTTGCCCATTCCTAATTGCCTTTGAGTGGCTTGCTAGGCCATTTCAGAGGGCAGTTAAGAGTCAACCACATTGCTGAGAGTCTGGAATCATATGTAAGCCAGACCAGGTTAGGATGGTAGAGATGGGTTTTTATGACAATTGAGTTTCATAGTCACTATTACTGAGACCAGCTTTACATTCCAGATTTGTTAATTGAATTTAAATTCCACCAGTTGCTGTAGTGGGATTTGAACCCTTGTCCCCAGAGCATTAGCCTGGGCTTTTGGATTACTAGTTCAGTAACATTACCACTACACCACCATCTTCCCCCAACCACCACCAACCCCCCCACCCCATCCCCGCCCCAGATCTGCAATCCATTGCCTGAAATGCTAGTGAAAGCAGATTCAATAGTAACTTTCAAAAAGGAATTGGATAAATAGTTGAAGGGGAAAACATTCAGGGCTATGAGTAGAGAACAGGGGAGTAGGATTAATTGGATAGCTCCATCAAAGTGCTGGCATGGGCATGATGGGTCGAATGGCCCTTTCTGTGCTGTATCATCCTATGATTCTAAACATTAGCTTGTGCTTCCCTGATTGAAGAGTGAGGAGCTATCAGCTTGAGGAGTTTAAGTTCACCTACACCTGAGAAAATCAAAACTAAATGGGATAAAAGAGCAAAGGAGTCTAGGGATACAGGTGAAAAGATGATTTTAAAGCATCACTGGTATTGAGATCTCTGTAGAGACGAATAGCTTTTAAAAAGAAAATTAAAGTTCCAGTTAATCGATGAACAGGTGACATGACAATATTTGATGTTTTAAGGTATCTACTGTAACATATGGACTAAAACACTATTTAAATAGTCATTTGGTAGTACAGAACTTGAATATTGCTTGAAAAAGAGACGTCGAAGCTTTTCATCTTGCCTTCATCAGAATACTTTGCAAGAATAAGGGGAAACAACAATTTATACTGTATGTGAAGAGAGTGCTGGTGGGTAGAGGCATTGCTGTGGAGAATGCACCAGTGATGGTGACTGACAGTTAACTGCTGAGCATTGTTTGAAATTTAAACCAGGAAACTTGACCCTGATTGGTCAAGGCATTGCCCTGAGGAATGAGTCAGCAAATGACTGTCAGTTATTTTCTTTAGCTAAAGCAGGCACAAAGTGTATACATGTTCTTTCTATCTGCCCAGAACAGGGCCCCCAGTGTATTAATATATGTAGCTTCCAGTACGCGCAAATGCACCACTGCAAGCCCAACTGGCCATCTTAAATCAGTTGTCAGCGTAATTCTTAGCACCAGAGGATTATTTAGCAAATGTTGTCCAATTGCGGAATCACATCTAATGTTGGACACTGTTTTGAGTTTTGCAAACAGGCTGGTTGGTACGGTCTGTACCTTACCCATTGCAAACAGTAGCTAGGACGTGCTGTTTGATATGATCCATCAGTCCTTGGGATGTACGGCCTACATACCGAGCAGCACACTGGCATTGAAATTCATATACCACATGACTCATGTTTGTCATGATGGCAGCATCTTGTTAGTGGCGAATAACGCTCATGTTGCTACTGCATTGTAGCAGCGTGAAATACTAGCTTCACCTGTTGCTCAAATTTTTGAGATATCAGGGTAGACTTTTGGGCACTTTTCAGGGCCGAGAGAGACGGCCTTAGGCCCCTTCATGAGTTTGCGCGATATACAGCGCGAAATGATCTGATCAGAGTAGCCATTATACCACCCTCTCTCCCACTCACCCTTATTGCCAGGCAGATCTCACAACATTTCACATGACCCCCTTCATTTTACCGTAAATCAAAGACACCATTCCAAAACATAGCAATCTTATAAACCTCAAACTTCATAATTGTAACACAGGTTAGCAAAGCAATTAAAATTGCTGCAAAGCACTAGGATTTATCTGTAGGGGTATAGTATTCAAAATTAATGAAACAGTTAAACTGGTATGGGATTGTGGTTAGGATGCACTTGGATAACTGCTCTGGCCTCCTTACTATAAGAAGGACAAAAACACTGAAGAAAAATGCAAAAAAAAATTACATTAATGTTACCAGAGCTGAGAGATTACACTTTGGGATAGATTTAAAGAAATCTGGAATGAAAAGCTAGTATCGGTAATGATGGTCATGAAGCCTTCAGATTATTGTAAAAACTCAGCTGGTTCAATAATGGCTTTATGGAAGGAAGTCTCCCGTCCTTGTGACTCCAGACCCACAGCAATGTAGGTGACTGTTCCTGAAAGAGCCGAGCAAGCCACTTGCTTTTAGCAAGCTTCTTTACAAAGAAGCTCATGCTATTACCGTGTTCCTAATTGAACAACAAAAGAACTTGTGCTAGTTATTATGCCCTGCAGATGTCCCAAAGTGCTAACAGCCAATGAATGGCTTTTGAAATGCAACCATTATTTTTATGGTAACAAATGACATCACAGCACGATGCTACAACAGTATGAAGAGAAATGACCATGTAACCTGTTTTTCTTTCTGGAGATGTTGATTGGGGTCTGAATTTTGGTCAGGACACCAGTCATGATTCCCTGTCAAGATTTTAATAACAAATTGGAGGCATTTCAAAGGAGGTTTACTAGATTGATACCTGGAATGAGTGGGTTGTCTATTGAGGAAAGGTTGGACAGACTGGGCTTGTTTCCACTGGAATTTACAAAAGTGAGGGGTGATTTGATTGAAGTATACAAGATCCTTAAAAGCCTTGACAAGGTAGACGTTGAAAGGATGTTTCCTCTGGTGGGTAAGTCCGGAACTAGGGGGCACCGTTTTAAAATTAGGGGTTGCCCTTTTAGGACAGAGGTGAGAAATTTTTTCTCTCAGAAGGTTGTGCGACTTTGGAACTCTCTGCCTCAGAAGGCGGTGGAGGCGGGGTCATTGAATATCTTTAAGACGGAGGTAGGTAGATTCTTGTTAGGCAGGGAATCAAAAGTTATCAGGGTTAGATGGGAATATGGAAATCGAAACACAAGATCATCAGTTATGAGCTTATTGAATGGCAGAGCACGCTCGAGGGGCCGAATGGCCTACTTATGTTCTAAATGTATCAAATATACATAATAGTTTTAAGTTGTTTTGGGAACATTAGATGCCATTGATTCAATGCTTTTTAATCACAAGTAAATAGCTAATACATTTATTAGGAAATGACTGATCAAGAGCACTCAGTTCACTGCAGTTATTCAAAAAGGTAGGTACCACCAGGGCAGCTAGGGATGGGCAATTAATGCTGGCAGCTCCTGTAATCCCAAGATTTTTTTTAAAATATCTTGTGACCTTTCTTTGCAGCCACATATTCCACAAGAATTGTATTGATCCATGGCTTCTGGAGCACAGAACCTGTCCCATGTGTAAATGTGACATCCTGAAAGCACTTGGAATAGAAGTAAGTTCGTTATGGGTCTGTTCATGCCATAACCTAAAGCTTGCAATAGAGAAAATGGAATAATTATAATGGTAAACATGAACCTTTTACAGATGCATACACTGAAGAGTAAAGATTTTCATTTGTATAGTGCCTATCGTGACCTCTGATTGTCACAAAGTGTTTTGGAGTCAATGAGGTATTTTTGAAGTGCCTCATCTGAAAGGCGGCACCTCCGACAATGCAGCACTCCCTCAGTCCTGCACTGCAGTATCAGCTTGGACTATGTGCTCAAGATTCTGTAGTGGCACTTACAGCCTTTAGACTCCAAGGTGAGAGTGCTACTAACTGAGCTTTTGCTGACATCTTCCTATACCACTCCTCTGTAAGTCTGTCTACTTGATTTTGCCAATAGTGTTTAATTGGAGCCAGCATTGAGTCGTTCCCATTTGGAACTGGACTGAGTGTGCAAACTTCTTTTGCAGAATTCCACAGCTTTCAAACGCAATATGTAAGCATCTGAGTTTCACCTCCACTTTTATCTGATATCCATGCATTGATTTCTACTTGGCACAGGTTGACATAGAAAAGGTTGATGAGACACCGGAAACTGAGCAACCGCCCAGCAATCCTCCCAGAGCGGGACAGGACAGACACACAGAGGTTCCTGAGAGTGCCATTTATACTCTGCCGACTACTTTTGGGCCTGAGCAACGAGTGGATGAATCTCCTGTAACTGAGGATAATCATTATTTCAGTGAGTAGTCATGTCTCCCATGAGTCCGGCTAAATTGTGATTGTCACCTTGAGCATGTATTTCTGAGCATTCTTGATTTTGGAAATATGCTAGAAGTCAAAGCGACTTGATTCTCATAAAAAAAGATAATGCAATTTTTTTAAAAAAATGCCTTATGTATAGAGGCATGCGTTCCAGGAAAATATTAAACAAAAAAAAAAAATCATGTATGTTTGACAATATTTCCTAACTATCTTATTTACAGGTACTTACCTCCTTTTCCCTTCCACTTATATCTGATTCTCTCTACTCTCTGCAGGCGAAGAGCAGCGTCTTTTCAATAATGACGCTCGAGTGAATTCTCTGTCAGTATATGTGCTGCCACAGGACAACCCAGGCTATGAAGAGATCGATCTTCAGGATGAAGTAAAGTCATGAATCGTTCCAAAGAAGTAAAACCCTGAAAATAAAGCCAACCATCAACTGATATGCAGGGAGCACCTCTTAAATGAACTCTTTTTTTTTTGGTTTAAACAAAGACTTTGGAGTGGCCCACATTCTACTTTTTCTGCATTTTTTAATGCCAATGTTATAAAGAGACAGATGATTCTTAGATAGCATAAATATAACAGGCAGCTCATGATTAGTCCTCATGCTGAAGCGCTCAGCACTTCATGCAGTGACTGCAGTTGATTTAAGTGATATCTGGTGACCACAAGGCTGCAGTGAAGACGAAAACTGTTGAACGTTATTTTTAACCCTCAAGGCTAAGACATTGACGGTTTGCAGATTGCTTAAACCTCTGGTTTTCAAACGTTTTTTTCTGTATGGAAGTGGGGCGAGGAGGTGGTGTGAGGTTGGGGAAGAGAAAATAGGCCCCCCCTCACCCCTACAAATTTGGATGCATTCCTGTTCTGATTCCTAGAAAAATGTATAGAGTCAACTACCTGACGGAAAATGAACATCACAAAGAATAATGTATTTTTTATTTTGTATCAGTATACAGCAATAAAAATATTATGCCAGTAAATCATCAAAAACAGAAGGGCACGGCAATGTCCTGCAGACCCTATGGGATTACTTTACAATAATCTCACAGGGTCTGAAAGCCCCAGTTTGAAAACCTATGGCTTAAACCAATGTGAAAAGTGGAATCCATTTGTTATGGGCCTTTAATCCATTGCTAGCACTCTGCTGACTGTTGCACTAAATTGCACTACACTTTGATGAAAACGTAAACAAAAGGTTAATTGTCACCCTATTAATATAATTCTATAATAATGCAAACAAAACCTGCACTGTCTATTCGTGGTGTCACTCCTGGTTAATTGCATCCCTGATATGAAAAGGATCTTTGATTTATCATTCTCATTATGTAAAAAGCAGTATAGCTGGTACATTTCCTGCATGATTAGTGATGAATTTACCAGCATTCTGCTTCACTGAAAGCAATAGCTCATCTCTACATTCTTTTAATTTTTTTTTCCAATTCTGAAACAATGACACATTTGACTTTTAAAGGCAAGCTTCTCATCTATTTTCAGGATCCAATAATGAGCTGAAGATGCTGTCCATTATATACATCAGTTGCCTTTAATTAAACCTCGTGGTCACAAGAACTTTTTCTATGAATACAAATCTTATGCAGAATTGGCTTTCTTTATGCAAATTTTTTTAAAAGCAACCCTCTTAACCCTCAATAAAGTAAATCTATTTTGGAGATAAAGCACGTTTGTGAATATTTTATTTGAAGACTTTGAATAGTTAATACTGTCGAACAAGAATAAAAGGGAACAAAAAAACCTGAGAGGAAGATGCTAACCAGCCTAGTGAGGCATAGGCATGCAATGGCATCTTTGTAATGGGCTAGTTTTTCTATCACTTCCCAAAGCAAACTTGAGACTAATTATTCAAATTGCAAAGAACAGTTGTTCATGATCGGCAAGGAAATGAAAATTGTTGTATGCACCTGTTCACAAGTGTGCAGATTCAGGAGTTCCTAAAGGGGAGATTATAGGAGAGAGTGGGATCTATTTTAGATTAACTTTAATTTTTTAAAAATTGTAATTCCACAACTGCCTTACTTTAATATCGAGCTTGTATAATCCTTTCACATAATTGAATGGAAGCTGTGGTGTTGGGTGGTGAGCGTTTTGCGCAGAAAGAGAGCATTTATATTCAGTGCATTTGCATGGTGATGTGTCTTGAGTCGCTTTTTTATTTTGCATGCAGTAGGATCTCTTGGTACTGAGCAGCTTTCCAAAACCAGCAGGTTCTTGGTTGGTATCCCAGCCACTGGAAATCACCCTCCTGGATTGTGCATAAGAGAGGTGTTTAGAGCAAAGCTGGAAAATGTAATCAGTCAAAACTCAGTGCTTATCACTTGCTATGTTGATCTTCCAGCAGAATGAACAGCCCCTGCTCTGTCTTACTTCGGTAGGCTGAGATTCCACTGGTTTGGCGTTTTGTTATAAATGACCACTACAGGAGCTATTACTTAGTTTAGTGATGTCAGCAAAGTCATGCTGCTCACCTGATGCCCACTATTGATCGTGTTTTTTTTGAATCACGGAACACATGAACCGTGCTTGCACTCTAGATACGGTCAGTGGAGATCCACTTCACTGATATAAATAGGACACATTTTAGTGACTTGAATTTAGTTTTTTTACTGCAATACAGAACAACCCTCAAGAATCACCTTCTTAGGAAATGAAGCCAGATTTAACAAAAAATTGAATTATTGCCCAGGAGTTGCTTTTCTGTTGACCAAAACAGAAAACGTCTCAAAGAGTGCTTCTATCTTCTTGCAAGTGTGTTTAACCTTGGCAATTATGTAGCAAATTTTGATTTCAATAATTTGACTCCGTATCACACAGTGTTTGCTGGCTAATTTCAGCAGATACCCATCACTCCGTTCAGCGAATACTAAATCCATAGCACTCTTTCCTACTGCTGCACAAAGTCAAGAACTACCCGAGGGTTTCACCATCTTTTGCATATATTCTTTTCTTCCCAAACCTGTGTTCACTTTTGCAAACACAAATCCTATTACTCAAAGTGTGACACTTGATTTGGGTTTTCTGAAAGGCCACTTCTAAAGTGGTCGCTGGGCCTAATAGAAAATAAATCTCCAAATGTTGCCAAACTCGGGGCTGTGATCAGAGGTGCAGCTGACCTGAACTGGAGCAAAATCGCACGAGAGAACGCCGGGCGAGTGTCCCGACGTCATAGCGATGTCTGTCTTGTCATATCACAGTCGGCAGGCGCCCGCACACAGGAGTTGGAAGCACGCCCGCTGACAATTTAAAGTTCCAATTGAAACCCCAATTGACCAGGATTTTTCGTGTCCCATGCGCTTTTACGCAAGGCGGCCTTCACGTTTTTGCATTATTCTCAATCCAGGGTGAGATAAAATGCCCAGAGGATGTTTTGAAGGTTGAGGGGTTTAGGAGCATTGCTGTCAGTTGTTTGTAGTTGCCTTAGAGTGTTTGTTTGTGGCATTTTTTTTGTGTGTGCAAATATCCTTTGAACAATACAGCAGCTCCTCAGCAGTTGTCAGCCTTCAGGGAGCTCATTGTAACCCTCTCTTGTTGCGTCCCGCCGCACTCCACAGCAGCGCTGTATGTGTCTCAGCATGCGTTTCACACTGCCCGCCAGTTAATCATACCTTCCCCAATGCCGGCCATGAGTGGATTTCAGATCCTGGATTTTCCGATCGGTGTTATTTTAACGTCGGTGGTAATCCGTTTTAGAACAATTGGGCTGGTGCCAGCTTTGAAATGGTGCCAGTGCAAGAAAGAAATAGGAATAAAAGTGGTACACAGAGTCTGTGGCTGGGGTTTTCCCCGCCCCGTTCCCCCGTGGACAGGATTTTTTTGGTGCTGCCCAAAGCAAATGCACTTTTGGCTGGCTCTCCAAATTTTCCGTGCCCGCCTGCGATGGCTCCCGCTGCGAATGGTCCCACAAAATCCCAGCCTATGTCCCAGAGAACATCTCTCAACTAAGCATCAAATAATAACGTGAACAGGTCACATTTTGCTGCGTTAGCCAATGTTTTTTGGTTGCAGTTATCTCTCTAGCTGCTTGATTGTTGCGACTGGAGCTTTACTATTGTTGGATTGGCCCCTGCTCCTGAGCCTGGCCAAGCTGGCAATTAACAGGTCCAGGCAGTGGGTCATGGAGGGGGCTGTTACCCCCGATTGCCTGCCTGCGTATTGTGGTTCCGTCTGTGCCCAGGTACCCTGGGAGAGGGAGCGCATGGGTGTCCGCCAGCACGCTTGAGGCCTTCGGCTGGGCACCGCAGGGGCTGGGGTGCATCATTGACCCTAGAAACCACACTTTTTGATTTATTTTTGATAAGCTTCCTTTGAGTTTTGTCTTTTTGCTACAGTGCCCCTTTATTTGTTGATTTTGTTCATGTGTTCATACTCAAGGGCACAATAATATTGCTGGATAGAACCTTCTAAACACTGCAGCTCCCACTAATAAAACATTAATGCCTACCAAAGCTCGTCTTTCAACCCTATGTTAACGGAGAGTCACTGGAGGTCATTTAAACTGAATCAGCGGAGAGTAACATTAGGTGGGGTGTAGAGCCAACTTTGCCTTGAGGGTTCTTTTCAATTTTCTGATGGGCGAGTTGGGTTAAAATTGCCCCCACACCACCCTTTTATAGCAGTCAACATACCTCTCATTACAACATTGGAAGTTATTTTTTTTTAAATGTAGAAGATTCAAAGGCCTTGAGTACTTATTAAAATCACATTTTAAAGCAATATGCACCATTCTTCATATTAATCACATGCACTTTATTTAGGGAACTAAATGATTTTTTTTTAAAGTTTTGCTTTCTTGGGTGAGCTTAAATGAGAATGTTATAGCTGGTATTCTGCAAACTCGACTCCTCAAAAAGAAATTTAAGTGAACTTTTAATGGGTTTATTTTACATAGTGCATTTTAAAAATAAAGGGACGGATGAATATTTGTATTGGAACTTTCTGTGTGAGAATTTGCTGTACATATGATTAAAAAAAATCATTTATATTGTCAGGATTCCTTTAGCAAAGTGTAAATAAATTTGATGTTCTAATAAATGGTGTACTGTTTTTATACGAAGCTCTCTCCTGAACAATTACTGTGAAATAATCAAGTGTTATTGGCGTGTCAGTGTGGGTTGAAATATGGTGCAGAATATTACATTCAGACAGTGGGCGGCTCCTGACTGGCTGTCAAATAGGTCAGATCCCTGATGTCATTCTGCCTGAATGTGATACATAAGGCAAGCAGGGTGAAAAATCAGAAGCCTGTCCACCTTCCTGATCAGGCCAATATCAGCTTCTCATGGCAATTAAAATTGCCAATTCATTGCTATTTTTCACAGCCCATGCAATTTAATGGTGGTCGCATGGGCAGGCACAAATCAGGGCAGGATGGCCGGAGTGCTCCAGGGCAAGTTCAGAGACCAGAGGGGCACATTTGTGAGGAGCAGGAGGCTACAGTTGAGTCTGCAGAAGAGGTCAGGAAAGTTTGTCTTCTGATCACTCTGAGCACAAGTTTGAGTTTGAGCCAGTGACGGGTTCAGCTGTGAGGCACTCACTGGGAAGAGGGGTTTCAGCCAAGGAGGGACGGTCACAGCGAAAGACTGCAGCAAATGAAGGCAAAGGTGCCATGGGAACACTCCACTCTAGTGGAGGCTCATCCAGTGAGGAAGAGGGAAGGAGGAGGGCGGCTGCCCAGGGATGACAATTACCAACCTGGCAACGACGATACTAGGGCCAGAAGGTCATCAAAGGGAGAGTGGGCTGGTAGGTCCAAGGAGAAGACACCGTCCTGAAGGCAAGGTGTACAGGCAGTGCTCTGAGTGCCTTCAACTGACTAAGCGCCAGTGTTATAGAAGGTTACATCTCCACAGGGAGGCGGTAACATGGTTGCAGCAGAGATACGTTCCAGCCGCGTGGGTGGCCATCCAATGCACGCGGCACTGAAGGTCAGGTTGGCCCAAAGTTTCTATGCCTCACAATCTTTCCAGGGATCAGCAGGGGATTTGTGCAGTGTCTCGTAATATTCAGCCATCCTTGTGCCAAACGAGTGGCGGACGTAGTGTTCAGGAGAGTGGACACCTTCATAAAGTTCACCACTGACGATGACAGCTGGCTGGTCGTTCTGATGAAAGGCCATCAACCTGAAACGTTAACTCTCTTTAATTTCTCTCCAAAGATGCTGCCTGAGGGCTGAGTTTTTCCAGCATGTTCTGTTTTTATTTTAGATTTCCAGCATCTGCAGTACTTTGATTTTATGTATATGAGAGAGTAAGAGGCTTTGGAGCCATTGCAGGCTTTCCTAAAGCGCAAGGGGCCATCGATTGCCTACATGTGGTCACTAAGGCACTCACGGGCCAGCCAGGGTCTTTTGCTAATTGGAAAGGTTTCCAATCCTTGAATATCCAGGTTGTCTGTGATCAATGTCTATGCATCCAGCAGATGTGTGCCTAGTACCCTGGGCTTGTCCATGATGATTACACCCTCAGACTCTCCCAGGTGCCACATCTGTTTGTGCTCCCAGTGCTACTGGATGGCTGTTTAATAGGAACCAGACCCTTAGGGACGTAGTTTATGATGAAAATCAGGCTTCCATGCTCTGAGGTGGGAGAGAGGTTCAACACAAGCCATACCTCCACCCGGGTGACTATAGAGAGTACCATGGGTCTGATTTAAATGAGAATTCACTGCTTCGACTGATCAGCTGGTGCCCAACGTTATGCACCAGCTTGTGCATCCTTGATCATTGTTATTGTCTGGCCGGTGCACAACCTGACAATGCAGAGGGGAGAAGAACTTGCAAATTCATCATTGGAGATGCCTGACAGTCTTCAATGTCCATGAGGAGGACCCAGGCTTTGTGAGGGACTCCTGCCAAGTGGCAGGAGCCTCCTCTTTCACAGCAGCATCACAGAGGCACTGGTGTCGCTGGCTGAGGCGCTGCTCCCACCAGGAAAACTAATGGGACTAAAGGCTGACAAATCACAGAATTGCACAGTGCCGAAGAGGCCCTTCAGCCCATCGAGTCTGCACCGATACGTGAGAAACACCTGACCTACCCACCTAATCCCATTTACCAGCACTTGGCCCATAGCCTTGAATGTTGTGATGTGCCAAGTGCTCATCCAGGTACTTTTTAAAGGATGTGAGGCAACCCACCTCCACCACCCTCCCTGGCAGTGCGTTCCAGACCGTCACCCTGGACCTGATAGCCCATATCCTTGGGTTCTAAAAGAAGTGGCTGCAGAGATGGTGGATGCATTAGTAGTAAACTTCCAACATTTCCTAGGTTCTGGGGAGACCCCAGTGGAATGGAAAACCGCAAATGTAACACCAATTTAAGGAAGAAGGGAGATAGAAAGCAGTAAACTATAGGTTAGTTAGTCCAATATCTGTCATTAGGAAAATACTAGAATCTATCAATAGGAGGTAATAGTTGGACATTGAGAAAATCAAAATAGAATTACTCACTCTTACGGAACGTAGAAGGTCATACTTCTGCATTGTAGTCAAGCCTGACAGATGATCCCACGATGACTGGCCACCTCTGCCACCTTCATCCAATTTTTCTTTGTCAGATAGTGAAATCTCCCTCTGCCATCCTGTGGGAGGAGAACTTCCATGGTTCACTGACAGACTGGAGGATTTACCATGAAAAAAAACCGGGCTGTGGCACAGAGCCCCCAAACAGCAGGGGGCCCTGAAAATGAAGCTGTGCACAAAATTTGAATTTAGCCCGATTAACAGCTTGGAAAGATGACACACTGCAGACACTAACAAAGAATCCATTGCCATACAAGCACCATTCACCCCACGATACAAAACATGATAAAAGTTGTCATGAAGCTATTAATGTATATAATATTATTGGGAAATATTTTTCTTTTAAAATAGAGGTTTAGTCTGTGGGTGTGTCTAATTGGGTTAAAGCCAGCTAGTCTGGGTGCTTTGATGTGTACTAGTTTTGAGATGTAAGAGAGGTGGAATACATTTGCCTTTTTTTTGAATAGAGCATTCAAGAAGGGGGGTGAAATCTGGCACCTAGCGAGTAGAGACCAAGCAATATGTTCATATCATTGATAAAATTGGTACTATGAAAGGGGTTTTATTATTAGAAGGAGTTCAAAAAGGCTGGTGATACAATGACAATTTATATTCAATGAGATGTGAGGTATAAGGATAGAAGTTCTGTGTGCAGGGCAGAGGCAATGTAAGATCAAAGTAGCTATAAGCCTACCACTGTCTGTAAAGGAACCAAAGTGGAAGGAACCTCATTTTGAACTCGTAAGGTGAAAAAGCTTTGTCTAGTTTCTGGTTAAGTCTATGGGTTGCTGTTGCCTTAATGGAGATTAGTTTGGGAATTTGTTATAAGTTATGATAGTAGTAATTTGTAGCCACGTGTATACATTTAACTTGTGTAAATTAATAAAATGTTTAATTTAGTTTAATATAAAACCTCTCGAAAACTGGTGGTCTGATTCCTGAATTTAAAGCTGCATCTCAAACATATCGCTTAAAAATATAGGTTATCATAGTTGTTTAAAGTTTCCCTCTGGGATTTTTAAAGAACTCAGCTTTACCAACTATTGTCTCATAACAATTGGGGGCTCTTGCCGGGATAAAAATATTTCTAATTCCTTGATTGGTTTGGAATTGGTGAATCTTAAGATTATGAGTATGAGAAGCACTTTGAATTCAGGAGTTTGTGAGGTATTTTAGAAGTGGTGAGACTGCAAGATGGCTTTGGCAATTGTTAAGACTTGTCTGGGAGTAAAAGATATAACTCTGATTGGGTTGGAGAAAATAATCAAAAGTAAGTTAACAGAGTTAGCAGATAAGTTAAAATTGGGGGTATCTGCGGGTACTAGGAAATCAAATATAATTAAAAGTAAAGCACAGCATCTACAGTTGGAAATGAAACCTGACACTAGTGAGTCACAGCTGGACGTAGTGAGACTTCAGTTACAAATGAAACAGCTTGAATTAGAAGCAAAGGACAGAGAAATTGCTTTTAAAAGGGAATTAAAAATTGTGAAGATAGTGAAGGAGGAAAGTGAAAAAGGGAAAGAGAATTTCAATTGAAAATGATGGCAGTTAAAAAAGAGTTGCCAGTAGGTGAGGAAGGATTTATCTCTAGAGAAGAACCCAGTGGGGAGATGTTTAAATTTGTACAAACTCTTCCAAAGTTTGAGAAAAATGATATTGAAGCATTCTTTATTTCATTTGAGAAGCTAGCTGAACAGATGAAATGGCCACAGGAAAACTGGTCATTATTATTACAGTCTAAGTTGTTAGGTAGGGCACTTGAGGTATATGCTTCATTATCAGAAGAAATGTCGGTGAATTATGGGGCACCATTTTCCCGCTGTCTTGGGGGTTGTGTGGGTGCGGGCATGGGCAGGCAGGTTCCCAATCGGCGCCCTTGGTCAGGGGCATATCATCATTTTACGTGGGCGGGCCAATTAAGGCCCTCCTAGTGTGACATCCACTTGAAAGCACTGCATGCTCCCTGTGCGGGCGGGGGAGGGGACGGATTCCCTGAGCCAGGAGCGCATGCGCAAGAAAGAGTGCACAGATCCCCCGAGGCAAAGTGCCACCTCAGGGAGATCAGTTGAAGTTATATAAATTTTTTAAAGGTTAGAAAAAATTTTCCTGACACATCCCTTCATGTGACACTGTCGCATGAGCTGGGACATGTCCACTACTTTTATTTAAAAATATTCAGAAAATTTTAAATCCCTCATCGAACCTCATCTCTCCCGTGGATGAGGTTTCAACTTTTTCGGAAGGTTGCCCGGGCTCTGTGCCTGCCCGCCAATCTTAAGGTTGGACGGACACATACAATAATCATTTCAATTACTTTTTTAATGGCCTCAGCAGGCTGTTTACAGGTCGGCAGGCATGCAGCTGACTTGGCTGCGCGCCTGCTGAACTGAAAATCTAAATGATGCGGGGAGACATCGAGACGCATGCCCGATGTCACCCCGCATCATTTTACACGTCAGCGAGTGGACCCCGCCCCCACACGCTGACCGGAAAAAGCTGCCCATGATGTGGTGAAAAAGGCTATTTTGAGTGCATATGAGTTGGTTCCTGAAGCATACAGAAAGAACTATAGGAATATGAGAAAACAGCCTGGACAAACTTACACTAAGTTTGAAAGAGTAAAACAAAGTAATTTTGACTGATGGTTATGGACATTAAAAATAGAGACAACCTATGCAGCTCTTAGGGAAGTAATCCTTTTGGAAGAATTTAAAGATTCAATCTGTTTAGTAGTGAGAACTCATGTGGAGGAAAAGAGGGTATTTTCTGTAAGACAAGCAACAGAGATAGCTGATGATAATGAGTTAGTTCATAGAGCTAACCCTTTTTTTTGTTACCCTTTCAACTTGGAAAAGGGTAAAAAGTGGGAAGGTGAAAGGAAGGTAGATAGTCAGGGAAGAGAAGGGGTAGCTGGAAGTTCGCAGAATAAAAAGGAAGGTGCTGAAGGTAGAAGTGACATTCGAAAATTGAGGTGTTTTCATTATAATAAAGTGAGGCACACAAAGTCAGTATGTTGGAGATTGCAGGAAAAATCTATTGGAATTATTGGTGTACAGAAAAGCTCTGGAAGCAAAAGAACTGTGGGTTCTGAGGTTCAAGCCCAGGAGAAACCAATGGTTTTTGTACAGATGAAACAGGGACAATCAGTGATAGGCGAAGAAGTAGGAATGTGTTTGCAGTTTACTCAAGAGAATTCTGAGGAGGCGGTTGCAGAAATGTTTAAAGATTTTGTATGTGAAGGGAAAGTCTTTCTATGTGTACTGGGTGGAGTAGATAAAGATGTTAAAATTTTAAGAGACACAGGGGCTAGTCAATCCTTAATGTTGTGGGATAGTGATATTTGTTGTTCAAAGGGAGTATTGCAGAAGAAGGTAATAATAAGTGCGGTTCATGGATGTGCTAAATCTATTCCATTGCGGAAGGTAAATGTAAAGAACAAATGGAAGACATGTGAAGTTATAGTTGGAGTGGTGGAAAAATTGTCCATTGCAGGGGTTCAATATATTCAGGGGAATGATATAGCTGGATCACAAATGTGGGTGATGCCTATGGTAGTTAATCAGCCTGTAGAAGTGTTTTCAACAGAGGTATTACAGAAGGAACATCCTAGATTGTTTCCTAATTGTGTTGTAATGAGATCAAAAGCTGATAGGGAAGAACAACACAAACGAGATAAGCAGTCAGCTCAAAGGCAAGAAAGAGGTGTCAAAATCCAATCAGCTGGTACTGTATTTGATAACATTGTTCAAGAGGAAAGAATACAGGACAATTCAGCTGAAATGTTTAACTCAAAGAGGTTAATGGAGTTACGGAAAATTGATTTGCAATTAAAACAGTTATAGAAAGCTTATTCAGAAACAGAAGCAAAATGTATTCCTGTATGTTATTATCTTCGGGAAGGTATTTTGATGAGAAAGTGGTGGCCAGATCATGTCTCAGCAACTGAAAGCTGGAGGGAGGTGCATCAGATTGTTATCCCATTAGTGTATAGAAATGAGATTCTGAGGATTGCTCATGAAATTCCAACAGGGGGACATTTAGGAATCAGGAGAACACAGGAAAATATACAGAGGTATTTTTTGGTTTGGCCAGGATTGCATATTGACGTAGTCAAATTCTGTCGAACCTGTTATACATGTCAAATAAGAGGAAAACCACAAGCAGTGATTAAGCCGGTGACTTTAATCCCAATACCAGCATTTGAAGAACCTTTTACCAGGGTCATAACTGATTGTGTAGGACCCTTCCCTAAGACTAAAAGTGGAAATCAGTATTTATTGACAATAATGGATGTGTCTACCAGGTTTCCTGAAGTGATACCTTTAAGGGATATTACAGCTAAGAAGATTGTGGTTGAGCTATTTAACTTTATTACAAGATATGGTTTACCTAAAGAAATATAATTAGATCAAGGGTCAAATTTCATGTTGCCACTGTTTAAAGGAGTAACGAACAGTCTGGGAACAAAACAGTTTAAGTCAACAGCTTATCATGCAGAGTCACAAGGAGCTTTGGAAAGATGGTATTAAACTTTAAAAACTATGATGAGCGTACTGTCAGGATTATGCACAGGACTGGGTTACAGGAATTCCATTTTTGTTATTTTCTATTAGAGATGGTCCTAATGTGTCGACTGGTTTTAGCCCTTTTGAACTAGTTTATGGTCATGAGGTAAGGGGCCCACTGAAATTGATTCATGAGAAATTCAGAAACTACCCTCCTAGATTACGTATCAAATTTCAGGGAAAGATTAAACAGAGTTAGTGAGTTGGCCAGGGAACATTCAAAGATATCACAGCAAATGATGGAAGTGAAAGCAGACAAGAAAGCTAAAATTCAGTTCTGTTTCTGGAGAGAAAGTTTTAGTTTTGTTACTAGTATTAGGTGATTCATTAAATGCAAGATTTAGTGGGCCTTACAGGATTGAAAAGAAGTTGGGTGAAGTAAATTATTTAATAAATACTCCAGGTAGAAGAAAGAAGCAGAGGGTGTGTGATGTAAATATGCTTAAAAAGTACTTTTACAGGGAAGAGGAACAAAAAGAGATATTAATGATCGTGGATGATGAGAAAGAGGTATTTGTGGAGGACTCTGAAATTGATTTTCCTCGAATCAAATTGGATAATGAAGGGGTGCTTGAAAATTTAAATGCAATATTGAGTTACCTTCCAAGCAAGTGTCAAAGTGATTTGGAAAAACTATTGCAGTCACACAAATTTGTGGAAATAAGTTGGGAAAGACACATTTAGCTGTACATGATGTATGTATAGAAATACCATCTTCAATAAGGCAACAACCTTATAGATTAAATACTGCAAAGTTATCACAAGTACAAAATGAAATTGATTTCATGCATCAAAATGATATCATTGAGCCTAGTTGCAGTAACTGGAATTCGCCTGGTACTGAAACTGGATGGAGCACAAAGACTGTGTGTGGACTATCAAAAGGTGAATGCTGTGACAAAAGCAGATTCATCTCCCGTACCATGATTGGGAGATTGCATTAAGTGGGACAATCAAAATTTATCACAAAGATTAACTTGCTAAAAGGATATTGGCAGGTACCATTGTCAGAGAGAGCACAGGAGATATCAGCTTTTGTAATGCGAAGTGAACAATGTCGGTTTAAAGTCATGCCATTTGGTATGAAGAATGCACCTGCAACATTTCAAAGACTGACGAACAAAGTAATTGCAGGTCTAAGCAATTGTGCTGTTTATATTGATGATCTAATCGTTTTCAGTCAGATGTGGGAGGAGCATTTTCAGCATCTGGAAGAATTATTTACTCAATTACAAGAAGCTAATTTGGTGATGAATTTGGCTAAAAATGAATTTGCAAAAGCAGTAGTTACGTATGTAGGCCTTACCATTGGACATGGTAAGGTGGCTCTGAGAGATGTGAAAGTCGAGGCTATCATGTAGGCCCTGTGCCTACAACAAAACAAGAAGTTTTGAGGTTTCTGGGCATGAGTGGGTTTTACCGGAAATTTGTACCAAATTTTAGCCAAGCAGTTGCTCCACTGACTGAACTATTAAAAAATAACAAGAAGTTTCAATGGATACTGTAGTATCAGAAGTCATGCAATAGTTTGAAAACTGTATTAACTATGACACCAGTGTTGGCAGCACCCCGTTATGCCAAACAATTCAAGTTGGCTGTTGACGCAAGCGATATAAGCATTGGAGCTGTACTATTACAAGAAGGTGACAGTGGAATTGAAAAACCAGTAGGGTATTTTTCACGGAAGTTTAGTGTCTAACAGAGAAGATATTCAGCAATTGAGAAAGAGACTGGGTTTGGTGTTAGCATTGCAGCATTTTGAAATTTATGTTGCAAAGAATTCATCAGAAACAATCATTTATACAGACCATAACCCTTTGAAGTTTTTGGATAAATTTTGTGACAAAAGTGCAAGGCTTTTCAGATGGAGTCTATCGCTACAACCATTTAATCTGTGCATTATACATATTGCTGGAAGAGAAAATCTGTTCGTAGAAGCATTAACAAGTGTTTGAAGTTTTAAGGAAAATGGGACATGGTTTAAAAAAACCTGGATACTGAACTGGAGTGATTTCTGCTGATACCAAGGACTTGTGTATATATTGTTATGTTAATGCATGCATCTGGTAATGTAATAGCGTAATAAGTATAGGAGGTAGTGTGAGATGGGTTATTTAAATGAAGTCGTCCTTTACAATTATGACAGTTTTTTGATAGGGAGGCAGCTGTCATGAAGCTATTAATGTAGATAATATTATTGGGAAGTATTTTTCTTTTAAAATAGAGGTTTAGTCTGTGGGTGTGGCATCAAAGCCAGCTAGTCTGGGTGTTTTGGTGTGTACTAGTTTTAAGATATAAGAGAGGTAGAGCATATTTGCATTTTCTTGAATAGTGCATTCAAGAAGTGGGGTGGTAGTCTGGCAACTACCTAGCAGAGACCAAGCAATATGTTTATTTTACTAATAAAATTGGTACTATGAAAGGGGTTTTCTTGTGAGAAGAGGTGGAGTTCAAAGAGGCTGGTGATACAATGAGAATTGACATTCAATTTGATGTGCTAGGTTTAAGGGTAGCAGTTTTGTGTGTGCAGGGCAGAAGCAATGTAAGATCAAAGCAGCTGTAAGTCTACCACTGTCAGTACAGGTTATTACAGGAAATTAGTTTGGGAATTTGTTAAAAGTTATGATAGTAGTAATTTGTAGCCATATGTATATATGGCAATAAAATGTTTCATTTAGTTTAGTATAAAACCTCTCGAGAACTGGTGGCCTAATTTCTGAATTTGGAGTTGCATCTCAAACATAACCACTTAAAAATATAGTTTATGACAGTTGTTTAAAGTTTCCCTCTGGGATTTTTAAAGAACCCAGCTTTACCAACTATTGTCTCGTAACAAAGTTGTATAAAGTGATTCATTCCTGAATTCTCAACTAGTGTAAAGTTTTATCTCTTAAACTTTTGAAACAGAACGGAAGTCATCGCTCTTGAAAGTAAAGACTTGTGTATGAAAAGCAATTCTTTCATATCTAAAAGTCATAACAATTGGATGATTTTGGTGAAATTTGTTGTTTGTCATTTAATTCAATCTTATTACTTTGATTTCCCTTTTACAAAAAAACATCATATATTGACTTGCAGCAAAGGATATCGATATATTTTAAATACAAACTGTGTCAGTTTCATTAGAAGATTAGTTTTAGTCTGATGCCTGTCTGCTCACTGCACCTGACCACCTGGACAAATAGCCCATCCACTCTTGAATCTGGGGCCGGAATTTTCCAGCCCCTCAAGCCAGCGGGATTTTCCGGCCCTGCCATTGCGAATAGGGATTTCAAAGGCTCGCTGGTCCCGCCACAGGGAAACCCACCACGGGAAGGCTAGAAAAATTCCGGCCTTGAAATCCTCAGGTCCTTCGTTTTCGTTTCTCATTTCAGTTCGTAATTAGTTTGATGATATATATTTGCTTAACATGAATATTTTAAGACTTCTCAATTTTGAAGTACTAACTAAACTTTGCTTTTTTTTTGTATATAAGAATGAGCTTAAACTGGCAAGGATGGAGTGACTTGTTATTTGGTTGTTTAATCCTTTCAGACCCGTGTTAACTTGCACAGCCGGCACAGTCAGAGTTAAAGTGAGCGATGGAACTGGGTAACACCACAGTAAGGTGATGAGAAGAATTAGTAATCGATTGACCCAAACCACACCTTAATGTTAAAGGCAGCGATACTGTTACAGAGTCGTACCAGATCATAATTCCAATATGTGTGCCGATTCATTTCCTCAATAGATAAACAGCTATTTAATTGCTTCGCCCAGTTTCTCAATAACAGTCAATAACCCACATATTTGATCTCAAAAATTTCTCAAACTAGCACAGGAAAGAAATAACATCCTCGTTGTTCAGGAAGAATTGCGCTGCTCCCTATAGGCAGCCTGGTGATAATTTTGTTCGTGGAGATTTCCAGCACCGACTATTTCTCCCGAAATGATATATCTGCTCAGAGGAGGGATTTAGAAGGTCGCTACACATGGTGAGCAGTCCCCCACCGCCCCGACCTCCCCAATTAGTTAAAAGTCTGAAACATTATGGGATGGTCTTTAGTTTCATTCCCGGTTGGTGCGGAATCGTCCCAGATTTGCCCTAAGTGCAGTAGCAGGTATGAAAAAGGTCGTTTTACCTGCCGGCCGCAATGGTGGGCATGGGTTTTAATCACTTGTACATAATGTTCACTATTGTAAATAAACTCCCAAGAATGTCTCCTTGCCTATGGCTCCTTGTTATGATGAGCAGTGTTCCTGTTACTCAAATGTGAAACTTTGGTTCCTGCACAAGATAAAGGCAGGTATCTCAGTCCAAAGCCTCTTCCCTGTGCAGTGTGTAACCTTCAGACCAAAGTGATGGTCCTGTTTCCCACTCACTCGACACATTATTGATGCCTGCACCTCGGTGCTTGTCATTGCTGCCAGAATGTCGTGGGTAGGCACCACAGAGTTCCGTCATTCTCTCTGTGTGCTCTCAGCACCTTTGAGGAGGGGCTGGTCCCCCAACTCTTCAGCATCTGTGACTAGTGACACTGTGCTCCGGATGGGGTCAGGTGCTGAAGGCTGACAAAGAATCAGGTGCTTTAAAAGTTTCACGGCTGCATCTCCATGATATGACCCTGATCCCAGAGTGCAAGTGAGCTGCCTTCGGCCAGACAGGAGTCAGACATCCATAGAGGCTATGTGAATATCTATGGAGTGCCCTCACAGCATGTCGGCATTGTCCTCCTGGGATCTAGCGCCTACGTGGGCCTCTGCTGCGTCTCCATGACATGAGCCTGAGCATTAAATGTATGTGCACTGTCATCAGCCGCACAGGGGTCAAATGTTCATAAATGCCAAGTGAGGATGTCAGGACTGTCCTCACTGCATCTCACCATCATCTTTTATGAATCTTGCGGTGATGAGGCCTCCCCAGCGTACCTGGCCTGTCTGGTCAGTGTAATGGCCTCATCGCTGGCATCCTTGCCTTCGGCGACACTGGTTCTCAGTCATCTGCAGAAATGACAAGCACCATCCATAGACCCTGGGTCTAGCGAGGCACCTACGAGTGATGGCTCGCTGTGGGCCTTCAGCTATGTGTGAAGCAGGCCCGGCCACCCCTTCATTTTGAGGGAGGTGCTCCTCCCCTTGCTGAGCCAGGAGCCTCTGCCTCTCTCTTCTTCTTCATCTCTGCACCCTGTAAGCCA
Organism: Carcharodon carcharias; assembly: GCF_017639515.1. Lineage (NCBI taxonomy): Eukaryota > Metazoa > Chordata > Chondrichthyes > Lamniformes > Lamnidae > Carcharodon > Carcharodon carcharias. Next base: position 157,682,952 of record NC_054475.1, on the reverse strand, counting down.
TGAGGCAGACCGCTAAATAACCAGGCTCCATGATCCTGATGTTCTCTTTCTGCAGCATCGAAGTGAGAGATGCATGGGTTAGCTTTAGTGATCTAAGAACCTAGCTTGGTTAAGTCTGAAGGGCCCTTCAGGCATGTAGGAGATTGCTGACCATAACTTGGATGGCCACTGTGTAGTACGCTCATTGGCTGTCCGACCCACTCCACTTGACCAATTGGCGGCAGCTTCGGCCACTGGACTGCATGCTGTGCTCTCAGCTCAAGCGCAGGAGTTCTCCTAACCCGCACTGCAAGGCTGTGCTGCTAGCTTGGACCATGGAGGACACTAGTCCAAACTTTAATAAAGACATTGCAAAGAGCTGTGAGCGCCTCCACCAGTGACTGCACTATGGTCACCTTTCACAAGGGGATTCTACAACCTGCCCAGTCCACCAATTGGTCTGCTGCCCCCTAAAACCCACATTAATTTGCAGTCTGTGCCCGAGGGGTGAAAAGGTCTGGAGCATTTGGGGACACTTTCAAGCATGTCAATGGAGCTGCAGCTGAACGGTCTCAGCTATGGAGGAGTGCTCAAATTTGCCAAGCTTCACCAAGTGCGTGGCTGCTTCCCTCACCCCCCACCGCCCCCACATCACATCCCCCGGCCCCCAACCTCGGCATATACTTGAGTACTTCTTTCAGTCTGTGCTGCCTTGTCCCCCAGTCTGACCCGAACTGAAGCCCTTGCCCTGACTCCGCACTGAAAACCAGCCAGGAAAAAGTATGCATGGTGCCTAAACAATCTTATCTGTAAATTACTTCACAGTAAAATCAGAAACTTCTCCATCGAATGAAATCCTAATTGCAGTCTCCATCTGGTGGCCCAAAGAGGAATATATTCTGTAGTCATTGCAAAACCTGACACAAACAGTAAAAGCTTGGTGACATCAGTGACTATTCACTTGGCCACAGGAATGAAAAAGTTGAGATAAAGTGCTGTGACACGATGTCACCATTAGCAACCTTTGCGATTATCCCAATTGCTTTTGCACATGATTCATGGTACAACTGACATAATTTAAAATTGTTGATGCTGGTAACAGCCTGATATCACTCTACATATTGGCCCCTAAACAAAATTGTGGGCAAATGTGGCGATGGCAATAGCTGTATCCACTTCAAATTATTTATATTAACCCATCCATTGCCAATATTTTTGTTTTGTTGTTCTTCGATAAATCATTTTTTGATTTAAAGTTTTCCTGGCATAATTTGTAGGAACTCACTTGTAGGATGCAACCTTTTGTTCTAAAAAGATCATCCGAGAATAGGTTGCTTAATGTGCACAAGTGTGAATCCTTTTAGTTGTTCTTGTCTGTCTCCTAGTGGATGGTGATAAACTGGGCAGGAATGGGTGAAGCCTGATTGGAGTAAATTAGCTGTTCATTCTTTCATGGCAGAAGCACAGCAAAATGCAGATACATGTTGTGCAAAAATGGTTTGACTTCATAATAACGGTGCAGTTATAGAGTACGTACTACAAGAGTCCCAGGTCAGAACCTGAGGAGATGCTGAAGCAAAGCAGAGAGAGGCTCCCTGGTAAATAGTCTCACTGTGCTTCAGCATTAATTCAGCGCTAGACACCTGGTTTATATTCCACCAGTTTACCATGAATGCAAAGTTACCTGGGCCAAAATTTTACGTTGAACGTGCGGGCCCGTGCCCGGCCTGGAATCGCGTGAGGTGACATCAGGCGCGTGTCCTGACATTATCGCGCTCATGCGCAAAATTACGGGTGGCAGGCACATGCGGGAGTCGGAAGCCTGCCCACCGACAATTAAGCAGGCAATTAAGCCCATTAAGGAGCCAATTGTCAGCAATTTTATGTGGCCCGTCCATTTTTACGGTTGGCGCACGGGCCCATTGGCCAAGCGGCGTTCATGTTTTGGCTACAAACTCCATCCAGGACAGGATAAAATACTCAAAGTTAAATAAAATAAAAGATGTTTGAGGTATGAGGTGCTATGTAGTCTGCTGTCAGATGCTTGAATCTGTAGTAGTGACACTGCCTGCAGCAGTTTATTGAGCTCATTTCAGTTTTACAGTGCTGCAGCTCCCTGAGGCAGCTCCACAGCAGCTTCACGGAGTGACTGCCCACCCGCACCCTCACTTCTCTCGGCGCCCACCCTCTTCCCGTCCCTTCCCCCGCCCCATCGGCAGCGCTGAGCCTTTCTCAGTGCACGTTTCATGCTGGCTGCCAGTTAATTGGCCAGCCAATTGAAATCGCCGTCGGGGGTCAACCGCGGCCAGAAACACGTCGCGCCCACTTCCGGGCCTGCCAATCACATGTGCCCAACAAGCTCAAGACTCAGGCCATGGATTCACACCAATAGTAAAGCTGGAAAGCAAATCCACCAAAAGAGGCAGAAACAATAACTTGAAAGTTACTTACTTGGTCCTAGGAAGCAATTAGCACCTAGAAACATAGAAAATAGGAGTAGGTGTAGTTCATTCGGCCCTTCAAGTCTGCTCTGCCATTCAATGTGATCATGGCTGATCCTCTATCTCAACACCATACTCCCGCTCTCTCCCCATACCCCTTGATACCTTTAGGGTCCAGAAATCTATCTATTTCCTTCTTAAATATATTCAGTGACTCGGCCTCCACAGCCTCCGTGGTAGAGAATTCCACAGGTTCACTACCCTCTGAGTGAAGAATTCTCCCCTAAGTCCTAAATGGCCTAGTCCGTATTCTGAGTCTGTGACCCCTTGTTCCAGAGCCCACAGCCATAGGCAACATCATCCCCATATCCAGCCTGCCCAGCACTGTCAGAATTTTATACATTTCAACAAGCTCCCCTCTCATTCCTCTGAACTCCAGTGAATTCAGCTTAGCTGGCACAATCTCTCCTCATACGACAATCCTGCCATCCCAGGAATCAGTCTGGTGAACATTTGCTACACGCCCTCTATGGCAAGTATATCCTTTCTTAGGTAAGGAGACCAAAACTGGACATAACACTACAGGTGTGGTCTCACCAAGGCCCTGTACAGCTGCAGTAAGACATCCTTGCTCCTGTACTGAAGTCCTCTTGCAATGAAGGCCAACATACCACTTATCTTTTTAACTGCTTGCTGCACCTGCATGCTTGCTATCAGTGATTTGCGTACAAGGACACCCAGGTCCCTTTGTACATCAACATTTCCCAATCTATCACCATTTAAATAATGCTCTGCCATTCTGTTTTTCCTACATTAGTGGATAACTTCACATTTATCCATGTTATAGTGCATCTGCCATGTATTTGCCCACTCACTTAACTTGTCCAAACCGCCTTGAAGCCTCTTAACATCCTCCTCATCACTCATTCCAGCCAAGTTTTGTGTCATCAACAAACTTGGAAATATTACTTTCAGTTCTCTCATCCAAATCATTGCTGTATATAGTGAATAGCTGGGGCCCAAACACTGATCCCTGAAGTACCCACAAGTCACTGCCTGCCATTCCTGTCTGCTAATTCTCATTCCATGTCAACATATTATCCTCAATTCCATGTGCGTTAATTTTGCACACTAGCCTCTTATGTGGGACTTTATCAAAAGCTTTCTGAAAACCCAAATACACCGCATCCACTGGTTCTCTCTTATCTAGTTACATCCTCAAAAAACTCCAGTAGGTTTGTCAAACATGATCTCCATTTCATAAATCTATGTTGACTTTGTCTAATCCCAATGATATTTTCTAAGCATCCTGTTATCACATCCTTTACAATAGACTCTAGCATTTTCCCTACTACTGATGTTAGGCTAACTGGTCTGTAACTCGCTATTTTCTCCCCCCCTCCTTTTTATAAATAGTGGGATTACATTTGCCACCCTCCAATCTGAAGCGATTATTCCAGAATCTACAGAATTTTGGAAGATGACAACAAATGCATCCACTATTTGCATAGTCACCTCCTCTAGTACCTTGGGATGTAGATTATCAGTACTTGGGGATTTATCAGTTTTCAGTCCCATTAATTTCTCCAGCACTATTTTTTTAGTAATAATGGATTTCCTTCAATTCCTCCTTCTCACTAGACCCTTGGTTTCCTAGCATTTCTGGGAAGTTATCTGCTCTTTCAAACATCCCTGTATGATATGGAGGAAACTGAGACTTTGGTTTAATGCCTTAGGTCATTCAAGAAGCTTTTATGTTTTTTCTCAGTATATCCTGGGAAAGACTTTAAGATAGAGTTAGGTTACAAGAGGGATGAGCTTCAATAAGTCTCTCTGTTCCAGAAAAGAGAAGGGATGAGCTAATAGAGGTCTTTAAAATTATGAAAGGGTTTGATTGGGTAGATTTAGGGAATGCCATCATGAAATCCACAATAGAACTTAGAGTTCAAAACTACATGTCACTAAATATAATATAGTAATTAAGGAATCCAATAAGGAATTCAGGAGAAGCTTATTTACTTAGAGACTGGTTAGAATGTGGAACTCTGCGTCACAAGTAGTTGAGGTGAATCAAATAAAGCTCAGTAAGTTCATGAGGGAGAAATGAATAGACAGATTTGTTGATAGGGTTAAATGTAGTTGAGTGGAGGGGGAAGGTGTTATGAGGTTAAAACATAGATTTATTGGTCTGTTTCTGTTCTGTAAATTCTGTTATCAACATTCTTCCTTCCACAATATCAACAGCACTGCCAAATCTAGAGCCCCCGGTTATCTAGAAGCATACAGGCTTGGATAAGCAGAAAAAGAAAGCTTTTGACAGTCACAAAAGACATAATACTTGTGGTAACCTGAGATGTAATAACTTTCACTTTCACATAGTTAGGCTCTGTTTTACCCATTTTTAAGTTGTATAGTGAGTAAACATCTGAATCTGTTTCTTCTGGTTCCTCTATTGTGGATTTCATGATTTCTACTTTTCTGCTTAAAGTTTTGTCTTAATCTGTCTTTACAATATCGCATAATGTGCCCATTATGATGGCAATAGAAACACTCGATTCTTTTAAATTGGCATTCGCTTGCAGGCTGTCGGGTTCCATTTCTGCCATTGTTATTGTGGGTTTTCTCTGTTAAACCATTGCTTTTTGCTGGTCTGTTAATGGTGGCTGTTTCCTGCCTTTCCGTGGAGTCCAGTGCTTCCGCGCCATTTCTAACTGGTGCTTCCCTCCCGACATGAAGGACGGGGCCATTTTGTGCTCCCTTTATTGTTTCTGAATCCCTGACTGCGCTTTCCATTGCGAACGCCAACTCCAGCACCTTGCTGAAGTCTAAATTTGTTTCTGACAACAACCTTTTTGAATGGCATCCTCATTAATCCCACATACTAATCAGTCTTTTAACATGTCGTCAATCAAAGTTCTGAACTCACAGTGCTCTGTCAGTTTTTTTCAGGCTGCTTCACAGCAAGCAACTGTCTCTCCATGGGCGCGACACCTCGAATTAAATTTAAAACGCTGCATTGTTACCGAGGGTTTCGGCTGAACTTGGCTTTTCACAAGACTTACCAACTCATCAAAGCTCTTGGTATCTGGGGTGTTGGGTGCCATTGGACTACAAATTAGGCCGTATGTTTTACTGCTACATGTCGATAAGAGGACCGCTCACCTCTTCTCCTCCCTGATATGTTGTTAGCCAAAAAGAAGAACGCGAGGCATTCAATATAATGTGACATTCAGATATTAAATCTGGAAAATTCAGATGCTAAATTAAAGACGTATACTGGTGAAGACATATGAGTAAGTGGTATGTGCAAGGTACCAGTACAGTATAGAAATCAGTCTGTTAATTTACCCCTAATAGTGATAGCAGGCAGAGGATCGAGTCTCCCTGGAAGGAGCTGGTTAAGTGAGATTAATCTTGAGAGATTACTGAGTTCTTAGCAGAAGCAGGAAATGTTACTGTTTGGAAAAAGGAGTATGTAAAGACTCAACAAAACAAACTCGTAGAGGTGATGCTTCAGGACAGAGTTGAAATCAGTAACCTCCAAAAAGAAAAAGAAAACGTGCTGAAGGATATTCACGTATTGCAAGATTCCCTCAGATCCCAATCTATAACACTAAAAAGGTATGAGGAAGAACAGAAGGAATTCAGCATATCTCTGGCTGAGATGAAGATTAAATTAGCCGAGAAAACACAACAATGCTTCATTCTCCAGGAAACAACTAACAAATGTATTTTAAAAATGGAAGAGCTGAAGAATCAGCTATGTGAAAGCCAAAAAGCTTTAAAACTAGAGACTCCTGAGTTTTCAAAGGAGCTGACAGATGCGGAAATGCTGGAAGACTCAACCACTGAGTTCACTCAAGTTGAGCTTATGCCTGAGCCTAGTCTGGCCAATAGGGAAGTTGAAAAGAAACCGAGATTAATGTCAGCGCTGTCAAGAAGAAAACCCATCAAAGGAAGACACATAGGAAGAAAAAGCGAAATTACTAACAAGGCCCTGAAAAAGAATTATTTTTACACAACAGGAAGCTGATCATACCATGTTGAATTTAGCCTTGCCCAACATCCTGATTTTGAGAACCTTCCTGACAGTTGATCTTCATATTGTTGAACTTGGAGGGGAGGGGCAGCAGGAGTGCATGCGATTGGGCCTGAAAAAGGGTGTAAGCATTCCCGTTGAAGTCTGCACCACATGTGGAAGGAACTCCACTTGTTTTGGAAGTGCCTGTAGGATCTGTTGAACATGAGAGAGTCAAAGAAACAAACTTACAGAGTTTGGAGACCCTAGTGGACAGATGACTCCTGAGAGGGAGGCCTTGGATAAACGATCCAAAGTCGTAGAACTTCGACGTTCGGCACGTTTGAAGAAGCCTCCAGAGAGACTGAATTTGTAAATAGTCTATTTATGTAAATAGCTGATATATTGTAAAGATTGTAAATTGTACTTTTGAGTAAAGGAGTAGGGATGTGGTAATCTGAGGTGCAATATACCTTTAAGAGAATGTGAGCAGGTTGACCACGTGATTGCATTACCCAATTGCTGTGTAGCGCGGGCTACAATGTTAATCGGCAGTTTAGAATAGGCTCTGGTTGGAGAAGCACACGTGTTAGTACTCTGTTACTTGTGTTAATAAACACCATGTGCTTCATCTTATATTGGCCTCTGCACTTACAGTATCTTGTTTATCAACTCAATCACCAGTAGATAAGCGTGCAACCATGTTCACTGAGCAAAGCGATGTGACAGAAGGAATATAACAATACTGGAGAAAGCTTAGAGGAGTATCAGAAGTACAGGGGTGAAGTTACAAATGGAAATTAGGAAAGCAAAGAAAGGATATGAAAAAATATTGGCAGGTAAAATCAAAGAAAATCCTAAAATGTTTTATCAATACATTAGGGGCAAGCGAATAACTAAGGAAAAGGTAGGGCCTATTGGAGATGTACATGGTAACTTGTGGGTTGATGCAGAAGATGTGGTTAGGGTTCTCAATGAGTACTTTGTCTCTGTTATAAAAACAAAAAAACTGCGGATGCTGGAAATCCAAAACAAAAACAGAATTACCTGGAAAAACTCAGCAGGTCTGGCAGCATCGGCGGAGAAGAAAAGAGTTGACGTTTCGAGTCCTCATGACCCTTCGACAGAACTTTGTCTCTGTCTTCACTAAGGAGATGGATGATTCAGACAGTCTAGTTAAAGAGGAAGGGTGTGAAATATTAGATACAATAAGCATAGTGAGAGAGGAAGTACTGAAGGGACTGGCATCCTTAAAGGCCGATAAATCACCAGGGCCGGATGGATTGTATCTCAGGCTGTTAAAGGAAACCCGGGAGGAAATAGCAGATGCTCTTAGGATCATTTTCCAATCCTCACTAGATACAAGTGAGGTCTCAGAGGACTGGAGGTCTGCAAACATTGCACCATTATTTAAAAAGGGTGCGAGGGATATGCCAGAAAATTATAGGCACATCAGTCTGACTTCAGTGGTGGGCAAATTATTGGAAACAATTCTGAGAGACAGGACAAACTGTCATTTGGAAAGACACGGATTGATCAGGGATAGTCAGCCTTGTTTTGTTAGAGGAAGATCGTATCTTACTAATTTAATAGAATTTTTTGAGTAAGTAACAAGGAAGATTGATAAGGGTAGTGCAGTGGATGTTGTCTACTTGGATTTCAGTAAGGCATTTGACAAGGTTCCACATGGCAGACTGGTCAGGAAAGTGAGGTCTCATGGGATACAGGGGAAGGTGGCAGATTGGATCCAAAATTGGCTTAGTGACAGGAAACAAAGGGTAATGATCGATGGATGTTTTTGCGAATGGAAAATGGTTTCCAGGGATGTTCCACAGGGCTGCATTAGGGCCTTTGCTGTTTGTTGTATATGTTAATGATTTAGACTTAAATGTGGGAGGCAGGATTGGGAAATTTGCAGAAGACACAAAATTGGCCGTGTAGTTGATATTGAAGAGAATGCTGTCGACTCTAGAATTATATCAATGGTTTGGTTGAGTGGGCAGAGAAGTGGTAATGCATTTGGGGGGGTGGGGCCAAACAATGCAAGGGAATACTCAATAAACCGGAAGTTATTAAGAGGGGTTGAGGAAGTGAGAGACCTTAGAGTACATGTCCACAAGTCCTTAAAGGTGGCAGGACAGGTGGATAAGGTAGTCAAGAAAGCATATAGAATTTTACCTTTATTGGGCGAGGTATTGAATACAAAAGCAGGGATGTAATGATGGAACTGTATAAAATGCTGGTTAGACCACAGCTGGAATTTTGTGTATAGTCTGGTCACCACATTACAGGAAGGACATAATTGCTCTGGCGAGAGTACAGAGGAGATTTATGAGAATGTTGCCAGGGCTTGAAAATTGTAGCTATGAGAAGAGATTGGGTAGGCTAGGGTTGTTTTCCTTTGAACAGAGGAGGCTAAGGGGTGACCTAATTGAGGTGTACAAAATTATGAGGGGCCTAGATAGAGTAGACAGGAAAGGCTTGTTTCCCCAGCTAAGGGGTAAATTACCACGGGGCATAGATTGAAGTTGATTGGTAGAAGGATTAGAGAGGACATGAAAGAAAACTTTTTAATCCAGAGGGTGGTGGGCATCTGGAATTCACTGCTTAAGTTGGTGGTTGAGGCTGAAACACTCAATTCATTTAAAAGGTACCTGGATCTGCATCTGAAATGCTGTAACCTGCAAGACTATGGACCAGGTGCGGGAAAGTGGGATTAAAATGAGCAGCCAGTTTCTTTTTTCTCTTCTTGGCTTGCACAGACACAATGGGCTGAGTGGCCTCTTTCTGCACCATAACTTTTCTATGGCTCTATGGTTCTAAGAGGCCAGGGAGGAAGAAAGCGCCCGTGGAGGACAGACCTTAGTGGGTGACCCTGATGTGGAAAGAGGCCCTTGAGGGAGGTGCCTTCCCCCCGCCTTCCCATCTTCGGCGCGAGCAGAGTGACTTGCTGGGCTTACACCCTGCTCCTGAACTCCACCTGCCAGCCTGAAAATTGAGGTTAGGTGGGAAGTGGCCCTTTAGTAGTCAATAGTTGGCCACTTAAGAGCTTCAACTGGGGTGAGGGTGGATGGGCTGCCCTGGGCCTAGCCCACCTCTAGTAAAATTGCAGGCAGGTCCGGGGCGAGTGGGAGGATGGCAGGAAGTCCACTTTAGGAATGCTATGCCCCACCCCTCACCAGCCCCACATGCAAACCTGCTGGTGGGGAACCATAAAATTCTGCTCATAGAAACATCAGGACCTGGAATAGGCCATTCATCCCCTCAGACCTCTTCCACCATGGCTGATCAGTACCTCAACTCAATTTTCCCACCTTTGATACATATCCATTGATAGTCTTTGCTAACAAGATTTTTTTTTAATCTCAGTTTTGAAAGCTCTTATATTCCTATCTCTAAGGTTCAGCCTGAACCGGTCTGGGGGAAGATAAATGGTCAAGGCTCACAATTCTTCTTAATAGTTTATTGTAACATAACTTCCAAACATCAGTACTTCGCTTCCCTTTTTAATTTCAATCAGCCCCTACAAATTAACTTACAAATGTCAATACCCTGCTCCTTTTAAGTTAAATCAGTATAAGACTCATGAACACCACCCCCATAATTTCTGAGCTGCATCCACCTACATATAGAAGAGAGTCTTAGGGTTTTGAATTAGTAACAATGATGAGTGGCTTAGTCAGACTGATTCATGTCCTGGAGAGAAATTTGGATATGAAGGTGTCGCATGATTTTTTTAAAAAAATGTTCATGGAATGTGAGTGTCGCTGGCTGGGCCAGCATTTATTGCCCATCCCTAAATCCCCTTGAGAAGGTGGTGGTGAGCCACCTTCTGGAACCACTACCGTCCATTCAGTGTAGGTACACCCACTGTTAGGTAAGGAGTTCCACGATTTTGATCCAGTGAGGATGATATATTTCCAAGTCAGGATGGTGTGTGAATTGGAGGAGAACTTGCAGGTGGTGGTGTTCCCTTGAGGTGGCTGCCCTTGTTCTTCTAGGTGGTAGAGGTCACTGCTTTGGAAGGTGCTGTTGAAGAAGCCTTGGTGAGTTCCTGCAATGCATCTTGTACTGTGCATTGATAGTTCAGGGAATGAATGTTTAAGGTGGTGAATGGGGTGCCATCAAGCAGGCCCATTTGTCCTGGATAAGGTTGAGCTTCTTGGATGTTGTCGGAGTTGCTCTCATCCAGGCAAGTGGTGAGTATTCCATCACATTCCTGAATTGTGCCTTGTAGATAATGGAAATACTCTAGGAGTGGGGAGGTGAATTACTGGCCATGCGATACTCAGCCTCTGATCTGCTCTTTTAGCCACTGGTCCAGTTAAAGTTTCTGGTCAATGGTGATCCCTAGAATCTTGATGGTGGAGGATTCAGTGATGGCAACCCTATTGAATATAGGCCAATCCGTTTTACCTCTGTAATGTGGAATCTCTTACAGATCATATTCCAGGTATAAATTAACAGTTACTTGGACGATACAGATTAATTAAGGAAAGCTAGCATGGATTTGTTGAAGGCTAATTTTGTTTGACCAAATTAATTGGGTTTTTTGGGTGGTAACAGAGGTGGTTGATGAGAGTAATATGTTTAATATGGTGCATACAAACTTCCAAAAGGAACATTATAAAGTGCCATGTAATAGACTTGCCACCAAAGGTGAAGTGCATGGGATAAAAGGAAAAGGGGCAGCAGTTCTGATGGAAGATCATTGACCTGAAATGTTAACTCTCCATAGATTTTATCTGACCTGCTGAGTATTTCCAGCATTTTCTGTTATTTTAGCATGAATATGAAGTTGGCTGAGTGACAGGAGGCAGAGAGTGGAGTTGAACAGTTGTTTTTCAGGCTGGAGAAAGGTATATGTTGACCATTGACCAGAAACTGAACTGGACAAGCCATATAAGTACTGTGGCTACAAGAGCAGGTCAGAGGCTAGGAATCCTGCAACAAATAACTCATCTCCTGAATCCTCAAAGCCTATCCACCATCTACAAGGCACAAGTCAGGAGTGTGATGGAATACTCTCCACTTGCCTGGATGAGTGCAGCTCCAACAATACTCAAGAAGCTTGGCACCATCCAGGACAAAGCAGCCTGCTTGATTGGCACCACATCCACAAACATTCACTCCCTCCACCACCAACACAGTGGCTGCAGTGTGTACCATTTATAAGATGCACTGCAGCAACTCACCAAGCCTCCTTAAACAGCACTACCAAAATCCATGACCACTAGTATCTAGAAGGACAAGAGCAGCATATACAAGGGAACACCACCACCTTCAAGTTTCTCTCCAAGCCACTCACCATCATGACTTGGAAATATATCGCTGTTCCTTCACTGTCACTGGATGAAAATTCCGGAATTCCCTCCTTAACAGCACTGTGGATGTACCTACACCACACAGACTGCAGCAGTTCAAGAAGGTAGCTCACCACCACCTTCTCAGGGCAACTAGGGATGAGCAATAAATGCTGGCCTAGCCAGCGATGCCACATCCCATGAATGAAAAAAAAAGTGGAGTTCCTCAGTAATCCACAGCTTTTCTTCATAAACATTAATGATCTGTACTTCAATATGAATGGCACAATTTCAAAATTTGCAGATGGCAAAAATTTGCAGATTTGCAGAAGGTGTAAGTATTGTGAACTGTGAGGAGGATAGTGATAGGCTTTAAGAGAACATAGACATGCTGGTGGAATGGGCAGACATGTAGCAGATGAAATTGAATGCAAAGGAGTGTGAACTGGTACATTTTGGTAGCAAGAACGAGGGGAGATAATATCAAATAAAGGATGTAATTATAAGGGGGGGGGGTGCAGGAACAGAGACCCTCGGAGTACATGTGTATTAATCATTGAAGTGACAGGGCAGATTGAGAAAGTGGTTAAAAGACATATGGAATCCTGGACTTTATAAATAGAGGCATAGTGTATACAAACAAGGAAGTTATGAGAATGGTTCCAGGGATGAGGGACTTCAATTATGTGAATAGATTAGAGAAACTGGCGTTGTTCTCCACATGGAAGGTTGAGAGATTTTATTGAGGTGTTCAAAATCATGAGGGGACTAGACAGGGCAGATAGAGAGAAACTATAACAAAAACAGAATTACCTGGAAAAACTCAGCAGGTCTGGCAGCATCGGCAGAGAAGAAAAGAGTTGACGTTTCGAGTACTCATGACCCTTCAACAGAACTGAATTTCACCCCTCTCATTGTAAAGAAAAATCAGTTCTGTTGAAGGGTCATGAGGACTCGAAACGTCAACTCTTTTCTTCTCCGCCGATGCTGCCAGACCTGCTGAGTTTTTCCAGGTAATTCTGTTTTTGTTTTGGATTTCCAGCATCCACAGTTTTTTTTTATATTAGAGAGAAACTATTCCCATGGACGGAAGGGTTGAAGACCCTTGCCAAGGTGATCATCAAAAGGGCCAACAGTGAAATGAGGACTTTTTTTTATGCAGCGAGTAGTTAGGATCTGGAATGCACTAACTGTGACGGTTGAGGAGGCAGATACAATTGGGGCTTCCAAAAGGTAATCGGATAAACACTGAAGAGAAATAAAAGTGCAGGGCTACGCTGGCATTCCCTGGTGAAAGTGAGGGTCAGTGAGATTAGCTCAGGGTTGCCAGCTGTGTATTCCTCGAGGTTTCATCACTTAACTTAACCAACTCTCCAGCCATTATCCGGTCAACACATCCATCCTTGTGATGTACTGCCTTCTTATACCAATGGGAAAGCAAAATGACTCATTACCCAATTGGATAATGCTTGTATGTCAACCAAACAGCCTTTTTTCAATATTGTTATACCTGGTTAAGAGAAATGTTCAAAGGAAATGTCGAAAAAATGTTAATGTCCCGGTGATTTTTCTCCAAGGTTGCACACAACAGCGTCCTGAAGACTGATCGTCAATTCCTCGAGACTCCTAAACTAAAGAGCATCGTTTCCATGGTCCAGCCTGACCTGCGCTGCACGCTGGGAGTTGTAGTGCGCTGCTCCCTCGCGTCAGGGTGAGTGGTGGGAGGAAACTACAACCCCCGGCGTGCACCGCACAGGAGGGGGCGGGGTTAAGTGCGCGCAGCCGCAGTGGCTGGGCGCCTGGAAGCTGTGGACGGTTTGTTGTCGACGTGGGAAGGTTGACAGGTGCGGTGGTCATGGAGTGAGGCGAAGGCGAGCGAAGGTTTCCCCCCCCCCCCCCCCGCTTCAAGCCGGGTGCCGATCATGTGGCTGAAACCCGAGGAGGTGCTGCTGAAGAACGCCCTAAAGCTATGGCTGACGGAGAAAACACACAAATACTTCGTCTTGCAGCGTCGCAGAGGCTACGGCGAAGGGGGCGGCGGACTAACCGGTAAAGTTAGGAGAAGCCGCCGGGCAGCGCGCAGCCGCAGTGCCGGGAGAGGTGCCGGCGGCCGGCTAGTGCGCATTCGCAGCTTTCGGAGCAAGCCGGCCGCTGGGGGACGCTGGGTGGTTTACAGGCGCAGAATGAGCGTGCCGGCTGCCGGGTAGTGCGCACGCGCGGGGAGCGGCGGCTCTCGGTTGTGGTGTTCTGTGAAGGGAGAGTAAATGAGAGATAACATTCCTGCGCTCAGAACACAGTGCAGGCGTTAAAGTTTAATTCATACCTAGGAAAGATTATTTGTTTGCCCTCCAATTGTTATTTACTTATTTGTAATTGATTTACTAATTATCTTTGCCATTCGGTTGCCTGTCACTTGTTTAATTCTGTCCTTAATTAGTTTCTGACGTTCAATTATTGATGTCAGTTATTGGCTGTCTGACATTTAACCATCTGACATTTAATAATTTATCTGTCATTATTTTGTCATTTGTGTATTTGGCATTTACTTCATGTTTAGCTACCTAACTATTCCTGTCACTTAATTTTTCTGAGATTCATGAATTTTTCAGGCAGGTTACATCTGACATTTTATTGTTTGGCATTTATTAATTTGCCTGCTGTTTATTGCATTATTACGTTTATTTAATTATTTACCTGTCAATAGTCTATTATTTACTGTGTTTTATTTGTATAATTGCTGCCTGTCTCAGTTTGTACACATTTCCTTTCACCTCTCTTTCCCCCATGCATGTTGTTTCCACACCAAACAGCTCCTGCAGGCCCTGAGTGTGTGAATCAGCACTCCAACCCTGCCAAGGATCAGATGTTTTTTTTCTCTCTCTCTCTCTCTCTCTCTCTCTCATTACAGCACTGAAAATCAGTGCTGTCAGTCCTGCAACATGCTTTCTGGCTTGTGTTACTCCACCTGGCACTTTCAGTGTACTTTGCTGAGGGTTGCTGTGGAGCACCCAGAGAGCATTCCAGATTGCTTTTATGGCAAGTTTTGTAATTTGTTGCCCACTTTGACAAGTTTAGTTTTCATCCTTAAGGATTTTTCTGTACTTTAGTCTCACCCTTCTATTTTGTGTGTGGAATAAATCTCATGCAGTCAAATCTAATGGAAAAGCGAAGTATGTTTCATGCACAGTAATCTTTCCGTTTTACTACTAGAGAAGGATTTAATTTGCTCTGTTGCCCACTTGACAACTCTTGTAGATTGAAATCTCAAAATCTGGGAACTTAATTGGGCAGTTTAAATTGTTTCTTCTGAACATTTGGCATGACTGGGCTAGTGCACTAAATGATTTCATTTCAGGAGTCTGGGATCGAATCCTTGCCCAGATAATAGGATGAAACCCCTGGTCCCCTCCTGGCTATAATCCTGACAGTGTGCGCAGGGTCATGGTGCACATTTTAGCAATGTCATTCAGGCCAGAAGGATGGCTGATATGGAAAGTGGTGCAGTGGACTCACTGTCAGGAGCACCTGCACCATTAGACTGAGGCATACAGTCACATATTTAATTAATTTTATGAACATACTCCTCATGCCAGCTTCTAACAATATCTTGGTTCTAGAAATGGTAGCACTTTATGCAGCACTTTCTTTATCAATCAATACAGAATGATCCTGCATAAATGCCTGAATCTGGCAAGATAAATGCAAATTTAATTATATTTTTAATTAAAATACTCCCAGAAATTGTTAGATGTGGCAACTGTTAAGTAAATCAATAATTGACATTCCAGGTTGTTTTAATATAAAGAATTCAGTATATCTAAATTAGTGCTCTGCTGTAATTAAAATAGAGTTGAGGCAGAGTTGATTTTTTTTTTCTCTGCCAATGTACTTCATAAGTTTTAGATCAAAACATTGTTCCACAGCCCATTAAAGGGTCCTATGAGAGCTTCCCATTACCTATGTTGATAAATTAGCTTTCTGGTATGGAAGCGAGCTATGCACAACCTGGGGATCTGTTGCCCACAGAACCAAACCTCAGTGCACATTAGTACTTTTGGAAGAGGACTGGGGGAAAGGGAAGAAAATAAAAGGCAGGGAAATATTATTATGCTAACTTTTTTTGCACTTTGCTGGATTCACCTAACTTTGGAGCCTAATGGATTCCAGGTATTTTTTAGAACACCAGATTTAATGGTGCTGATCTCTCTTCCATTTTGGAACGTTGTTCATTGTCTTGATATTTTTTAAAGGTTGGTTATTTTGTATGTTTCTTTCATGGGATAACTATGTGTAAGTTAATATGCCTCTAATAGCTGGATATCATCAAGCTTTCCTCTGCACCGTCTTTAAATTCCTGTTGAAAATGAGTGCCATGGAGACCACTACTGAATCCCGAGGAGCATTACAAAACGTTTGTCGAGTCCTTAACATTTCATCAAACTCACTGGGAATGCTTTATTCAGATTTCTGGTTCTTTTGAAAATGGGCTTCTTGACATTACACATTGTAATCAAATAAGCTCAACATTATTATATAAATGTGTTAGTGATTAGTATGTTACAGTGCAGAAAACAGGCCATGCAGTCTAACTGATCTGTGCCGATGTTTATGCTCCACATCTTACTTGCCTCGCCTTACCAACATCTGTTTCTACTCTTTTCTCCCTTGTGTTTATTCTAACTTCTTAACTACTATAACTGAGTTGGGCTGGTCATTTACCCAGAATTCCTGACATTCTCTTACCAAAGCAAACCTTCAATGGAGAGCTTGAGTCTGGAGTGTGCTCTCAGTGGCGGTCAAAGGAAGCACTACAAGGACACTCTGAAAGCTTGGGAGTTTTCATATCAACTTAAAAGTCCTGGGAGGAGCTCACCCAGGATCGCTGCTCCTGGTGCAACCAAATAAAAAAAAGTGTGGCTTCCTTCGAAAGCAATGCACATAAGAGGCAGAGAGAAAACACAAGGAGAGGAAATCCTGAACCAGCAACTTGCGCAAAACTTAATCACCTGCGGTATCCTGTCCTATTTGCAGTAGAACCTGGTGGTCACAGAATGGTTTAAGCAGTAACCTACGGACCCACCAGGACCCTACCAAATATGACATAAACATGTTAGTCCTTCGAAGTGAAGATGACTAGGAACAAGACTCTGGTAGTGAGCTCCACATTCTCACCACTCTGGATAAAGAAGTTTTCCCTGAAATGCTCATGGGATTATTAGTGACTGCCTTGTCTTTATGGTCATTAGTTTTGGGCTCCCCTGCAAGCGCAACATGTTCCCAATGTCGATCCTATTGAACTGCATCAAAATTTAAAAAAACCTCTTTACACTCATCTCTCGGTCTTTTCTTTCCTAGGAAAATGAGCCCCAGCCTGTACAACCTTTTGGGTTAATATTTTTTAATAGTTGTTGTGAAAACTTGGATCATAGTTCAGAAGTTTTAGAATATGACTTTCAACAATATAATTTTTGGATTTGAAGTTAGTTTTAAATGTAAGACAAGTGAATATCTGATTGAGAAACTGGTAATACCTCTGGTAAATTCAAACAAACTGAGTTAATTAAAAGCTAACCTATGTTTATCTTACAAGGTTAGAGGCAGAAGTGTAAAACTTAAACAAACAATAACCCATCTCTAGGCTTGTAATGGAGCCAGTTGGTCTGTCCTTCAATAAAAGATTTAAGTTATGTACATAATTTCCAGATGAAAATAAGCTAAAAGTAACTTTGTAAGCATTGGGTTTCTTCGTGGACCCAGGGAGTCTGGAGAAATAGTCATAAAACTCCTTTAGCAATACAAATTATTCATATGGTTATGGAATCAAAGTTGTATTGAAGTAAAATAACTTGTTTATTTCTGTTTGAGACCCTCCCAAAGCATGGCATATCCTGACAGAGAGGGTCTATTGGGATAGAAAGTTCTTTGTTTAATATATGTGTGTGTCTCTTCTGACAGAAGCGAGCAATTCAGTTTGGCAACAGACAAGAGGCAATTGAAATTTTGCTTTGGTGTCGACTGTATCTCACTGGATTGAAGGACTCCACAGGACAGGATAGTCAGTTAGACCTGCACTCAAGCAGAGAAAATACCAACTTTATTCACCACATGGAATGTGTGGGGGTGGGGGGGCTCTATCTCAGTTTAGGTGTTGAGAGAGAAAAGCAGCTGGAAGATGTGCCCTCGCCTGAAGCTAGTGGAAGAAATCTTAAGTGGTCCTCACAGAGCCTTATGGCAGGAAGTAAGCTGGGTATCTGCCGGCAACCCAAACAAGTAGCTGAAGTATCCACAATCATGAGGTATGTAAAGTCAAAAAAATAATGGAAGGATCCCTGTAGAATCTTACCTCCGAGGATAGCTGAAACACAGAGGAAAGTTAAAGTGAATTCTGGAAGACTGTGGCATACTTGTTGGGTTGGTCCCTAAAGAAGTGAATAAGCTATCAAAATTGTTGTAAAGTGTACTTAGGTTGAAGTAAAAAGTAGAACTGAGGTCATAGCGTAAGTACTTTTAAACCATATTGTTAAGTGAATATTGCTTGCTTTGTTTAATTCTTAGATACAGTAAAGTTTGTTTTTGTTTAAAAAGGTGAAATCCTGTGGCGTAGCTCTGTCAGTCGACTGTTCGGTGTTCAGATTTCTCTTTAAACGTTAACAGTGCCTAATAGGATCGTAACATAATAAACAATTACAAAGAAGCAGGTTCATCTTTGATATCTTTTTCATTTTTTTTCTCTCAATGACATGTTTTGATATAGAGGCAATTAAAATTAAGTTTAGCAGGCACTGCATTTAAAAAAAAAATCAGCATTACCACGTGTTGATATGAAAATAATTATGTTGCTTTTGTGAAGCTTTGCCATCTCATTTGCTACAGCTGTTGCAAATCAATTTTTAGTTAAACTCACCTACGCTGTTAGATTTTTGATTACATTTATAGAACCACAGAATGACACAGCACAGAAAGAGGCCATTGGGCACATCTTGTCTGTTCCACTGGCTCCTTGACAGAGCTAGCCCATTCATCACAACCCCCTTTCCTCACAGCTTTGCAATTATTTCCAAGTATCTTTCCAGTTCCTTCTTTGCATGTTATTGGGTTGGCTTCTCACACTGTCTTATGCAATAGTCATGTTGGCACAAGAAATTCTTCTCTCTCTTAAAATTGTCATGTAAATCCAGAGTCAGCAATGTGGCTAGAGACCCCATGGAAATGGTAGTGCCTCTCTGCTTCATACTGGAGTCAGGTTGAGTCCTAAACCTGGATTTACTGCAAAACTTCAGAGAAAAAGAAGCACTTGCATTTATTTAGTGCTTTCGTGGAACTAAATTGTGTATTTCTGCATTTGCATTCTCCGCTGGGTTTTTCTCAGCATAGTATTTGCAGCAATCTAATGCTGCTGCAGACTTTAAAATGAAAACTCTGTCTTGTAGACTTTAACTTTTCTCTGACCAGTAATCTGGTGTAATCCAAATGAGCGTGCAATATAAAATGTGTATGACTGGATGAATAAGAAACTAACAGTTCAGGTACAAATAAATGTTTGTTTTTGGCTCCTGCAGGCCTCCTTGTTGGGACACTTGATACAGTGTTTGATTCAACTTCTAAAGTAGCTCCATATCGCATTTTACATCAAACGCCAGAATCCCAAGTTTATTGGTCCATTGCTTGTGGTAAGTTAAAATATTACTGCGCAAGTTATTGATGGTCAGGGTCATCTTTCATCAACAATCATTTGGCACTTGGTCAGATGAATGTATATTAACAGATTGAATTATGCAAAATGCAAAATAACCTAAAAGTGAAACCCTATTTTAAGACTTGAATCATCGTTTCTTGCTTTTTAAAAAAAGTATTGTTCTTATATTAATTTTATAATGCTTTGTTGCAACATTTTCCCTAATGTGCATTTGTCCAAGAACTTGTAAGTCTTATAGACCATAATTTTAAAAGGATTTCATATAATAGAACAGCACAGATGCCTTTTGGTCCGTCGTGTCTGTGCTGGCTGTTTGAAAAATCTGTCCAATTAGTCCCAATCCACCACTCATTCCCCATAACCCTGAAAATGTTTTCCTTTTCAACTATGTATCCAATTCTCTTTTTTGAAAGTTTCTGCTGAATCTGCTTCCACCAACCTTTCAGACAGTGCATTCCAGATCGTCATAACTTGCTGGGTTTTAAAAAAAATTCTCCTTTTCTCTTCCCTCTCCCTGTCCTCCCTACACTACACCCCACTTTGGTTCTCTTGTTAATTAATTAAATCTGTGTTCTCTGGCTAGTGACCCTCCTGCCAGTGGAAACAGTTTCTCCTTATTTGCTCTATCAAAACCACTCATAAATTGTGTAAAAAAAAAAATACATTGTTTCCCCTCAGCAGAGCAGGTTAAGGGGAAATTTAATAGAGGTTTTCACAATTAGTCCCTGATTGGAGGAATTCCAACAGTATTGAAGCATCTTCATTGCTAACTTGACAATCTCATTGTTTATTAAACAGGAAGAAAGGAACAAATTTGTATTTCTGTCGCATTTTACATACCTTCAGGATTTCCCATGTGCTTCACTGCTAATTAGGCACTCTGAAGTATCATCTCTATTGTAATGTAGATAAACTATTGACTTTGTGGTTGTTAAAATTCGGTATGCTAGTTATAGATCGTTGTGTGATCAAGTTCATTTCTCAGTTACAATGGTACTTTCTTTCAGTCCATCTATTATTTTACTTTGCAACTACATACCTGTCACTAGCTGTGGTATTGCACATGGAGTCAAGACCAAGTAGTGTCTTAGTGAAGCAGTGTTGGTGGATTGGGGATAATTAAACCAGGGTGTGCAGATGTAATTCAGTTTCACTGAAGTTGTATATTCTGTCCTTGCTCGTACATAATTGATTTGGTACTATTTGTATTTAAACAGTAGGGATAAATGTTAAGTTTGGAAAGTAGAGGAATTATTTGTTGGCGTGAAGGTGCTTCTCCATGGGAGATATGAAATAACAATGCCACCGCTGGCCGGAGCGTGTAATTACAATGTGATATGTTTACATAGGCCATTTCCTTTGTAAATGCAAAGAAAAATTTATAATGAAAGTCAAGTGACAAAATGTTACACTGGAGGGGAAGGTTTTGTAGATAGAATTTTTTAAAAATATTTTCGATGGGCTCTTCACTTTTGATTTATACTCCAGTTTCTCCTTTCAGAAGCACTGCCTTTGATTCTCTACCACCTTCTTTTCTAAAAATGTAAAGAGCCACCACTTACAAGTTATGATAAATTGTGGGCCACAATCTGGTTACAACATAGCAGGAATCATTTCCTTGACCACATGACAACAAAAAAAAATACTCAGCAGGTCTGGCAGCATCGGCGGAGAAGAAAAGAGTTGATGTTTCGAGTCCTCGTGACCCTTCCATAGAACTGAGTGAATATAAGGAGAGGGGTGAAATATAAGCTGGTTTAAGGGGTGGGGGTGGTGTTTTGAATTTCCAGCATCTGCAGTTTTTTGGTTTTATCTATATTTAAAAAACAATACCGTCTGCTTGTAGTCCTAAGAAAAAATTATTAGGGATGTTCAGGACTTTGTACCTGTGTTCTACTATTTTAACATGTCTTTAAATATTCATTTTAGAATCTAATTTAAGCGCCCTTTCACTGCTTTTAATTCTAATAGTTTGAGGAGGTTATATTGTTCTGGATCCTACACATGTGGGACTATGCCGTAATACTGTTATTTTTAGAACATGTGATTCTGTCATACTGGCTTTACAAAACAACCTCCACTAAATGTTTAGGCAAATTTTTATAGCTCAGTGCTAAGACTTGAGCCAAACCATTGTTTGCTATCTGAATTTTTACAGTAGTGCATCCTGGTTGAAGTTCAATATTTGTATACGTTTTACAGCTACAGAAAGTAAATAAGTAAACCTCAATACTGATACTATAATACCTGTTTAATGTGCCGGGCATGTGAGAGCATGCTTCAGCCTTCATGTTATCAGGTGGAATCTAAGACTGCATAGAGAGTGTGAGCCAACTGTTCCAACCACATCAATTTTTCTTGATGCAGAGATGCACAAAGGAAGATGGTTGTGGTTGTTGGAGGTCAATCATCTCAGTTCCAGGACATCACTGCAGGAGTTCCTCAGGGTAGTGTCCTAGACTCAACCATCTTCAACTGCTTAATCAATGACCTTCCTTCCATCATAAGGTTAGAAGTGGGGATGTTCGCTGATGGTTACAAAATGTTCACCATTTGCGACTCCTCAAATACTGAAGCAGTCAATATCCAAATGCAGCAAGACCTGGACAATATCCAGGCTTTGGCTGACAAGTAGAAGTAACATTCGCACCACACAAGTGCCAGGCAATGACCATCTCCAACAAGAGAGAATCTAACCACCGCCCCATGACATTTCAATGGCATTACCATCTTTGAATCCTCCACAGTCAACATCCAGGGGGTTACCATTGACCAGAAACCGAACTAGCCTATCTGTATAAATACTGTGGCTACAAGAGCAGGTCAGAGGTGATGAATCCTGTCAGTAACTTGCTTCTTGACTGCTCCAAAGCCTGTGCCCTATCTACATGGGCAAGTCAGGAGTGTGATCGGATGCTCTCCACTTGACTAGATGAGTGCAGCTCCAACAACACTCATGAAGCTGGGCACCATCCAGGACAAGGCAGCCTGCTTGATTGGCACCCCATCCACAAACTTTCACTCCCTCCAGCCCTGATGCACAGTAGCAGCAGTGTGTACCAGCTACAAGATGCACTGCAGCAACTTAGTAAGGCTGCTTAGACAGCACCTTCCAAACCCACGACCGCTACCACCTAGAAGGACAAGGGCAGCAAATGCATGGGAACACCACCACCTGGAAGTCCCCTCCAAGTCACTCACCATCCTGACTTGGGAAATATCGCCATTCCTTCACTGCTGAGTCAAAATCCTGGAATTCCCTCCCTAACAGCGCTATGGGTGTACCTACAGCACATGGACTTTGTGGTTCAAGAAGGCAGCACACGATCGCCCACTCAAGGGCAATTGGGGATGAGCAATAACCATTGGCTGAGCAGTGATGCCTACATCCCATGAGTGAACTAAAAAAATATTTATTACTGCATTTGGACAGCTAAGGACCTGCACTTGTGTTGCTTTGGATATATCTTATTCTTGCTTTCTTCAAGTTGGCTGAGACTTATTGATGCAGCAGTTTTAGTAATGTAGTTTTGCATAATGTACTTGCAGACCATTTGACTGTTAAAGCCCGTTCAGCCATTTCATACAATGGGCTGCTCATCAAGCTTAACAGCACTTGGCTGCACTATCCCCAGATCCCTTGATTCCTTTAATGCCCAAAACTACTATCGATCTTTGTCTTGAAAGTGCTCATCGGCTGAGCCTCCATTGCTCTCTGGGGTAAAAAAAAATTCCAAAGTTTAACAGTCCTTTCAAGTGCAGAAATTTCTCTTTTCTCAGCCAGGGAAAACATCCTGCCAGCATCTTTCTTACCAAATCCCTCAACATTTTTATGTTTCAATGAGGTCAACGCTCGTTCGTCTAAACTCTAGGCAATATCGGCTCAAGTATGATTTTTTTCCACTTTGGCATTTTGGTAGCTATTAACTAAGTAAACATGACAGCCCTGTTGTGTAGCTAGCTATGTTATGATATTGCTTGCTTTTTTTACTGCATGCATTGCGAGCTGAATGTAACCACTTCTCAGCAATCAACGAATGTTAATGTTAAACCATGACACATACTTAAATTTCACGGGCACTCCTTACATACTGAGAGGCATCTTAAAGCAGTAAGTGGAAGAGAAAAGGAAGAGGTTGGAAAGGGCACAGGCACTAGATATTTGAAAAGAAAAGTGTAGTAGCTGAATAGGCCTGCTTATTGAATCACATGAAAGTTGCGCCTTTGAGTGGGCATTATATCTTTGACCGTATGACAAAACTGTTTATCTCAATGGAACTTATACTGTACACACCAGTTTCAATGAAAATCTTTTGGCACAAAACCTTGTGATGCCTCCTTGAACAGCCTGTTAATATTAATCTCTATCTAGTATGAATCCACCTGTGAGCTCAAAGATTAAATTCAAGCTGTGTTATTCATATTGTATTGTACTTCATTCCTGTGCCAAATGTGCAAGATTGAAATGTAGCTCTGATTGTCCAATAATATCATTATTCCTTTGTGTGATTGGGGATGAAGGAGGGGCCTCTGGCTTCACTTGTATGTTTTTATATATATAAGGAAAACATCAGAAATAATTCTTGTACTGATTTAGCTAGATATTGCATTTTAACCTTATAACACTTAAATTTGCAGGTTTATATTTTCTAAATGGGAACTGTGAAATGGGTAACAGCATTAAACAAAATACTGAATAAAACAGCAAAGTCTTCTTTCCTTGGTATTTTTGCTAAGTTTTTTTAATTCATTCTTGGGATGTGGGCATTGCTGGCTAGGCCAACATTTATCACCCATCCCTAAGTGCCCATGAGAAGGTGGTGGTGAGCTGCTGCCTTCAACCGCTGAAGCCTGTGTGGTGTAGGTACACTCACAGTGCTGTTAGGGAGGGAGTTCCAGGATTTTGACCCAGTGACAATGAAGGAATGGCGATATATTTCCAAGTCAGGATGGAAAGTGGCTTGGTGGGGGAGCTTCCAGGTGGTGGTGTTCCCTTGTGTGCGGCCCTTATCCTTCTAGATGGTAGTGGTTGTGGGTTTGGAAGATGCTGTCTAAGAAGCCTTGGTGAGTTCCTGCAGTACACCTTGTACATGGTACACACTGCTGCCACTGTGTGTCGGTGGTGGAGGGAGTGAATACTTGTGGATGGGGTGCCAATCAAGTGGGCTGCTTTATCCTGGACGGTGTCAAGCTTCTTGAAGTTGTTGGAGCCGCACTCATCTAGGCTATTGGAGAGTATTCTATCACAATCCTGACCTGTGCTTTGCAGATGGTGGCCAGGCTTTGGGGAGTCGGGAGGTAAGTTACTCACAGCCAGGGTTCCTAGCCTCTGACCTGCTCTTGTAGCTACAGTATTTATATAGCTAATCCAGTTCAGTTGTTGGTCAGTGGTAACCCTCAGGATATTCATAGTTAGGGATTCAGCAATGGTAGTGCTCATTGTTGTTGGAGGTGGGCATTGCCTGGCACTTATGTGCTGCGAATGTTACTTGCCACTTGTCAGCCCAAGCCTGGATGTTGTCCAGGTCTTGGCTGCATTTGGACATAACTCCTCAAATATTGAAGTAGTTCGTGAATAGCACTGAACATTGTACATTCATCAGCAAACACCCCCACTTCTGACCTTATGATGGAAGGAAGGCCATTGAAGCAGCTGAGCCTAGGGCATTACCCTGAGGAACTCCTGCAGTGATGTCCTGGTACTGAGATGATTGACCTCCCACAACCATAACCATCTTCCTTTGTGTGAGGTATGACTCCAATCAGTGGAGACTTTTCTCCCTGATTCCCATTGACTCCAGTTTTGCTAGGGCTCCCTGATGCCACACTCGGTCAAATGCTATCTTCATGCCAAGGGCAGTCAACTCACTTCACCTCTGGAGTTCAGTTCTTTTGTCCAAGTTTGAACCAAAGCTGTAATGAGGTCAGGAGCTGACTGGCTCTGCCGGAACTCAAACTGAGCACCAGCGAGCATGTTATTGCTAAGCAAGTGCCACTTGCTAGCGCTGTTGATGACCCCTTCCATCACTTTACTGGTGATCGAGAGTAGACAGATGGGGCGGTAATTAGCCAGGTTGGAATTGTCCTCCTTTTTGTGTACGCCATACCTGGGCAATTTTGCACATTACCGGGTAGATGCCAGTGTTGTAGCTGTACTGGAACAGCTTGGCTAGAGGCGCAGCAAATTCTGGTGCACAAGTTTTCGATACTATTGCCGGAATGTTGTCATTTGCAGTATCCAGTGCCTTGAGCCATTTTTTGATATCATGTGGAGTGAATCGAATTGGCTGAAGACTGGTATTTGTGATGCTGGGGATCTCTGGAGGAGGCCGAGATGGATCAGCCATTAGGCACTTCTGGCTGAAGAATCTTGCAAATGCTTCAGCCTTATCTGTTGCACTGATGTGCTGGGCTTCCCCATCATTTGAGGATGGGAATATTTGTGGAGCCTTCTCCAGTGAGTTGTTTAATTGTCCACCACCATTCACAACTGGATGTGGCAGGACTGCAGAGCTTAGACCTGATCCGCTGGTTGTGGAATCGCTTAGCTCCATCTATCACTGCTTATGCTGTTTGGCATGCAAGTAGCACTGTGTCGTAGCTTCACCAGGTTGACCCCTCATTTTTAGGCTTGCCTGGTGCTGCTCCTGGCATGTCCTCTTGCACTCTTCATTGAACCAGGGTTGGTCCCCTGGCTTGGTGGTAATTGTAGAGTGGGGGATATGCTGGGGCATAAGGTTGCAGATTGTGGTTGAGTACAATTCTGTTGTTGCTGCTGGCCTACAGAGCCTTATGGCTGCCCAGTCTTGAGTTGCTAGATCTGTTCAACGTTTATCCCATTTTGCATGGTGGCAGTGCCCTGCAACACGATGGATGGTATCCTCAATGTGAAGCCGGGACTTTGTCTCCACAAGGACTGTGCAGTGGTCACTCTTGCTGATACTGTCGTGGACAGATGCATCTGTGGGCAGCTGGCAGGTTGGTGAGGATGAGGTCAGGTATGTTTTTCTCTCTTGGTTCCCTCGCCACCTTCCGCAGGCCCAGTCTAGCAGCTATGCTGTTTAGGGCTCGGTCAGTAGTGGTGCTACCAAGCTACTCTTGGTGATGGACATTGAAGTCCCAACCATTCTGTGCCCTTGCCATCCTCAGTGATGTTGAACATGGAGTATTGGTTCATCAGCTGTGGGAGGGCAGTATGTGGTAATCAGGCGGTTTCCTTGCCCATGTTGACCTGAAAGCATGAGACTTCAAGGTCTGGAGTCAATGTTGAGGACTCCCAGGGCAACTCCCTCCTGACTGTATACTGCTGAGCTGCCACTCTCCTGGATGATGGTGTTTGCGACATTGTAAGGTGTGATTCTGTGAGGATGACTATGTCAGGCTGTGGCTTGACAAGTCTGAGACAGCTCTCCCAATTTTGGCACAAGCCCCCAGATGTTAATAAGGAGGACTTTGCAGGGTTGGCAGGGCTGAGTTTGTTATGGTCGATGCTGGGTGGTCCGTCCAGTTTCATTCCTTATTGACTTGTTTTCAGTGGTTTGGTACAACCGAGTGGCTGGGCCATTTCAGAGGTCAAGGAGAGTCAACCACATGACTGTGGGTCTGACGTGACATAGGCCAGACCAGGTAAGGATGGCAGATTAGGACATTAATGAACCAGATGGCTTTTTATGACAATCGACATGGGCATCATGACTTTCAATAAAAATGTCTGAAGTTTACTTAAGATTCCACCATCTGCCAGGGTGGGAGTTGAAGCCAGTTCCCCAGAGCATTGCCTTACGTCTCTGGATTACTAGCCTTGTGACAATAGCGCTATGCTGCCGCCTCCCCATGACTGAACTAAAGTAGTTGGTAGATGACAAGGTTTTACTCTCTATTTTGTCGTCTGCCCATGCCCTCTGTGAGACAAGCCGAAAGGGGGAATAGGGAATAGTCAATGTCTGTTCTTGGCTATTTGAGAACTGTGTAAGAAACATTAATTGCTAAAATGACCTGAAGTGATTATACTTTGATTGGTTTGATTGCTTAGAATGGATATGACTGATTGATCATGATATTTTGAAGATTTCAAATTGATGTTTTATTTTGTTTCCAAACCAGGAGCTAACAGTGAAGAAATAAATAAGCACTGGGAATGGCTGGAACGTAATGTGATGGCAATACTTTCCGTATTTGACAGCAATGAAGATATCACTAGTTTTGTTCAGGGAAAAATACGGGTAAGAATGCAAAAAGTTTTTTGTTGCTTTTCTCAGGGTTCTGCTCAGATTAATTTAAGTTTTTGTGTTCAGTTTTATAGACAGTGTAACAGGGCAGATGAGAACATTGTTGCTGATAGTAGAAAAACCCCATTGTATTGTGCAGTTAAAAAGCATGTGAATGTCACTATGTGCATCAGTTTAATATCTGGGATTATGTTTTGATCATTATATTTGATAAGTAAGTTGAATTTAGAATCACAAAATAGTACAGCACAGAAAACTGCCACTCATCCCACTGAGGCTGCATTGGCACTTTGAAAGAACAATCCGGTCTATTCCACTCCTCTACTTTTTTCTGTATCCCTGGAATTACTTTTTCTTCCAAGTACTTAACCAATTCCATACTACATCTGCCACCGTATCAGTGCATTCCAAATGCTAATCACTCATTGCATAAAGCTTTCCCTCATGCCATTCCTCTCTTTTACTAAAATCTGTTCACTCTGGTTATTGCTCCTTCAAACATCAGAAACAGTTTCCAAATCTTCCAGTCTCCAGATGGTCATTCAGAGACCGGATGTACCCCCCTGCCCCCCCAAAACCAAGATATGCTATGGGACCCCTCTGAAATCTCAATGCGTTGATTGACTCCATGGGAGCTGTCAGGAAGATTGAATTTCCAATGGCCAATTCCTCTGCTCCCCGGCATCCTCCGAGAAAGTCTCCAACTCTGAGTTGGAATTACAGTCAGAGCCTTCAGACAGTGCTGACTTACTTACCTGGATGGTTAGCTAGGGATTGTTCGACAGATTAGAACCTAGTCTAATACCTGGATACCTACAGAACTGAACCCCGCTAATCACTGTTCCCCCCCGGCCCCCCCAGCCCTAACCTCACCACACTATCCAGCTGGCTGCCTACCTCACCCACCTTACCCTGTTACCCACTTACCTTCTCTCAGTAGCTTTTAAAAGAAGCTTTGGGGCATTTAAACTCTTTACTTGCCAGAGTAAAGCATCTAGTGCTTCTGCACGGATTCTCTCCGCTGCTCCCTCTGAGGATTTCTGCACTGAGTGAGTTCTGCAGGATCACCCAGAAAAATTGGAGGAAGGTAAATGTGTATTTTTTTTTTGCCCGATCAGGGTTGACCCAACCCTGAACGGAAGATTTGGGTCAGTTTCTTTTTAAAATCATCAAGGATTTTCATAGAGAACATAAACATCTGCCCTCCTGCTGCCTTTCCTGTAAGGAGGGCAACACCAGCTCCTCTAGCCTGTCCATGTAATTGTAATTCCTCATCCCTGGAACCACTCTGGTAAATCTTTTCTGTACCCTCTCCAAAACCTTCTTGTCCTTCCTAAAGCGTGGTGTCCAGAATTGAACACAATGAATGGGATTTTCTGGCCCCTCCTCCCAGCGGGATCTTCCAGTCCTGCCAAAGCCGCCGGAGATTGGAATGGCTTGCCGCAGGGAAATCCACTGCGCCAGGGCTGGAAAACTCTGACCTATATTTCAGTATGGGATGGATTGGTGTTTCATTTAGGCTGTGTAAACTTCCTGGCCTCTATTTATAAAGTCCAGGATCTCATCTACTTTTACTGCTTACTAGCATGTCCCTGTCACCTTCAAAGACTTGTGCACAAGCATTCTTAGCTCTTTCTGTCCTTGCGCTCCCTTTTAAAATTATACCATTTTGAATGTATTGTCTCTCCTCATTCTTCCTTTTGAAATGTATCAATGTATCACCTTGCACTTTTATGCTTTGAATTTCCTCTGCTGTACTGTCAGTTGTCCGCTTGAAGTGTATTACTATCTACCTGCAAGTTTTGCGTCACCTGCATATTTTGAAATTGTACGCTGAACATCCAAGTCATTATGTTATAAACAGCACTGGTCTTTAGCATTTGGGGAACTCCTTTTGTATGCTTCCCTCTGGTCTGAAAAATAGCCATTTGCCCAAAGTTTCTGTTTTCTGTCTCATAGCCAACTTTGTAGCAGTGCTGCCACTGCTGCTATTTGATCAACTTTGTGTGCAATCTTTCAGACATTTGTTCCTAAAAAAAATTCTCTGGAGGACATTTTATAGCATTTAGCCCCATGAAATCTAATTGTTGTAGCTGCTTGTGTGGAGGGGAAAATAATTTGAGTTGTTATTCAACAACAGTGTGTAGTAAGTTAAAAGAATACCAGTCTGCAGTACCTTTTGCAAAACACAGCTTATTTTATAATTAGATTAACATTTCTCCTCTAACAGACTTTTCTGTGAATTATTTTTAAAATCACATTTTATGAAATCTCGCGTTTATCAATTAAGTTTGGACTTAAGATTACTGTTGGACTAGCTCTGCTTAACTGCAATGCAAAGTTATGAATGATGAAAATTTAAATTATTTTTAATTTTTAAAATTAATAATGATATAAAATAAAAAGAATTATGGGGAACCAGCAGGAAGGTGGAGTTAGGGCCACAGTCAAATCTGCCATTTCTTATATCCTTATGATATGAAAAAGGTATTTTAAGAGGTATGAAGTATGTGTAATATTAAAATCATATACTGCACTTAAAAGACTTTGCCATTATTTCTCTCTAAGGGGCTAATAGCAGAAGAGTCTCAAAGTGCATCAATAAAGGAGGAAGATGACCCTGAGAAATTTCGTGAAGCCCTGTTGAAATTTGATAAGTGGTTTGGGCTGCCTGAGCAAGAGAAGCTGGTGACCTATTACTCATGTAGTTACTGGAGTGGTCGGGTACCATGCCAAGGTTGGCTGTATCTCAGCACCAACTTCCTCAGCTTCTATTCCTTTTTCCTAGGCAAAGAAGGTAAGACTTACATATATCCACCTCATGACTGATTATAGTGACCTTAGACAATTCTGCAACATTTCATATTAAAAATCTGACCTGAGTATTGGTATGTGTCAAAATTCCTGTGGTCACCATGTCTGATGTGTCAGGGCTCAATTTGGAATCGGCTTTAAGTGTCCCCCCCATTATGATGTACTTTCTCCTCTGCTCATTACACATATTTTTTAAAAAAACTGGCCCTGAGGTAAGCAAAACTTGTGCCCACCATGTTGCCCTGACAGGAGATATTAGCAGGGGTGCAGCTGCCCTTAATTACCCAGCACAAATTTGTTTGCTGAGCCTGCATTTTTTTCTAATTTGCTCAGGGAGGTGCCAATGGTAAGGCCAGCATTTATTAGCCACCTTTATTGCCCTTGAGAATTTGGTGGTGCATTGCTGCCTTGAACCATAGCAGTGCTTGTGGTGACAGTACTCCCACAGTACTGTCAGGTAGGGGGTTCCAGGATTTTGACCCAGTGATGCTGGATGAATGACTGTGTTTTCAAGTCAGGATGGTGTGTGATTTGGAGGGGAATTTTGCAATGGTAGCGTTCTGTTGTGCTAGGTGGTAGAGGTTGTGGGTTTAAGGTACCAGTGTTCTGTAAATATATTTTTTTAAATTCCCTTTGTCATACTTCTACATTTTAAAACTAGCTTATTTTGACACACAAGGCATAATTATGAACCAGGCTGTTAGATATGCAAGAGCTGCTAACATATATGAATAATTTGCCATAGATTTTGTTCATTTGATTCCAAAATATTTTTGGCCAAATTTTAGATTTAGTTTAAAAAGAAATGTATGTGCTATGACATAATCTTTAGGGATGCTAAAATACTGAGTAATAAGCTGGCTTGTGACTCAGCATTTATTCAGTGTGTAGAAGCCAGAAACCTTGCTGCCTACAGATGTGCATTGAGAAGGCATGACTCTTACTCATCACAACTTCGCAGACTTTCAAAAAACAGATGAGTTATTCTGATGAGATGTTTCTTGAGGAAAGTTTAACACAAAGATGGGGGCAGAGAGAGGGAAAGAGGGAGTCTCACGCACGCGTACACACACACACACACACACACACACACACACACACACACACACACACACACACACACACACACACACACACACACACACGTATACACACACCCAGTTTTAAAGATTAAGATGTTCAAAGAATACTTCTTAGGCCAGTCAGTAAGAATATTTAATCTGGCAATAGCAGCTTTTTGTTAACTTAGATATGGAAAGTATCTCTTCCCCCTCCAGGTGTTCCTCGCTGGACATCCATCTGTTGACCTGTGGTTTCTTGAAGAGTGGAGTTTCACAATCTCAAATTAACATTGCAAACTTTAAAAAATAACTTAGGAGAAGAGTGTCCAAAATTCAATGCCCTTCAAGTTCTCAAAAATGGGTTCCTCACAATAACTGCAGTGCTGTCTTCAACTCTGCCTTAATTTCAAGGTTATATCTTCCCCACACTGACAACATTCTTGCCTCCGCACTTAACTCCACCCCTACCACTGCTGAAATCATTAACTTGGTATGACTTCCATACACAACCTCTGCGATGTGTTTTGTGCTACCCTACAGAAACTCCAGCTCAAAAATAGGTACAGCCTGTCCATCACCCACTCTTCAACCTGTGTGCATTTTACTGTGTGCATTTCACTGTTTCCTCATAACAGCATGCAATTGTAAAGCGGCCTTAATGTAACGTAACATTTTAATCAGAAAATTGGTTACTGAACCATGGAGCGGAAGATTAGGTGACTGAAACTTGGCTGAAAAGACAGCTTTTGAGAACGTTTATGGAAGCTGGGAGTAGTGGGCAGGATTTTAGAGAGGAAGCTTCAGGCAATGGAACTGAGGTGACTGAAAGCTCTGCTTTCATTTGTGTGTCAAAGTGTGGCACAGCACAGAAAAGGCCAGAGCCAGTGGAACAAAAGATACAGAGGAGCATAAGTTAGAGAATGTTATACAGATGGGTTGAGCGAGACTGTGTAATTTCTTGAGGATAAGTTGGGTAATTTTGATGGTGTAAATGGATTGCCTTAACTTTCTTGGATTCACTCAGTTCTGTCGAAGGGTCATGAGGACTCGAAACGTCAACTCTTTTCTTCTCCGCCGATGGTGCCAGACCTGCTGAGTTTTTCCAGGTATTTCTGATTTTGTTTTGGATTTCCAGCATCCGCAGTTTTTTTATTTTTATCTCTGTGTTTAATTGACTGCCACTGCTTTTCAAGAAATGCCTACCTCCTTGAAGAAGTTCTGTTCGTCTCTGCGACAAGATTTCCGTATCTCTCTTTTGCCTTGCTCACCTTCATTGCTTTCCATTTCTCTCCTGGTGTTTGACAAGGTGTTTACTAAAACCCGCTATCACAGCCATTTCTCCTTTCTCAGTGACTGTCACCAACTTTAACACCTATGTGTTCTTTTGTTCTGTTGTCTGTGACATCTTTTGATGATCTGCTTCTAACACTGCTTGTTTGTCCCTACAACCACACCAACCCCCTCCACTTCTCTCCCCCCCACCCAAACCACCACCACCACCACCACCCCCCCACACACACACACACACACACACACACACACACACACACACACACACACACACACACACACACACACACACACCTTAAACCAGCTTATATTTCACCCCTTTCTTGGATTCACTCAGTTCTTTCGAAGGGTCATGGGGACTCGAAACGTCAACTCTTTTCTTCTCCGCCGATGCTGCCAGACCTGCTGAGTTTTTCCAGGTAATTCTGTTTTTGTTTTGGATTTCCAGCATCCGCAGTTCTTTTGTTTTTATATTTATGCCTTAACTACACCTCGTACATCTTTCCCCATTTTAATTTTGTCAGAATTAGTGTCAATTGTTTTACACTAACATCTAAAGTCAAAATTACCCCCTAGAAGTTTAAAAATAACCCATATTTTTTTTAAACTGGGATCCATAAAGCTTTCAAATATCTTTTGTCAGAATTTTGTATTTTTCTGTATTGCTTACAGCTAGTATGTTCCTCCTGTAGCTGAATATGTTAATGCCCTCGGTAATGTCAATATTATTTTCCTTTTGGACAATTCTCGCATTGATTTTGGAAGTTAGTGCAGGAGCCTCCCAAGGATGTGCTGATGCTTGCAGGGGTCTTTCTCTCCCGCAGGTTTGAAAAACACTGCTGCAATTGCATCATCCCCTGTTGGAAAGGCAGATGTGGAGACTTCCTGCTCAGATGTTTGCCAATGAGCATGTAGTTATTCTAAGGCCATCTTCATTCCTTTCCCTGTTAAAGCCCACTATAATCTATATATGATGCACAATACTCACGGGGCAAAAAGCCTCTGATTCCCCAAACTGTTAAATATTTCCCCTCAATCTTACTGCTTATCTATGCTTAGTGTCGTTGGGATGCAATTAATTAATATATCCAATATAATTAGCGGCATTTTTTTTGCTGAAATGAAGAGAGGGCGCAATAGCAGGAGGGATCTGTACCTTTGGGACGGTCTCCACCTGAACCGATCTGGGACCAATGTTCTAGCGAAAAGGGTAAATAGGGTGGTCAACGGGCTGCAAAGGGATCAGGATTGGGAGATAAATATTCAAGGATATACTTCCTATCGAAAAGATAGGCAGGTTGGTAGAGGGGGTGGGGTTGCTTTGTTAGTAAGAAATGAAATTAAATTGATAGCAAGAAATGATGTCTGGTTAGATGATGTAGAATCTGTGTGGGTAGAATTGAGGAACCGCAAAGGTAAAAAAACCATAATGGGAGTTATTTACAGGCCTCCGAACAGTAGTCAGGATGTGGGGCACAAGATACACCAGGAGATAGAAAAGGTGTGTAAGAAAGGCAAGGTTACAGTGATTATGGAGGATTTCAATTTGCAGGTAGACTGGGAAAAGTCAGGTTGGTAGTGGATCCCAAGAAAAGGAATTTGTGGAATGACTACGGGATGGCTTTTTGGAGCAGCTTGTGGTGGAGCCCACTAGGGAACAGGCAATTCTAGATTTAGTGATGTGTAATGAGGCAGATTTGATAAGGGAGCTTAAGGTGAAGGAATCCTTAGGAGGAAGTGACCATAATATGATAGAATTTACCCTGCAATTTGAGAGGAAAAAGCTGGAATCAGATGTAACGGTATTTCAAAATAAAAACAGAAACAGAAATACCTGGAAAAACTTGTAATGGTATTACAGTTGAATAAAGGCAACTACAGAGGCATGAGGGAGGAGCTGGCCAGAATTGACTGGGAGATGAGCCTAGCAGGAAAGACAGTGGAACAGCAATGGCAGGAGTTTCTGGGAGTAATTTGGGAGACAGAGCAAAAATTCATCCCTAGGAAGAAGAAGCATACTAAAGGAAGGGCGAGGCAACCATGGCTGACAAGGGAAGTCAGGGACAGCATAAAAGCTAAAGAGAAAGCATACAATGCAGCGAAGAGCAGTGGGAAACCAGGGGATTGGGAAGCCTACAAAGACCAACAGAGGATAACTAAAAAAGAAATAAGGAGGGAGAAGATTAAATATGAGGGTAAACTAGCCAGTAATATAAAAGAAGATTGCAAGAGTTTTTTTAGATATATAAAGGGTAAGAGAGAGGCAAAAGTGGAAATTCGGCCGCTGGAAAATGACGCTGGAGAAGTGGTAGTGGGGAACAAAGAAATGTCGGAGGAACTGAATAGGTACTTTGCGCCAGTCTTCACAGTGGAAGACACGAGTGACATCCCCAAAGTTCAAGAGAGTCAAGGGGCAGAGGTGAATATGGTGGCCATTACCAAGGAGAAGGTGCCAGGAAAACGGAAAGGTCTGAAGGTGGATAAATCACCTGGACCAGATGGATTACACCCCAGAGTTCGAAGGAAATAGTTGAAGAGATAGTGGAGGCATTAGTGGCGATCTTTCAGGAATGACTGGAGTCAGGGAGGGTCCCAGAGGACTGGAAAATTGCTAATGTAACCCCCCGTTTGAGAAGGGAGTGAGGCAAAAGACGGGAAATTACAGGCCGATTAGCCTGACCTTGGTCGTTGGTAAGATTTTAGAGTCCATTATTAAGGATGAGATTTCAGAATACTTGAAAGTACATGAAAGTAAAATTGGGCAAAGTCAGCATGGTTTCATCAAGGGGAGGTCATGCCTGACAAATCTGTCAGAATTCTTTGAGGAGGTAACGAGTAGGTTAGACAAAGGAGAGCCAATGGATGTTATCTACTTGGACTTCCAGAAGGCCTTTGACAAGGTGCCGCACAGGAGGCTGCTCAGTAAGATAAGAGCCCATGGTGTTAGAGGCAAGGACTAGCATGGATAGAAGATTGGCTGTCTGGCAGGAGGCAGAGAGTGAGGATAAGGGGGTCCTTCTCAGGATGGCGGCTGGTGACTAGTGGAGTTCTGCAGGCGGTCCGTGTTCAGACCACAACTTTTTACTTTATATATTAATGATCTAGATGAAGGAACTGAGGGCATCCTGGCTAAGTTTACAGATGATACAAAGATAGGTGGAGGGACAGGTGGTATTGAGGAGGCGGGGAGGCTGCAAAAGTTGGACAGGTTAGGAGAATGGGCAAAGAAATGGCAGATGGAATACAACGTGGGGAAGTGTGAGGTCACGCACTTTGGTAGGAAGAATAGAGGCATAGACTATTTTCTAAACGGAGAGAATTCAGAAATCTGGAGTGTAAAGGGACTTGGGAGTCCTATTCCAGGATTCCTTTAAGGTTAACTTGCAGGTTGAGTGGGTAGTTAGGAAGGCAATGCAATGTTGGCATTTATTTCGAGAGGACTAGAATATAAAAGCAGGGCTGTGCTGCTGAGGCTTTATAAGGCTCTGGTCAGACCACATTTAGAATATGGTGAGCAATTTTGGGCCCCATATCTCAGGAAGGATGTGCTGGCCTTGGAGAGGGTCCAGAGGAGGTTGATGAGAATGATCCCAGGAATGAAAGGCTTAACATATGAAGAACATTTGAGGACTCTGGATCTATACTCGATGGAGTTTAGAAGGATGAGGGGGGGATCTGATTGAAACTTATGGAATACTGAAAGGCCTGAATAGAGTGGACGTGGGGAAGATGTTTCCATTAGTGGGAGAGACTAGGACCTGAGGGCAAAGCCTTAGAGTAAAGTGAAGACCTTTTAGAACAGAGATGAGGAGAAACTTTAGCCAGAGAGTGGTGAATCTATGGAATTCATTGCCACAGAAGGCTGTGGAGGCCAGGTCATTGAGTGTATTTAAGACCGAGATAGATAGGTTCTTGATTGGTAAAGGGATCAAAGGTTACGGGGAGAAGGCGGGAGACTGGGGTTGAGAAACTTATCAACCATGATTGAATGGCGGAGCAGACTCGATGGGCCGAATGGCCTAATTTCTGCTCCTATGTCTTATTCTCTTATGGCCTTAATTACCTCCTATATCTTTGTGTTGATTTTGCAACTTCTGTTTAACTTCTAGTTAAGATTATCATTTCCTGGGATGAAATATCAACACTTGCGAAGACTATGAATGTCATCCTGTCTGAGAGTATACACATTTGCTGTCACGGAGAAGATTATTATTTTTCAATGTTCGTGCATTTGAATGAAACCTTTATGTTGATGGAGCAGCTCGCAGATTTTGCTGTAAAGAGATTATTTGACAAGGAAGCCTTTGAGACTGATGTATCACTCAGTGACCCTTTACAAATAACAAAGAGGTAATGGCCAAATGCTGCATTCTGGTGTGGCGTAAGTATAAGAAATGTTTGACTCCAGACCGTTGAATTTGCCTTGAGGTATGAAATTCAGAACAAAACTCAAATGTTGTGAATTGTAGATTCTAAAGTGTTTGCACCTCTTCACCATCAGTAGATGCCATATTTGCAAATAAAGCGATTTAAGAGTAATGTATGTTTAAAGATGAAGTCTGAGGTTTTTTTTGCGTGAATGCTCTTGGCACTCACTCAATGGCTCCCAAGTAAGGCAACTGAGAATGGGTGCTCTGTGTTCCCTGGCTGTATGTTCCCTGAATTGGCTGGCAGACCATTTTGGAATTGTATCAATACCATTGTTCATCTGCCTCTGGGAGACACACAACTGATCTCCACAACCGTCATTTCTGTCCTCTCTTCATCCTTTGTGGACAAGCCTCCTGTCTTCCAATTGGCATCTTTGTTATCCTTGTTAGCACAGCGCAGATCGATAAACCACAGGTATGAACCCCAAAG
Organism: Carcharodon carcharias; assembly: GCF_017639515.1. NCBI lineage: Eukaryota > Metazoa > Chordata > Chondrichthyes > Lamniformes > Lamnidae > Carcharodon > Carcharodon carcharias. Next base: position 157,645,262 of record NC_054475.1, on the reverse strand, counting down.
CAACATTCCTGACGTAAAGTATTAAACCAACATTTTCAACATCCTGTCTTGTTAGCAATGGAGTTATAAAATCCGCACATATTTGGTGATGACCATAACTTGGTGTAAAAGGGATTTTTTTTTTTCACTTTATCATCTTGATTTTTTTCAGGTAGGTTTATTCCATTTCATCAATCCTTCTTATCTTCCCCACCATCACTCTGATCATTAATTGCTGGCCTAGATAATCCTAGTTGTCATTTGGTAGTACAGAAGCTGAGTATTGCTGAAAAAAAGAGACATGTTGAAGCTTTTCTTGCACTCATCAAGATGCTTCACAAGAATACCGATATAAGGGGATAACAATAATTTATACTGTATGAAAAGAGTGTGCTGATTTGGTTGGTTGCCAAGTGGATGCTGCTTGGTTGAGGCATTGCCATGGCAAATGCACTAGTAATGGTGACTTGACACTTAACTGCTAAGCATTGTTTGAAATTTAAACTAGGTCAACGCATTGACCTGAGGAATGAGTCAGAGAATGGATATCCTTCATTTTGTTTAGCTGAAACTGGCGCATTGTGTGTATGTGTTCTTTCTTTCTGCAAAGAACTGGCCCCTGTGTATTAATATATGTAGCTTCCAGTACATGCCAATGTGCCACGCTGTAAGATCAACTGACGATCTTAAATTGGTTGTCAGTGTAATTCTTAGCACACTGAGGATTATTTAGCAAATGTCGTCCAGTCACGGAATCACATCTAATGTTGGACACTGTTTTGAGCTCTGCAAGCGCAGGCTGGTTGGGCAACATCTGTGCCTCATCCACTGCAAACAGAGGCTGGGCCATGCTTTTGACATGATCCATCAGTCTTGTGACGTACGGTCTACATACCTAGCATGGGATGAGAATGCATCTGAGTTGAGTGAGTTGGAATCAAATGTTGACAGAAAAGGCAGCGACTGAATAATGGGTTGCCTTCAAAGAAAAAGTATTGCAGGCAATGTCAAGGTATACCCCTATGAGGGTGAAAGGTAGGACAAATCCAGAGCGTCATGGGTGATAGAGGTAAAGATGAAAAGGAAGAAGTGCACGTATGACACATGTCAGGTAGAAAATACAATATAGAATCAGGCTGAATATAGAAGGACCAGAAGGGAAGTGACGAAACTAATAAGAAAAGCAAGGAGAGAGCATGAAAAGAGGCTGGCAGTGAACATAAAAGGGAACCCCAAGGTATTTATAAGCATGTAATTAATAAAAGGGTGGTAAAAGAAAGAGTAGGGCTGGTTAGAGACAAAAAAGAGGGCTTGTATGTGGAGACTGAAGAAATAGCGGAAGTGTTGAATGAGTACTTTGCATCTGTCCTTACAAAGGAAAATGCTGCTACCCAGGCTGAGGTGAGAGAGGAGGTAACTGGTACACTAGAAGAACTTAGAATTGAGAGGAAGATGGTGTTGGAAATAGATGTTACCAAGACCAGCTGAGATGCATCCAAGGGTACTGAGGGAAGTGAGTGGATATTGCAAAGGCACTAGTGATAATCTTGCAATCTTCCTTAAACACAGGGCAGGTGCCAGAGGACAGCAGAATTGTAGATGTTACACCCTTGTTCGAAAATGGGTGCCAGGATAAAGCTGGCAACTACAGACAAGTCAGTTTGACCTCAATGGTATGGAAACTTCTGGAAACTATAGTACAGGATAAAATCAATAGTCACTTAGACAAGTATAGGATAATTAAGGAAGCCAGCGTAGATTCATTAAGGGAAAATCATGTTTAACTAACTTGCTGGGGTTTTTGGAGGAGGTAACGGAAGGTTGATAAGAGAAATGCTGTTGATGTGGTGTATATGGGTTTTCAAAAGGCATTTGACACAGTGCCATACACTTGACGTGAGCAAAATTCTAGGTCATGGAATACAAGGGAAAGTAAGCACTTGGATAAGAAATTGGCTGAGTGTAAGAAACAGCAGTGATAAATAGTTGCTTTTCAGATTGGAGGAAGGTTTGTAGTGGAGATCCTCAGGGGTCAGTGTTGAAGAGCAGTGTTGCTCTTCCTGATATATATTAATCACCCTAGACTATGGTGTGCAGGGCATGATTTCAAAATTTACAGATGCTACGAAAATTGGAACGTTGTTGACTTGATGGGGATAGTCTTAAACTTCAAAAGGACATAGACATGTTGGAGGATTGGGCAGACAAGTAGCAGATGAAGTTCAGTGCAGAGAAGCGTGAGGTGTTTCATTTTGACAGGGTAACTATGGCGAAACTGAAAGCCTCAGGAACAGAGGAACTTCGGTGCATATGTACATAGGTCATTGAAGATGGCAAGGCATGTTGAGAGAGCAGTTACTAAAGCATAACGTATTTTGGGCTTTATTAATAGGGGCATTGAGTACAAGAGTAAGGAGGTCATGGCCTCATCTATAGTACTGCATCCAGTTCTGGGTGCCATATTTGAGGAAGAATGTGAAAGCCTTAGAGAGAGTACAGAGGAGATTCATAAGAATAGGGATAAACAACTATAGCTATGAGGATAGATTGGAGAGGTTAGGACTCTTCCTTGGAGAAAAGAAGGCTAAGAGAAGAGTTGATAGAGGTATTCAAGATCCTGATGGGTATGGACAGGGTAAATAATGAGAAACTGTTTCCACTTGAGAGCACCAAGAACTAGAGGGCACAGATTCAAAATACTTGGCAAAGGGAGTAGAAGTGATGTGAGGAAAAAAAATTTTACCCAGAGGGTGGTTGGAATCTGGAATAAACTTCCTGAAAGGTTGGTGGAGGCAGGTTCGAGAGAGATATTCAAAAAGGGAATTGGATTGCTACCTGAAAAGAGAGAGTGTGCAAGGGTTATGAGGATAAGACAGGGGAGTGGGATTTGGTGGAATATTCTTTCAGAGAGCCAGTGTAAACTCAGTGGCATAAATGGCCCCCTTCTGTACTGTAAAGATGCTGTGAAATTTATAAACCACATTTTTCATTTGTGTGATTGGCAGAATGTCTTTTTGGCTTGACATCAGCTTCTTGTTGGTGTTAAATACCACCCATGTTGCTACTGCTTCACCTGTTGCTTAGTTTTTGAGAGACCTTGACCTTCCAGAGTAACCTGAGGTAGGCTGGGCACTTTTCAGGGCAGAAAGGAACGGCCTTAGGTCCATTCACGAGTTTGCGTGATATACAGCATGAAGTGATCTGATCAGGGTAGCCATTATCTTGCAGAATGTCTTTGATGCACTCTACTTCAGCATCAAGCTTGCATGGTGAGCAAATGGCTTGGGCCCTATTTACAAGGTCACTGATAAAACCAGCCTTAATGTGTGGAATGGTAAAAATCCCAACATGTATTTTGACCAGTGAAGGCTTGTGGTAGACCATGGTAGAGAACCCCCCGGCAGATTTCTCAACTAGTACTTCAAGGAAGGGGAGTTCATTTGACTGCTCCATTTCAAAGGTGAACTTGAGTGTAGGATGGAACCCATTAAGACATGTAAGGAAATTATTGCATGCAGCGGTGGATTTAAATCTAGCGAACATATCATCTACATATTGGAAATATGCGAGGGATAGGAGGTTAGTTGTCATTCCATCGAAGGCATGTTTCTCATGGAACCCAACAAAGATGTTTGCGAGAGCTGGATCTAGAGGGGATCCCGTGGCAACCATCTATTTAGGTATACATGGTGTCATGAAAGTATACAATATAAATTGTTGTTTTCCCCTCCTGAAATTGGTATTCTTGCTAAGTGCCCCGATGAGTGCTAGACGAAAAGCTTCGACATGTCTCTTTTTCAGCAATAAACCTGTTTATTGGACCAGCTGATCCTGAGCACTTGGAAGCCATATAATGTTCCGTGTGAATCTTGACACAAAGCATTAAACAAGAAATTATCACTTAGTGGCTCATACTTGTGATTCATCAGTCTACGCCTTGCGAACTGGGATAGCAGGAAGGTGCTAAATGGAAAACAGGAGGCTTCCTTACAAAGCATGGAGAGAAGATAGGTATAGATGTTGTTAATGCTAGTCATGTGTGCCTCCTCACGGGTAGATGAACTGTGGTATTAACAGAGGCCCAAAATGGTGAATACCAGGCAATGATCATCTCCCAACAAGAGTATAACTGCCTCCCCTTGACGTTTAATGGCATTATCATCACTGGATCTCCCATCATTAACATCCTGGGGATTACCATTGATCAGAAACTGAACTGCAGTAGCCATATAATTACTGTGGCAACAAGAGCAGGCCAGACACTGGGAATTTTGTGGCAAGTAACCATCTCCTGACTCCCCAAAGCCTGTCTGCCATCTACATGCAGAAGTCAGGAGTGTGATGGAATATTCTCCACTTGCCTGGATGAGTGTATTTCCAACAACACACAAGAAGCTTGACACCACCCAAGACAAAAATCCCAATTTTATTGTCACCCCATCCATCACCTTAAACATTCACTGTCTCCACCATTGGCACACTGGCAGCAATGTGTATCATCTACAGGATGCACTTCTACAACTCACTAAGTATCCATCGACATCACCTTCCAAACCTGCAACCTCAACTACTTAGAAGGACGACAAAAGCAGCTGCATGGTACCTTCAGATTCCCCTCCATAAAGCATCCTGACTCAGAACTTATCGTTATTTCTTCACTGTTGCTAGGCCAAAATCCTGGAACTCCCTCCATGACAGCAATGTGGGTGAATCTACCCACCTTTTGAAGGGCATCGGATCCTGGTCTTGCCAGTGATGTTCACATGAGTGAATGAATAAAAAAAAAAAATTCCATGCAGGGGAATATGTTGTGACCCCACTGAGCAGTCAGATATGGCATGATATGACATGACTGGCTCCTCTGAAGATTTGATCAGAGGATTTACATTAGGAGTCAATAGTGCCTCCATAAAAATGTCAAAGTTTTCTTGTGTAGGTGTTGGGATGCTGTTTTAACCCTTAGCCGTTATGTGTTGCAATCCTTGTGTATCTTCGGATGCTTTTACATAAAGGCCTTGCCCTGAGCTCATGTCAATGTTGACTCTGCCTACCACGTTTTGTGAGTGCATAGTGAGCTACCTTCTTCATGAAACTTGCTGGAAGGTGTTACCTTTTGGTCCTCCGGTTGTACCAGCATGGAAGTTGAATCAGATTTTGAGTTAGATATCTAACCCTTTTCTGAAATAATGAGCGTATGAGATTTCAAATTTCTCTGATAAAACATTCACTTCACTAATACGTAGCTTGGCACAGAGTGATCTTGTATTTGTGGTGAATCCACTGCTTAACTTGGCATATGAACACAGTGGTGTTAATGCCATCAAATAAAAATAGTGGGCAAACCTCAGCACCAAAATTTTAAATTAGAATGTTTTACTGCTTGTTTGTCTCAACGGTTCTTATCTGATGAATCAATAGAAAAAGGAATTTTGAATCTATTTAGAAAGTGAATTGTAAGAATTTCTCATCAGGTGACATAAATTTGAAGGAATTTTAATTGACTACTTATGACAATGATATCATTGTCCCTCTCCCCCCACCCCCTGCCCATCTCTAGGATAGAATTTTTATTTGTAAATAAACAAGATAGTTCAGCTGGGTAATATGGGTAACACCTTTCTTTTTTATTTAAGGAAGTTTTACATCCATGTATGTATTCTAATGGAAAATGTATTGTAATGAATCATGCTATTTTGTATCTCAAATGTTTCCCACTGTCCACTGTTGATTAATAAATTGGACAATGAGATATTTCTGTGTACAAGCTGAGTTCATCTGTCAAACGCATTTTGTTTTGGGTGTTCAATGTGAATTATTTTTCTCCTATTGACTCAAAAAGCCTGTTTTCTTTCAGTGTTACTTGAGTTACATTCCTCTTGTTTTATTTCAGAGGTCTGGAGAATCGAGCGAGGAATGAATATTTCACAGCACTCTTCAGGCTGCCCAGGGAAGAGAGTCTGGATGACATACTTGACTGTTTTCTTTGGATTCCTTTTTGTCATGCCCATGCATTTGGGAAAATGTTCATTTCGGATAATTACATATGCTTCAGTAGCCAAGATGGGAGTCACTGCAATGTTATCATTCCGTTGCGGGAGGTAATGCTTAATAGACAAAAGTAGTTACCATTTAATGTCTAAAGTATTCGGGAGGGGAAAAAAGTCTTATCAAATTTTTCTTTGATATCTCATAACAGTTGTTAAGGCTAAAACCTAGTTATAAACCTAGCTTAAAGGATGCTTTCTCTTGTATTATAGTGAAAAGGTGAAACATGCTATAGCCCTATTGATACTATATTTGCTACAAGGAAGCTTATTGTTAACCTGCATTGTAGCTTCGGGTTGCAGCATTTCTCTCCTATCTTTACAAGGAGGTACCAGGGAGCTGGGCTCTTCCTTAGACGAAAAAGAGAAGCTGTTCTAAAATCCACTGACCTGGCAGTGAGCTTTACATGTTCCAGTTTACATCAGTATTGCCACTGGCAGAGTTCCATTATCAATTTTATGTTGTTTTAGTGTAAATAGGGCTATAAATTCTTGCATAAAATAGTATCCTGTTTTCACAAAAGTGCTGTTGCAAATTTAAATTAGCTACTCAGATAATTAGCTAATGTTTTGGTGGTTGTATCATATATCATGTAGTAACTTTATAGTACAGCACTCAGGTTTAAGAAATCATTAGAGCCTGGCTCACATTTATGTATAAGCACTGTAAAACCGTTTGCTCCATGTTGCAATTATGAATCTTTGTAACATAGCTCTGTTGCAGTTTGACTGTTTTCTCCCCGCCCTTTCCACTTCCACATGCCCTAAGCTCAGTATAGGTTGTGAAAATGTGGCTATCAAATTGATGCGAATTCTCTTAACAGGTCATGGGCATGGACACGCCAGACAGCTCAGGCAAACACATCTCTTTCAGTACTAGATGTAAAATAACCTTCCGCTTCATTGAAATAAAGGACAGCGCTGGCCTTGTGAAGAAACTGAAAGGGAAACTGCACTGTGGCGCAAGTGCACAGCACACTTTGGGGATTGAAGAGGTAAAGATCTTTGAGAAATTGTAATGTGTACTATTTACAAAAGTGGCTCTGAAATTTGGTGGTACAGGTTGTTTGAGTTCCAGAACGTCTGTTCTGAAATATTGGGCCCGCAGTTGGTGCCTGTCATCTTGCACAGCAAGCATCTGATCTCATTATCGTCAGTGAGAGAGCACACAGTGTTCCTGGCCTCCTCCTCCTCCATGGATCTCCCAGCACTTGCTTTCAGATTGGCTGCAGCCTGTGAGCAGGTTACTGCTGTAAATGGGACATTCAAGTCCCAAAAGAGGCAAGGACCAAAATACCTTTACCTTTGTGTTCAGTAAAGATAATATCTTGGTATAGTGATCAAAATAAAAGCTAAATGGCAGTAACATTGCACAGTATTCTTCATGACTATGGGAAGCAAAAATAGTGCCCTTCATGACCTCAGGACATCCCAAAGTGTATCCCTGTTATAATGTAGGAAATGTGGCAACAAATAGCATGTAGCAAAGGTAAATGAGATAAATGACCAGTTAAGATGCTTTTATGATGTTGGACGTTTGATAAATATTGCTGCGGACCCTGGGGTAACTTCACTCATTTTCTTTGAATAATGCCATGCAGTCTTTTATGTACCTGAGAGGGCAGGCAATTCATTGTTTTAACACCTCATTTGAAAGATGGTCACTCCAAAATGCAGCATTTTGTTGGTCCTGCACTGACTAGTCAAACTGGATGATGTGCTCAAGTTTCTGGAATAGGTCTTGAATTCATGACCTGCCGACTTAGGTGGGCATACTACCACTGGGTCAAGGGGCAATGCTCAATCAGTGTGTTCTTGGTTTTCATTGAACTCCCTAGAATTTTAACCCAATCAAATTCTGATTTAATGTGAGGAAAACTTAATAGTATATTGTACTAGTGTGTCTGTTCAGTGCCCTAGCTTCATTGAAAGAAAATTGGATGACTGCCAAATGGCTGATAGGTACTAGAGTTACGCATGGATGCTTCAACAGATTGCATTGAAAGTAATTGTTATAACATTTTTGTTAACTGTAAGCATGCTTTACAGGTAGCCTTAGTGTCCATTCAGTTTCCATTCTAACTGTAGGAACAAAGGAGCAGGAGTAGGCTATTTGACCCTTCGAGCCTGCTCCATCATTTAATAAGATCACAGCTGATCTGGTTGTAATCTCGGCTCCATCTTCCTGTCTGCCCCCCCATAACTCTTGACTCCCTTGCCTAACAACTTTCTGTCTAACTCTGCCTTGAACACATTCAAAGGCCCAGCCCTCACTATTTTCTGGTGAAGAGAATTCCAAACACTAACAACTCTTTGGGAGAAAAAAAATTCTCTGTCTTAAAAGGGAGACCTGTTATTTTTTAAACTATATTCCCTAGTTTTCATCTTGCCCACAAGAGGAAACATCCTATGGCTATCCACCCCCTCAAGTCCCCTCAGGACCTTAAAAATATCTGTATAGAGTATTTGTTGTCTCACCTTAAGAAAATGTATATTGAGATGCGCAGCTGCTGGTAATTCTGTGGTGCTGACTGTTTTTATACTGCTGCTGAGGAATCAGGAAAATATATTTATATAATATGTTGGATGCCACTAAATGATGTGAAAATGGTCATTGTTTTCATTTGTCAATTAAAAAGTCATAAAGTTTTACTAGTTAGTAGTGACTAAAATAGGAAAGCTAAATCTATATTATCTATAATTTTGTGTCACTCTTGTGAAGCGTGGGATATAACTAAATAGGGAATGATTTTAAATCATGAGATGAGATTGAAGCAGAAAATGCTGGAAACAAACAATTGTTGCCACCTGTCAGCATCTGGGGGGAGCAAAGCAGTTAATGTCTCAGGTCAATGAGCAGTGAGGGACCCTTCAGTGAAGGGTTTTGAACCTGAAGCATTAACTGTTTCTTTCTTCACAAATGCTGCTGGACCCGCTGAGTGTTTCCAATGTTTTCCATTTCTCGTTAAGATTTCCAGCATCCATAGTATTTTGACCTGGGATGAGATGAGGCTATGAACACATTCCTTCTCCAGACAATATACATGCTGCTCTTTCATAGACCTGAGTCATGCTGCATCTTTCTTTCTTGGCAGGAATCATGCCCCAAGAGTTCTCAGGAAGACAGCACCTTCTTTGGGCATGATGGCCCTTCACCTTCATTTACTGGTGATCAATCCAGTGCACTGCTTAAAGAAAGCAGTAAAACAGTTAATACTGAAGCATTGATGAGAGTCTTTCACCCACAAGAGGCAGAAAATCTGGATTCAAAAATGGTAAGAAACTCTTAATTCCCTAGTGCGTTAAAATTTGCGGATCATTTTATGGATTTTTTTTTGTATCATTTCTGTTGTGGCCTTCAGTGGAATGGATAAGTATTTTTAGTTGAATTATGGTTTGTTGACTTGCAGATTTAACTTGTTAGGGTGTAATTTACTATGCTCAGTATGAAATATTGCTGCAATATTTGAAGGCTCTGAAGTCTTGGACTGACATATTGCTGCACCCAGTTATGCTGTTTTTAAAGAAAAAACAATCCTCCATGTTACTGCTTTTTTTCTGACATTTGCAACCTTACTTAAAAATATGCTGCAAAATGAGGGTGGGAAGTACTGTGGATCCCTGTCCCATCATTGTTGCCTGGCAACATATAGAACATATTGGGAAAGTCTCAACTACAAAATGGAGGTGAGCCAAGAGACAAAAACTATCCTTGATAATCCATAAGTTGTCATGTGAGAGTATGGAGATGGTGCAAAATGGAAGAATTTGCATATGTACCTTTTGGAAGTTAGGGCACATTTTACAAGCCAAATGAAAGTAGCTGATCTGAAATTTTTGGAAACATCCAATTAAGTAACAATAAATAACATTTAAAAAAAAAAGTGGGCATTCACTGATCAAAACATTTCCAATGATCAGAAAATATGAATGAATTGACTGAGAGTTACCTGACTGGGAGGAGCTTGACGTTAAGACATTGATGAGGAAAAGTGTTCCATTCTGTGGCATTGGCATCACTTGCTTTCATTCATCTACATCCACCAGAATTGTCAAATGATAAGTGGAGTCTGAAAATAACGTGCTAAGTTTAAAATCACCGACAGGTTTTGACAGCCGTTGATGCTGCCATCTCAGTATAGACATGAACACTCTGAATGCCTGCCCATTCAATTTAAATCTACTTTTTGTATCTTAATCATGTACAATATTCATACTACAAATGTCTAGTACCAAATTTCAAAACATAGCTATGGTCCAGTGACACCACACATTGGGTATGAGTTTTGTGTACCATGAAGAAGTTGACGTTATATTTTGGTCTGGTGTTCTCACATAGTGAATTGCTATTGTCAAATAACATGGAGGCCATACTACAAGAGAAAATCTAATTACCCATTTCCCTCACCAAAAAAGCCTTGATATTCAATGGCATTCCCATCACTGAAGACCCCCATCTTCTTCATGCTGTGGGTTACCATTGACCAGACACTTACCTAGACCAGTTACACACATACTGTGGCTACAAGAGCAAGTCAAAGACTAGGAGGTAAACATATCCTCATCAACATATGGATAAAATGCAGGATGTACCATTGGCATGCCAGTGGATACCCCACTGGTTCCAACTGGGCTGAGAAGTGCTGCTGAACTGCCAAAAGCACTTCACAGGATGGGAAAGCAAATGTGAGAGTTTGTTAAACCCAATTAATTTCTCAGTAGCAGAATTAGTAGATGGATGGGAATAGGTTGCCTGTCCATTTGAAAGATTCCTAATGGAGGTAGGTATAAATGTTAATGGTGCAGAGTACTTTTTGTCATAAGCTTCAGAATTACTGGCCTTTATTGAATGCTGACACTGAGGATTATGGCCATTCCTTCATACTGCTTCATTTAGTCCAAAAGCCTGTAATATGGGTATATTTTATATAGGACCAGATTTTCCAGGCCCTGATCAGGTCCAAATGGAGGTGGATAAAAACAAAATACTGCGGATGCTGGAAGTCTGAAACAAAAACAAAAATTGCTAGAAAAACTTAGCAGGTCTGACAGCATCTGTGTAGAGAAAGACAGAGTTAACATTTTGAGTCCAGATGATCCTTCTTCAGAACTGTTCTGAAGTTCTAAAGAAGAGTCATCTGGACTCGAAACGTTAACTCTGTCTTTCTCTCCACAGATGCTGTCAGAAATGGAGGTAGGCTAGTTTTTTTTTAAAAAATGCCATGATATCATGTGGCCAGAAGCCCAGCCTCCATTTCCAACCTCCTGATATTCCCGAGGGTGGGAGTGAGCGCAATTCTCTGAACTCACCTACACCTGAGGCCAGTGGAAGCCTTTAAGGCCTTAGTTCAGAACAATCTCAACTTTGCGGGAGGTAGATGGGCTTCAAGAACCCTCAGTGTTTAGACGTAGTGAGGGAAGCTATGTCTTCTGGCTCCCATACGTTAGGAATAATCACATTTTTGACTCAAAATGCTAGAACTTCAGGTGTATTTCTTGCATCGCTCCATGTGACAGGTAGACTGATGTTACTTGGTGCATGCCTGCAGTGTGACAATGAATGTGGGACCCTGGGATATATATTCCCATCACAGTCAGCTCCTGGCTCTTGACAAATAATATACCAATGTAACAGCAGGTGTGCACCAATATAGAGGCGATTCAGCAGACATCAAAACTTTATTCAATGTTAGTAGCATGTTATCAACTGGGTGAAAGGGCTTACTCCCTGGGTTGAAAAGTTGCAGGAGTGCATCAAAGGACAGCGGAAGAGGCAGAAGTCAGGTGCTTGTCACCTTAGGGGGTTGGCACCCTCTAGGCATTGACTGGGCTCTGGGTCATAGAATCAGGCTGAATGGGCCTTATCTGATCAACAGGAAGTGTGTAGTTAGAAATGGTTACTGCAGTCTCACAAATAGAGGCCATCAAAGCAGCAGAGTGGCAGCATGCACATCAAAGAACCTTGAGTATTAGGGCCCACAGCAGAGGGACAAGGGCCACACAGGAGGAGGCGGCACTACCTGGAGCACAGAATCTACCGGAACAAGGGAAGCAGCCTGGACATGTCTGAAAACCAGTGCAGAAGGAGACTGCTACTCTCAAGGCAGATGGTCACAGACATCAGTGCCTTTGTCAGTGAGGAGCTCACACCTTGCTCCACTGATGGCGATGCTCAGTTAGTGGTGGTCAAAGTAACTGTAGCCTTTGCTGCTGGTTCCTTTCAGCTGCGGATCTCTGTGGCATCTCTCAGTCAGCTGCACATCATTGCATCACCCTGATGACGACGCCCTCTTCACCAAGGCTGGACACAACATCAAATTCCCTAACATTAAAACTTCACAAGCTCAGAGAGCAGTGGGTTTCACTGCCATTGGCGGATTCCCCCGATTCCAGGACTTAATTGACTGTACCCATGTAACCATCAAGGCACCAAATGAGTGGAGATGCTCATTAACAGGAAAGCCCATCATTCTCTGTTTAGCTGGTTTGTGACCTCAAGAAGAGCTTCTTTCATGTGTCTGCACACTTTCTTGGTAGCAACCACAATGCTTTCATTCTCTGCCTGTCAAACCTTCTACAGCTGTTCCACCCCAATCTTCAAGTCCATAGATGGATTCTAGGGAACAAGGGGCTATCTTTTTGAGGAGCTTAGCTTCTCGCCCTTCTACAAGAGCCACAAATGGACCACAGAGGTCTTATAACATGAGTCATCTGCTCACCAGAACCCTCATTGAAAAGTCCATTGGCCTGCTAAAGATGTATTTATTGTATTCTTCATAACATGGGGGAGGCGGTGGCATAGCAGTATTGTCACTGAACTAGTGATCTAGAGACCCAGGGTAATGCTCTGACAACCTAGGTTTGAATCCCACTACAGTGAAATTTTAATTCAATAAAAATCTGGAATTAAAAGTCTGATGATGACCATGAAACTATTGCTGATTGTCGTAAAAACCCATCTGGTTCACTTAATGTCCTTTAGGGAAGGAAATCTGCTGTCTTCACCTTGTCTGGCCTACATGTGACTCCAGACCCACAGCAATGTGGTTGATTCTTACTTTCCCTTGTTCAGAGGGCATTTAGGGATGTACAATAAATACTGACCTAGCCAGCGATGCTCACATCCCATAAACAAACTTTTAAAAAACAATAAGGAATGATCCTCAAATGTAGGGACTGATATTATTGGAGGCAGAGGAAGAGAAGGATGTGGGAGAAGATAGGGCAGGGGTCATAGAGGGGGAACCTTCTGCTGTGCAGCATGGAAGTGTTCAGGTCTGGGGTTTCTAGAAAGGAATCTAGAAAGCCATGACTACGGGGAATCATCTGATCCATAAGAGGTTCAGCTGATGAACTCTCAGACCGCATGGGTGTGAAAGCTCCGAGCCTGTACTTTGGCAAGGAATGACATCCTATACCATCCCACCATTAGATTACTGCCTAGCGTTTTAACTGTTTCCGGTGAGGGATTATTGCTTTGTACCTTCTCTGTTATTACTGTATAATGCTAAGTTAAAACATGAATATCATGTTAACAAAAAGTGAATCTATTTAGAGAGTGTTCCTAATTAATTTCTAACACATTTGAAAACAGTGGCACAATTGGACAGAGTCAGCATGGATTTACGAAAGGGAAATCATGCTTGACAAATCTACAGAAATTTTTCGAGAATGCAACTAGTAGAGTTGATGAGGGGGAGCCAGTGGATGTGCTTTATTTGGACTTTCAGAAGGCTTTTGACCAAGTTCCGCATAGGAAATTGGCGTGTAAAATTAAAGCGCAAGGGATTGGGGGTAGTGTACTGAGATGGATAGAAAACTGGTTGGCAGACAGGAAACAAAGAGTAGGAATAAACGGGTCTTTTTCTGAATGGCAGGCAGTGACAATGGGGTACCTCAGGGATCGGTGCTGGGACCCCAGCTATTCACAATATATATTAATGATTTAGTTGAGGGAAAGAATTGTAATGTCTACAAATTTGCAGATGACACAAAGGTGGGTAGGAGGGTGAGCTGTGAGGAGGATGCAGAGATGCTTCAGTGTGATTTGGACAAGCTGAGTGAGTGGGCAAATGCATGGCAGATGCAGTATAATGTGGATAAATGTGAGGTTATCCACTTTGGTAGCAAAAAACGGGAAGGTAGATTATTACCTAAATGGCTATAAATTGAAAGAGAGGAATGTGCAACGGGTCCTCGTATACCAGTTGCTGAAAGTAAGTCTGCAGGTGCAGCAGGTGGTAAAGAAGGCAAATGGTATGTTGGCCTTCATAGCCAGAGGATTTGAGTACAGGAGCAGGCATGTTTTGATGCAATTATACAGGACCTTGGTGAGATCACACTTGGAATATTGTGTGCAGTTTTGGCCTCCTTATCTGAGGAAGGATGCTCTTGCTACGGAGGGAGTGCAGCGAAGGTTTACCAGACTGATTCCTGGAATGGCAGGAATGACATATGAGGAGAGGTTTAGTCGGTTAGGATTATATTCGTTGGAGTTCAGAAGAATGAGGGGGGGATCTCATAGAAACCTATAAAATTCTAACAGGACTAGACAGGGTAGATGCAGGAAGGATGTTCCCGTTGGTGGGGGAGTCCAGAACCAGGGGTCACAGTCTGAGGATATGGGATAGACCATTTAGGACTGAGATGAGGAGAAATTTCTTCACCCAGAGAGTGGTGGGCCTGTGGAATTCGCTACCATGGTAAGTAGTTGAGGCCAAAACATTGTATGTTTTCAAGAAGGAGTTAGTTATAGCTCTTGGGGCGAAAGGGATCAAAGGGTATGGGGAGAAAGTGGGAGCAGGCTGTTGAGTTGAATGATCAGCCATGATCATAATGAATGGCGGAGCAGGCTCGAAGGACCAAATGGCCTACTCCTCCTATTTTCTATGTTTCGCTACATAACGCCACAGTGACCCACTTAGACCTACACGGTGCTCTTCATTCTTGGACACTTGTAGGTAATGCTCCCCTTGTTGCCTGGGAGGAGCTGGAGGAACCCGGCACATGTCTCTGGCTACGCATCTGTGATGACTATTGTTACAATCCCTGAAGGGGCCAATAATCTGAAAGGAAAGGAATCCCCAAACAACCCTGATGAAAACAATCCATGGACAAGATTTCAGTTTTTAAAATATTTACTTTAACAAACCCAAAGTCAACATAAAATTGTGTATTGTCATGAAAGGAACATTTTTTCATTATATTATTGTGGTTTATTGTAAAGTAGGTTTATGGGTGAGAGTATAGATGGTTCTGCCTTTGTGACTTAATTGAATTAGAGTCAGACTGCAGGCTTGAAATTATCAAAAGAAGGTGGGGATAAAAGGCATTCGAAATGCTAATGGATGAGGGCAGCATGTAGGGTGTGAAGAAAATTTGCATTTTTAGATAACTGAAGGCTGTGTTTAGGATTCAAAGGGATGATAGGATGTTTACATGTAACAAGATAAACAAGGCCAAGCAGTATGTGTATTTTTCCCAAAGGAACTGACTATATTGGCAAAATGAAAGATTTTTATGTTAGAGGAAAAGTAAGTTCCTGAAGACCTCTAGAACAATGAAATTTACAGACTGAGAGAGAAACATATATAAAGAAGGATGGTGGGTTATGTTGTGGGGTCTTGTAAGATCTAAAAGGACAGTGTAAAACAGCCTTGTGGAAGTCTCTAGCCACTTTAGCAGAAGTCTACTGTGTCCATTAACCAATTTGGAGGAAGGCCTTTGGAATTCCACTGTCGAGTGGGTGCTGTAGTAAACTTGCTGACTTATCTATTTAAATTTAAAATCTATTTTAGACTGTTGCCTTAAAGGGGATTTGTAGTTGGAAATCAGGTTAATTAGGGATTTTGAGATCTGTTATAGTATTAAGTAATTGTAATCGCATGTATGTGCTTGAAATCTTTTCTTTTGTTAATAAATGTTTTAATTTAGTTTTTAAGATTTCTAGAGGTGTTAGTGGACTCATTACTTCTGAATTCAGTGCACAAATCTTCTCATACTAAACATAAGTTACAAAACCATTGTGATATCATGGCCAAGTTTCCCTTGTGGATTTGGTCCGCCTGGCACATACCACCTGTCATATCGTTAGTATTAGCAGACAAATGGTATTTCAATAGAATGATGAATTTTACTTAAGTAGTCAGTACAACAAAGATCTGTCCCACAACACTCTCACTCCCCGCATAAACGTGACACCACATGCCTTGCCACAGTCTTTGAAACTCAGCCTCCGATATGTAGGTTCTGGTATCTCACTGTTCGCACTCAATGGATTTGGCGCTGTAGTCGCTTTCACCTGGAGCCTTATTCCATCTGAGGTCCCTGGATGCAGCTTCGTTCTACGAACCCTCTTTCCCTCGGGCCATGACGGTCTTGATGGCATAGCTTTCCAGAGTTCCTTTTCCTTTTCAAGCAACAAACCAACAACACCCTGGTTCACAGTCTTGTCACGTTTGATACCAACACACAGCTCTTTAGCATGCTTGAGCTATTCACACCATTTTAGGATTCAGTCTCTTTTTAGCTAGCTTGCATGTTGCTGCACCAAGAGCTTCTGGACTTCTTTCCTCTTTCCTGCCAACCAGTAAATTGACCATGTTGTAGGGAGTTTTGCGCTTTCTGAAAGACACCTGGAGTTCTGTGACTCTCCAGCTAAAGCCCAACAGGCTGAAACATGCCATTCCCCCAATTAGCTTTCATTAGCATTTTTCTTTACCTAGCTTTCATTCCAAAAACAGCCTCAGCCAGAGTCTAATTTCTTGGAAATTATGTCATGAGTGATGAAATCCAATTGCACCCCCACTTCTTCCAGAATTCTTCCAGAGATATCTTACAAATATGAGCTTTTTGCAAAGCACGTTGTTCGTTGCACAGTGGCATTTGTCCTCCTCTTGGAAGAACCCATTGGGGCCTCTTCTTGGATTGCATCTCTGCAGAGACAGCTTTTTTCAATGGGCCCTGCACCACAGATGCCCCCTCTGTCAGAGGGGCTGAGGCCGGTGGGGGCATCATAAGAAGAGGCAGGTTGCTGATCTAGAATTGGGCCTGCCTCCTGTTTCCTGTCTCTGGCGGGAAAATACAGCTCATGGTTTCCTTTTAGTTACATGTAATACGCTAAATCTCATTTGTGAATAGTCGGCAGTTCCAATATTTGCAACAGCACAAATTGGATAATATTTTTTGAAGGATAGAAACTTGAATTTGAGCCAGTTAATTTGATTAATTAAATGCTATTCTGCACTGATTAAATTTCTGAATCACGCTGGTTTAAGCATTGCCCTTTGTTTTGGACCATTGATCTCAATAGTAAGCTGTTGGTACTAAGTAATCTACTTAGGTGACTGCTTTGTCTCTTTTTTGTATTTAAGTAGTCTTGGCAGAAATCCAGTTATATGTTAATTTAATAAATTGTAATAGCCTATAATTTGACATGACCCATTGGCCATGTGTAAATAGTGACTTTGCAATTCAGCCCCAGTATATAAATGTGATGCAGATTTTGTGTGAATTATTTGGCACTGCCATGCTGTTTGTATTTGGTATCAGAAGTGCTGACTACAGCCAAAGACTGACGGATACTTTTAAAAAAAAATCCAGGATTTGGATTTGTATCTTTGCCAAAAATTGATCAGTTCTTCCTTGGGCCATATCCTATCTGTGTACCAAGTTTTGTTGAAATTTTAAGAGATATTGATTGTAGACAAACGGGAGTAGAAAACCAGGGCAAATGCATGACCTCGGTCTACTTTCAGTGGCAAAGGTAAAAATGTACTCTGTCTTATTTAAGAATGAGCTAATATTAAACCGCTTTTATTTTTGTGCCTTGCAGTTGAAAGAAAAGATGAAGGTGCAATCATGGAACATTCATTTTGTAGAATATGGTCATGGAGTGTGTATGTTTCGCACTAAAAAGACTCGAGATCTGGTAATGAGAGGAATTCCAGAAGCCTTAAGAGGAGAACTTTGGTTACTGTTCTCGGGTGTGTATATTGTTAATAGTGTGATTATGAAAAATATCTTTTGAACTGCTTTATGTTTAGTAACTTGAAGCTTTCAGAAATGACAGAAAATGTGTTCTAATTTTTGAAAAGTGTTGAGAACGCTTACCTAAGTCTAGTGAACAGAATTGCATTATTTTTAAGGCATAGGCCATTCCATCTTTTTAACTCTTAGTGAGGCAGGGATTTGGGGGGGGGGTTGTCGGGGTGTTGATTTTTTACCAGGGAGGAATGAGTGGTTGGGGCTGGTTGCATTGTTAATTTAAGAGAACAACATGGTCACAATGCAGCTACTTATAGGTTTAACTGAGGTACAAGGGATGTGGAATTGGTGCAAGTATTAGTCCAGGAGAGTGGGCAACTAAAACTCTATTTAAGATAATTAATGCAAATGAGGGCCTCGTGACACAAATTTAAATTTGCCTTGGATTTAATGCCCACAACACGGCTTTCCTGCTCTGGCAAATGGAAAAGAATATAATTAAATGAGGTCTTGTCCCTAAATTCGCCAGGACCTCCATGTTTCCAGACTTCCTCGTCTTCCTCCTTCCTATAAATCTAGGGGCCAATTTTTCTCAAATTTTGCATCAGCTGCCTCTAGTGTTGCCCTCCCTCCTGCAATGCATTAAGAAAGGCTGGCTGAGGATTTATTTTAGTGACCAAACTCTGAAATTCTAGTAGACAAGAGATTGTGGTGGAGATAATGTTTTACTTGGGAACTTATGGTTAGAATGATCAAGTGTGTGAGAATACAATTACTTTTGGATAAACTCTGAGTTTTGTTTTTACAGAGAGCTGTTTCAGCTGACACAATTTTCTTCTTTTTAAATTGAAAAGCAATCCATTTCAGTTCAACAAAAGATAAATGTGAGAGTATAAGAAAAACACAATGTTTCATTTTAGATTCAGTTGTTGTTTTGAAGGTAGATCTAATGCTACCTTCCTCATCCTGGTCCACAACAATGTAAGGTTTGTGTTTGTCAACCCATAGGTGCAATTAATGACATGGCTGCTCATCCTGGCTATTATGCAGAGTTAGTGGAAAGGTCAATGGGTACCTGTTCCTTGGCTACTGATGAAATAGAACGTGATCTGCATCGTTCACTGCCTGAACACCCAGCATTCCAAAGCGATACAGGCATTTCTGCACTGAGAAGAGTTCTCACAGCCTATGCATCTCGGAACCCTAAAATAGGCTACTGTCAGGTTTGAACTATTACCTTACTGCCAAGTGGTTTAGTAATGCACTATCATTTTGAATTATAACTTTTCCAGTAGGGGTTCTTTTGTAATATCAAGCTAACTAAATGCAAAGAAAGCTTTGAGCTTCATTCTGCAATAATTTGGGTTGTGTCTAGAATAACATTCTGCTTAGAAGTCTTGGGTTTGGCTGAATCACTTTCTGAGGTACTTGAGAAATAAATGTATTTGGTCTGATTAGGCTGATTGAGGCTCCCACTTTACGGTCTGTGCATTTATGTCATTTATTTTCGACAAATGGGATCCCTTAGGTGGAAGTGCCTTCAAGGTGACATGCCTGGTAGGTCTGCAAAACTCCAACGCACTGCTGATAATTGATCAGCTAGCCCGGCTGGCTTCACTACTGCAACTTTTAGATCTGGCTGAAATTTCTCCCACGAAGCTGCAGATAACTCTGCAAGCCAGTGTCCTATTAGGTAGGACATCCCAGCGTGAGGTTTACCAGTGGTGTTTGTTAGTAAATTGTGCATTCCAACTGTGCACACTTGAGCCAAGGCTCTGGCAACTGTGCCTGCGCTGTCTTCACTTGTGTAGGTAGGATGGGCTTTTGTGGGGATTGTGAACGCACTCTGTTTCGAGCAAAGAGAAACTGTAGATTTTCCAGCAGCTTTGTTTGGTGACTCTTAAATTCATTGGTGGGTTTCCACATGCCCAAGACCTGCTGGAAAGAAAAATATTTTCATTTGCATTTTGCATCAGTTTCTGTGCAAAATCAAAGTTTACTATTGTACAATACTAGAAGCAAAACATAAATTATTCTTAATTTACCAATAGATAGAGTAGTATTAGAGACTATGATATCAGAGTAGCAAACAGTTGTAACTTCACCCTATTATGCCAAGTCATGACATTGAATTTAGTGAATCTGATCATTTGTGGGTTAATTGTTTTTTAAAAAACAACTAGTTCATCAATTCTTTAAGTAGAGCAGCCTATATGTGACTCCAGCCTCATTGTGTAGGATTCCTAATGACCTCTGAAGTGGTCAATTGACTTAGTTGGAAATAATCACTACAAAATTTTATTTAAAAAGAATAAAACTGATATTGCTGTCAGCAATGATACAGGCATGGTATCAGGACTAAATTTGGAGAATCTCAGCCCAGTTGATCCGGCAAAGCCCTCCTTGGTAGCATCTGGCAACTGGTATGAAACAATCTGTCCAGCCACATATTGGCTTGGTTGTGGTTTGTTTTCTTTCATGGGATATAAATGTCGCTAGCAAGATCAGCTTTTGTTGCCTGTTCCCAATTGTCCTTGAGAAAGTGAACCATCTTCTTGATCCCCAGCAGTCCATGTCGTGTAGTACAGCCATAAAGCAATTAGGAAGGGAACCTTTCAGATGCTGATGATCCCATTTGTCTGCTGCCAATGTTCTTCAAGGTGGTGGAGATCATGGGTTTGGAAGGTGCTGTTGAAGGAGGCTTGGCATGTTGCTGCTGTGCATCTTGCTGTTGGTGCACACTATTGCCACTGTGCACTGGTTCCAGAGGGAGCGAGTGTTCACGTTTGGTGTATGAGGTGCCAACAAAACAGCTTGCTTTGTCCTAGATGGTGTCATGTTCCAGAATTGCATCCACCTATGAGCTTCCCACACTCTAGAGGGGAGATGGTAGCATAGTGGTAATGTCACTGAATTAGTAAACCAGAGGCTTAGGCTAATACCTTGGGGTCATGGGTTCAAAATACCACCGCGGCAGCTGGTGGAGTTTAAATTAAATTAATAATCCTGGAATATAAAGCTAGTCTCAATAATGGTGACCATGAAACTACCATCTCTTGTCATAAAGACCCATCTGGTTCACTAATACCCTTTATACCCTTTTCTGGCCTAAATGACTCCTGACCAACAGTAATGTTGACTCTTAACTGTCCTCTGAAATGTTAGGTTCAGGGGCAACTGGGGATGGGCGACAAATGCTGACTTTGCCAGCGAATGTCCACATCCCTTGAAAGAATAAAGAAAAAACAAAGTCTCCTGCCAGTGCAATTTGGATATGCAAAATGGCCATGATACCTATCTGCACATGTGCATTGGCCCGTCCATGTCCAGAAAATGCCACAATGTCACTGCTGGAGCTTGCAGCCTGGAATTGCGTGGCAGACGTGGGAAAAATAAGGAGAGGCAATATAATCTAACGCTCACAACAACTTGCAATCCATTAGTTCAGTAGCAGTGGCCAATATGACTGCAGTAAAATATCCTACAAGGAAAAGCTTTTACTTTCCTGTCTGCAAATCCTTCCCTGCTAACGCCCTGTAAAAAGATAGAAATTCACAACATTGTCCCTGGCAGCAGCAGGAGAGTGATGACCGAGAATGTGCCCTGCCGCACATTGCCCCCTATAAAGATGGCGAATGTTAATTTGGGTCTGCCATAAGCATACAATTGCGCATAAAACTTCAGTCCACCCCCATCATCGCCAACCCCAATTTATTGTCCTGTTCCATTAGCATGGTGATCAGTCGGACTCCATGTGTTATGCTTGAAAGGCTTGTGTAAAATGCATTTCTTAGCTTTTGTGGATGAGCAGGTTACATTGATAATTGCAATTTATTGTAGAGTGTGATGCAATGACACTTTCAATTCACCTGCCTAGGCAATGAACATTCTGACATCTGTTTTACTGCTTTATGCTAAAGAAGAAGAAGCCTTTTGGTTACTCGTTGCTGTCTGTGAAAGAATGCTTCCAGATTACTTCAATCGGCGAATAATTGGTAAGACTTTAAAAATGAAAGTGTACATAAGGTTTCATTCCAGAATTGTGTGCTGCTAAATGGGAATGCACATCAGGGAATCAGGGCACTGTTGATGTCAAACTTCCAAATTGCAGTCTCGACCAATGAGGCTCTGTGGTAGGAACGCAGGATTGTTGACTACTACGCATTCAATTTTAAAATGCTAAATGCTCGGTGTGTGTCCTGCTATTTTCAGTCAGTACAATTAAGACAGTTGGATTATTTGCAAGGCCCTTTACCAGTTGCACTGGAGCGTTCTTGTGAAATGTATGCTACCAGTTGTCACTTGTTTGTTCATTGATAAATTTGGAACTGTTGAGCATTTTCTAAGCTTGCTAGACACCAACGGTGACCTGCAATCTTTCTTCTGTCCCCATTCCTTTCCATCTGCCATCTTAAACTTTTTAATCGGGGCGGGGGGGGATAACCATTCTAATCTCTTGTACTGCTGTTTTGTCTATCTGCTCCCATTGTCCCATTTTGGAGGAAGAACAAATTTTCTTTTAAGCAGCGAATTTTCATTGGCTGAACACCTCTCTTGAAGGCCTGTTTCACTCCAGGAGAGTGAAAACTTGTGCTTCTGCATATCGACATGCTCACATCATCAATGCAGCCAGATGAAACTTTGGAGGACAGATATGTATCCAAAGCGTAATTGTGAATATTTCCCTGCAACCCAAAAGACTTCTAGACAAGTGAACTTAGAGGGGTAATTGCTGCAATTGCACCAGACTTTTTCATTGTTCTTCTTTTCACTCTCCACATATGGTAGGATTGTAGTCCAGGTTGACAGCTTCTAATTAATATTAATTAATAATATTGCCTAATTTCACTTCCATAATAGATCCTTTCTCCCCCACTGCCTTGGCTCATTTGTTGCTTCTAAATTCAACTGCAAGGAATATCTGGGGTGGTAGCTGCTGTACAGGCCATAGAAGCTGAAGGTTCAGGCTCCATCCTGCTGCTTTTAAACATGTCCTGCAGCTTAAGTTGTTTCAAATATACGGGCCTTTCTTTTAGGAACACCTCTTGTAGACCCACATAACCTGCTGCTCTGTAATGAAGCTCTTCTGCTCCATCCCAAGAATCACTTCCACCACGTGTCAATGCACCACTTTCATCATCGTCATTATTATTCTCATTCTCTTTATCCTTGTTCGTGGTCATGTCTCATATTTTACTGTCTGAGAGTTGGAGCTGGACCAGGGCATCGTTGTCAATATTCACACAATCCTCCACAGCTTCTTCGTCCAACAACTTAGCTTCAGCACATGGTAAACCTTTTGCATATGCTAATAAATCTTCAACTTTTTTCTCCTCAGACCCACAAAAACCATTAAAGTCTGGTTCAATTTCATCGTCACCATTTAGGAACGTGGCCACGGGTCATGCCATCCATTTATCAAAATATCTTGGGGTACATTGACCCAGGCCTTTGTGGCACTTCAGAGTATATCCTTTACATTAAGTTTTTTTTGGAATTCCTTAAATCCCAAGCCTCTGTTGGCTGCAGTGAATTGCACATGAATTCAGCCTTGTACCTGGTCTTGAACGCTTGCAGAATGCCTTGATCAATGGGCTGAATGAGGGATGTACAGTTGGGGGACAAATGAACTCCGAAAACATTGCCTCCGATGAGGAGTTCTGCATCAGGTTGTGCAGCACAATTATCAAGGAGTAACATCATTTTGAAGCCCCTGGGAAGACCCACAGACAGACAATGAGCCCTTGCTTCAGGGACAAAATGACCCTCATCCAATCAAAGAAAATGGGTCTAGTCATCCATGCACACTGTTTGACCTGATAAGCAACAGGAAAAACCCTGATCCGTTTGAAAGACCATGTGAAGCAATTTACCCTGCTGCATTTGAACACCCGAGTGCAGTAAGCCATTCCTTCAAATCTTTGAGTCCCATTGGTGCTGTTTCATGTGCAGTTACATAGGTTTTCCTGGGAACATACCTCTAATATAATAAGGTCTCATTAGCATTGTGTACTTGTTTTGCTGGTGGACCTTTTTCTGATATTATCGTGGAAAATTAATCCAAGTATGCCTCTGCAGCTTCATCGTGAGCTGAAGCTTTTTGACTGCATACTTTCAGCAGACGTGCACCATGGCATTTTAAAAATTTGTTACACCATCCTGAGGAGCATTCACATAGTGTTATTAGACCAAACGCTTCACGGAACACTCTTGCTTAGGTCATGATAATGAAGCGATCCAGTGCATGTTTCTCGCTCTGACACTGCCTGATCCACCCTAGTAACACCTTCTACATGGATAGTCTTTGATGGAGTGTTTTCCTATTATCCATTTATTTGGGCAAATGACTGTCAGCATAAAATTTAAGTAACTTCTCCTTTTGCTTCTTCAAATCACAAATGGTTGATATACCAACACCATACTCTTCACTTGATATTCTCACTGAGGCACTTGTCCCTAGATGTATTAGTAACTCCACTTTCTACTTAATATTCAGTGACAAATGTTTCCTTTGGCACTCCTGCCAGCTGCAGGACTTCCTGCTGGCCTTTTGGACATAAAACCAGGGGTAATAAAAGCTCGAATTACAAAGAGACACTTGTTTGAACAGCGTTCAAACTTTGTGTACAGGTAATCGCCACGGGAATCGGTGGCGCCACCAAATCAAGCGGGAGCTTGACGAAGTAATCTGCATGTCAATTTTGAGTTGCTACACATGGTGCCGTTGTCGAGCATAGCCAGTTTTCGGGCCCTTCTGGTTTTTGGGATGCCAGATAAGGGTTCTGGTACCTGTATTCCAATGCTGCCCCGGACAGCCTTCCATCTTCCATCCTCCGTAATTGTTAGCTCATCCAGAAGCCTGCTGCCTGTGTCCTAACTCTCGCACCAAGTCCCATTCACTTATTGCCCCTGTGCTAGTTAACCTTCATTGGAGCTTGGTCTGGCAAAGCCTCAATTTTAAAATTCTCATCCTGGTATTCAAACCCTTCCATGGCCTCACCCCTCTATCAATGTAATCTCCTCCAGCTCTGAAACCCTCCAAGGCCTCCACATTCCTCCAATTCTTGCCTTTGACAAATCCCAGATTTTCATCGCTCCATTATTGGTGACCATGCCTTCAGCTGACTCGTACTTCAGCTCTGGAGTTCCCTGCCTAAACCTTTCTACCTCTCTCTCCATTAACACATTCCTTAAAATCCACGTCTTTGACCAAGCTTTTGGTTACCCAGCCTAATATCTCTAACATCTGGCAACGTTCCTGTGAAGCACCTTTGGTACGTGACAGTTCCCTTAATTCGCTTGTGCATTTAGATAATGAGCCGAGGGTTACAATACTGGTATACTATAATAGTGACAGTCATGTGCAAATTCCAAGTTTGTTTTCTTTTATGAAAGTATAGCTGCAGTAAAATGAAAGGGTTAATACCACAAATTTCTATTTGTTTTCAAGACTTTGACCCATTGTTGCATTGTCCTTGTCAAAAATTCTTAGCTATAATTAGATCAGCTTGAATTGCTGTTCAAAGTAAACCTGAAATGAAATATTCCCATAACATTTTGTAGAAGACTTTACTTTTAAGTGGAATTTTGTATCCATTACGGAATGCTTTTACAATAATGTTTCTACTCCTGAAGGCTGGAGGTTCAGTGGTGGAAAATAGAGCATTACCTGGACCATAATTCATTTGTGCATTCGGATAAAGGTGAACTGCCACATTTACAGTGTTGGCCTTCTATCACTTTTATTTGTTGCATATGTTCATTTTCCAAAACACATCTATCTCACTATCTCAGTTTACTCAAGGAAACTGTTTTTGAACTACAAAATACCAGCGCAACATATGTCAGGCAGATTGTTTCTCTCTCGCCACAGCTACTGCCAAACCTGTTGAGTTTTACCAGCACTCTGTTTTTATTTCAGATTTTCAGTATCCGCAGTATTTTGCTTTTATTTTAACCCACTGCGTTTGGTTCTACCTCCCTCCCCAAAGCTTTTTGTTTTTTAATGGATATTGATAAACTTTTCTCTGTATATTTTCACTTTTTAGTACAGTAGCTTAACTGCAATCTGCATTGCAGAGATAAAACACTGACTCCAGCATTTGCATGAGGCGTATAAGTTGGTTTGTAATGGTTCTACCAGACAAAAACTAAATCTGAAACAATAGTGCTGTTGGTCAGTTAGTTTACTTTTGCCTCATGGATTATAGTTCCTCTTCTCACCAGGTGACTAAGTACTATTCAGTCACTGATTCAAACTAATTTGCATTTCAAAATCCTTGGATAAATAAAATCCAGAAAGTATTGCTGTTTTGAGTCAGCTCCCGATAAAGGTTATATAAGAGCAATGTGAAGTTTAAAAAATAGGCATGTCTAATTCCAGTGTGTTCTTTTAACAGGTGCTCTGGTGGATCAGGCAGTTTTTGAAGAATTTATTAGAAGCCATCTTCCTCAGTTGACTGACCACATGACAGACATGACTTTTTTTTCATCTGTCTCTTTGTCATGGTTTCTCACTATCTTTATTTCTGTGTTGCCCATTGAGAGTGCAGTAAATGTCGTTGATTGCTTTTTCTATGATGGTATTAAGGCAATCCTGCAGCTGGGGCTGGCAGTTCTAGATTATAACATGGATAAGCTGCTGCTCTGCAAAGATGATGCTGAAGCGGTGACTATCTTAAACAAGTATGGCTCTTTAATGTTTAATGTTTCTTTGCTATCATTTTTCGATGCTATTTAAATGTCAGCAATATGAGAGATGCTTGCTCAAGGAGTCAGGATGAAGTGTAGTCTTCAGGTGGAATGAGATTGAAGAGTGGGGGATAATTGGACTGGGCCACATAAATGTAATTCAGCCCCCATTTTAAAGTCCTACATTCTCTTTATATTTTTAAACCCTCTTTGAGCTCTTGGGCGAACTTAATGCTTCCCTGGAGATGGAGAGCTATGTAATGGAGCAGGAAGGTGCAGAGTGGAGACTCCATTGTCTTCCCGAATTCTTTCCAATTAAGTCTGGGGTGGGTTGGGTCGAGGATGGTCTTACTGCCTGGAGGCCAATACTAAGGTCCTAAAGTGGCCGTTTAAGGACCTCGACCTGCTATCGCTGGTTTTCCGGGCGGGAGCTACATACCAGATAAACCCTGGCAACCTCCCTGGCTTGGAGGTTTTGGGAGGAAAGATCTCTCGTACTTGGGCAGTCCAGGCCTAACTGAGTGACCCACTGGCAGCAAGGGCCACCCTCGCAGGAAGATCCCAGCCTGCCCTTCAAACTGACTCCTTTTCCTTTAGTGATGATTTTCAGCCAGGCGTCTGCAGTACTGGCAGTGGCCGCCTCTCCTGGTGATGCTGCTGGTACAGGTGAGCTGTTGACCTCTGGTCAGCAGTCCTTGGAGGCAGGGCATGAGCCCTGAAGACGTGAAAATGTCAAAGACTCTGTTGCTAATCGGATTAACTGCCTGATTGGCATTAAATTGAGTTAGGGGGCCTGGAATGGTGGTGGCAGGGTTGCCACTGGCTCTCTGGCCATTGGACAGGCCCATGCTGCGGCCATTAAATTCTGACTCCAGTCTCTACATTTATAATACTATTTAAGTAAACTTAGTTACATCCTCTGACCAGCGGTGGTAGCAAAGCACCTGTACCAGAAGGAGTGTGTACATGGTGCGACAATGTTATATATGCTTACATATAAATTTGAGATGTATGAATAGATGTGTATGAATGTGTGCGCATATAAGCCTCACTGATGTTCCAGGCCCACAAAATAGTTTAGGTCACTATTGCCCTTGGACTCCTACCCCTACCTTGCAACTCAACCTGCTGGCAGCTGTCCTGGCAGGTTCTTAAGACCTCAATCTGCAGCTCATCTACCAGGTTTAAATGAAGTTGTGGGTATGAGTGTATTACCTTTTTGGAATGAATGGGCTACCAGTGCACTCCAGCAGTTAGTTACCCAAAAGTCAAATTAGACCCCATTGGAATTGAGTCCAAAATTAGTTCATCCTTCCCTGGCTATAGTGCGAAACGTTCTTCTGTGATTTATGAAATTCTGATGGCTGTTGGAAAGCTTACAAATTTAGATATATTTTCAAAGAATATTTGTAGAATTCATCTTGCCTGCTTTGTGATTGTTGCAAGATTTAACCTGTGTACACTGTTTGAGCTCTGACTTTCCCTTTAATGGTTAGCTACATCATTTTAATGCCTTTATCAATAAGCAATATTAAATTTTCTTACAGGTTTTTTGATAATGTTACTAACAAGGACAGTCCTTTGCCACCAATGACGCATCATCCTCCGATAGGCAGTGACACCCAGGATCCTCAAACTAAAGTGGACATAACTGAGCTTATTGGGGAATCTTATGAGGTTAGTGAACATGACTGATGCTACTCGTGCAAATATGCAAAATTAAAAATGCAGAAACAGACTTTCTTGTTAATCTGGATGTTAGCGTGGAGTACCTGAACCTGGGAAAATATGATGTCGTCGTCTCTTTCCACTGGACATCACTATGATTTCTCTAACCACATCTCCCTACCTCATCTGTCTGTTTCCCCCCCCCCCCTCCAAAAGAAAAGGTAGTCAAAGTAGCCCAAAAAAGTGCATAGTAAGTCCTTACCTTAGCGACCTCCCAAGCTTTTAACCTGCAGAATGGTGCTGCTATATTGCAATCATAAATTGCTCCCTGGGTTGCCATGTGCAAGAATCCTTCATAATCTTGACCTTTGTTTATAAATGACCAAAGTGTCCAATGTGTATCTGTGTAGTTTTATATCATGTAAGCGTTTGAGACACTCTGAATATTAATTTATAACTGGCACTGCCAAATGATTACTTGAGCATGATGTATAAAGCCTGAATTGTTAATGTATTTTTTGCACCACATTTCAAAATTATGTTTTATGAGGCATGAATATTGCAGAACATGAAGACATGGCCTTGATGCAAAATAAGTCCTGAAGACATCTATCAGAGCATTTTATTCAAGGGCTACACTCTTTAATTCGTACTTGGTTTCGATTTTCTGTTTTGATTTTCTGTTACCCAAACAGCAAACAAAATTTAAGCCAGAGCAAGTGTTGGATGTTGCTGGTCTTGAGTTAATATAGTCTTATAGAAACTAATAAAAGAAATGCATTTAACCCCATTGAATTTAAGTTGACATGAATTATATGCATAAAATTACAAGGATATTTAGATTAGATTAAGTGAGCAAAACTGCAATGTGAGGTCAACCACTTTGAGCCAACAAAAGGATAGCATAGAGTACTTTCTAAATGGTTAGAAGCCAATAAACAGTGAAAGTCCAAAGAGACTTGAGAGAAATGTCATAAACAGGAACAGAAAAAATAAAAAAAAGTTAATGGAATGCTGGCCTTTATATCTAGATGACTAGAATACAAGGGGATAGAAGTTGTGGTACAGTGACACAAAACCCTTGTTAGGTCACACCTGGAGTACTGAGAGGAGTTCTGGGCACCACAACTTAGGAAGGAGGGAGTGAATCATAGATTTACCAGTTTGATACCTGAATTCTGAGGGTTAAATTATGAGGAGAGATTATACAAACTAGGGTTGTATTGCCTGAAATTTATAAGGTTAAGCAGTACATTAATTGAAACAGATGGGGGCAGATGAGAAACTATTTTCATGAGTTGGCGAGTCTAGGACTAGAGGACAGCCTTAAAAATATTAGAGCCAGAGCTTTCAGGATTGAAATTAAGAAACCCATCTGCACATAAAAGGGTGGTAGAGGCTTGGAACTCTCTTCAAATTTGATGCATGATCAATTCTTGGGGCAGAATTTCACCCAGGTCGGGCGGGGGTGGTCGAGAAGCCGACTGCCACCCGCGATCGGGGCCGGATCGCAATTTCACGCTGGCGGGACTTCCAAGCGTGAAACGCGAGCAGCAGCACTCACCGCTGCTTGTGTGGGGTGGGGGGAGCGGGGTGAGCACAGACTTAGCTCATGCACATGAGTGTGCTCTTCATAATTTCCCTGAGGCACAGAGCTACCTCAGGGAGATGAAGAGTTATTTTTTTTTTAAAAAAACAGAAAATAAAAATGTAATGAAACCTGCCCTTTCATGTGACTGTCACATGAGCAGGGACATGTTATTAATTAAGTTTTGAAATTTTAATTTATTTTTATTTGCTTTAGGAAAACTCATCCCGCCAGGGGATGAGGCATCCTAAAAAGTGCAAAGGCAGCTTGACCTTTTCACCTGCCCCGCCAAACATGAAGTTGGACGGGCAGCGAAAAATTCAACTTAATTGATAATTGAATGGCCTTAACAGGCCTTTTAATTGTCAGTGGGTGTGCTGCCGACTCCGCACGCCTGCCTACCGAACTGTTGCGCGACTGCACATTGACCTCGGCACATTTGGCCAACATCAACGCGCGTCATTTCATACTCGAACGGGCCGGGCATGTGCCCACCTTCCAAGCTAAAAATTTTACCCTTAATTTTAAATATGATATTAATAGATTTTTGTTAACCAAATGTATTGAAAGACATGGGGCAAAGGTGGGTACGTGGAATTAGGTCCCAAATCAACCATGATATCGTTGAATGGTGATGGAGCAGGCGTATTCCGATTGTTCCTATGAAGACTTACAGCAAGAGCAGTGATAGTTGACTCAGTCACTGCATTTCATTTCCTTCCCTCTACCCCTTCACTAATGGCCCATCTGCCCTCCCGTTGATTTATTGCTAAGGTCGTTCAGTGACCTCGTTTAAAGAGTATTCAATGACTGTTAACTGAGAAGACAATTAGAAATGTCTTTCCTGTCTCCACTCAATAAATTGACTCCTTTTCTCTAGTGTTCTATTGGTGACTATATAAAAATGCCTGCTTACTAACATTCCTGGTAATCCAAGTCAAATCATAAACCGTCACTTATTTGGGTGTATAAAAGCCAATTTATATTTAATTTCAGTATTTTTCCTGCATTAGTAAAATATTTGAAGCTGATTTTATTTTCTTTTTTTTTTGCAGAAATACGGTGATATCCAATCAATGGAAGTTGAGAGTATGCGACGTAGGAACAGGTTGTATGTGATTCAGACTCTAGAAGACACCACTAAACAGAATGTGGTAAATCTGCTTTGCTGTTGTACAAACGAATACATGCACAGTGCATTGAACTATTCACATATTGTGTGGCTAATGAAGTTTTCCTTTGGAGCTGAAGGAGTTTGACTTTGTTTTGCTCCAAACATGTTTGGTGTTTGCTGACCTACTTAGTATACCCTAATGTGTATTGCTTATAAAGTGGAAAAGCAAACTACTTTCACCCCTAACTAACCATGAGGTAGGAGGTCAAACATCTGCCAATGATTTAGAATGTTATTTTCATTGATTCCAACAAACAATTCCTTTTGAGTGAAGGATAGGCAGGCAGTCTGCTCTGAGGCCTGTATTAGATGATACATCAAAGCAGCTTAGATTAACATCCTAACTTTCTCTTCCTGTTTATGGGAAAAATAATTCAACTCACTGGTGCCACTTTTCACCTTGTTTGGCCACTTTCTTCTCCTCATTATCATGATGGTTCTGCACCATGATCGAGAGTTCATGTTGAGACTCAAAGATATGCATCTCTGTCTACAGCCTGTTAAATGCTCGGAAGGTTGCTGGATCACCTTTAAACACGAACAAATAAAAATGAAGGGCACAAAAAGACCAGCTGGTCCATCAAACCTGTTCAGTGTTGTCATGGTGTGATTTTAAATTTACCATCAGATCCTTCTGGCAGTACTGACGCACTTTCCCAGGAGAAGCAGAAGACCAACTTGAGGCCAATTTAAGGAACAACTCCTGGGAAATTCCTTGCTGACCTCCATTCCCCTTCCAAATGCCATCAAAGAAGTTCCAAGAGGCTTCAATGACTGAGAGCCATCTCCTTCCCCTTTATAATCTTGCATTAGCTGCTTGAACGAAAAATTTGTGTGGCTGAACCATAGATTCAAATCAAGATGAATTTAACTTGGTCCTTATTTTTTCTCTTTTGGATTCTTTGTTTTAACACCTTATTAAATGAGAGTAATTGTGCATGACTGTGGTGTGGTTTATTGAAGTTCCAGCTATGTTAACTCCATTGACATTTTATTGTATAATTTACAAGCAAGTTACTCTTCCTGACATAGAAAAGCTTCTTCATTTTTATTGTTAAGATGATTATCAGTCTGCGCAATGCTCTGTGCTACCTCTTTATTGCCAGTTTTGATCCATGTCTTATTGCCTAAGAGACCATTCATCACAAGTTTATATATCTATCACTAATTATTGTGGTTATACCTTTGATTGGCAAAACAGTTATTTTTGATCTGCTGCATTCCACTTAAGTGCATGTCAAGTATAACAAATCAAATATTCCAGAATAATAATTTTTCTAACATTCTTATTTGATGGCCAGGTATTTAACAAATTATGAATAATTTGTTTATTTCTGAATTCTAGATATCTCATAAGAGAATGACCTTGGTCCTTACTGATAGAAATTATGTAGTATGTCAGACAGTGATATTGCAGTCTGACTTGTACATGCTGGATTAAATCTCACTCTGCTATATTTAACATTGTGAACCCTTTGTGTTTGTATTTTAGCTGCGGGTTGTATCTCAGGAAGTGATGTTCAGCCCTAAAGAACTGGAAGACCTCTTCGAGCTGTTTAAGGTCACTCAAAATCTTTGTAAATTGTTTGAGTACTATAGTCAAATTCTGCCATGCAATTTTCCCACAAGCTGACATAAGATTTTGCATCTAGCAGACATCTGTCACATCGTGCCTTTTAAAAGTGACATCTAGCAATGTGGCATTTCAGGGCTTCAAACATTTATGGAGCAAAAGACTCGTGACTGAACTAGTCATTTAACTCTTAAGTTGCCAATTAAACATCTGTTCAAAAATGATCTACCCCTCTCATGTGCTCTCGTTTCCTGTATGTTTGACGGATGTGCTTGATTTGGGTATTTGCTGATTTTTGTTTTTGGGGTAAAAAAAAATGAGGGATTGCATGACTCGATTTAATGCTGATTACATGTTCCTCATTTGATCTTTTTACTACATGATTTGCTCGCATTTTGTCAATTCAATATTTTTCTGCATTTTTATGAGGAGGTTTGCACAGGTGACTAAATAGGCTCATAAATAAGAACATAAGTAGGAAGAGGAGTTAGGTCATAACTTTAGTAGGTCATATGGCCCTTAAAGGCTGCACCTCCTTTCAATAAGATCATGGCTGATCTGATCTTGACCTCAACCCCGCTTTGCTGCCTATTACCCATAACACATCCTGTCTCAGCCTTGAATATATCCAATGACTTAACCTCCACTGCTCTCTGCAGTAGAGATTTCCAAACAATCATCGTCCTCTGAGAAGAAATTCTTCCTCATCTTCATCTTAAATGGGAGACTCCTTATTTTGAAAGTGTGCCCCTAGCTCTGGATTTCCCGCAAGGGGAAACATCCTCTCAGCATCTACACTGTTAAGTCCCTTCAGAATCTTATGTTTCAGTAAGATCACCCCTCATTGTTCTAAACTCCAATGGATATAGACCAGCCTGCTCAACTTTACCTCATAAGACAACCCCTTCATCCAAGGAATCAACCTTTGTGAACCTTCTCTGAACTGCTAATGCAAGTATAGCCATGCTTAGATAAGGAGACCAAAGCTGTACAAAGCTGGGTATGGTATCACCAATGTAAGTTGTTGCAAAACTTTGTTATTTTACTACATTTCCCTTGCAATAAAAGCCATAACCTGCATGTTAACTTTTTGTGATTCAAGTAAAAGGGCACCAGATCCCTCTATCACAGCATTCTGTAGTCTTTTTCCATTTAAATAATATTTTTTGTTTCTGTTCTTCCAAGCAACGTAGGTAATCTCACATTTTCCCTCCATCATACTCCATACTCCATCTGCCAAATTTTTGCCCACTCACTTAAGCTATCTATATCCCTTTGCAGACTCTTTGAGCAGGATTCCCCCCACCCCCCGATCAGGGGCGAAGTAGAAGTGTGGGCGCTCACAGGCGCCCCTCTGACCGGGGGGCGTGGTGCCATTTTACGTGGGCCGGCCAATTAAGGCCCGCCCAGTGTGATGCGCTGAGCGCTCCCTGTGCGGGCGGGAGGGGGGATCTCTAAACCTGAGAGTGCGCTCTCTCGAGCATGCCATTGAAAGAACGCACTCATCTCCCTGAGGCTAAGTGCTGCCTCAGGGAAATCGGCTGTACTATTAGAAGTATTAAAAATAGAAAAATAAAATTCCCTGACATGTCCCCCAATGTGACACTGTCACATGAGTTGGGACATGTCCATAATTTTTTTTAAAACTTTAATTAAATTTTTTAAAACCTACATGAAACCTCATTCCGCCCGTGGATGAGGTTTCATGCTTTTTCTAATTCCCGCCTGGGCTCCTGGCTTGCCCACCAACTTTAAGGTTGGATGGGCACGTCCATTAATTAGTTTAATGACTCTGTCAATGGCCTCAGTTGGCCATTGACAGGTCGATGGGCGCACAGCTGATTTTCCGCCCAACGTCACCGCACGTCATTTTACGCGTCGGCAAGCGGACCCCGCCCCCCACTTACCAACAGGAAAATCCTGCCCTGTATGTCCTCCTCACACCTTGCTTTCCCAACCTATCTTTGTATCATCTGCAAATTTGACTATAAAACACTCAACCCATTCATCCAAGTCATCATGATAGATTGTTATTAGTTGAGGGTCCCATTTTCCCAAAATCAGATGTTGTTTGTTTTCCAATCCTCTAGGACCTTTCCAGAACCTAGGGAATTTTGGAAGATTACATCCAATGCATCTACTATCTCTGCAGTCACTTCTTTTAAGATCCAATGATGCAGGCCATCAGGTCCAGGAGACTTGTCAGCTTTTGGTCCCTTTAATTTGGCCAGTACTTTTAGATTGTTTTAAGTTTCTCTCTCCCTTTTGCCTCCTGTTTTGGGGTTATTAGGATAATTTTGGTGTCTTCTACTGTGAAGACAGATACATCTATTTGTTTATTTTTCTTGTTTCCCATTATTAATTCTCCAATCTCATCCTTTAAGAGACCAACATTCACTTTAGCTGGTCCCTTTATAATGTACTTGTAAAAACTCTTACTGTCATCTTATTTCTTGCTAATTTACTCATCTATTTTCTCCCTCTATTTTTTGTCATCCTTTGCTGGCTTCTAAAATTCTTCTAATTTTGTCTGCATTTTTTTTCCAATTTGATACCTTCTTTAATTTCCTTACTCACAGATGGTTCATTCTTCTTGGAGTCTTTCTTTCTCAATGGATTATATCTTTGTTTATGAAATATCTCCTTAAATGCCTTCCATGCTTCTCTACCATCTTACCTTCCAGCCTGTTTTCTGAGTCCATTTTAGCCACTCTGCCCCTTTGTAAGTGCCTCTATTTAAATGTAAGACATTAATTTCGGACCGAAGTTTCTTGCCCTCAGACTGAATGTGAAATTTTACCATGTCATAATCACTCATCCCTCAAGGTTCCTTTACTATGAGAGGAATTACATAGCCTCATTTAGCTATGATATGTGACACTTTGCAGTTGTGATGCCTTTGAAAAGTGTTATGCTGTGTACATATTTTTTAATTTTATAGGTTATCAATGATCACAATCCACACAGTAATATAAACATTTTCTTCAATTTAACCTTTTTAAAAAATAAAGCATTGCCATTATCAATATGACTTTAGTTTGTGCACTTAATTTCTCTTAATCAAAAAGCACTATATCTCACCCTTCAGTAACACAGTATCATGCGTTTTGAATGAACTGTTTATAGTTTAGAGTTGGGTAAAGGAGCAACACATG
This sequence comes from Carcharodon carcharias, assembly GCF_017639515.1. NCBI lineage: Eukaryota > Metazoa > Chordata > Chondrichthyes > Lamniformes > Lamnidae > Carcharodon > Carcharodon carcharias. The sequence goes on along the minus strand of NC_054475.1, from coordinate 157,609,405 downwards.
TGGTTTTCATAAATTCTCAATCTTGATCCATGAAATTCAGTCCACAGAATTGTGAGGTAATACATTTTGGGAGGGCAAACAAAGCTAGGAAGTACACAATAAACAGGAGGATATTGAGAGACCTTGGGAGTACATTTCCCTGAAAGTGGCAGGACAGGTGAATAAGGTGGTAAAGAAAGCTTATGGAATACTTTCCTTTATTGGTTGAGGTATGGAATACAAAAGCATGGATGTAATGTTGGAACTGTATAAAATGCTGGTTAAGCCACAGCTGGCATTTTGTGTACAATTCTGGTCACCACATTACAGGAAGGACATAATTGATCTGGAGAGAGTACAGAAGAGATTTACAAGAATGTTGCCAGGGCTTGAAAATTGCAGGTAGTAGGAAATATTGGATAGGCTATGGTTGTTTTCCTTAGAGGAGGGGGCTGAGGGGTGAGTTGATTGAGGTGTACAAGATTGAGGGGCCTAGACAGGGAAGGTCTATTTCCCCTAGCAGATTACAAGGGGGCACATAATTAAGGTGATTGGTAGAAGAATTTGAGGGGATATGAGGAAAAACTTCGCCCTGAGGGTGGTGGTTGTATAAAATTCACAGCCTGGTTTGGTGGTGGAGACAGAAACCTGAACTAATTTGAAAAGTATTTTTTCTATTTTGGCTGGCGTTAACACAATGGGCTGAATGGTCTCTTTCTGTGCTGTAATTTTTCTATGGTTCTATGCAACATATGCTACTCTGTCTAACAAGATGAGTTCATTATGACTGGAGCAGTTAACTTTTGATCTGAGAGACTTAAATATTTCCCCTTTTTTTCTTTTTTTTAGAAGGAGCATTTTTTAAGTTGTTACTGGATTCCACACAGTCCGGCGCTCAAGCACCATGACTCCAGTCTCCCATACCTAGAGCAGTACCAGATTGATAGTAAGCAGTATTGCATGCTGTTCAGGCACCTGAGTCCATGGTCCCAGTCTGCAAATGCAGACTCGTTAGCTCTATGGAGTTTCCGGCTTCTGGATGAGAACTCTGACTATCTCATCAATTTCAAAGAGTTTTCATGTGCCCTAGGTAAAACATTTTACTTTCAACACTGGGTATCTCTTTCGGGCTTCATATTTTGGCATTATCAATTTCTATGTAATGTGATGAGAGAAGATCTGCACTAGATACATTTTAGACCTTATGATTTCTAGAATCTCAAGTCTGTAACGCAACTGTAGAGAGTGTAAGAGGAGTATTATTTCAAGCTGCAGTTATAGCATGTAAAGGCAGCCCGAATCTAGAATTAAGAGGCGTCCGAAAGGAGGAATTCTCAGTCAGTAGATTTCTGGTTTCATTTGAAATACGATTTCTCTATCTCTGCCTTGTTTTTCTTTTATATATTATATCTGATTGAATGCACTGCCAGTGTACTGCTGAGCTACACAGTGCAGGATGACATAGATCAGTCTCTTGTCTGTGTTAAATCAGCTGGGAACACTCGATGGGTGGGGCTGGACGGCAATTACCACACTTGGTCTTTGTGCCACTTGACAATGGAAAGAAGAACTTAAGCTAGGCTATGTAGGAGTGAAATCAGGATGCACTTGCACACAAAAGGGGATCAGAGATATGGAACTTTCTTCCCCCAAAAGGCTGTGGAAGCTATGCTCATTGAAATTTTCAAGATTGGGGTTTTTATGGATCAGGGTATCAAGGGATATGGAGGGAAGGCAGAAGATTGGAGTTGAGGTAGCTAATAGAATGGCGGAACAGAGTCAAGGGGCTGAATTGACTACTCCTGTTCTGAGATGAAGCACTTCTTCTTTATGCAAACAAGGACTGCTTCGAAAACATAATGTCAAATTCAGTCACTTGCTGTAGATGCAGTGCTGAGAAGGATGCATGAATTTCACTGAGGACTTTCATATTCTTGCGTTTTGTGTAAAATACAAAGAGCTATCTGTCTTAAACCTTTTGTTAGAACCTTAAAGGATTTGGGATCATGAGGAACAAATGTACTAATTCAGTTTCATCTCTTGCAGATGTGATGTACAATGGATCTTTTACAGATAAACTGAAATTACTTTTTAAATTACATATTCCACCAGGTAAATCAAGTAATTACTGAAAATCCACTTGTGTATTACAAAATTAAACTTGATAAATGCATACTGTTCTAGAAATCCCAGAAAAATTGTACTTCAGCTAAAGTAATTATGGTTGACATCAGTTCATATTAGAGTGAAGATCAGTCATTTTGTATTTAACAGGGAGACAATTTTATTTAAGCGTTTAGATGCGCATAATTACTATTGTAATAAGCTGAAAACTGGAGTTGTCCTGTAGCTCTTTGAAAAATCTACCATGTGGCTGTCGGTTAAGGTAGAATTGGCTTGACTGTGTCATGTCACTTGTCTAGGACTGGACATGAAAATGGCGATTTATTTGATGCCCTGAGAGCTGCAGATGCCCTCCTTTGACAGTCACAATGTTCAGGAGGGAAAATTTGAGTCAAGGGAAGAGGTGAATAAAATTGATTATTTAGAAAATTATGGAAGAGAATTCTTCATTTTTTGGCATAGCGCAAGAGCTCAGTGTTAGTTTAGGTGGTACTCTCATCTGAGTAGGAAGGTTATGGGTTCAAACCTGACAGGAGATTGTTAGCCCATGATTTAGGCTGACAGTTCAGTTCATGCTGAAGGACTACCATATTGCCAGAGGTGTTGTCGTTTGGGTGAGGTGTTAAAATAAGGCCTCATCTGTTTTTTTTGGTGAATGTAAAAGAAGCCGTTGTACTATTTAAAGAGCAGACAAATGCTTCCAATGTCTTTGCCAACAGCTATCACTTGGCTAGAACCACCACAAAGAGATTTTATAGTCATGTGCCTATTATGTGGTTTGTGGGATTTGTTGTGTGCATCTTGTCAGCCAGGTTTATTAATAGACAATGACTACAATTCAACAGTAATAAATTGGCTATGAAGCACTTTGAAATGTTCTAAAGTGGTGTCAGTGCAAGCTCTTATTGCAGTTATTTATGGTTACAGACTTAACTTCTCTAGTCTTCTACTTGCAGCATTTACGGAAGTTCCTGCAGCTTCCAAACACCCAGAACATTTTGATGAAGCAATGACTCATGGTGATCACCTCGATGGTTCGTATTGGCTTTTTTGTGGCTGAATTAAGGGAGTCTAATTGATAAGGTTAATTCCTGACTTCCGTTCCATTATTGTAGAAAAATGCAAAATGTGTATGAGCTCTTTTTCAACGTCTCGTGATAAATGTAGGAGCATTGCTGAAAAAAGACACACTGTCAAAGCTTTTCATCTTGCGCTCGTCAGGACTATTTGCAAATGTAAAGGAAACAACATTTTATATTTTCATGAGAAGAGAGTGCTGATTGGGTAGCAAGTGGGTTCTGGTAGAGACATTGCCATGGAGAAAGCACCAATTAACTGATGACTGACAGTTAACTGCCAAGCTTTGTTTGAATTCAAACCAAGCAGGTTGACTCTGCTCAAGCCATTGCCCTGGGGAATAAACCAGAGAATGACTGGCGCCTATTTTGTTTCATTGGAAAAGGCGCAATGTGTGTACGTCTTCTTTCTGTCTACAGAGGACAAGTCTGTCTAGCATGCATAAGCAAGCCACTGCGAGCCCGACTGATAAGCTTTGGTGGCAGTGTAATTCTTAGCACACTCAGGATTGTTCAGCAAATGTTGTCCAATCGCAGAACCACATCTAATGTTGGACACTATTTTGAGTTTTGCAAGTGCTGGCTGGTTGAGTATAGTCAGCACCTTGTCTGTTGTGAAGGGACAAGCTGTTTGATACGATCCACCAGTTTTTGGGACGTACAGCCTATCTAGCATCACATCAGCACTGGAAGTTTAAAAACCGCATTACTCATCTGTGTGATAGGCAGAACATCTTTTTGGTTTGGTGGTAGCATCCTGGTTGTGGCAAACACCATTCCTGTTGTTACTGGATAGTAGAAATGGGAAATGGCTAGCTTCACCTGTTGCTCAAATTTTTGAGATACCTTGCTCTGCCAGAGTAATCTGAGGTAGACTAGGCACTTTTTGGGACTGAAAGTGGCAGCCTTATTCACATTCATGAGTTTGCACGATCTACAGCAAGCAATGATTTGATTAGGGTAGCCATTATCTCTCAGGATTCTTTTGATGCGCCCTATTTCAGCATCAAGCTTGCATGGTGAGCAAATGGCTCGGGCCCTATTTACAAAGTTGCTGATAAGGCCAATCTTATGGCTGGAACTGTAGGAATCCCAACGCGTATATTGACAAGTAAAGGTAGGCTTGTGGTAGATGGTAGAAGAGAACCTCATGGCAGATTTCTCAACTAGCCTGTTAATGAAAGGGAGCTCATTTGATTGCTCTATTTCAAAGGTGAATCTGAGCACAGGATGGAGCCCGTTGAGGTGTGTAAGGAGATTCTTGCATGCAGCTGCTGATTCAAATATAACAAACGTATCATCTACATATCGGAAGCATCCAAGGGGTAGGAGGTTACATGTCGTTACATTGAAGAAGTGTTTCTCATGGAATCTAACAAAGATATGTGCGAGAGCTGGGCCTAGAGGGATCCCATGGTAACACCATCCATTTGGCCATATACATGGTGTCATTAAAACTGAACTCAACTGCACCAAGTTAGAGATCTTGGCATAATTTTAGATTGGTGCTGGTTCACAACATAAAACTTTGGCATAAACTGGTAAGAGTGGATTAGAAATTCATTTTCAAATAAAACTAAGCTGCATTTGACTGGCTTGCTTTATTGATTTCAAGTAAAAAGGCCTTGAAGGGTTGTTCACTGAATAACATTAATTGCATGTCATGGAATATTTATGGGCTGTACTGGACCGGATCAGGAGCATGGCAGTGATGTAAAGTTGTGGAGGAAAGGGCTGAAAAAGGAAGGAAAATTATAAAACTTTACCTTCCCCACTCCTTGCCAGATACAGCTCATATTAAGGTGTAAATATGAAATTTGAAACATATTCCCGCCCCCCAAAAATCTGGAGTTTTCAATAATTTTGATCTTCTGGCTGGCGGTTGCATGACTTAGCTGTTCTGTTTCATTTTTACATTTTCTAATTCTACACAAGATACTGCCACAAGTCCAGACAAAAATAACCAGTTCAAATGAAACACTGAGGGCCATCTTCAAGTAGCATCCAAAGTGGGTGTGAAGTTTGGGCGGTGCAACTGCTTTCCTACATACTGAAGCTGGCAAGAAGCCTGAGCTACCTCAGGACCAGGTCTCAGTACCAAGTCATTGGTGACCTGTGCATATCCTGCTTCATCTTGTTGGCTCTGATAAGGCAGGAAGTCAGCCAGCTCCCAAAATGAAACAGTAGATGCAAATCATCCCGATTAACATGTCAGTATCTAGTACTCATAAGATGTGTCGGTAGGTGTTGCCTTCATATGTGTAGAAGTAAATTTGTGTATCAAGTATAATTTATATTAACATTTCAATGTGTGAGGTAAAACAGCTCATGCTAGTGTTGAAATTGCTGCCTCAATAATTATGAAAGTTTTAAAAAATGTAATTGTCTTAGTATAGCTGTAAAGATTATACTTAATTTGGCCAGCTAGATAGAGAGAGAACAAGATAACAAGGGAGGCAGTGGCATAGTGGTATTGTCACTGGACTAGTATTCTAGAGACCCACGGCAAATGGTGAAATTTGAATTCAATAAAAATCTGGAATGATCTGATGACCACAAATCTGTTGCCGATTGTCATAAAAACCCATCAGTTCACTCATTCCTTTAGCAAAGGAAATCTGCTGTCCTTACCTGGTGTGGCCTACATGTGACTCCAGACCCACAGCAATGTGGTCGACTCTTAATGCCTCCTGAACAAGGACATTTAGGGATGGACAATAAACGCTAACCTAGCCAGCGATGCCCACATCCCATGAATGAATTTTTTAAAAAAAGAGCTGTAGCAATACAAGTTATATTGTTTCAAAATAATATTCAGTACTGACTTTTTCCTGTTTTTGGACTTCAGGGAGTAACAAAGGGAAGGTTGATATCCAAGCCTATTTGAAACAGTGGCATGATGAGCTGACACGGAAAGAAGAAAGTATCCGAAACTTGCCACGGATAAATCAGGTGACAGTGTGACCCGTTTCACTATTTGTACTCACCACACTATTGGCATATATCTTCCTGCAGCCAAGGAAAATGTTTCTGATGAGATACAAATCTAGAAACACAAGAGGGCAAAGTAAAGGCAAAATACTTCAGGTGCTGGAAATCTGAAACGAAAACAGAAACTGCTGGAGAAACACAGCAGGCCTGATAGCATCTGTGGAGAGAGAAACAGAGTTAACGTTTTGAGTCTGTGCGGCCTCCTTCAGAGCTTTGAGGAAGGTCATACGGACTCGAAACTTTAACTCTGTTTCTCTCTCCACAGATGCTGTCAGATCTGCTGAGTTTTTCCAGCAGTTTCTGTTTTTGTATAGGGCAAAATAAAAATGATTTGTGAGGGACAGGTGCTTAACATTTTTTCAAAGCCTTTATTTTTGTTTACAATTTTTGTGATTTTTGCATATCCTTTCCTTTCCTCTGAAGCCTATTCCAGCATCCTGTGCTGTCTGCTTTTTTGATTTTGGCTTCCTTTTCCCCATTTTCTACTCTATGTTTAGCCACAGTCTTTTTGAGTCCACACTTTAACACGCCCTCCTAAACCTTTTTCCTTTGTGATCTATACCATCTTTAAAGCCTTCTTAGAACCTAATGCTTTGGCTGCCCAAACACTCATCACTTTCTGCTCATTGACCAGATCAACTTCAGTCAAGCTGTTTGGGATAATTTATCATGTCAGAAGTGCTGTAATCAAAACAACTTGTTGCTGTGCCATGCACTTCTTAGCACTAATGATAACATTGTTGGCAACCTGCTGTTTATGGCTTCAGTGATCTATAATTTGGCCAGTGATTTTATGTTCCCTCTTTCCCTAAAAGTTATGAGACTAATTAGCAGTATTCATTTGGAAATGGACTGTAATAATACACTAGCAGAATAATTTTTAAATGTGAAATATTGTCACCATTAGAATTGAAAGCAAGCTTTAAAAAGCAGCTGGTTTCTGTACTTTTAAGGGGGCGAAGTGTGTCCTTGCAATGAAATGGGTGTGTGTGTTTTTCTTCTACTGAATTTTATCATTGAGCTGCATTTATCCTATTGTAAATGTTTAAAAACAAAATGTAAACTGTGGAAATGTATATTAAAAGCCGAGAAAACACAGAAGCTGAATTGGCCATTTCTGAGGCAGGGTCTTACAGCTACAATTGTCCTGCTGCTGTGATGCCATCTATAGAATTGAATATTCTGCCAATAATCCATTCTTGATTCATGAATCAAAAGTGGTCCTCATGGCAATGTTTCTGGGGAATAATACTTCATGAAAACTCAGTGTCTTTAGCCAGAAGGAGAGAAAAATTAAAACCTGTAATCTGTTGTCTGAAAACTAAAGATAACAGATCGAATGCCTTCCTGAAGGTCATGACTCACTATGAGGCACAGTTCCAGGAGTGTTAGCAGCTTTTCAGTAAGAGGAACTCTGGCCGCTGTGTTACCTTAGAAAATGAGTTGTCTTTGGACTGTTGGACTACAGCAAAGAAGCAGGGCTCAACCCAGCTGTAAAGCGATTCGAATCCAACAACTCAAATATAGTTGCAACACAATCAGTTTATTGTGTTTGTTTTTTTTCCCTAGGTAGAGATGTAACTTGCATAATCCTTTTGATCCTGACTCTTTCTGTTTATGCTTAACATTATGGCGATTTTCAAAAAATGATCAATAGGCCCAAATTGCACATTCTGCATCTTAGCAGAAGCTGAACAGTACTGTCAGCTAAGTTGTACCCTGACGTATTTAAACCCTAAAGCATCCTGGGAATGAACAACTTTACCCATTTCATTATTTCCAGCTACAATATAAATCCACAAACAAAAACAAAGCAAAAGCCTTAATCATATGGGATTAAACCAACAACCCTACGAACATATGTTTACACAACCACAGTATGTTACATCACCTCGACTCCACCAGGCTCTACATTATAAGTGCTGGGAAAACTCGGCAGATCTGGCAGCACCTGTGGAGAGAGAAACAGAGGTAACCTTTCAAGTTCAATATGACTCTTTTTTTTAAAAAAAAGTCATACTGGACTTGAAAGGTTAACTTCCATTTCTTTCTCCGCAGATGCTTCCAGACCTGCTGAACATTTCCAGCACTTTCTGTTTTTATCTCAGATCTCCAGCCTCTGTGATATTTTGCATTTATTTGTCCAGATCTAAGCAGTCAGGAACTCTGGCCGTTCACTGAGCTCAGTGGCATATTTCCAGCAAAGCTTGCCTAAGATTGGCTTTTTCAGCACAAAGCATGGCTTGACCTTGCTGGTGTGTACGGCACGGTTCACACTGCAGTACTTTCAACTGAGCCATTAAGGGAGCTCAACTGCAGCTATTGGGCACATTGCCATGTAACAACACTAAGTGCACTTCATTGGATGTGAAGCACTTTTAGATCACTGAAAGGACAAAGAGATGTCATGTAACTGCTATTATGTTGCACATGAAAGCAAGTCCACAATGTCATAAAACAGATTTTAGTAAAACAATGTCCTTCCAGCAATATGTTTTAGAAATGAAAATAAGCTACTTAAATTACATAATCGACTTATGTTGGATGCTGGAAATCTGTTATGAAACTGAACATGCTTGAAACACTCAGCAGGTCATTGTTTTGATTTTCCTTTCTTCTGCCACACTTTTGTGTTGACTCTTTGCCAGATTTCCCATGTTTCCCCTATCCTCTGCAGTTCTGCCGTAACTTTCTCTGGTTTGGACCCATCTTTTGTTTCTATATCTATCTAATTATCATCTCATTTTGTCTTGCACCATCATCCTCTTTTGTCATTTAATTACCCATGCCCTCCATCCTTTTACAGACACTTCCCTTTTATTATTTCTTACCTTTTCCCCCCTCCTCTCACCCCACTTTTTCTCTCTCCACTCACGCTGACTGAGCTACTGAGTGTTTCCAGCATTTTTGTTTTTGCTCGAGTTAGATATTCGGTTGCTTAGACCTTAGCTATGAGAGATTGGAATAATCATCTGGTCAATGGGAACCCAGAGACTTGTTTCCAAAAAATTTCTTTCATGTTCCTGATGATTTATGTGCTTATTTTAATTCCCTAGTCACAATTCGTTCAGTTCTCCAAGACGCTGTATAATCTGTTCCATGGAGATCCGAATGAGGAGGCACTTTATCGAGCTATAACAACAGTCACTGGCCTCTTGCTTCGAATGGAGGAAGTGGGGAGAACGCTGAACAGTCCAAACTCTCCCATCCCAAGTAAACAAGGTACAATTCAAGATTGCCAAAGTGGTGACAGTATTCAGGACAACCAGACACTAAACAAAGGTGAAGATGTTGTCCAAGAAGCACAAGCTGAGATTGAATGGACCTTTGCCTTCGAACAGATACTGGCATCACTGTTAAATGAACCAGTTTTGGTCACATTTTTTGAAAAACATGTAGATGTAAAGGCAAAAATAGAACAAGCTAAATCTGTTCAACTGAGGGCTAAGAGACAGCCGAATGCCTTTGACTGAGATTGCCCTGTGGTCTCATTTGTGACATTATGCCATGTTCTGCTATTGTGATGATGCAACAGCCAAGTACACACATACAAGCCCTGAAATTTCTGCTGGCGATGAAAGCAGACAAATGCATAACCTGTTTTGTATGACATTTCACTGTTATTTTAACACTGGCTTTAACTTGTTTAACGTCTCTGCTAAAATGGCTTAAAGGAAAGTTGCACAAATGCTCACAGCATTTTATCTGCTAATAAGATCAATAGGGATTTCCAGGCTGCAACCTTAGTTTATCGTATATAAAGCCTGTTCGGTATACATGAGCTTTGAACCCCAAAGGGACTGTTGCCCTTCTTGCTATTGAGGGTTTTAAAAAAATTTTGTTTACATGTGCTGATTTCAGGTAATCTAAGAAGGCTTGCAAAATATGAGAAACTGAAGATACACTGCAAATGCTCCTGATTTGAAACTAAGTTCAGATTTAAAATATCAAACTATTCCCAATTTTCTGTGGTAGAATTTATCAGATCAGTGTATATCCCTGTGAACTCAAGTTGTGTACTGTGCTACCAGTGCAGGCCTGTAGAGGGTGGCCTTGTAATTTTCCTGCGCTTGCTAGGAGATTATCGGTCAAAAAAACTATTGCTGTACTTTATGGAGTCTGAAATCCAAACTTAAGGGAATGCGTTTTCCTTATTTATACTAAAAGATGTTTGTTTTTTAATGTTATTAAAAAAGAATTTATAGCTCGCAGAGTTCAAACAGGAAAGGAAATCTTTACAGTAAGATATGTCCTGTATTTTTGAAGTATGCTGCACACTTGTACACTTTCAAATGTTATTGTTAACCTATCTTAGCTTCTTTCCTGCTTTGAGAGTATTTTTTATGAAACTTTCCAAAAATTAGAGTGCAGAGTATAAAATAGCAACACTGAAACTATTGATTTGCTCTTAATTCTAATTTGAAGATTTATTAGTAATTGTAATCACCTGGCCAAATGAAGTTAACAAGCATTTGACTTTGCAGTCCAAATGTCTTGAAACTTAGCATTAGTTATAGAAATACACCTTGATTTAATTGCTTATGTTCAATGAAGATAATGCAATGTTCTTATTAAAGTAAAATTAACATGTATATAGGCACATTAAGAAGGTAAATACTATATATAAAGAGAGAGTAGCAACTCCTGCTTGAGAGCACTGTTAGGAAGTGTTAATCTCAAATCCGAAAAGCAATTTTTTGAAAGTTTGTTTTATTTTAAGATTTAAAAAAGATCTAGTTTTGAAAGAATTGTTTTTGTGCCAAACACTGAGGCACTTGCTATGTTGTGTATGCAGAATGTGTACTACATTGACTGAGTCTTTCTGTCCTAAATTCCTTTTGTTCCTTATTGTATTGAAAGCCTCAACTAAAGAGTAGATTTAAAATAAATATTTTGATTTCCAGTTCGTTTGGTTTTTACAAATTGTGTTTTCTAGTTCTTTATATTTACTTTCTAATAAATAAACACATGGTTGACATTCCTAAGTTGGAGAACTTTGATTATTTTAAGTATGTTCAATACTAACACTACAATTAATGTATAGCTAAAATGATTTTCAAAAAGTCATCAAATGGTAATCTTGACGGTGCATATGGAGATCATACCAGCACTTAAGTATTCATGGCCATTGTGTCAATTAAAACGCGATGAAGAGGATTAAATAGATGAAGTGAAGAAAACATAACTTTCAGCGTATCCAGTAGCAGCCAGAAGGTTGAGAAAAAGATAGAAGCTATCTGAATGAGATATCAAGCTGGGCAGGTGAGTTAATGTGTGTACTATCTGTGTATATCTATCTATTATTCTGATTAATTTTTGTTTCTCTGTCTATGGTCAATTTCTTTTTGCTCAGACCAGTACGTATCATTTTGTCAACAGGAAAACAGTGTTAGTGAAAGAGAGACACCCATCCTTATCTTATTGGCTGAACTGAATTTCTCTTGGGATACGTGTGTGTGTGCGCGTGTGTGTGTGCATGTGTAAGCATGCGTACCTGAATGTGTTCTTGAGAACGCGATGACCTGAAGTTTACACCCTTCCCCAAGTCTGGAACTAGATGCCCATGAATGCAAAGTCCAATCCAGTGAACTTTTGAGGAAGAAGGCATTGGATGGACATGGAACTTGATTCCCAGATTCCCCTTATCATGTATAGACAGTAGGGCATTGAGCAATACTTTGCCTTAAGGTAGCCAATAAAAGTGCTTCCAAGAGAGAGGACCTGCTGATACTTAGGGGATGGGAGCCTTATTAAAAAAAGCATGGCTGTGTTTTTATTTCAGTCAGGAGAACACTGAGGTCTTAGGGGGTTCCAGTGCGAGTATCAGCAAAGCAGGTTTGGGTGATTTGAAGATAGGTACCAAGACTATTGCTTCATTATCCCAAAGTGATGATGTGAATAGAAAGTAGACAATTGGCATCAGGTGAGACTGATCTACAAAGATGTGTGCAACATAAGAGCAGATAAGGGTACTGTTTGCGCCATACAAGATCAATTTTGTTGCTATTTTTTATGAATATACATTCTAGTTGTCTTCTGAGGAGTTGTATAATGTCAATGATAAATAAGGCAAGAACGAATGTTATGTGTGTTTTCACCTGGGTTAATGGGTAATGTAATGGATGTACATTGCTCTCAAGTCCTAGGCCCACAGTGATGGGATGAAAGGCTTCTCTCCTCCAGTTGCCCCCAAACTTTCATGAAAATAATTTGAAATTCTCAACACAATTCCTGCTCATCCACACCATAAACTTCAAACAATTTGGTAATCCCACTCAGTAAAAGGATGGGTGGTGTGAGTTGTAGAAGATGCGAACTGATGCAAAAAGAGATGGTTTCATGAGATTGGAGTGTTTCCTAAGACATACAGTTGGAAACAGAGAGGGGCTTCACTCTGTATCTAATGCCTTATACCTAATCTGAGATTGCTCCAAAGAAGAATGGAGATCTATTCCACGCCACTAGCATTTTCTTCCTAGTTGGCACAAAACTGATCAAAAATTAACTAACTTTTCAAATTGTGAAGGGCAAATAGAGAAACATTGTGATAAAAAAAAAGTAATGGAAAACATTGTGTACATCGAGTGCTACAAGTACATAGTAAATATTGTTACGACTGGGATAGGAGGAGTGTGTGAATTATCAAGCCCCACTACTCCGCAGGCTATACTATTAATTTTAAATGTTTAACTTTCTCACTGAGATGGCCAATTGTGTACCTATACTTCTAGTACTCAGAAGAAAAGAGTCTTTGACCAGGCTTCTTTCAAAAAATTCAGAATAATATATTTTAAAACAAATCTTCCTTTAACAAGTTGCAAGTACTAGTTAATATCCACTTGTAATCGAGAAGTATAACTATCTCTTCCTGAAGAATTCCCCTAGCGCACACAGACAGACAAAGGACCAGCAGATAGTCTGTCTGCAGAGATGGGCTTTGGAGGATGGGCTTTACAAAATAAAGGATAACATCCGCAGGGTCTCGACATTGTTGACCTGGAGTTTCCTTGTGTGAAGACATCCATGCGGATGCCTGAAAGTTCTCTGCAACTGGTCTCAGCTTTGCACGTTGTCAAACTAACATGTAATTTTCATTTATTTCCTGGTTTATTTTGAAGTAGGTTTATGGCAGGGCAGGTAAGTATAGTTGGGTCTGTGTGATTTAATTACGTTTTATAGTCATGTGGACTGCAAGCTTTAAATCATCAAAAGAAGTTAGGTATTTGAGATGCAAATGAGTAAACAGGGATGCTGGCTTAGCACGTAAAGTGTGAAGGGAATTTGCATTTTTTAGATCAGTGAGGGGATATTTGGATTTCAAAGGGATCTTAGTCTGTTTGCATCTAGCCAGATAAGTAAGACTAAGGAATGTTTATTTTTCCCAAAGGTTACTGACAATATGTAGTGCCAGCATGAAAGTTTTTATATCTTGAGGAAGGTACAGTTTCAAACACATATGGAACAATAGAATTTATTAAAAAGAGAGAAACGTAAATAAAGGAGAAGGAAAGGTTGTGTGTCAGAAGGCCATGTAAGTTCCAACAGGAGTGTGTGAAATAGCCTTCATGAAGCTGCCAGCATTTGTACATAAGTCTGCTATCTAACGAAACTGAAGCTGGGGCAAAGGCATTTGGAATTCCATTGTCTGGGATATTGTGTTAACTTGCTGAGTTTGTTTTAAATCTAAAATCTATTTTGGACTGTTGCCTTAAAGGGAGTGTAACTGGGGATCAAGTTAATTAGGAATTTTAGGAGTTACAATAGTAAGACCATAAGACATGGAGCCATTCAGCCCATCAATTCTGCCCGCCATTCAATCAGATTGTGGTTGATCTGATAATCCTTAACTCTACTCCTGCCTTTTCCCCATAACCCTTGATGCCCTTACTAAGTAAAAATCTGTCTATGTCCGCCTTGAATATACTTACCTCAGAGGGCTGTGGAAGCTGGACTGTTAAAGATTTCCACAGATTAACCACCCTCTGAGAGGAAAAAATTCTTCCTCATCTCTATTTTAAATGGGTGACTCCTTACTCTGAGATTATGCCCTCTGGTCCTAGACTCTCCCACAAGGGGAAACAACCTTTCAGCAACTACCCTGTCAAGCCCCCTAAGAATCTTACATGTTTCAATAAGATCGTCTCTCATTCCTCTAAACTCCAATGAGTACAGGCCCTACCTGCTCAACCTCTCCTCATAAGAAAGTCCCTCCTATACCCGGAATCAACCTAATGAACCTTCTCTGGACTGCCTCCAATGCCGGTATACCTTTCTTTAGATAAGGGCCAAAACTCTTCACAGTATTCTAGGTGTGATCTAATTAGTGCCTTGTATAGTTTTAGTGAGACTTTGCTATTTTTATACTCCATTCCCTTTGAAATAAAGGCCAACATCCCATTTGCCTTCCCTGTTGAACTTGTATGTTAACTTTTTGGGATTCGTGCACAGGGACTCCCAAATCCCCCTCTGCAGTAGCCTTCTGTAGTCTTTCTCCATTTAAGTAATATTCAACTCCTCTATTCTTCTTGCCGATGTGCATAACCTTGCCTTTTCCCAAATTATATTCCATCTGCCACTTTTTTGCCCACTCAACCTGTCTATATCCCTCACTAGACTACTTGTATCATCTTCACAACTTGCCTTCCCACCTATTTTTGCATCATCCACAAATTTGGCAATTGTGCATTCACCTCCTTCATCTAAGTCATTAATATATATTGTAAATAATTGAGGCCCCAGCACTGATCCCTGTGGCACTCCATCATTTACAGGTTGCCATCCTGAAAATTCCCCCCTTATCCCAACTCTCTGACGTCTATTAGTTAACCGATCCTCTATCTATACTAATATACCACCCTCAATACCATGGGCTCTTATTAAGTAGCCTTATTTCCGATATCTCATCGAACGCCTTTTGAAAATACAAATATATTACATCTATTGGTTCCCGTTTATCCTGCTAGTTACCTCCACAAAGAATTCTAATAAATTTCTCAGGCATGATTTCCCTTTTATGAAGCCATGCTGACTCTGGTTAATTAGATTATGTTCTGTTATTACATCCTATATAATACTCTAATATTTTCCTAATGGCAGATATTAAGCTGGTTGGCCCCTCTCTCTACCTTGTAAGTAATTTGTAGTCTTCTGTATGTGCTTGAGACCTTTTATATTTTGTTGATAAATATTTTAATTTAATTTTTTTAAATCTCTCAACGTCTTGATGGACTTATTACTTCTGAATTCAGTGCACACATCTCGTAATGAATACAAGTTGCAAAACCGTGATAGCGCGACCAAGTTTCCCCCGTGGATTTGGTCTGTCTGGCACACATCACAACAAGGTTCAAATATAAAACAAAAACAGAATTACCTGGAAAAACTCAGCAGGTCTGGCAGCATCGGCGGAGAAGAAAAGAGTTGACGTTTCGAGTCCTCATGACCCTTCGACAAATATAGCCTGGCTACACTCAGATGAGGGTTCTCTGGCTACAGTTTGATAGCTACACACAATTTTAAACAAAGCAGAGAGAGGGAGCCAGCTAGGGTAACCTTCCTTCCTTCAGCTTGTTCCCCAACAAGACTGAAAAAGCAAAACCATGGGTTCAAAATTAAGGTTTGCCTCTGTCATGTGACTGCATTTTTGTCTTCCAGCTTTTCATAGCTTTGAACTGCAAAGCTCTTTAATTAAACAAACAGCTTCTTCTCAAGTACCATATAGGTCAGGTGATTTCTTGGAAGAGGTCTGCTTGTTGACAGCATTGAGGTCAACTTATGACCTTTTTTAAAAAAGAAAAAGAATCCCAGGTTAATAACCAAATGTACGTTTCAATGCCGATCCTTCAATTCTGTAAAAGAAAAATTCCGCCTTAAAGAGAGATGATTCCAACAATATCAAGTAAGATGGCATTGTGATGGTTGATGCTATATAATTGTTGGTACATTTGGTAAAGATTGTACTTGCTGTACTAAAGCAACTTTGCTTAAACTTAATTTATTTGACACCTTTTCACTTAAAAATTGTGTAGTAAAGATGGCAATCAAACCTGATGGCCAAGCTCTTCATTTATTAGTGAAGCATCCATCACTGTGCGTAAGATGTTTATTCTAACAATATAGTGGAATCCATCACGATTGGCCTGTGCTGGCTATCTATAAAAAGCATCTTAATACACGCTGTACTTGTGCTCAGTTTAAATGCAAATACTTTCCAAATATCTACTTGTGAAATGTTTGCACACTGGCTGTCACCATTTGCACTTTTCTGGAGATTTAGCCAGGCTCCACCATCTCTGAATGTTAATCCAAGTGCTGAAGTCTCTGCTGCAGCACACTGTCCCGGTTACAGTGCATTATTTGCAATGCTGTTTCTGGTATTAAAATTAGATTGTTTTCAATGCTGCAAATATATTAAATTGAATTACTTCATTGTAGCATCCCTTGTAAACATACACATGGGCCAGAATTTTACATCCCATGAGCTGGCGCGGGCCCCACCTGAATAGACGTGAAATAGCGCGAAATGACATCAGGCGAGCATCCTGACATCATTGTGCACTCGTGTGATATATCGCTCGGTGGGCGTGTGTGGCAGTCGGAAGCGTGTCTGCTGACAAGCAGGCAATTAAGCCCATTAACGATGCAATTAACAGTGATTTCACTTGGCCAGAGAGCATTTACAGTTGGCGGACGGCCATTCTCCCAGGCGGCATTCACATTTTTGCGCAACCCTCAATCCAGGGCGGGGTGAAATCTCCGTGGGGAAATAAAATAAAAAAAAGGATATCGGGGAACTGGTTTTTTGTTAGGTGTGCTTGATTGTGCTGCATGGACATATTTGGCAGAGTTTTTGTCATTTCCTTTATTCTGTGGAAGCCTGCAGTTCCATGGAGCAGCAGTCTGCCTTCAAGGAGCTCACTCGCACCTTCAGGTTGGCGCCCGCCCTCTTCTCACCCTCGCCCTGGCAGCGCTGAGCATTTCTCAGCGTTCATGTCATGCTGGCTAGCCGTTAATTAGCCAGCCAGCATGAAATTGTGGTCGGGGGCCAATCGCAGCCAGAGGCCCATTTCCCGACCGCTTCCAGACCCGCCAATCGCGCGTGCCTGATGATCGAAAAATTCAGGTCATGGTGATGTTTCCTGCCAAGTCTTGTGATCTTGTTAAAGTCAGAGAATTTTACAGCTCTGAAAGTGACCATTTGCCTACTGAACTTGTGCCAGCTTTTGGAAGACCTAAATATTTAGCACCATTCTCCTGCTCTTTCTCCACATGTTCTATTTGATTTGGTATCGCTCAATAAATTTTTTTGATACGACCCCTTCCGCATTCCCCAGTGCATTTCCTCCCTTTTTGCCTTTTACTGAAACAACATTTCAGTTTACAAGGATGAGAGTGTGCTACCTAATACATAACTACTCCGAGATAAAGGCGTCTGCTCACTGGAAGTTGTGATAGAGGTAGATGGATAAACTGCTACAATATCCTGAGTCACTGTCAGCCGCAGTGAATGGTTCGAGATGGAATGTTGTGGGTTCAAGCTCAGCTTCACAGGCTTGGACACACAATTTCAGCTGACACTTAAAGTGCAGTACTCGCGGTACCATGCTTAAGGTGTCGTAAGATGTGAAACCAGGGCGCTCTGCCTCTCATGTGATGCCATTCGATAAAGTTCTCATGTCCTGGTCACCATTCGTCGCTCAACCAACACCATGAAAACAATTATCTAGTAGCTGCTGTTTGTGGGAGGTGAATGTGCACAAATTGGCTTTTATATTTCCCTGCATTTTGATAGTGACACTTCTAAAGTACATATTGGCCATGAAGGATGTGCTGAGATTGTGAATGGCATTATAACAATGTATGATGAGGAGGAATGCATCAACAATCACAGTATCACTTTCCATCTGGTTTTCCTTCAACTGTGGGAGCCCCATACTGTTGGCCTTACCATTATCCTTCCTGCTTCCAAAAACATCCTTCAAGACCCTCCCTCAAATTGTGTCATGACCGTTGCAGCCTATCCTCTCATTTTCCCCCTCCTGCTCAGTTAACATGGAGGCCTTTGAGAGAGCTTCCTCCACGTGTGAACAACCCAGAGAAATGCAAATCCTTGTTGAGAAGAAAATGCAAAAGGTCTTGAGATGGCAAAATCCACGATGTGTGTGACCATGGCCTGGACTTTGTGGTCAGGGGCAAAGCAAGGGCACTCGAAGAAAGCATCACTCAGAGATCTAGTGATCTTTGTGGTAAGAACTCTATCTCTCATGGAGGATTCCCAGAGTGGAGCTGCAGTGATATCATCAGGCTGTCCAAACAGCCAATCACACAAATTTTCTTGCACACAGCTGATCATGAAAGGAAAAATACCAGAATTAAATCTGTTTGTAAAGATTTTACATGAAGCAAAAGATAGATTGTGACATTGACATGAGGTAAAGGTAGAAGCTGACATGTCTCATAACAAAATTTTAAAATTTAGGTTAGAAAGCCTAATACTCAACACTCCTCAAACTTAACTACGACCAAACAAGTAATTTTATTATTCAGATCGTAATTAAATATCCTGTTATATCTCATTGATCATTTATGGGATTTCTAAAAGAAAAGGGCGAATAGGATTATCGCATCTGCAGATTTCATTGAGTACTTGCGCAGTTGGGGTCCACAGCACAGCCTGTGATGTATGGCAACTTCAAGATTTCCATGGGTAGGATTTTCTGCTTGGCGTGTGGGCATGCACTCGACACACTCAAGCGTGAAATAGCGTGCGATGACATCAGGCGAGCGTCCTGACGTCATTGTGCACTCGCGCGATATTTCGGTCGGCAGCACGTCCGCTGGCAATTAAGAGGCCTGTGAAAGCCATTATAAGGAATTAAGCTGTACTTTTTGCTGCCAATGTTACAGTTGCTGGGCAGGCAAATCAGTCAGGCGGCTTTTGGACTTTTGAGGAAACCTTATCCACGGGTGGGATGAGGTTGCCATAGTTAAATTTTAAAAAAAATGAAAATTTTGACGTAATTTTTACGTTCCTGTGAGCGAGTGAGTCCTATGTAGGGACGTATTCTTTTTTCAGGTTTTCAAGATCTTTATTTTTGATAAAATAATTTAGCTTCCTAAGCTGTCTGCCTTCGGGGAGCTTTCAGTGCGCTCTCCCCAGCGCCTCTGCAGATTTCAGCCCTCGCCCTCCCGTCCCTCCACCCTGGCAGGGCTGAGCGTCTCAGTGCACCTTTCAGGCCGGCTGGCTGTTAATTGGTCAGCCAGCATGAAATTGCAGTCAGGGGCCGATTGCTGGCCGCGGGCTGTCCCCCGGCTGCTCCTGGGCCCACCTGCCACGCCCGCCCATCGACCTGAAAATCCTGCCCCACGTGAACCTGCCCCTGCCCGACGTCCTTAAGCTGTGGTCGGTTTTTACAGGAGTAATGATGGCAAACCTTGACCACCCACAGAATCTATCATGGACTATCCAACATTCTGTGCCACCATCGTGTGTTCACCTGACGTACCTTTGCAGCAAGTTACAGAAAATAAATATTCTCTCACAGGTAACTTTCACTTCTCCCGCTATCGTTTTCTTTGTGACACTGGCAGGAATTTTCAAGATGTTTGTGCCAAGAATGTAAGAATGGATCTTTTCTTCATGTAGCTTTTACACTGTTGTTTCCTTGTCAGCTTCAGTAACATCATTCGATTAAGTTATTTACGATTTGTGTTTATATTTTGAAGTTAACTATATTTCAGAACTAATCTGTACAGAAAATGACAGTCAAAACCTGAAGAGAAAGTCCAGTGGAGTTGTGCAAAGATCATTTATTCACGTAAAGACATAAATTATCCACCCCTTTTCTGTAAGACACTTTTTTCTGTAACAAATTTTCATTGAATAGGAACATTCATAAATTCAAAATGACCTGTTACATCATATAAAATAAAACTAATTTGCTATTATAAGGATATTTTTGTACAGAATTTAGTATATTACAATATTTGCATCATTTAACACACCCCACTGTTTGTCCAATATATAACCAGACAAACAATGACTCCAAAGTGCATATTCTCACCTTCGTCCACAGGTAAACACACCGTCTGATTAACTGTCACAATATCTGATCTTCCAGAGGGATACAAGCTCAAAATGCATCTCAGAAAACAACAGACACAAGATAATGTAACTATGACAGGCAGGCTGGTAATGAGATTTTACTTAATGACTGTCAAAGTGTAAGGATATCCATCACATTGACCATGGCAAGTAATTTTTTCTATTGAAATTCTATGTATTTTCCACTCTTCAATCCTTCACTCTGCTGGATGCCAGGTTTTAAAAACGAAAGCCTTCTGCCATATCTATTAATATCGATTGATTTACCATTTATGAGGATTGATTGAATTGTCAATTCCAGAGTTCTTGCAATCTTTACCTTAAAAATCTCAATGATGTTATCTGTGTTAGTTTGCACATAAATAACAATGCATCAAAGTCGAACAATGTACATGAACTAGTTTGTGTTACCAAGGAAGGGGTAATAGATTGACAGACAAGTGGATGTTTATTTGGTGACTAATTGATAGAAGAATCTAAAAGTTCTACTCGTATTTCTGCAGGAGTAGCATCCTCACTTGCTGGCTTGTGGACACAATCAGGGAAAAGTTCGGATCATTGGCAGTACAATACAGGGAAGTTTGAATGTACAGGAAAGCTAATGCATTGATTAGTGTAAGAGCTGAACTGTCTGAATTGGGCAGTAAGAAAAATTTAGTATAGTGCGATTATTTCCTTGAAGCAAATAATCAGACAATCTTCCTCATGGGTGTCCACATAGAACATTATCATCAAAAGGAAACATGATTTGCACTTGAACAAATCTGAATGACTTACGTGATGAGGAAAATATGGACATACATACACGTGCATTTGGACTGATCCTTACAGAGTAGAATTTAGCTCACAAGCCACAGATTTAAACCTCAACTTCCCTGTTTAGTTCGGAATTTACAAACAAAACATATATAATTAGTTGCATGCTTGAAAAGCAGTAGAGGCATTTTTAGATATTATTTGGATTTTTAGTTCCTGAGAATGTATTAACTGTTGCAAGAATCAGGGAGCATTTGATTCTGGGTGAATTATTATTAGACCTGAATTTTAAAAAATAATGCACTAACTAGTGTTACGGTTTACACACAGTGTACAGTACGCTGGCAGAGTGTTTTAATGGCCCAGATTTTGCACTCGTAATGATGGTGAAACTAATACTATCCACCGTCATGACTCTACAAAAACTAGCAGCAACCTCTGGAATAAAAACAGAAAATGTTGGAAATACTCAGCAGATCAAGCAGCATCTGTGGAGAGAAACATAGTTAACTTGGCTTGGCTGAGAGCCCAGACTTCTATTAGTTTGCTGGAAGAGGTGCACACAAGAGAAAACATTGCTTGATTGACAACTATTTTTCTATAAATCCATTTTGTCATTGGTTCAATGTTTATTTACACAAGATAGAGGTGTCAAGTGTTTATAGTTCCTGCTATTGATTCTTTAACAGTCTGTTGTATAAGGTTTATGGGGTTGTCGTAGCAGTGGTGTTTTGAAAATAAGTTATGGATGGCTTTTTTAAAGCTTTTCCGCACATGCCATTGTTACTCTAGGGTTCATTGGTTCTATGTAGAGTATATGTTGGGTGAATAGACATGGAAGTGCCTTGAGTTGGCGTGGAGGGTATGAAGGGCCATTGGGGGTGGGTTGGGGGCATAGGTTGCTATGAGTTGGCATAGGGAGTGGGTGAAGGGGTGTGAAGTGTGAGGGATAGAGGGCCTAATGTTTACCAAAACAACAGGGTAAAGTTCTAGAGAACTGAGGTGGGCCTTTTAACCAGCCCATTTCAGCACTCAGCAACCCCTGTGGCCACCTCTGATCTGCATCCAGGGGTGGCAGGCCCCACTCTATCCTGGCCCCGGGAATGAAAATTACGCCATTCGGGGCCCTTTTTCCTGAGGCAGGTACACTGAGCTGGCAAATTTCCAGCTAGCTACCCGCCTCTAAGATGAAAATCCAGCCCAACGTTTCAGGTAGATGATGAGCCTTCATCAGACCTCAGTTCATCAGTAACCTGAAACATTGGGCAGAATTTAGTCCAGCTGGTCACCACGGGAAACATGATGGCCAGGCCCACTAAATCGCGTGGGACGCTGTATGTCAGTCTGCCGGTGATTAAGTTAGAGGCAGGAAGGGACCGATGTAAGCAACTCACCCACTCCTAGCGAGATGTCAATCAGGCTCATTAATGAGCCACTTGACACCAATTACCCCTGAGCCCACTGGGATTTAATGATTGCCGAGGGATTTAATGGGAGTCACACAGCTCCCCCTGCAAACCCCCCTCCTGCTCCATTCACCTGTGTCCAGGGATCCAGTGACGATCCCAGGTGAAGCCCTTGGAGCATTACCTCCGATTGGCCGGCAAGTCTCAGGGGCGGGATTTTCCACCTCAGAGGTCATAAATCCTGGGGAAGGCCAGACGCTGGCCAGTTAAGGGCCTGGTGGGCAGTTAATTTCCTCAAGCTTCCCCCATGGCAGTGATGCAGGGTTTCCACTGGTTCTCCAAACAGTAAGCGAGACCCCATTACCGACATTAGATCCCAGCCATTAACACTATCTCTCTCCTCAGGTGCTGCCCGAACGTTTCCAGCAGTTTTATTTTTATTTCAGATTTGCAGCGTTTGCAGTATTTTGCTCTTGTCTCAACTCCTGGAGTCTGCACATGCACAGAATAATGCAGACATCTAGAAGTTGTTAGTGATTCTACACTCCTCCCAGGCTGCACTGCTGAGTCACCCCTAGGCCAAAATCATTAGTAAATCTTAAGAAATAACGAGAATTTCCACTCTTAATGCTGTTAATCTCACTGTAAAAAAAAAACCCTTGAGAAAGTTGCACCTTATTGAACGCAGTGAAACTGGGTTTTAACAGAGCACTACATTTATAATTACTGCTAGACAGCCTGAAAACGGCAAAATCTGGGCCATTGTGTTAAGTTTTCAGTGGGTTCCACAGTGAAGCATTTGGTTCTGAACCAAGAGGAGATTAAGATTTTCACTTAGTGGTGGTCAAATTTGAATGATTGTCTTCTTTTAAAAAATATAAAGTAGTAAGCTATTTTGAAAATAAATGTGTTGTTTAAAGAAAGAATATAGACAGAGTAATGTTTACAGTGTGTTTGTCTTGCAACTCTAGCTATCTGTAAGTGACTGCAGCACAACCAGAAACAATTTCACAGCATCGCACCTGACCTCCTGCCAATGGTAACCATTAGCATAGGGATGGGCAATAAATGCTGGCCTCGCCAGCGATGCCCATATCCTGTGAATGAATAAATAAAAAGACAAAAAGCGCAGGCTATGTAACGCAACACCTGACAAAACTGACTGCACAGTTAACACAGCTTTTAACAAGGTCACTTTGCCATCATTTTACCAGTAATGCTGTCTTTGTGATTGCTTTATGTTGTGACAGTTTAGTCACAATTATGCTTCCATGTGAATTTTTAAGAGAAGCATATCTCCCATTGACTAATGAATGATACCAAAAACTGCAGTTATAAATTGTGACCAATGAGGTGATTGTAACACAGACCGCACTGTGTTTGCTAAACAATTATTTTGCTTAGCAAGAAGACAATTCCTCAAGAGTCCATTTGTAAGGAGAAAAAAGTTATTGTAAAACTGTTCCAGCGGTACGTTTGTTAATCTCGTATCATCCTTCAGGCTTGTTTTTAGGAACAGATCTGAGAGACCAGGTGAGCAGAGAAAGTGAATCTGGATCTTTTTTTTAAGTTTGCTCTGTGAAGGCAGCAGCCTCCTTCATGAAAGGTGTGGCCACCTCTGTCTCCCTTGCTGGGTTTCTGCATTTCTTCAGCCTGAAAGATGCCACGCATGCTTCCACGGAAGAGGTGTAGCCCCGTGCCCATCCCTTCCGTGTGTGCATGAGCCGTCAGTTGAATGCTTGCCCTTCACCCACAAATTTACCATTGCGGTATGTCCAATTTGTGGCCATGTGTCGTCTGCCTTGGGCAGGTCCTTGGTTACCGCGGCAACTGAACGTTGGACAGGTCTGAGAGGTCGCTGGTACCGTTTTGTCTCCCGTGGGGTTGATGTTGCGAGAGGTACCCCATGTTAACATGAGGAGGTGATGCCAGGAAAAGAGGTTGCAACTGGTCACCTTGTATCATTCCACTTGGTGGCACTTGCTAAACAAATAAAAACATTTTGTTACAAATTGATTCGTTTCAGCTCGACACAAAAAGTGTCTGTTTGTCATAGAAACTTTTTCACCTCCCTCGCTTTTCGGCTTTCCATCCCTTACACTATTCTTTTCATCTTCCTCTAAGGGCTCTGCAACTAGCAGACAGATGTTAGCATGTTCCACGCTGGCTTATTTCCCCTGACCCACCATTCTCCCCAACTCCCCCCACACCCAACCCCTCCACAGTGAAGATCAAGCCTCTATTTTGTGTCTCAGCCTCAGTGACAAGGCAGGAGGAAAAACGCATTCAGAAAGGATGAATTCCTGAGAGTGGCTGCTAAATATTGGCATTTGCAAAGCACGTGTGTCATTGGGAGATGAACACTAAGTCACCTAGAATTTGTGAGAATTCAGCCTTGTGGGGCTGAAAGGAGAATGATTGCAGTGTGGCATGCGAGGCAATTTCTCAAAACGTTAAGAGAGGACGCAGAAGAGATTTACTAGAATGATACCAGGGATGAGGGACTTCAGTTATGTGGGGAGACTGGAAGCAAAATACTGCAGATGCTGGAAATCTGAAGTAAAATACAAAAAATGCTGTAAAAGCTCCACAGGTCTAGCAGCATCTGTGGAGAGAGAAATTGAGTTAACATTTCGAGTCCATATGACTCTACTTCAGAGCTAAAGAGGAAAAGAAATGTGAAGCATTTTATACCGTTCAAGAGGGGGTGTTGCAGGTGGAGAAGATAGGAGGTAAGGGATAGATGGGAGTCTTTACCACTACTGTTAACACTCACTTTGCCTTGTGTCCATAACTTCTTTGTCAATCTCTCTTTAGCTCCCACCTGTCTCTGATCTATCTTGCTCCACCTGCTCCACCCCCCTCTTAAAGCGTATAAAATCCATCACATTTCTACTTCTCTTCAGCTCTGATGGAGATGCTGGGGTTGTTGTTTAGAGCAGAGGCAGTTCAGGGGGAGATTTGATAGAGATGTTCAAAATCATGAATCGTTTTGGCAGAGTAAATAAGGAGAAACTGTTTCCAGTGGCAGCAAGGTCAATAACCGAAGGAAACAGATCTAAGGTGCATGACAAGAAAAACAGAGACGATGTGAGCATTTTTTATTAGCTTACGAGTTACTATGATTTGGAATGTGCACCACCTGAAAGGGTAACAGATGGTGGAAGCAGATTCAACCCTAACTTTCACAATGTTAAAGAAAAATCAGTGCTGTGGGGGAGGAACAGGGAAGTGGGACTAATTGGCTGGCTCTTTCAAAGACCCAGCACAAGCACAATGGGTTGAATGGCTTCCTCCTTCACTACATCACTCTATGATTCTAAGAGTCAGCTACATAGTGTGGGACTGGAGTCACAAGCAGGCAGGGAGGGGTGACAGGGGTAAAGGACACAAGCGAACCAGTTAGGTTTTTACAACAGTTCAGCAACTCGTGTGGTCACTTGTTAATTTTGCAGCTTTCCATTTGGGGATAATCCAGCACCATAACAAATACAGTACCAAATCTCAATACTTCACTGCAAGTGACAAGATAAATCAAGAAGTAATGTGATATTTCTCCAGTAGATATGACAGATATTTTATTGAAATTGCATTGTTACATGTTGTATAAACCTCAGCCATAAACAGTTAGGGGTATTGTATGTTGGGATTGTACTGTATTTGGTTGTTTCTGTTAACCAAAGGTATTAAGAAATATGGGGCAAAGGAGTTAGGTCACAAATCAGCCATGATCTCATTCAATAGTAGAGGGGCTGAATAGTCTCCTCCTGTTCCTTTGCATTTTTTTGTTCAGGACAGCATTATAAATAGAACTACAATAAGCACTTGCATTTGTATAGTGCCATGAATGCAATAGAATGTGTCATGGTACTTTTCAAGTGTTAACAAACTAAAATTTGACACCAAGCCACATAAAGAGATATTAGAGCAGATGAGCAAAAGCTTGGTCATAGACATAGGTTTAAGGAGCTCCCTAAAAGAGGAAAGTGAAGTAGAAAGGTGGAGAGGTGTAGGGAGGGAATTCCAGAGCTTGAGGCCCAGGCAACTGAAGGGATGGCCATCAATGGAGGTGCAATTAAACTTGGAGACGCTGTGGAGGTCAGACTTAAAAGAGTGCAGATATCTCGGAGGTTTGTGGGGCTGGAGGAGATTACAGAGTTAGGGAAAGGCAAAGTCATGGAGGGATTTGGAAACAAGGATGAATATTTTAAAATGAAGACGTTGCTTGACTGGGAGTCAACATAGTGTGGTGACCACGGGGGTGATAGAGGAACGGGATTTGGTGTGAGTTAAGACACAATCCACAGACTTTTGGATAACCTTGATTTTACAGAGGGTAGAATGTGTGAGACCAGCCAGACGTAAATAGGAATTATCATGTCTAGGTGTAACAAAGGCATGAGTGAGTATTTTAGGAGCAGTTGAGCTGAGGCAGGGACAAAGTCAGGCAATCGCAGAATCACAATGACGTAATGGAGGTGTAAATAGACAGTCTTAGTGATGGTGCGAATATGAGGTTGGATGTGCATCTCGGGGTCAATTATGTCATAAAGGTTTTGAACAGCCTGGCTTAGTCTCAGACTGCTGCCAGGGAAAGGAATTGAGCTATTAGGTAGGGAATGGAGTTTGGCGTGGGGACTGAAAACAATGACTTCAGTCTTCCCAATATTTAACTGAAGGAAGTAAATGGGAAATAGAAGGGGACCAAAGATAGAAATTGGGGGACACCCCTAGAGGTAATGATGCAAGAGTGGGAGGTACAGTCTTTGTCGGTAATTCTCTAGCTGTGTCTGGTGTCTCAGCCAGAAGCCAGGAAGGGAAAAAAAAACATGACTCACACCAGGGGAACTCCTAACCTACAGAAACCTGCAGGGACCTTGTGCTATTGCCCCCTGTGAATGCCGACAATCAAATTCCAAAGAAATGCACAACCCCCTTTATATTTCTAAGGCAGAGCTCTGCCAACGGAGACATGCAAAGGATAAAAGGGATCTGACTCCTCTATTAAACACCTCATGGGTCAAGACTCTGGAAAATACATCCTTTATCCAACACCCAGGAGAAGAAGTGGAAGATATGTCATGTGACCTGCCCCAAGCTGCTAGAACCTGTAATATTGCTGTGTGGAACTAAACCCAGGCAGTCTACCATTTTATCATCTATCAGGTGACAGCAGAAAGAGCTCTGTCCAGGTGAAGTGCCTGGTCCTCATCTACACTGTGAATTCTGGGACATTGGAACTTCTGTATCTGTGCCTTCAAGACTAATTCATCTTTATGTGCCTTCTTCCATCTTGCTTCTGGAAAGATGGATCACCCTTCAACAGTTCCAGCCTGCTAAACTCTGAAGGAATTTGCCACAGGATATTTTGATTCTGGACTCTGGACTCGTGTGAAACCATAACTCTTCTTTTTATCGTGGTCTTTGCCCTGTACCCCTTTCTTTCCCTTGCTCCTTTTGTATTATATGAGTGCAAGAAGGGGCGGACATTGCAAAATAGTTTGCAAGGGTGAAGGCATCCTTGGTTATTTTTTTCAGAACTACTTAATATCCATGTAAAATGAATATTTAATTTCTCTTTATTTAATAGTTTGAAGGCAGGGCAGATCTCATGTCATGTCATATTTCTTGTGACATGGAGAACAAAAATCTTCGAATGTTAATACCACAGTTTGCTGCCTGTAGCTTTAAGATACCGTTTCTCTATGTAGCTTATACATACTCATGGGATTTTGTACCTGAAGATATTGATGCTGCTGTTGGGCCTGCATGGAATGATGAGCATGTTGCTGTTGGATAGAGGCCTGCTGGTGTGAAGAGAAGCTTTGATGTTGGATAGCCACGGAGCTTGGAGAAGGGACAATGACCGCACTACAGCTGATTGGTTGCATTGCTAGCGCTGTCAGCATCTGCTGATCTTGGATATACCTGAAAATACAAGACCACAAAATTCACAAGGTAGGACTCATTGAAAATTTGGCACAGGTTGTATTAGTTTAATGCATGAGGTAATGTTTACCCAATTAGGATAACATGATCTGGTGCTGTACAAAGTGTTTGGTCAGTGATAACCTGCAGCAAATCGATTGTTCACATTGGCGTACCACAGGGACCTGTGCTTGCTCCCCTATTATTTGTCATTTATATAAATGACATAGATGACTATGTGGGAGGTAGGATTAGTAATGTTTGCGGATGACACAAAGATTGGCTGGGTAGTTAACAATGAGGTTGAGTGTGTTGGGCTACAGGAAGATATAGGCTTGGCCTAAATAGCCAAGTGGTTATGGTACTGGGCTTGTAACCCCAAGATCAAGAGTTCAAATCTCACAATGGCAAAACTATGAAACAATGTAACCTCATCTGAATAGGAACAGATGGAAATGTGTTTGTACTCAAAAGAGTTACAGGAAGATATAGATGGGATGGTCAAATGGGCAGATAAGTGGCAGATGGAATTTAACCCTAAAAAAGTGTGAGGTCATACACTTTGGAAGGAGTAATTTGACCAGGAAGTATTCAGTGAATGGCATGGCACTATAGGAAGTTCTGAAGAACAAAGGGACCCTGGCATGTGTGTCCATAGATCTCCTGAAGGTGGAGGGGCATGTTAGTGGGGTGGTGAAAAAGGAATATGGGACACTTGCCTTTATAAATCAAGGCATAGATTACAAAAGTAGGAAAGTCATGTTGGAGTTGTATAGAACCTTGATGAGGCCACAGCTGGAGTACTGTGTGCAGTTCTGGTTGCCACATTATAGGAAGGATGTGATTGCACTGGAGCGGGTGCAGAGGAGATTCACCAGGATGTTTCCTGGGATGAAACATTTAAGTTATGAAGAGAAGTTGGATTGGATTGTTTTTGTTGGAGCAGAGAAGACTGAGGGGCGACCTGATCAGGTGTACAAGATTATGAGGGGCATGGACAGGATGGATAAGGAGCAGCTGTTCCCCTTAGTTGAAGGGTCAGTCACGAGGGGGCATAAGTTCAAGGTGAGGGGCAGGAGGTTTAGGGGGGATGTGAGGAAAAACTTTTTTACCCAGAGGGTGGTGACAGTCCGGAATGCACTGCCTGGGAGGGTGGTGGAGGTGGGTTGCCTCACATCCTTTAAAAAGTACCTGGATGAGCACTTGGCATGTCATAACATTCAAGGCTATGGGCCAAGTGCTGGTAAATGGGATTAGGTAGGTAGGTCAGGTGTTTCTCACGTGTCGGTGCAGATTCGATGGGCCGAAGGGCCTCTTCTTTCTGCACTGTGATTCTGTGATTCTGATGGGCGAACAACAAAAACTGATTTAAAGGAAGCTGGATGAGTGTGAGTTGTTGCGAGATTCAGGGCCACATGATCATCTAACCTTGCATGGTAGCCAGTGGACAAATTGGGCATTAGCTCTCTATGGACACAGCTAATAGGGACATGTGTATTTCCTGTAATTTCTATTTCCATTCTCCATATTGGAGTTGTCTCCTTTAAGACAGACCGGTCCTAAGGTGTTTCTTTGTTCTTGGGATGTGTGCATCACAGGCAAGGCCAGCATTTAATGCCCATCCAATTGTTCTTGAGCAGGTACTGGTATTAAGCCACCTTTTTTAACTGATGTAGTATGTGTGGTGTAGGTACCTACAGTGCTTACTGCAGCTGGTTGATACAACTGTTAGTTAGCTAGGTCATCTCAGAGGGCAGAGAGTCAACCATGTGGGCGTAAGGATGATAGGTTTCCTCCCCTGAAGGGGGAAGGCAGCTCACCACCATCTTCTCGAGGGCAATTAGGGATGGGCAATACTGGCCCAGCCAGTGATGCTCACATCCCATGAATGAATTAAAAAAAAACCTAATTGTCTATTTTTGTTTTCAGTACTGCAACATAACTGGCATCCAGTGTTTGTCACAGATATCTGAACATTGCTGGGATTAATATATTAGCTGGTGAGTCTTTTTATGACTTGCCAATCCCATTACCTTGGATTGGATCAATACCTAGAGAGTAAGATGTTGCTTAGGTAATAGTCATATCAATCTCCCTGTCAGTATTGCTCAACTTATCTTGGGAAACCTGCATTGATTAAATCTTATCCGTTTCTGACAGACCCTTCACTATGTTTACATCACAGTTTGATAACCACTAAAAAGATCAGGAAATGACCGCCAGTGAGATTTTATGAACACTGACTTCACTGTTGCAATGCCAGCATTTACCTGTATATTTTAAGTGGGCTAATGACTGTTAAAATAACTGAGGTGCATTAAGCATTTGTATAATACTGTAATTCACAGTGATTTCCCAGGCTACTGTATCCAATGCTTCCAGGAACCCTTTGTGACTGTGCTGATATGCTTTGAGATAATCTTGAAATTCATACTTTGCCTGTTGTCTGGCTGTATTATTCTGTGATGGCTGTTCATTTCCACTGCTGTTTGGCATATTAGAAAGAATGGGTTGATTCAAAAATAACCTGAAAAAGAGCCAAGTGAAAAATGATGGTATCACAGAATCACAGAATTTTAACGGCACAGAAGGAGGCCATTCAGCCCATCATGTCTGTGCCGGCTCTCCAAATGAGCATTATGACTTAGTTCCTTTGCCCTGCCTTGTTCCCACACTCCTGCACATTGTTTCTATTCAAATAATCATCTAATGCCCTCTTGAATGCCTTGATTGAACTTGCCTCCATTGCATTTCCAGACACTGCATTCCAGACCTAAACCACTCGTGTTAAAAAAAAGTTTTTTCTCACATCATATTTGCTTCTTTTACAAATCACTTCAAATGTGTGCCCTCTCATTCTTGATCCTTTCATGAGTGGGAACAGCTTCTCCTTATTTACCTATCTATCTTCTCTTTTCTCTTCTCTCAGTGCTAGAGATGCGAGTGAGGGCACCCTTCACTTAGTTCATAAATGGTCATAGCTTGACATGAACTAAAAGGCTATAATTCATGTGAACAGTTCAGGTTAGATTATAAACATTGAATTGATGGATTATGTGCATGAACAAAACTAATACTCAATTACTGCCTTAATCTGACCGCTAGCTGTCATGATGATAGGTGCTCTGGCAACTTCTTTTTAAAGCAGACTTGTCCAACTCAGTGCAGCCAAACTTCAAGTGACTATTTGAAAAATGCTGTAAAGCTGCTGTGATTGGACGAGCAGCAAAAAGTGGGAAGGTAAGTTTTGAAGCTAAGTTCCAGGGCCCAGAGTGTGAGACAGCAGGAGTGGTGGGGTCCAGTGGAGCCCGAGTAGCCATATCATTTAGGCACATATACACCCAGGTCCCTCCCTCTGCTCCTGCATTTCCTTTAGAATTGTACCCTTTGTTTTATGTCACCTCTCCTCATTCTTCTGACCATAACGTGTCACTTCGCAATTCTCAAGGTTAAATTTCATCTGCCAGGTGTTTGCCCAATCCACCAGCCTGTCTATATCCTCTTGAAGTCTGTCACCATCCTCCCCACAGTTCACAATACTTCCAAGTCTTGCATCATCTTCAAATTTTGAAATTGGGCCCTGTACACCCAGGTCTAGGTTATAAATATAAATCAAGAAAAGCAGTGGTCCCTCCATATACCATCCCCCAGCCAAAAGTAAGTAAAGACTTCTGTTATTCATGTTTTTAATAGGCTTGAATTAAATAATTAAACCATTGCATAATGGAATTCTAGCTATCCAAAAGACTAATGATTTAAAATACCACATGGTTGGAAATTACATGCCTACCAGCACTAATATTTTTCTCTTAAAAAGCATAGTTTTACTGACGCTTGGGGACTCAAATGATTAATACATAGGAAAACAATGTTATAGTAAATTCAGAAATGATGTGGCCAGCACATTTTCTTGGAGCTCCTGCAACTCAAAATTTGGCATTCCACCCCTGCTGTCAGGTACACTGTATGGGGATCATCTCATCTGGTGTGGGGCGGGGGGGGGGGTGGCAGTTGAAGGTCAAAGAGCATATGTTAGGGAGACAACCAGCTTGGTGGATTAAATGATGTTGTTCTTGCAGCTAAACCTGTGACTTTAAATGTTGTTCTTTCAGCCTGAGGTGTGACATTAACAGTGACAATAAATATGCAGATAGTTAGGATTGCATCATGGCTGGAGCTGATATGCCTGCAGTCCTGGGAATTGAGCCGTTAGATCTGAGATCTGATGGTGGTGCCGATACCATCAATGTGAAATAGAAAGTGTAGCTGGAGGAGTTTGATGTGTTCTCTGACAATCTCAGCCTGTTTTTGGACGGGACGACAATGGTGCAGGAGGCACAGTCTTGGGCCTTGTTGTTCAATGCGGGTGCTTTGGTGAGGGAGACTTTCAAGATGTTGACTCATATGGGACAAAAGGCAGCTTATGTACACACAGTGAAAGCTTTGAAGGGCTGTTATGTAGTGACACCAAATACCACATTCGAAAGGCATGTTTTCTGTCAGATGAGGCAAGAGGGGAGGGAAACAATCACCCAATTTGTGACCCTTCTGAGGCAGGCATTGGATGGATGCAATTATGTTGTGACGGATCTGAATAACCAGGTAATGCATCAGGGGATCCAACATTGCAAGTCGAATAAATTGAGGCATGGGCTGCTGGAAAGAAGAGGTGACTTAACATTGGATGGCACATTGCTCCCAATGCAGTTGCTATTTTCAGAGGATGGACAATTTTACGGTATGAAACTTGGTCCCACCTCAATTGGCATGACAAAAGCTGAGGTTAACCAAGCAGAATCCAGGTCCATGTAAATGTAAACAATGAAAGCCTGAGAGAGAGCGTTTCAGATGTGGCAACTTGGAGCACTATGGAAAAGATACCTCCTGCCTGTCAAGGGAAAGATATGCAGAAATGTGGGATCAAAGACCATTTTGCCAAGAAGTGAAGAAGCAAAGCTGAACAGAGATGGAAGCCTGGCAAACAATACAAAGGAAAGAGAGATGAAAGTAGCACAACTGAACTGAGTTGAAGAAGATGCAGAGAGTGAGGACACAAACCGCAATCGTGGATACATGTTTTCTATCAATAGGAGCAGCCAAGAGAAAGTTCCAGTGATTGTTGGTGGTGTTGAAGTGAGCACTATTGGAGATTCAGGCAGTGACAGTAATGTCATCAACAGAGCATTGTGGGAGGAGCTGAAGACAAAGAGAATCAGGTGCACATCTCAAATGTATCAAACTCTATCCTTACACATCGAAAACCCCACTTCAAACTGTTGGATGCTTCATTGCGGATGTGAGAGCTGAGGGTTGGAATGTAGAGGCAGAATTTGTAGTGATTGAGGAGGATAGTGAGCCTCTTCTGAGCAGAGAAACTGCCCAACCCTCGGGGGTGCTACACAGGAACTCTGTGAAATCCTGTGTGAAGTGTAGAGAGGAGTTTGGAGCAGTGTTTCCAGGAATCAGGTAGTTACATACCTGCCAAGTGAGATTAACCATTGACAAGAACATGAAGCCTGTAGCTCAGCCTGTACACAGAACACATTTTGGTCTGAGGGGGAATGTTGAGGCAAAGATCCAGGAACTGATCGGCCAAGACATCATTGAGCCAGCTGAAGGATTAACATCGTGGGTGAGCCTTTTGTGGTCGTGCCTAAACTAAATGGGGACATCAGACTCTGTGTTGATATGCAGAAAAAGACAAGATAGAAGCAATAGCAGAGGCTTGTGAACCACAAAAGGACAGCAAAATAAGAAGTTTTCTGGGATTTATGAACTATTGTGCGAGGTATATCCCAAGCTTCACCACCCTGGCAGGTCCATCGAGGAAGTTGATGAGAAACAATGAACGGTTCAGATTTGAAGAAGATCAGAAAGCTGCCTTCAATGTTTTGAAAGACAGCTTTACAAGTGCTTGAATCCCAGGATACTATGATCCAAATGCACCAACGAAAGTCATAGCAGTTGCCAGTCCAGTAAAATTAGGAGCAGTGCTGATGCAAATGTATGCTGAAGGCCTGAGAATTATTACCAATGTGAGCAGATCTCTGACAGGTGTGGAGACGGAGAAAGAGGCCCCAGGATTGGTGAGGGCATTGAAAGATTCCATGCATTCTTGTTTGGAATTGAATTTGAATTAGTGACGGATCATGAGCCATTAGAGATGATTTATTCTGCCAGATTCAAACCATGTTCCAGAATTGAAAGATGGGTTTTGGGACTCCGGCAGTACAAGGTGGCTCACAATACTGGAAAGATGAACATCGCTAACCCACTGTCACAGCTACTGAGGGAGGATCAAACACACAGCTCCTCAAGCCCTACACTGTCATCACCAAAAGGGAAACAGTGTTCCTAGATGGAGTACTGTATGACAAAAATTCTTCTTGCGTCAAAAAGTATCATGGTGACAAAGACACAGCAGCAGAAGAACCAGATGTGGGGGATGAGGTGAAGCCGACATCCAGCAATCTATAAGTCCAAGCCAGTGATGCTGATGGCAGGCAGACAGCTAGCTATCCAGAGTGAAAACCGTCGGTTCCCAGAGGAGACGTGACATTTCCTAATCCTGACGCGATGACCAGAGTTCCTGAGACAGCAGGCAGACCACAGCACGAGAGGAGAGTACCAAAGCGATATGAAGATTTTGTGTGATTTAGCGACAGGACAGGAAAGTGGAAATCAGTTTGGAGCAACAATTTGTGATTTAAAACAATGTGATGTTACGTTGAAAACCAGCAAATCTTGACACAAAGCATGTGTCAAGTTGTGAAGTTTTAAGTGTTGTGATTATGTTCTAAACAAAAAAGGTGTTTGTCAAATGCTGCCCTTGTGACTTTAATGTTCCTGTTTGTGTTGTTTTTAAGTACGCAAGAAAGCAGTTGGAATGGACCATTGTGGAGCATAAAATTTCACACTGATCATTATCACAAGGGATGCCGCAGTTAAATAGTGAAAGAGAAATAACAGTTCCGGAAATTGAAATACTAAACAAAAAGCTGTGATTGAACTCTGATGCACTGAATTTACTGGACATACATAATCGAAGAAATTAATTTACTCAGTGAGTTAGGGAAATAATGATATTAAGTTTTTTTTGCAATATTCATTGTAGTACGTTTAGTAAGGGATGCAATCTAAGTTACATACACCAATCAGAAAAACCATGGATATGTTTTTGTTGAATATCATGATGATAGATGATTTGTATGTGTGGGTTTTGTATTAGATGCTACATGGTGCTCAGATAAGATACCGAAAGGTACACTCTGTAGTAACTGAAGGTTTGGAGATCACATAGCACAAGTTAGAGAGTTAGCCGGCATGACAAATTAATTATGTTGTTCTTGCAGTTAAATCTGTGACTTTTGAGTGGTTTTCTTTCAGCTTGAGATGTTACGCCAACATTATGTTGCTGAATACATAGCTTTTTAATTATCAAGCTTACTTACAACTTTTCTTTGAGATGCAGCAGCCTAGACCGATTATAATTACACAGTGGATACTACTTGATACAGGTAAAAGTTCATACTCCTGATTGCAACATTGAACCCAAAGTTTTGTGACATCCCACAAGAGCTTATATAATTTTACCAGCTCTTTCACTGCAACCGTTTACTAGCAATTAAGTAATACTGCATATATATTATTTGCAGGATTCAGAATGAACATGATGGGATAGCAAATTTATTCTAGTGCTGTATCAGGTCCCATAACATACAATACATTATTTAGCACTCTGTATGTGAAAGAACAATTTGGAATACTTAATAAGAGAAAGCTGGGCAACAGGAAGAAATATATGGTGGGGGCTGAGGACAAGATCAGGCCAATGTTTTTCTTAATGCAGGGGGAGAAATAGCAAGTTGAAATGGTTTTGGAAAGGGATTCCAGAGATTCCACTTGCATTTGGAAAGCAATTTCGGTTTCTGTTGGAGAAATGAAGGCGGTGGACAGAGTACAAACGTAATCTTCAATCAGAGAGGTTAGCAATATAGATTAGTGCATTTGATTGGAGGACTACCCAAAGAGAATGGGCCAGACCATGGAGCGATTTGAAAACGAGGCCCAGGATTATTAAATTAGAATGGCTGGGTGATTGATGTGCAACACTTTGTGTGGGGAAAGTCTTGGGCTACAGAGTTTTGATTGACATATGTAGAGGGGTGAAAACTCACAGCTCAGGGTCGAACAGGGTGATGTGTCTTGGCCTTTGCCAAAGTGCACAGTCAGGGAGGCTAATGGAGTGAGAGCTGGACACTGACAAGACTCAAACAAAATGGCCACAATGGCATCGACATTGAGCATCCATCCGGGACGTGATGCTGTGCAGACTGTTGGATCGTATAGTAACAGCCTGGATCATGTAGTCTCTGAGTTCTGGATGATGTGGCCAAGGGTAAGATTTAGATCACGAATAGGAGAGCAGCAAGGATGGACCACAAGCTGCCAGGGTTACCCATGCAGGGTTACAGCTAAGAACCCATTGGGAGTAGACCGCAGAGAGGACGTGCTGGTGGAGAATAGAGTTACCTACAGCATAGGAAGTGGCGACCAGAATGACACCGGTTAGCAAATTATGGTTACAATTACAGGTGAATCCCATGATTAAAGTAGTCATAGTTATGAAGGCAGAATCATAAATGATCTATAATGAGATTTAGACCATCTGTCATTCGAGACACATTCATAGTGATACAATTCTTAGATTGTGCCATCTATTTCTAAATGGATCTGGTTTGAGACACTGTGGATTGTGCTTAGAAACAGTGCAGAATACCAATAAGTGAATTTTAAGCACTTGAGGGCCACATGTTTAACTTTAAGAACTCAACAGCTTGCCCTGAACCACTGAATAGCCTAAATAATCGAAACATCACTAGAAATAATTTCTATGCCAAGAAAGAGTAGGCCACATTCTCATTTTAGAAAAATGGGGATTTGTGAAATGAAGATGATTTTTTTTAATTTGGTGAAGGTGGACAGATGCCAAGTTTGTATTTTCTACAAGGTTAGCAAAGGCCATTCCAAGTAATTTCTGAAATTGTAGTATTGTTGCCACACCAACCCCACCCCCCCACCCCACCCTCCACCCCCACCATTAATTAACTTTGGTCTGTGCTGCATTTCATAATGTTTCCACCTAATGTGACTCTAGTTAACTGCTCTTTCCTTGGTTTTCAGACCGTACAAAAATTGCGACAATAATTGTACCTTAGTTGTCGGTCGTGGCCATATTCTGTAGTTGAGTGGCTCTGACTGACATCAGAGGGCAGTGAAATAGGGAAGGGCACTGTTGGAGTCTGGGAAAACATCATGGGGTTACTGAAGAGTGGGGTGACCAGACTGTTATGTGATTGGATTTGCAAGTTGGCTTGTTGCAGTTGACTTCCTTTCATGAACTGCTGTTGAACCTGCAGAAAGTGAACCATCAATTAACCCTTAGACAATAGGTTTCCAATTGTTATATCTGAATCTTAACAGATTCTACAATACAGTCTATATTTCAAAGGTATGAACATAGAAACAGGAGGAGGCCATTTAGCCCCTGAAGCCTGTTTTGCTTTTCAGTGAGATCATGGCTGATCTGTAATCTAACTCCAGAAACCCATATCCCTTTGAATGACAAAAATTTGTCAATATCAGCTTTAAAATAAATAATTAACCCAGCATCAATTGCATTCACAGAAAGTTCCAAACTTCTACCACCCTTTGTGTATAGAAGTGTTTCCTAATTTCACCCCTAAAGGACTGGCTCTAATTTTTAGACTATGTCACCTAGTCCCAGACTCCCCAATCAGTAGAAATACTTTCTATTTGTTCCCTTAATGGACACCATAAATTTTGGAACATCCTTAGAAGATTGAAGTGAGGAATTAGGAGATTTTGTTTCCAATGTGGAGGTTTATTAATACCAACCAGACATTAGAAAGGAAATAGGCATCACAAGATTACTTGAATGAGCTGGAAATGTCCATTACTCGACAGCTTAATAAAATATGTTTGCCCATTGAAAAACTAAACATTAATTATAATATTTTTGATTTATAAAAACTGTTGACACATTGCATTAACGCACTGAGTAAAGCCTTCATTTCAACTCCAGTCTCTCCATCTAGCTGCTGAAATATGAACTGATAAGCTAGTCCATGGTTCTAGTGTTTAATGGAGATGAGATACTGAGCTTAGTGGAATGAGGTGTAGATAGAGGCAATGTGACTTGCTCTAAATATGCTTCCCTTCCACCTTATGTGGAAAATGATTTTTCCCTGTAGATTTGTGCTAGAATGAAATTAAACAATTTTTTACTCATTCATGGGATGTAGGTTTCGTTGGCTAAGCCAGCATTTATTGCCCATCCCTAATTGCCCTTGGTGTTGATGAGCTATCTTCTTGAACCGCCGCAGTCCCTGTGGTGTAGGTACAGAAAGTTCCAAACTTCTGTGCTGTTAAGGAGGGAGCTCCAGGATTTTGAATAGTGCAGTAGTGAAGTAACAGTCAATACCTAGTGGTCCATCCAGTTCCATTCCTTATAGGATCAGTTGTGTCAAACCTATGAAGTCTTTTTTTTGGCTTTTTTGCAAAGGGCAGTTAAGAGTCAACCAGATTGCTGTGGGTCAGGAGTCACATGTAGGCCAGATCAGGTAGGCACGACAAATTTCCAGGGACATCAGTGAACCAGATGTTTTTCTCAACAATGGTTTCATGGTCATTGTTAGACTTTTAATTCCAGATTTTTATTGAATTCAAAATTTACCATCTTTGATGTGGGATTCAATCCCAGGGCTTTAGAGCATTTCTCTGGATTACTACTGTTATGCCACCAGCTCCCCAGGCTAGAAATAACTGTTTGCAATTACAAATTTAGGACCTGCATTCAATATTCTATTGGTTATAGCAGTGCTGGCTACTGTTGTAAGTGATCTGAGTGTCTTAAGTTCAGGAGTGTGCTGCTACTACTCAATATTTAACTAGGGGTGCAACAATGGGGGCCCCCTTGTAGGAATTTGCTATGATTTTTTTACATGTGCCTCTATGTGTGTCTCTCCAAAGAAAAATAGTGGATTGGAAAATGGTAAATGTAACACCTTTATTCAAGAAAGGAGGGAGAAAAAAAGCAGGAAACTATAGGTCAATTAACTTAATGTGTGTCATAGTGAAATTGCTAGAATTCATTATTAAGGAGGTTATAGCAGGATACTTAGAAAATCATTATAGGATCAGGCAAAGTCAACATGGTTTTGCGAATAGGAAATCATGCTTAACTAATCTTTTTGGAGTTTTTTGAGGGGAAAAAACAGCAAGGTGAATAAAGGGGAACCTGTAGATGTGGTGTACTTGGATTTCCAAAAGGCATTTGATAAGGTGCTGCATCAAAAGTTACTTCACATGAAAAGAGCACACAGTGCAGGGGGTAACACATTAGCATGGATAACTGATTGGTTAGCTAACAGGAAGAATAGAATAGGAATAAATGGGTCTTTTTCAGGTTGGCAAGCTCTAACTAGTGGAGTGCCACACAGATCAGTGCTGGGGCCTCAACTATTTACAATCTACATTAATGACTTGGATGAAGGGACTGAATGTATGATTGCTAAATTTGCCCTTGACACCAAGATAGGTAGGCAAGTAAATTGTCAAGAGGAGGTAGAGAGTCTGCAAAGGGATGTAGATAGGTTAAGGGTATGGGCAAAAATTTGGCGGTTGGAGTATGATGTGGGAAAGTGTGAACATGTCCAATTTGGTAGGAGGAATAGGAAAGCAGTTTACTATTTAAATGGAGAATGATTGCTGAACTCAGTAGTACAGAGGGATCTGGATACCTTGGTACATGAATCACAATAAATTAGTATGCAGGTACAGCAAGTGTTTAGGAAGGCAAGAGGAGTCTTGGCATTTATTGCAAGGGGAATGAAATATAAAGGTAGGGAAGTTTTACTACAGCTGTAGGGCCTTGGTGATACTACATGTGATATATTGTGTACAGTTTTGGTCTCCTTATTTGTAAAAAAGATATCATTGCTTTAGAAGCAGTTCAGAGAAGGTTCACTCAATTG
Source organism: Carcharodon carcharias (assembly GCF_017639515.1). Classification (NCBI taxonomy): domain Eukaryota; kingdom Metazoa; phylum Chordata; class Chondrichthyes; order Lamniformes; family Lamnidae; genus Carcharodon; species Carcharodon carcharias. The sequence continues at coordinate 157,568,985 of NC_054475.1, read as the reverse complement.
ATTCCTGGGATGAAGGGCGTATCTTATGAAGAAAGGTTGAACAGGCTGGGCCTATACCCATTGGAGTTTAGAAGAATGAGAGGTGATCTTATTGATACAAATAAGATCCTGAGGAAATTTGATAGGGTAGATACCGGGAGGATGTTTCCTCTTGTCGGGGAGAGTAGAACTAGGGGACACAATTTAAGAATAAAAGGTCACTCCTTTAAGATGGAGATGAGGAGCATCTTTTTCTCCTCAAGTGTCATTAATTGGTGGAATTCTCCTCCCCAGAAAGCAGCGGAGGCTGGGACATTGAATTTATTCAAGGCTGAGTTAGATTGATTTCTGATAGACAAGGGAGTCAAGGGTTATGGGGTGCATACAGGACAATGGAGTTGAGACCACAACTAGATCAGCCATGGTCTTATTGAATGGCAAAGCAGGCTTGAAGGGCCGAATGACCTACTCCTGCTCCTAAGTCCTATGTGGTGAATCCAAATAATAACATTAATTTGCTTTATTTTGTGTATCTTCTGCTGTTCTCAAGATTTTTTGGGGATAACCTAACAAATGGGCCCAGGTAGGGACAACTGATCCTTATTGTATCACTTTGAATCAGACTGTGAGCTGTGACAAATCACAAACTGGCCCATCTATTTTCAATACTCACCTTCAGTTAAACCTGTGCCAATTCACTTTGTTTCAAGACACAACAATAAACACAGCCCAATCCCAAATGTAAAATCCTTTCCTTGAAAAAATAATCAAAATTTGACAGCGATGTCAGGGTATAAATGTTTAATGTATCTATGCAAGATTTCCTCTGTCAACTGGTTTAATAGAGCCATATATAAAATGAATCCTTTAGCAATTCTGTCAATATATCAGAGTAATGTCTTCTGCAGGAGTTAAGCAACCATATATTCATAGTGGGAACACCAGTTGCTAGGCTAATGTAACAAAGAAGTGAGGGAAAAGCAGTGCCTACATATAATCTGCTCTGTTATTCAGCAAAGCTCTTAATAAAAACATATAGTTTATTTTAAAGTAAATGTTTTTATTCCTGACTGCAGAAAATGTTAATAATGATTTATATTTCTATTAGGGAATGCTAAGACATTAGAATGTGTTCTTTAATCCAAACAGTTTCATTAAAAATTAATGGCTTTGACCAATGAATCACATGCTTGGTTATTGTGTTGCACTTATCATCTATTATATTGCCAACACTGGCAGTAAAGGCTATAGGAGGTGATGTTAAATTAATAAATTATACCAAAAAAATCTTACTGTTCAACTATCTGGTAGGTACCAATAAATAAATAATTTGGACTGTACAATGTTTATTTTGCTAACTTATTCTCTACAACACTGTAATGATACAAACTAAGCCCAGTTCATTCTGAAATTAGTAGAAAACATTTTCTTCTGAAACTAGAACACCCAATTACAGGGAAACACAATGGGCAGAATTTTGCCCTTGGCGTGCAGAATTGGCGGGAGCGGGTGGGGCTATTCAGGAAATTGACCACGAACGGCACCGCACCGCAATTTCACGCTGGCAGGACAATTAAGGCCCGCTCAGTGTGATACGCTAGCGGCAGCACAGAGGGTTGCCCATGCGGTTGGGGAAGGAGGGCGAGCGGGCCGAGCATAACATCGCGCATGTGCGTGACTGAGCGCTGCATAATCTCCCTGAGGCACGGAGCTGCCTCAGGGAAATAGAGATGTAAAAAAAAACATGTCCCCTCATCTGTCACATGAGCAGGGACATGCTTTAATGAAAATATAAAGTTTTTATTTTACTTTTATTTGCTTTTGGAAACCTCATCCCGCCCGTGGATGAGGTTTCCAAAAAATTGCAAAGGCTGCATGGCCTTTTCGCCTACCCTGCCAACCGTTAGGTTGGAAAATTCATATTAATTGCTAACTTAATGGCCTTAATAGGCCCTTTAAATGTCAGCGGGCATGTGCCTGCCGACCCAATTATCGCGTGACTGCGCCTTGACGTCGGCACGCTTGGCCGATGTCAACGTGCGTCATTTCACGCTTGAGCGGGTCAGGTGCGCGCCTGCCCACCGTGGTGAAAATTCTGCCCAATATATTGTATCTCAAAATCTCATGACTGTGCCAACATGGGTCTGTAAATAATTTTCACTATAAAAGAATGAAGGAAAAGAAAGAAAGGACTTGCATTTTTATGTGCCTTTCATGACTTCAGGATGTCTCAAAGTTCTTAATTCCTACGTCCACATTTATGTAAACCTGTCATGCTGTAATTACACTGTCCTGCCAGTGGGGGTGTTGCAGCATCACTATTGGGAGGAGGATGTGATTAAATTGCCCTGGAAGTGGAGGTCTTGCAGCATCATCATTGGCAGGAGGATGCAATCACAGCTCATCTGCTATTGAAACTCTCATCCATGTCTTTGTAACCTCTAGACTTGAGTATTCCAATGCACACCTGGCAAGCCTGCCATGCACTATCCTCCGTAAAAGCTTAAGGTCATGCAAAACGCTGGCACCCATGTTCTAACTTTTATACCAACTCCCATTCACCTATCACTCCTGTGTTTGCTGGCCTACATTGGCCTCACCCCTCCCTAACCCTGAAACCTCATCCAGTCCGACAACCCTCTGAAACATCTGTGCTCCTCCAAATCTGGCCTCTTCAGCATCCCTTATTTTAGTTAAGCCACCATTGGCGACAGTGCCTTCAGCTACCGAGGCCCTAAGCTCACCTAAACCTCTTCACCTCTCCTTCCTCCTTTAAGATGCTCCTTAAACCTGTCTTGTTGATCAAGCTTTTGCTGATCTGACATAATGTAACCTCATGGGGCTGTCTGTCAAACTTTGTTTGGAAACCCTCCAGTGAATCACCTCAGAACATTTTACCACTTTAAAGCGGCCATATAAATACACATTGTTGTTGTAGTTTACACTGTCAGTTTCAATAATAAATGAAGAGTCCATAATGAAAAGATATAAAAATAATGGCAGAATGTTAAAATGTTTAAAAAAAGGCAATGAGTCCTGTCTGCACACCCTGGTCCAATTATCCCCTTCCCTCAACCTTGCTTCAGCTGAAGACTACATTTGGCCTTGAATCCAAGTGAAATGCCACAGGAGATCAACTAATTATTGTATTGTTCAAAATCCTGTTGCCCAGAGGAATAGTTAGCTAGTCATGTGCTGTCAGGTGTTGACCATTATTTGACCGTTGTAAGTTGTAGGGGAGGTATTACCTGCATTGATTTCACACTTGGTTCCCTGAGGAGTTGTTGAGAAGAAGGCAACTGCTGACCACGTAGTTCAGAGCCTACAAGAGCTTGCAGCTGTTTGCTGGATAGGCAAGGGTTTTGCATGATAATTCCTGGTTGCTGCTGCTGTTGTTGCTGCTGGTGCTGACCTTGATCTTGATGTTCCATTGCACTGAATCCAAGTGAATTGGGTTGTTGAAGCAACATCTATGATCACATCAACAAAATGCATTAAAACTTATCCGGAATTGTTTCCCTGGGATTTGTCAAGATTTGCCCACGGTGATGCCAAATTCTTATAGAAGACACGAAATGACAATGCTTTTTCTAAAATTGCTCTCTCTACCACTCTGCAGAGACCTGAAACACCTGGGGTATTTTATTAATCAGGTTAATGTCTCTGTTAAAACATTGAGAATTTCAGATGGGCATTTGTAGGCTAACACTCTCAAAGCAATTTCAGAGCCAAAGTGTAACCCCAGGTACAGAAGAGAATTAAACCTAAAGAACATGATTCAGATTTTATGGTGGTAACAATGGCTAGCCTATGAAACTGTCAGTAACTTCTGGAGTCAGCGCATGTTGTGACCTAAGTATAATAATTTTCATAATATTTTTTCTGTTTTTTTGTGAAGTGGGTTTATGGATGTGATTATAGTGGGGTCTGTCTGTGTGATTTAGTTACATTTGGAATCAAGTAGATTGCAAGCTTGAAATCATCAGAAGAAGCTATGGGGAGCGTTTTCTCCCCTTCGGGGGGGGGGGGGGGGGGGGGGGGGCTGAGTGGGCGTGGGCGTGGGCGGGCGAGTGGAGGAGGCTGAGTGGGGGCTCCCTGAGGCACTGAGCTGCCTCAGGGAGTTTAATTTCATTATGAAAAATTTAAGTAAAGAAAGAAAATTTCAGACATATCCCCTTATGTGACAATGTCACATGAGCTGGGAAATGTCAATGAATTTTAATAAGTAAATTTATTTGATTTATAAATCCTTCATGAATCCCATCCTGCCTGTGGATGAGGTTTCATGATAAATGCGAAGGCCGCCTGGGCACTTTGCCTGCCCGCCAACCTTAAGGTTGGATGGGCAGCTCTGTTAATCCTTTTAATTAGTTTTTAAATGGCCTTAATGGGCGTTTGACAGTTCGGCGGGTGTCAGCCGACTCCTGTGCGCGCCCGCCGAACTGAAGATCAGGATGATGTGTGGTGATGTCGGGACACATGCACGATGTCACTGCATGTCATTTTATGCGTCAGAGAGCAGGGCCCGCCCCTGCAATGCTCACCTGAAGATTCAGGCCCAGGTGTAGGAATGTGCTTGACATGTTAATGAGTAAATATGGATGCTGGCTTAGCATGTAAGGTTGAAGGGAAATTGCATTTTTAGATAAATGAAGGGAATGTTGGATTTCAAAGGGATCTTAGTCTGTTTACAACTAGCCAGATAAGCAGAGCCAAGGAGTGTGTTTATTTTTCCCAAAGGTTACTGACAATATTGGCAACATGAAAGTTTTATTATGAGGAAGATACAGTTTCAAAGACACATGGAACAATAGAATTTACATATTAAAAGGAGAGAAACATATATAAAGGAGAATAAAGGCTATGTGGAGAAGGCCATGTAAGATCTAATTAGAGTGTGTGAAATAGCCTTTAAGAAGCCTCCAGTCACTTGTGCATAAGTCTGCTATGTAAAGCAGCTACATTTGGAGGAAAGCCATTTGGAATTCCACTGTCAAGTGGGTACTCTGTTAACTTGCTAGGTTTGTTTTAAATCTAAAATCTATTTTGGACTGTTGCCTTAAAAGGGGGTGTAACTGGGAGTCAGGTCAATTAGGAATTTTAGGACTTGTTATAGTAGTAATTAATTGTAATCGTATGTGTGTGCTTGAAATCTTCTATTTTGTTAATAAATATTTTAATTTAATTGCTTTAAATCCCTAAAGGTCTTAGCGGACTCATTACTTCTGAATTCAGTGCATACATCTCCTCATAATAAATATGAATTACAAAACTGTGTGATAGCGCGACCATGTTTCCCTCGTGGATTTGATCCACCTGGCACACATCATCTGCCATGTCATAACAATGTGCAATATAACAGAGAAATCCAGAATTTCTTGTCAGCAAATCTAGGCCTCTCAATTAAATGCACTGTTGAGGCACTCCCAGGCTGTAATATGTGGAAAACCAATTGAACTGATATGAATGCCAATTCTTAGATTATTACTCTTGTTTAAAAACCCTTGAAAAAGTTACACCTTGTTGAATGAGGTGTAACTGGGTTTCTGACAGTGTACTAATATCATAATTACTGCAAAATACCCTCACTGACCCCTCAAAGCTAATTTTCTATTTGCAGTATATAAAATTCTTTCATGTAATAGAAAACTTACATGTTTTTAAAAACTTTTTCAAATTTGTTTTTGTATTTTAACTTATATTTTAATCCAATCATAATTTATTTTGCTATCTGAAAAATTAAATTAAAGTTGAAGGATAAAATGAGTGCTTTTAACTTCCTGGTTTTCTCTCTGTGAGGATACTTCAATGTGATTGGCTGCTTAACTGCTTGCTAACACCACTGCTGCTGCACACCTGGAGGTCCCTTTGAATTGGCACCAGTGTTAAACTACCATCAGGAAAGGGGAAATTCACACCACAGAAATTGCTGGATCATTGTGGGCAGTTTTCTTCAAAGTCAGTGGCCAGCGCAATTGCTTCACTGTTGACTGCTAAATCTGAACCAATAAGTTTTCTTATTAGTGACTACAAGTTCATAAGTAGATCGCCTAGTCTTGGAGTTTGTTGGTGCACTAAATCACAATGCTGGAGTCTGTGGATTTTGTCCCTCTTTTCATCAGACAGTGAGGACCTAATCTAAATACAACTTGTCATTTAAGTTAATCTCCAGATTCTATTGTGTGGAGAGGGAGCACACATCAGAAGCCAAACCTAGATTAGAAGACTAGGTTTTTCACATCATCTCATGCATTTATTTACAACCAACCTGAGGCACTGAGAAAGAGCTGACAGCGACTCAGATACTTGGTCTTTTAAGAATGGATCACACGCACCGTCAGTGAAATGCTGTTCATTAATCTTTCCATTTGTCAGTAACAAAAGAAGACAGTGATAGTTTTTTTGAAAAACACAGTGTGAAATAGGAAGAAATTTTAATAAACATAGAAGGCTCACTTCTCAGTCTGAGCTCAGGTTAACCTGAAGATTTCAGTGCGTGCAAGTGTTGTTCTCCTTAATAGTTGGGTTTTGCTAACTTTTCTTATTCTTTCATGTGATGTGGGTGTTGCTGGCAAGACCAGCATTTGTTGCCCCACCCCAACTGTCCTTGAGAAGGTGGTGGTGAGCTGCCTTTTTGATCCGCTGCAGTCTATGTGGTGCAGGTACACCCACAGTGCTGTTAGGGAGGGGTTTCCAGGATTTTGACCCAGCGACACTGAAGCAACGGCGATATATTTCCAAGTCAGGATGGTGTTTGGCTTAAAGGGGAACTTGGAGGCAGTGGTGTTCCCATGCATCTGTTGCCTCTAGCCTTTTAGGTGGTAGAGGTCATGGATTTGGAAGGTGCTTTCGAAAGAGCCTTTGCACATGCATCTTGTAGATCGTACACACTGCTCGGTACCTGGAGCACCTTGGGATGGTGACATATGTCATCTCAGTGGTACAGAGGAGGAAGAAATATTGATGCAAGAGCTTTCCCCCCTTAAAAAATGGTATCTTGTGTTCAACAGCACTGCAAAATTGATAGTAGTCAGTGGCCCGTTGGAAGATCCGAATCATCTCCATGGAGACAGAAGGGCAAGTTGGCAGTAAACAATGCACATAAATATCCAACAGAATCATACCTGAAGATTGGAATCATGCACAAGCTGCAGCTGCTCCTTTATATGATGGAGCTCCTCCTGTTGTGTCTTTATATTTGCCTGTAAGATGCGTGTCCTCTCCTCCAGCTGTTCCTTTAGCTGGTGCATTACTCCCAGCTGTGCAGGACACCGGTACACGGGCTGCAGTAGAAACACAGGCATCAGCAAACAGATATCCAACAGAAACTCATGTCATCAATCACAAACCAACAAGCAATCTTCCTGTTGTCCTGCTGTGCTATCTAAATTGTTTTCTTTCAAATGCAAAGGAAAGCTGGATAATAGAACGAGCTGATAGCAGCCAGTTAGATTGAGAACATGGAGAGACAGATGCAACCAATTATCAAACACCAGTCAGCACCAATTGAGCAGTATACACAGATTCGTGTTAAAATAAAAGTAAGACACTGCGGATGCTCAAGATCTGAAGTAATAGCAAAAAGTGCTGGAAAAACTCAGCAGGTCTGGTCAAATTGCACGAGTCATATTGGACCTGAAACTTTAACTCTGTTTGTCTCTCTGCAGGTGCTGCCAGACACGCTGAGTTTTTCCAACATTTTTTGATGGGGTAGTAGGTGCAATGGAAGAACAGCACCTGCAGGTTCTCCTCCAAGTCACATACTATGTCGCTGTTCCTTCACTATCATTGAGTCAAAATCCCTAACTCCCTTCCTAACAGTGTTGTGGATGCATTTACACCGGATGGACTGCAGTGATTCAAGAAGGCGGCTCACCACCGCCTTCCCAAGGGCGATCGAGGGATGGGCAACAAATGCTGGCCTTCCCAGTGATGCCCACAAACCATGAAAGAAGAATAAAAAAAGAAGAGGTAGGCATCCTGTAATATAAGTCTCGACTGGTTACAATCAGCTAAAGAGGGCAGACAGGAATTTTCCATTTTCTCCGCTAACTGGCCTGGGTTTTAATCTGCTTTTTCACCTCTTCTGGAAGATCACTTGTGTCCAGTTGAGTAGGGAGTCTCTGTATGGTGATGCATGGGGCATTACAAGTGTATGGGTCATGCTTAGTGAACTCATTGGTCTTTTCCCCTCTGATAGTCTCATATATTCATATGTTTGTCCAGGTTTTCAGTGATCTGGAGAGAGAAAGAAAACCAAGGGATGGAGTAGGACCATTGGAAGTGGGATTGGGTGAGGGTGGAGCAGCTGATGCTACTTAGGCTACGGAAGTGCTCGGTACATTTCTTGCTTAGTTTTTGCCAAGGAGAAGACAAGTCATTTCTTTGAAAGAGAGCCAGGGGGAGTTGCAAAATCAAGTGCTGACATAATTCACATTGGGTGAACATGGTAAATAATATCAACAGCTGGATAAAATGCCTCAAGAAACAAAATAAAGTACACAGGAACATAGGAGCAGAACTAGGTCATTGTAGGAAGATCTTCCAGGAATCAATGAATACTAAAAGAAAGAAAGACTTGCATTTAAGTAGGTGCCTTTCTCAATGTCAGGACATCGTAAACCATTTTACTGCCAATGAAGTACTATCAAAGTGCAGTTACTGTTGTAATGTAGGAAACATGGCCACCAATTTGCACATAGCAAATTCCCACAAACAGCAATATGATAAATGCCCAGATAACTTATTTTTTTAGTGATATTGATAGAGGGATAAATTTTGGCTAGGATACTGAGGATGACTTCCCTGCCCTTCTTTAAAATAGTGCTATGGAATCTTTTACATCTACCTGGGAGGGTAGATGGGGCTTTGGCTTAACAACTCATCTGAAAGACATCACCTCCAACAGTGCAGCACTCCCCCCAGTACTGCCCCTGACTGTCAGCCTGGACTTTGTACTCAAGTTCCTGGAGTGGGACTTGAACCCATGATCTCTGGAGTGGAACTCACAACCGGCCAACTCAGAGAAAGTTGGGAATTAGAATGACTGCTGGTGAGGTAGGAAGCAATAGGTTAAGGTTGATATGACACAGACAAAATTTATCAGTAAGTGTACAGGTGAATTTGTTCTCTACATTAATGAGATTAATAACTCAGAGATTTATAATGGTGAATCACAGCAAAACAAAGCCAGTCAGTGTGTACCAAGGGAGTTTGTTGAGTGGAGATTGCAGCTGGAGGCATTGGTGGCTGTTGTGCATCAGGTGATGGTGGTACTGTCATCAAGACCTGTGAAAGCAAACAACAAAGTCCATAAGCAAAATGTACTTTATTAACTAAAGATAGCCTGGGTACAGAAAAGTGTCCTTTTACATGACTGTGCTTCTGGTTGTAAATAAACCATTTAGCCCATTCTATAAATACATGAAATTTCCAACACAAGAACAGCACATTTACCCAGCTGGTGTTACTGCTGTACACAAACCTCCTCCCAGTCCTCTTCGTCTCACCTCATTAGCATAACATTCTATTCTTTTCTCCCTCATGTACTGACTTAGCTTCCCCTCAAATTAATCTGGGGTGAGAATTTTCTCTCTGTCGCGGGAGACTGGGCGGGAGTGGGCATGTAACCGATTGCTGCCCCCGATCGGCTGCACGCTGCCATTTTATGTGGGCAGGCCAATTACGGCCCACCCAACATAACCTGCACCCAGAAGCGCTGAGTGCTCCCTCTGCGGGTGAGGGGAGGAGGGAGAGTCGGGACCCTGCGCTCATTTGAGCTGCCTCAGGGAGATTACTTTGATTATGAAGAATTGAAATTTTAAAAATTATTCAGACATGTCCCCTCATGTGACAGTATCACATGAACTGGGACATGCCAATGAATTTTAATAAAATTTTTTATTATACTTGTAAACCCTTCATGAAATCTTGTCCCGCCCGTGGATGAGGTTTCGAGATAAATGCAAAGGCCGCCTGGGCTCTTTGCTGCCCACCGACCTTAAGGTTGGATGGGCAGCCCTGTTAATTGTTCAAATTGGTTGTTTAATGACCTTTGACAATTCGGCAGGCGCGCAGCCGACTCTGGTACGCACCATCCGAACTGAAGGTCGGAATGATGCGCGGCGATGTCGGGACAAACATAATTTTAGGCGTCGGAGAGCGGGACCCACCCCCGCACACTGACCGGAAGATTCTATGCTATTCACCTCAACTATTCCTTGTGGCAGTGAGTTCCACATTCTCACCACTCTATGAGTAATGTTACAACAGTGACTACACTTCAAAAAGTACTTCATGGGCTGCAAGTTGCTTTGGAGTATTCTGAGGTCTTGAAAGATGCTGTACTAACCATTGCTCTTCTTTTTTTTTCTATTTTAAAGATGTTTCTTCTGAATGGAATAGTAAACTCCCAGAGAGGAAGATGCAAAGTCTTGGAGGAAGATGCTACCAACCAGTACGATCATGAGTGAATTTGCTTTTGTGGTTTAAGTTATCATAAGTGTTGCAGCTATACTGCTTGTTTTTCAGCCGCTGCACAGCTGAGTATCTGAGTCAGGCTTTGACTCTGCTCAGATCGCTGAAAACGATGAGGATGCAAAAACTCACCTGAGTGCTAGCTTGCTGTGGTCTCTGTAATGACTTGTCCTGCAAGCTTGTATTCACTGATTGTTTGGAAGGTGTGCTTGCTTCTGTGTACACTTTGGACTGTGTTGCTGGAAGAATCAAGCAATAATTGAATTAAATAAACTCTGACTTTCCCTTGGGCTTAAAATATTCACCAGGAAACTAATATGAAAATACAGATATATTTAGAATAATAAAATCCAGATCTCCCACTATTCTCAATGTCTGCCTCCCCCTTTCCCCCTAAAAAAATACACATATACAATTTTAGCAAGGTGTACAGCTTAACAATGAAAATTCAATACTTTAACTTTGCTAGAAGTACATTAAATTATCGCTTTAAAAATAGTTAGGAGCAAGGTATTTTGGTGGAATTCGAACTTTGTACACAAAGTGCACTCTATATATTTTATATTATAGTGATCAATGAGAAATATACATCAATCTTTTCTGAAGAATGACATGGCTACAAAGGGGGGGGGGGAGGAAGGAATGTAGAGTTGAGGCCATAATCAGATCAGCCATCATCTTATTGAATGGCGGAGCAGGCTCGAGGAGCCGAGTGGCCAACTGCTGCTCCGAATACATATGTTTGTTCATATGTAACCAAAACCTGAACAAAGTCACACTATGCTGCAGGTCTGTAATACATTCCAACTCAACCATTATTACATATGTTTTGTTCTAAATCCTTAACTGCACCACAGCAATATCACGTGCAGTGCTTTAATTTCTCAATGCTTTTCTTTCAAACCAAGTACTTAACTAATTATTTGTTTTAGGGATACACTATATGAGTAATTTGAGACATGGCATGTGGTAAGATAAGATAAGCAGCCATGATCTTACTGAATGGAGCAGCAGGGTTGAAGGGCTGAATGGCCTACTCCTGCTCCTGAGTCTTGTGTTCTCATGGTGAGTGTAATATGCTTGGAAGGGACAGGTGGCTTTGGCCAATAGTTCTCCAAGCTCTGGGGATTTCCTCAAGTCATGTCTGGGTCGATTGTGCACTAATTGATAGAGATTGATTGCCATGATTAGTCAACAACTCCATAATCATTGTTTCAGGATGGTGTAAGGTGAACTTGATCTTATTTCATCCAGCGATTCCTACGGGGAGAATTTTCTCCCCGTCGGGGTGGGTTGGATGGGAGTGGGCGTTCAGCCGATTGCCGCCTGCGATTGGCTGCGTGCCGCCATTTTACGTGCGTGAGCCAATTAAGGACCGCTCAGCGTGACGCGCACCGGGAAGCGCTGAACGCTCCCTGTGCGGGTGGGGGGAGTAGGCGGAGCCAGGGCCTGTGCATGCATGTGGAAGAGCGCAGAACAAAATTTGTAAACTTTTAAAAATCAAACTAATCTCCCTGAGGCACAGGGCTGCCTCAGGGAGATTAGTTTGAGTTTTAAAAATTTTAATAATGCCACATCAGCTGGGACATGTCATTAAACTTTAATTAAAACTTTCCTTCAATTTGTTAACACTTCATGAAACCTCATACCCTCTGTGGTTGAGGTTTCATGCTAAATGTGAAGTCTCTTCGCCTGCCTGCCAACTTTAAGGTTGGACGGGCAGCTCGGTTAAGTACTTCAATTACTATTTAAATGGCCTTAACGGGCCTTTGATGGTTCGGCGGATGCACAGCCGACTCCAGTGCGCGCCCGCTGAACTGAAAATCGGAATGACGCGCAGTGACGTCAGAGTGCACACCTGACACCACCGCAGGTCGTTTTACACGTCGGCGAGCGGGCCCTGTCCCCACTCACCGACCCGAAGATTCTGGCCTATATTTCTATATCTCTATCGCACCCGACCTTTATATCATTATGGAAAACGAATGTGCAAGAAGGGCATGGGATTTCACTTTCCACTTACATGGAGTGTCTGACAGTGCGGTGTGAGAGGATTTATGCGAACTTGGAGATGACACTGAACATGGTCGACTGCCGCTGAGTCTCTCTATGGTAATGTCCTGAGCACTTCCACATTGCCTGCAGTTTTGAGTCTATAATGTGGGAAGAAAAGGAACATCCAAAGAAGAAGTAATGACCAAGTGCACATCACTGAGGAGGTTACAACAATGACTTGTATTTATAAAGCACCTTTAGTATGTAAGAACATCGCGAGATGGCTCAGATATTATTAGACAAAAATGAATGCTGAGCTGAAGGAGGAGACCAAGGGCTGACCAAAAGCTTGGTGGGTTTTAAGGAGGATCTCAACAGATGAGAGGGAAGCGGAGAGGCAGAGATTGTTAGGGAGGTAGTTCCAATATGTGGGGTTGCAGAGCTGAAGACGTGGTTGCCAAAGGTGTGATGACACAAAGGAAGCCAGGGTTGGAGGAACTGAGAGTCTGTACAAGGGGTATAAGTCTGGAGAAAGTTACAGAGATAGGGAGAAGTACCATAAGACCATAAGACATAGGAGCAGAAGTAGGCCATTCGGCCCATTGAGTCTGCACTACCATGAAGGTCATGAAGAAGCTTAAGCACGAAGCTGAGAAGTTTGGGATTAAGGGCGTTGGAGGAGACAATGTGTGTTAGTGCAATCAGGAGTGATGAATGAGCAGGCATTCAGGCTGGATAGAAATGGGCAGGAAAGATTTCTATGAGCTAAAGATTATGGGTCGTGGAAGATGGGAGGCTGTCCAGTATGGGATGGAAGTAAATGAGGAATTGAGCAGAGAATGGGCAGAGGCAGCCCATGTTAGAACAGTATGAATAGCTGGCCTTTGTGATCAAGAGGATATGGGATCAGAAATGTTCCTTTGTCAAAGGTTTTCCTTAAGGTTAAATAGGATGCTGAGATTATGGTTGGAGAGGAAGATGGATTCAGTGAGGAGGGTACTGAGTTTGGGCAAGATTAACAGAGTTACTTTAGCTATTTGGCAGGCCTGACGATAAAATAAAAAGAAAAACTCCCTGCTTCAATATGAATATCCATTTGAGTTTGTTTCAAAACTCTAGTGATCAGAGAAGTCAAGAACAGTTGGACATGCACCTACATTTTAATGCAATGTAAAAATTATCACATAATTTTGTAACTCTTTTATATATAAAAAAACGAGAACTTGGCAAAAACCAATGACATGCTAAAAAGAGGGGAAGCCTACATTTTGCCCTGGGTGCAAGGGAACTTGTGGCACATGGTGGCACCAGAAAAATGGGCAACTTCTCGGACACCGTGTCACGGAACTCTGAGCCTTCACGATTAAACAGCAGATCCACAACAGAAAGGACAGAGTGAGCCAACGGTCCATTAGAAAGGGATGTTTTAGCATGCATGTTGTTCAGAGTTCAGTAATCTCTCCTTTCATATGGTGGAACCGTTTTACATGTTCCGCTTTCTGAACCATTCGATGCAATAGTTGCAAGCAAAGTCCCGATGACAATTTCTGGCTCAGGGACACCATAAAAAAACTCCTACTTGTTCTAGATGATTCATAGACTCATGGAAGCACGCAACACAAGAGGAGGCCATTCGGTCCATCACCAGCCTTTTGAAAAAGCCATCCAATTAGGCCGCCTCAACTGGTCTTTCCATGTAGCCTTAAAAAATTTAATTTTGAAGTATTTTTCCACTTCTACTTTGAAAGTTTAATCGTATCTTCTTCCACCACCCACAAGCAGTGCATTCCAGATCATAACTTGCTGCATAAAAAGTTTCCTCACCACCCCACTGGATTTTGTGGCAACTAGATTAAGTCTGTATCCTCAGGTTACTGACTGTTCTGTCAGTGGAAACAATTTTTCCCCATCTACTCCCTCTCTCTCTCTCTTAAATATATAATATATTCAACCATGTATTTATTTTTTTATGATACCAGCGTACTATAGGGTTTAAAGAAACATGAACTTTGAGCATCAAGGTGACTTCATCAAAAATCTGACAACTACATATTATTAACATTACCTTCAGGGCTGCCGGAGGCAGGATTTCAGGGGAAGATTCCTCGAGGTTCTGTTCCCGTCGTCTTTCTGATCTGACTTCCACATAGCTGCAAATCAGGGGGAAAAAAAATCCCAAAAGCATTCACGCTAATTATTTATGCCATCCAGAAATTCTGACAGGTTGTGACATCAGCAACATTATGGACATCAGCTAACCTTGAAGGTCAAAACTCTACCTCAAGTGAAAGCTACAACAGACCAAGTTCATAAATAAATGTACTTTACTTTGAAGTTTGCAAAACATCAAGGAGCTGCCATTACTCACAGACTGAAATAACTTGAGTGATATTTAAATTATTCAAGCAAACAGAATTATTACTGCCAGACATGAAGCTAATATCATTCAAGGGAGCAAATTTTACGAACGCTGAGATATTCAACCAATTACAACTCCAACTTCTTCACACAAGTTTTTGGTACACCACAGACTCTAATGAGCAGTTTTGGATCTAATTTTGAATCTCTTTATACAATAGATCCCTTCATTTGGCTTCAAACCATTCAGACACACAATGTCAGCACTGCTGACCTGCACCTCTATAAGTACATTAACCACACATTGCCAACAAACAAAGCAAGGTGGATCTGGAACTGTTTAATTTCTTGTCCCTCTCCTTCTCTTGCTCTTCAACGTGCAACATAGCAAAGTACAAAGTATTAATATTCTAAGTGAAGTGACCTAGGACAGTTTACTATGTTAAAGAACCTAAACAAGAGTAAATTCTCTTAACGGTTGCAATACATTCCATGTACTGGGCTGTATGTGCTGTGATACGATGGCACATACCTTTAAGGGGGCTACTGTCAATCATCACCTACCTCGACAGGGTGTGATGTATTAGTCCCTGGACTTGTAGGCAGTCTGCACAGGTCAGACATGTGCCTCAAGGTCTCCCAGTGAACAGTATCTGTATATTGTCTTATCTTCAAATAAAGAACCCACTTAATTGTTTCACCAATCCTTGTGTGTGATTGGTACATTTATGTTAGAGAAGAACATATGTACTTGCCAAGTTTTAACATTACTGGTGTGTCTCCTGCGGTGAAGATAGGATAGAAGCTTGGACTTGTGGCGAGTGCCTCAGTTTGCCGTAGTGAGGTACCTTGCTGGATTTTCATTCCATGTCCCTGAATCCAACACTGAGCTGAATTCCATGTTGAGAACCCTGAACTTATAGTGGTGGAACTCTGGAAGCGATTTTTGAGGAAGCAGCCAATTACTGTAGATCACAGTGCATTTGTTTTACAATTTTTTTCACGGGACGTGGGTGTTGCTGGCTAGGTTAGCATTTTTATTGCAAACCCCAAATTGGCCTCGGGAAGGTGGTGGTAATGGACATTCTTGAACCGCTGCAGTCCATGTGGTGTAGGTACATCCAAATGGAGTGAATTCCAAGATTTTGACCCAGCAACGGTGAAGGAATGGTGATATATTTCCAAGGCAGGATGGAGAGTGGCTTGGAGGGGAACTTGCAGATGGTGGTGTTCCCATGTGTCTACTGCCCTTGTCCTTCTAGGTGGTAGAGGCCACAGGTTCGGAAGGAGCATTGGTGAATTCCTGCAGTGCATCTGTACACACTGCTGCCACTGTGAGTCGGTGTTGGAGGGAGTGGATGTTGAAGGTGGTGGATGGGGTGCTGATCAAGCTGTGCGTGCTGGACAAGTACAAGTCAACCCTTTTAAGAAATATTAAACTCGCATAAGGAGTTGGCCTCAATTTTCCATCTCAGAAATGCATGTTTTACTCACCCTATAAATTGGCGCATGGGATTAAGCAGGCGATAAAGGCCAAGTTGCCATGAAGATATGCGGGAGTTTAAGACATGCCCCTCACACAGAGCAGACTGCATGGGGTGAACAACAAACAGAAACAGGTCCTCCAGCAAAAAGAATGAAGTGTGAAGCTGCATTCAAGCTAAACGTCATAACATTGGCTAACTTGTCAAATAACTGTGCTGCAGTGAGGGAATTCGAGTGTCAGCGAAAAGCTGGTGTGAGAATGGAAGAAAGAATCTGCCCCGAAAAAGATGTCCAAGACCAAATGCACCATGAGAACGGGGACCAGCCACTGGGCTGATCTTGAAAAGCACATATCAGAATGGGTCCTCAAAAAATCGTCAGAATGGTTACATGGTCACCAGAAATTCAATGCATATGTATGCACTTTAGTATCAAACCCTAATCCAGCAAAAGATTCCAGCACAACAGTTAGTTGGTGTAGCCACTTTATGAAACGAAAACATCTCATGTTGCAGAGAAAGACCAAGATCGCTCAGGGAATACCAAAAGACCGCAAATGCTTTGATGATTCTGAAACCAGAATTGCCAAAACTGGCCTGGAGTGGGATCTTTATGATGGCACCGAGCCAAAGTGACTCAGAATGAATTTGATAATTTTTTGCATCACATGCCAAAGACAATGGCCGGGATTTCCCCTGCCTGTTGGCGTTGGGCATGTTTGGCGGCGTGAGTGGACAATATGACGAGAAGGCCAAAAATCAGTCTCACGGTGGTCGTGAAACCAGTTTGCAACTGTCCACTCAGCCCGTTGATGGTGGGCCATGTTCCCCGCTATCGGACATCGGGAACCTCATTGTAATATATCAGCATATATAAGGCCGACCCGCTGGATTCATCCCTCCTGCTGGATTGTTGGTGCAGAACACGTCTTGACAACCGTAACGTGTGAAAGTCAGGACTTACCGCCAGGGCCTTGCTCACATCGCGGACACCCGAGGAGCAGAAGATGCTGGAGCCCGACAGCAATGGGGCCCTGGAGGAATGTCCATGGCATCCTGGGTGGATTCTCATGGACATGGCTCTGCTGCTCACCGAGGTTGGAACGTCACCGTCGATGCTCACAATGGATGATTGTCGAGGAGGTGGAGAAAGAAGGTCTAGGATCGACTGCGAGAGGAAGAGGTGTTGGGGGGTTGAGGTTGGGAAGGGGGTATGAAGGTGTCAAGGGGTGAAGTTGGGAGGTGGTGAATGAAGATGTCGGTGGGGTGAGGTTGGGAGGTGGTGAATGAAGGTTTCGGTGGGGTGATGTTGGGAGGAGGGGAGAGAGTACAGGGGGAGGAAGGGATAATGGGGCAGAAGATGACCACTGGGAAGGTAGCTGTAAGGGAGTGGAAGGTGTAAGGGAAGGAATTTGGAGCAGGGAAGGAGTGCAGAAAGGGGAGGAAGTCCAGGGGGAGGAAGGATTGCGGAGAGGAGAGAGAGTAAGGATGGAGGAAGAAGTTGGGAAGGGTGAAGGAGTAAAGCTGGGGAAGAAATGAGGGTGCCTGAGGGGATTAGGAAGGGGGAAGGAGTAAGGCTGGAGGAAGAAGTGAGCGGAGGAAGAGGTAAGGCTGGAGGAAAGAGTCAGGAGGGGGGAAGGACTATGGGTCTTTGATGGAGACAGGAAGGGGGAGGGACTAAGGAGGGGGGAATCCAAGGGGTGGGAGGACTAATTGGGGTGGAAGCCGTTCCGTAGGGGAAGGGGTCCGGAGGTGGGGGTGTCCAGGTGAACATGAAAGGGAGGTGAATGATGGGTCCATGACTGCCTCCTGCTGTGCAAACTGAAGGTGTGCATGGTATGAAGGAATGGTGAGAATGACCAAGACAGAGTGAGGTGGTAGGTGGGAGGGTGAATGTTCAGTGATAGCGGTAGGAGGGATGGCGAGGGTGGTTGGTGGGGACACGGAGGCAGACACGGACCCTGGGGGTGGGAAAGAGGTCGGGGAGGTGCAAGTGGATGGGGGTGGGATTTTCGGGAAGGAAGGGAACGTGCACGTTCACCTGGACATCCCCGAAGGAAAAGGGTTGTGGCTGGTAGGTCATGGAGGGGAGATGGAAGGTGATGCCAGGGGGTCAATTGTGAAGGAAATGGGTGAAATGGGGGAAATGGGGGAAATGGGGGAGGGGAAAAGATGGGGGAGTGAATGAAATACTGTGTCACCACCATGCTAGATAATTCGAAAGTGAAACGACAGTAGTGGTGGGCGAGATCAGGTGCTGCATGGGAGCGTGATCATTGGGTGGCTGGAGATGCAGGTCAGCTCAAACGGACAACTGATAGCGAACCCTAGCAGGCAGCATTGAAAATGTTTAGGACTTTGAGGTGAGTATGAAACATGAAGGATCCGTGTGTGTGGGAGAGTGCTTGCACAAGGCTCTGAAAGGTCAGCTGATCCCCCTGTGGTGACAGAGAACGAGGTTGAGGGCCTCACAGCCAATGGGGACTCGGAGGGAGAGGACAGACCCTGAGATTCCTGAGTGGATGACCCAGGGGTGTCCAGCTGCCGCCCCTCCTCCCTTCGGGTGCTCAGGGGCCCCGGCCTGACTCCTTGAGGGGAAGGAGCACCTGGAGGGACTTCTGCTGACTCTCCAGCATGAGTTGGAAGGCCAAATCTAGAGTCTCGTCATCTGACTCGGACCTCACAGATGCCTGAAACTCAGCAGTTCTCCGAGTGCCTGGGAGCTCGCACGAACCTGCCCCATCCCGCTGCAGACAAGTGTCGGTGCAGTGACCACCAGACTGTGAACCCAAGCTCTAGATCTAGGTCCCACCAAAGTGTGTGTCTCTGCACTGGTGGAGGGTATGGGTAAACACCGTGATAGGTCTTCCAGGCTGCTTATTTCCAGCCCTTCAATGGAGGAGGTGTCCTCTTGGCTGGAGGCGAGGCCTTGGATGGAGCTGAGGGACTGGCTGGCTGAAGATGTCGGTTGCTTGGCAGAGCTCCCTGTGAACCAAAGTAGTGATAATTAGTGCATGGCAGCAGAGTCAAAAGCAGGAGAGAGAGCACTCACAGTTGCGTTAAGAAAGGGATGATGTGGTACAGAATCCTTTACGAGGGTGTTCGCCGTCGACCTCACTATTGCCGCAGGTATAGTCCATGTCCTCGCCAGTCAACGTGATGGCACAATTCTCAAAATGAGCAAGGGGCCTAATGTGGGTCCCTCCACCCCCAGTCTAGGGTCTCTTCCTACTGATGTGAGCAAGCCTTTTGCTGCATGAAAACAGATAGAGGGAGTGTGAGCAGGACACATGGCACTGAGTGGAATGTTTGTGTGGTGAGCGGAGCCATGGACAGGATGAGGATGCAAGCTCGAGAGGGTATGAGCCTGATGGAGATGTGAGGGTGTCTGTGAGAGTTAGTGGTGTTGTCCCTTGAGGTGTGAGATCCCTGTGGATGTGTAAAGGGTTTGTGAGTGTGTGAGTTGAGAGTGATGAGAAGAGTGAATTACCTTGGCAGAACACATGAGACCATTTGTCCTGTCATGGCACTGGGTGGCTGTCCTCGTTTGCAGGGCATTAGCGCTGACCACCACTGCTACCAGCTCCCAAACCGGATTAGCGATGTTGCTGCCTATCCTGCAGCCTGAGTGGGTTAGAGGACATCACGGCCAGCCTCCACAGCATCCACAAGGCTCTCGATGGACACGTCATTGAGCCTGGGAGCTGCAGCCTTTTTACCTTTCAGGGCCATGTCTTCTTTGCAGCCCTCATGGGCTGAAAGCACCAAGAGGTGTGTGTGTGCGCGCGGCCGGACAGTAAATATGGCGCCCGGCATGATGAAGCGGCGAGGTGATGGCATGGTGGGTGAATGAGGGCCCGCCTGCCTTGGAAAAGGCGCGTTTCCTGGGGATGCATAATTAACGTGGCATTTGGAACGATGCAGCGTAAAAAGCTGCCATTGTGGCCGGCAGGTAAAACATCGTTCACCCGCTGCAGCACTTAGTGCAGATATCTGGGATGATTCCACCCAATAAATTTGATGTTTTTAAAATGTTTTGCTTGTGGTTAAGGGTATTCTCGTAGATTCCATTCATTAAAAATATATCTTTAAGTTCTTATGTCACGTTGATTTTATTTGAGTTACTGGTGTTATATTTTTTCACACTTCAAAATGGTGACCACCGAAACCAACAGCGGCATTTCACTTTTTTATACTTGGAATACAAGTCTATCTCCATTTTTGGAAAGATATTTTGAGGCTTCAAAATATCAGTTCTGTTGAAGGGTCATTCGGACTCGAAACGTTAACTGTGTTCCTCTCCGCAGAGACTGCCGTTTTTCCAGGTATTTTTGTTTTTGCTGAGGCTTCAAAGGTTGACTTATACACTGTACGGTAATTGGCCGCTTCTGGGGGTCCCATCCAGTTAAGGATGGCAGACAATTCCCCCACCCCACCGGGGCTGGAGGACCAATAGGAGGCTGTCCAGCACTGGAAGATCAGCAGCTCCAATGTCAGAGGTGGTTGCTGCTGACATAGGTAGAAGAGAGAACCTCAAGGTGGCGGTGCCATAGAGTCATAATGGCACAGAAGGAGGCCTTTCGGCCTGTCACGTCTACACCAGCTCTCTGAAAAGCAATCCAGTCAGTTCCATTCACTCGCCCTAGCTCTGTAAGTTTATTCTCCTCAACTGCGCATCCAATTTCATTCAATTATCTCTGCTACCCTCATAGGCAGCTAGATCCAGGTCAATACCACTTGCTGCTTAGAAAACCTCTTCCCCACGTCTCTTGCCCAAAACCTTAAATCTGTGTCCCGTGGTCCCCGTGCCATCAGCTAATGGGAACAGTTTTTCTTTGTCTACCTCACCTAAACCTGTCAGAATCTTGTAAACTCCTGTCCCCTCAATTGCCTTTGTTCCAAGGAGAACAAACCCGGCTTCTTCAACCTAACCTTATAGTTAAAACCCCTCATCCCTGGAACCGTTCTAGCACAAATGAAGACTTTTTAAAAAGGTTAAATAAAGTAAAAGGCTGTCAGACCATCATTGTGGAGGGTGATCTTTTCCACGGGGTAGTCTGCGGCCACACATCCATCTGGAAAATGACAGGCCCTTTAAGGGGCTCAGTCGGCTACCTGCTACTTGAGTGTGAGTAGCTGTCACCTCCCAAAAACCGGCCTCTTCGATAATGGCCAATGAGCTGGGGACATGCCAGCAAACTGGCAAGCCGGCTGACAGCAGGAAATTGCAGTCCTTCTCCTTCTTTCGTTCCTGCCTTGGCAGCCCTTTCAATATGAAGCCCATCGAGTTTGCCAAATTTACGTATGGTAGGGTTTGAGTTTGTTGTCGGGGTGGTTAACATTGCTGGTCCTCAGAAGCTACAGGTGGAGAAGTCTGTGAGAGACTTGGTGAGAGATAGTGAGGTAAATTGGTAGCAGTGAAGTGCTTTTTGGTTCTAAATACCATCTGGTGAAAGTGATTGTGGAAGTGTGTGTTGTTTTCTTTTTTATTTCTAAGGCATTCTCCTTCAACTTCAGTTTGGGGGGGAATGAACTCATTAAAAACAAATGCCTTGAAGACATCAACTCCTTAGAATGAGATTGTTGAAATGTGTGAGGTTGCAATGAGTTTTCCTACCATCAGAGGGTGCTATAAGTACTTTGATTCGTACACAGCTGCCTGTTTGATCTGTCTTGCTTGAAAAAGAGTTACTTGCTCTCCCTACCGTATTTCTTGTTAAAAACAAAGCAGCAGTTGTTGATTTTGAATCACAGACTATTTACCTGTAACTTTATGTCTTGGGAAGGGTCACCAATTCAGTTGGCAGCACTCTGGCCTTTGAGTCAGAGGTATGTGGGTTCAAGCACCCCAGCATTCACCCAATCCGCTACAAAACCCCATGAAAATAATTTGTGCTAATACTTCTGCTGCAATGTCAGAGGTGCCATCTTTTGAACGAGGCATTAAACTGGCACACAAACTGGTCAGCTGAGTGTAAGAGACTACGGCACTATTGGAAGAAAAGGGGGAAATTATCTGGATCATGACCAACATTTATACATACGAATTAGGAGCAGGAGTAGGCCCTTCGACCATTCCAGTGTGCTCCGCTATTCGATAAGTTCATAGCAGATCTGATTATGGCTTCAACACCACTCTCTTGCCTACCTCCGATAACCTTTGATTCCCTTGTGGTTCGAGAATCTATCCACCTCTGCCTTAAAAATATTCAGTGACCCTGCCTCTCCCACTGTCCGAGGATGGGAGTTCCAAAGACTCATGACCCCCCCGAGAGAAAAATATTTCTCCTCATCTCTGTCTTAAATGGTAGACCCTTTATTTTTAAACTGTGTCCCTAGTTCTAGTCTCTCCCACAAAGGGGAAACATTCTTTCAGCATCCACCCTGCCAGGGCCCACTCAGAATCTTATATGTTTCAATAAGATCACCCCTCATTCTAAATTCAAATGGATACAGGCCCAGCTTGCCCAACCTTTCCTCATAACGCAACCCCCTCATCCCAGGAATCAGCCGAGTGAACCTTCTCTGAATTTCTCCTAATTCAACTCTCAACCAACACCAGAGAAACAGTTTAATTGGTGTTTCGGGCAGCTTGCTGTCTATGGGATCTTGCTGTGTGTAAGTTGGCTGCCATGTTTGCTTATGTGACCCCAGCACCTCAAATATAATTCATTTGGATGTAGGGACTTTAAGATATTCTGAGTATGTGATGAGATATTATATAAATGCTACTTCTCTCAATTTACCCGAAAGTTTTTATGTGAATGCTCCATTTTGACATTAAAGCAACAACTTGTATGCATACTGTACCCTTAATGTTATAGGATCTCTTAAGGAGTTTCACAGCAGAGTTACATTTGGCACTGAGCCACATATTAGGGCAGGTGAGCTGAAACTGGGTCAAAGGCATAGGCTTTAGAGAATGTCTTACAGGAGGAGAAAGGTGGAGAGGATTAGGGAGGGAATTCTAGTGCTCAGAGCCTAGACGACTAAAAGCATGGAGCATGGTGTTATTATCCCATTATTATCCCAAAAGAACCAAATTTACTGAACAACCCCAACGAGAAAACCAGTGGATTTTAATAACTTTTACCTTAACAATCAAATCCAACTCAACATAAATTAGACATGAATTAACAGACAAATTGTGCTCAATATAAACTATAAGTTACACGTTAAAAAGCAGAGACAGCAAAGATAGATCGCACAGATTTACTGTCCACTCAGCATTTATGTCATTAATTTCAGCCACAAAGTCCTTCAAAGCTTTGAACATCCTCAGGTACAATTTCAGCTCCTTTTCTTCAAGGATTTAGCCACTGATTCCTATCTGACAATAGCCTCTAACCAGCCTACAGACAGGGTAGATGGAGATAAGATGTTTCCCCTGGCTGATGGTGGGGAGGGATAGTCTAGAACCAGGGGACACAATTTCAAAATAAGGGGAAAGCAACTTCGGACCGAGGTGAGAACAAATTTGTTCACTCAGAGGGTTAGGAATCTTTGGAATTCTCTATCACAGAGGGTTGTGGAAGCTCAGTCACTGAGTATGTCTAAAGCAAAGATTGACAGATATCAGTGACATAAAGTGACACAGGGAAAGTGTGGGGAAAAATGCATTGCAGTGGGTGATCAGCCATGATCGTATTGAATGGTAGAGCAGGCTTGATGGGCTGAATGGCCTACTCCTGCTCCTATGTTCCTATGTTTCTATCCTAAGTTCCAAGGTCATGGCCTTTACTGAAATGGTGCACTTCTGTAGAACGTCCTCAGTTTTGCTCATGTCATGAAAGTATAATCATTCTCATAATATTATTGTGATTTATTGTAAACATAGTGGGGGTTGGATAGTTTCTCTGTGTGTGTGGCGGGGGTGATTTAATTGAATTGGAGACAGCTAGTCTGGAGGGTTTGATTCATCAAAGGACGCTAGGTTGGAAATGCTAAATATGTAAACATGGCTGAAGTCTTCGAATGTAAGGTGAGGAGAATTTGCATTTTTAGATAGATCAGGACCATTTGAATTTCAAAGAGATTGTAGGATGTTACACCTAGCCAGAGAAGCTAGGTTAAGCAGTGTGTTTATTTTGCCCAAAGATTATTGACTATATTAGCACCATGAAAATATTTATATTATGAGAAAGGTAAAGTTCAAAAGACATATGGGAACAATGCAATTTACATTAAAAAGGAGGAACATGTATAAAGGAGATGGAGGTATGTTTTAGGGGAGGCATTGTAATATCAAACAGAAGTGTGAGAGCCTGCTGTCTACAGAAACTGAAGCTGGGAAAAGACATTTTTAATTCTACTGCCCAGGGTATTATGTTGACTTGCCTGGATCTGTTTAAAATCTAGTTTTTTGCTATTGCCTTAATGGGGTGCAATTGGAAGCCAGATTAATGAAGGGTTTTAGTAGTTATAATAATAGTAATTTGTAGACCTGTGTATGTGCTTGAAACCTTTCCTTTTGTTAATAAATGTTTAATTTAGTTTTCTAAAAAATCTCTGAAGTCTTGTGGACTTATTACTTCTGAACTCAGGGTACGTGTTTCAAAATAAATACAAATTGCAAAACCGTTGTGATAGCGTGATCATGTTTCCTTTGTGGATTTGATCTGCCTGGCACACATCATCTGCCACATCATAACAAATTGGGGTTCTTTGTGGGATATTTGAAATTCCTTGATTGATTTGGAGTGGGTAAATTTTACGGTTATGAGCACAAGAAGCAATTTGAATTCAGGAGTTGGTGTGAGGGATTTTTAAAGTGTTGAGATTGCAAAAATGGCTGTATCCATGGCTATAATGTTTTTGGAAGCAGAAATAAAACTCTGATTGGGTTGCAAAAAGTATCTAAGGGTAAGTTAACAAAGTTGGCAGATAAGTTGAAGTCGAGGTTACCTGTAAAGGCAAAGAAAGCAGATATAGTTGAAGTGATAGCACAGCGTCTAAAGGTGGAAGTGATACCTGACACTAGTGAGTCACAGCTGGAGGTAGTGAGTCTTCAGTTAGAAATTAAGAAGCTTGAATTTGTACAAGGAAATGAAATGAAAAAACTTCAACTGGAAGCAAACGAAAAGGAAACATAATTGGAAATGAAAAAAACTGGAACTAGAGGCAGCAGAAAAAGAGAGGGAAAAAGAGAGATTATTTCAAAAAGAAATGGAAATGCGAAAGCTTGATCTCCAGCGGGAAAAGTTAGCAATGGTGGAAAGAAAGAAGGAAAGAGACAGAGAGTACTGACTTAAAAAGCTGGACTTTAAAGATGAGACAACATTTGCTGAGGAAAGTTCTGCTGATGATAAAACTTTTGCAGTTTGCATATCAGCCAATGATGTCCTCAAGCTTGATATTCTTCTTAATCTTAGGCAGGGGCATTGGAAAGGAAAAAAATTATGTTAAAAAGTGTGACTTGCAGCCACTGCTTCCCTCTATCGCGTTACTAAAACCATAGCAAACATACCTCACTATAGTGTGCGTGCAGACAATAAACTCGGGCTTGGAATTCCACTGGTGATAGGTGATGTAGTAATGAGTCTGGAGCCAAATCCACCGCTGTCCTTTGGTCAAGAAACGATAATAACAAGACTTGCCCTTCCCAAACTGCATCACTGCACAGAAATGAGCAAAAATGTAAGTGACAAGCCATGATATATTGATCTCAAGTTACAACGTTAAATTTTAGTAAAGATACATTTCCTTCCATTTTGTGGATGGTGATGCCCTTTGTTTTAAGTTATTCCTGTTTCTATTTTTGCATTCAGCAGAGTAGCAGGCCATTCTGCCCAACTGGTCTATGCTGGTGTTTATACTCCACACAAGCCTCCTCCCACCCCTCTTCATTTAACCCTATCAGCATACCCTTCTATTCCTTCTTCTCTCACATACTCATCTAGCTTCCCCTTGACTTAATCCACTATTGGCTTCAACTATTCCTTGCGGCATGTGAGCTTCACATTCTAACTATTCTCTGGGCCGGTACAGCTCACAATCTGGATCCAAGGTAAGGGTGCCTTAGCATTTAGTTGTCAGTTGATTCTCATTCCCCCCCTCCGACAAGCCCCTCTCCCTCTTTTTAGAGGAGGGGCGCAGCCAAGACCCAGCACTACACGCAAGCCTGAATAGACTCATCCTTCCACCTCATGTTGTCATCACCCACACACTAGCCTTCCCCTCTGACCAAGTGTTGAATTAATGAATCAGTTTTGTGTTCCAGGCCTTCACCCATGAGAAACTGAATCAGGACCTTATCATATTCATTTCACAAAAAGATGCTTACAACCTGCAGGTGGGATAACATTTCATCAATTTGAGCTGGATTTGAAACAGAATATTCAATTTTCAAGGACTGTTGAGGGCCATAGAGTAAGAGCATTGCATTGTGGTAAATCCTTCTGTGAGCATTTTATGTCTTTCTTGACTATGTAGGTGAGAAGCATGGAGCTTCGGAATCATGTGAATGAGGAGTGGATGGCCTCAGTGTGGCAAATATTAGAAAGCTGGGTGGGTCAGAGAGAATACTTGTAAGTGAGCCCATCTATCTTCCTTCTATTCATTTAGTAACTGGTTACAGACCTGGGGAGATCCCCCCTATAAAGGTTTAATCCATGTTCTCATTAATCAGTGTCTATGGGGTAGATCTTGACTTATTCTACCATAGCACAAAGCAAGTGACGGAAATGTTGAATTATTTTTATTTTCAGTGCCTTTAAGTCAGGAGAGATGTAAAACAGGCTGAAGACTTGTTATTCAAGTAAGTCAAGATCTGCTCTGGCATCTCAATTTTTGGTGTACAGAGTTGCGGCTTGTCTGCCAGAGAAAAGCAACAATGAGAATAAATCCTTTCCCAAACGGCCAGGCTCACAACATTTCAAACAGGGCAAAGCAGAAAAGGGAAATAGAAAGTAAGTAGAGATAGAACGGAGATGCCTGGGTTCTAGGCATGGCTTAGTGTGGTTTGGAAACCACAGGATAGAGGTTAGACAGCTCTGCTGTGAAACATCTCTTACAAAATCCAAAATGATCAAATTATATTAATAGAATAACAAATTACAGGGTGCAAATTATAATTTCCCACATGATTCACCACACTGATTACGCAAATAGATAAACCAAACAGTCCAAAACATAAATTTAAGTGAATGCCGCACAAAGTGCAGTTTATTCATACTTAATTTTAATTATTAGTCCCAAGTAAGGGGTTAAATGTCAGTAGGCTATCATGCACTGATCAATATCACTATTGTATACAACCAGTCACCTACAGTGTTCATGGCATCTTGCTAGAAGTTCCAGGTCATCAACGTGGTAGTAATCATAGCCAGATGTTCCTAGCACTTCGAATGGTAAGTAACCTATAATTGGAGGGGCCCTGATAAAGAGGAACAAGGTGCATGAAGAACATTAGTTTTGGAGGAGCCGCAGACTGTTAACTACTGAAATCTTCATTCACAGCTTGTGGAACAAGAGTAAAGTGGAGGACCAGAAAATATAATTCAGTCCATTTGGCTGGTCACAAAATGAATACCTCTCAATTACCTAATTAAGGTATCTGTGCAGTTAAATGTTTCCACATTGCCTGTTCCTTGTGCCTCTCTGATCAGTTCATTCATTCACCACCTGTTGGGTAAAGTAATTCAATCTAATGTGTCCCTATCCTTTCCCAACCCTAACCTTGAACCGTATCATCTAGTTCTCCAGTGTGCAGAAATCCCCAATATATTAACAGGGGTTCAATTTACCTTTTCCCTCAAGCGTCTTGAATATGACATTGAGTTAATTATTTTTCAGCAACTCTCTTTAAATAGTTAACATAACCTAACCTAGACATTTTACAAACACTGTATATGCAATGTAATAATTTAGCAGAAACAAACCCTCCTCTCTCTAACCCACCCCCCACCCCACCAGCTCCATCTTGCCTCCACCCTGATTTGTGGCAATAGGTTAATTTCTTCTCCTTGTTTCCACTGCTGATATTTTCCTCCATGATATTCATTACAGCTGTAACCACACTTCAAAAGTACTTCACTGACTGTAAAAACACTTTGGGATGCCTGAGGTTGTGATAGGCATGTAGCAATGCAAATCTTCCTGCAGGTTAAATGTGGAGAAATGGCTTTTTCCTCCACTCAACCCCTCCCATAAAATGGACCATTCCTCCACTGAAGACTGCCAGGCCAAGGGCAGCACAGGTCAATGAACAGCTACGCATAGCTGCCCTTTCTAATTCCGTGACATTTCCATTCTTCAGGCTCTTTCCCTTAAGGCTTGTCAGACTGACTTTGTTTGGCGAGGCTCAATTACTCTGAAGCCTGCCTGACTGAATCGGGTTTGACAACCTGGCTGTCCTCCCAACTTAAATGTGTGACACAACTGTTGTTTTGTGTGAACCATTATTTCAAAATTATGAACCTGCTGCATGAGTTTATGTCATGTGCCATTTTTACAGTATCTGGGCATATTGTGCAGTGAAGGTATCTGGAGAAATGGCTTTTTCCTCCACTCAGTCCCTCCCATAAAATGAATCATTCCTCCACTCAATCCCTCCCATAAAATGGACCATTCCTCTATGATGTCATCTGCACCTGTCAAAAGACCATTGCCATATTGCTCATTTTGATTCATATGTTATTGCACGTGAAAAAGTTACTGTATTGATACTAACTATGTGGCTGGAGGTACGAGCCATGCACCAATGTCCTTACCTGTCCCACTTTTCCAACACCTGGCTGGCTAAAACAGACCCATTCTCAACATTTACCAACATTTGGTTATCTCCACCTCTCCTCCTATTACTGGCTTCTTGTTCCAACAACACTGCGCCCCCCTTAAACCAGCTTATATTTCACCCCTTTCCTATTTTTACTTAGTTCTGTTGAAGGGTCATGAGGACTCGAAACGTCAACTGTGCTCTTCTCTGCCGATGCTGCCAGACCTGCTGAGTTTTTCCAGGCATTTCTGTTTCTGTTTTTGCTCAACATTTACTCGCCTGATTGATTGAATTGTTTTACAGTTGTGTTAAACATGTCAAGTCAGCAGCTGTCCACTTTAGAATATTAGAAAACTGAGGACAAGAGGAGGGCTGGTGGGTCCATCAAGCTCTCTCTTTTTGCAATATCCTATAACTCCTATCATGGATTCCAGCTCATCCATTTAATTTCCTGAGGGAAAGCTCTGCATAGCTGTTCCCTGATTGCTGAAGGTTTAGATATCGCCGATTACTAGAAGCTTACGTACACACTAATTGCCAAAAAATTTAGATGCACACTGACCTCCTAAGGCTATCAGGAATATTCACCTATCCTCACATCCTACTTTTTCAAGCTTATGTGACTGTGACAAGGATGAACTGTCATTCCTTTATCAGACTCTAGACTTTTCAATGGTTGACCACAACATCCTCCTCTGAATGCCTCTCCACCATTATTCAGCAGCTTGGCACTGCACTTGCCTGATTCCATTCGTGGTGATTTACTCACAGTTAGAGAATCATTCATAATGGCTACTATTCCCATTCCAGCACTGTTACCTCTGGTATCCCCCCCCCAAGGATCTATCCTTGGGCCCCTCCTATTCACATTCTCCACCCTCAGCGACATCATCCAAGAACACAGCACTAAATTTCCACATGTACGCTTGTAAGAATCCTGAGAAAACCCTACATTGAGTCCTCTTGCTAATTAATGAAAACTAACTTAAATACTATGGGGCAGAAATTGCCGCTCGGTGGGCGGGCATGTACCTGACCAGCTCGAGCATGAAATGACGCGCATTGGTGTTGGCCGAGCGTGCCGATGTCAACGCGCAGTCACGCGATAGTCCGGTCGGTGGGTGTGGGCCGGGGTCGGCAGCGCGCCCGCCGACAATTCAAAGGCCCATTAAGGCCATTAAGTAATCAATTAACCGTAAATTTCTCACTGCCCGTCCAACCTAACGGTTGGCGGGGCAGGTGAATTTTGGGAAACCTCATCCACGGGGCGGGATGAGGTTTCGAAAAGCAAATAAAAATAAAATAAAAACTTTAATTTTTCATGAATAACCATGTCCCTGCTCATGTGACAGAGTCACACGAGGGGACATGTTTTATTACATTTTCATTTTCTTTATGTTTAAAAAAATATCTCTTCATCTCCCTGAGGCAGCACCATGCCTCAGGGAGATTATGCAGTGCTCACTCGCGTGCACGCGTGAAGCTCGTGCTCAGCCCGCTCGCTCTCAGCCTCACCGCTGAGCGCTGCCGCTCGCGTTTCACGCTGGGCAGGCCTTAATTGGCCTGCCAGCATGAAATTGCAGTGCGGTGCCAATCATGGGCAGCAGTCAGCTTCTTGTCTGCCCCCGTCGAGCCCCCCTGCCAAGGGCAATATTCTGCCCTATGACTGACTAAACACTCTTGTAATTTCATTGTCAAATTAAATCTTATACTGAATTTTTCTTTAATTCCTGCTTATAATGTGTCATGCGTAAAAGCGGCTTGATAGGAAATTGTGATTTGGGCCTTATTCATGGACCAAATTGTAAAAGTGAAACGTTCAGCAGAAAGCTGGTCGCTGTATGAAAAGTAAAAGATAAACACATCAGCAGAATCCAAGAGCCCTAGGTGTGGGTAAAATCAGGACAAAATAGCCACATATTTTTTTTCTTGCTTATTCAAGTTTGGCATTGGAATGATCACGAGCTGATAAGAGTCCAAATATGGGGGTCCAGAGGTCTTGAGACTCTGACCTGACTTGGGGAGGTGACATCTTTTGTAATTCAGCTGTGCAAATAATAGCAAGGATTTGATCTGCGTGGACAGGACTACCATAGCAAATAAGCCCTTGAAAGGGTCCTGAACCAGGGGTCTTCTGGCCAGACGCATGGGCACTAATGAATGAGCCACTCGGGCTTTGGTTGTGCTACCAGTCGATTGATGTGATGAATCTAGCTTGCTTGACACTTTTGTGTGCTAGTTTGCTTCTAATTTTCAGCCGACAAGTCAGCAATGTGAGAAAAAGAGCCACATGCGTAAGTGACTCCCTGTCAGGACACAGCCTCTCCATCGGCAATCCTCAGATGTCCCTCCTTGTGGCAATACATTGAAATTGGGTCCTCGCAACCTCAGGCTAAAGCTTCAGAGGAACTCTGACGAGATTTTGGCCCCTAGACATGCAGTGTGCAGGCCCACTGCCATTTGGACATGCCCTGCCACTCATGAACCAAGCTCCCAGCTGAGATTGGAAATTTCCACTGCCTTGGGATTCTGCAGGGGAGTTGATGGTCAAAGGAGTAAACCCTAACTAAAAATCTGGAGTGGAGCTCAAAGCCAGAGTTATGTCAAATATATCATTTTTCTGGCAACTCCTGCAACCTGGTGAAGGTGCTTTGCATTCCTTTGAACTTGACTGGAGAGGTCAAGGGGGAAACCCTGATGTTTGGCCAGTCCAGAGTCTCCATAAATTTTGCCCAGGTTTGTGGCCTGAAGAGCTAAAGCTGCAGAACGTTAACACTGTAGTATATAGTTCTGATAAAAGCTTTTGGGGGAGATGTAGAGTATGTATATAGCTGGGATAAAGACTTGAGGGGAGGTGTAGAGTAACAGGTTAACATCAGGAGCATCTGATACTGACATAATTATGATGAAATGTCACAAGACTAAGAGACTGAGATCTGGTGAGAAGCAGAAATACAACCTCGTGCAGAGTACTGGGATGTACATAGACCTGTAAATAAACAAGAATGTTTTTTATGAATAGCAGTTAATGATAGCTTCCTTACAGTAACAAGCAAACCCTAAAGAAACCCCATCTGGACCCCAACTCAAGATGAAACAAACACAACACAGGAGACAGCAAGTCTCAAGTGATCAGTCCGACTTGGTTGGTGTGGAGAATGGGTCTCTGATGGTGGGAGGGACCATCGTGTCTCACTGGTCAGCCACATCTCATCTCAAGTCAGGCAGCTCCCAATTAGTAAGATGCTGACCCACCTCAATCCATCTGCTTAAATGGGTCCCTGGAGCTTTGCTCAACAAGTGGATGAAATCTATTACATTCGGCAAACACACATACGGAAGAAATAAAAGAAATGAAAAGAAGAAGATGCCTAGTCTTTGATTGGCAAGCTGGAACATGAAGACCATGTTTGACAGGAAACTTGCAGCTGGTCGATACGGTGCTCTGATACCCCAAATTCCAACACAGCTACGACTCCCAACCATCACCACCATCTCTCTCTCAACCCCTTCACTATGTATGAATTGTCAGATGGCTTGTTAACTGTATGGGCAGAAATTTTGTCCCACTAAGCATTGGGATGACTGAAGCCATTATCTTTGGCCCCTGATCCAACAGCTTCTCAAGACACTGACTCCATCAGTCTACCTCACGACAGTCTGAGAGCAAACCAACTGAGATGACCACATATCTCAGCCAGCACTAAGATCATCTATTCTATCTCCATAACATCATCTGTCTCCACCTCTGTCTCAGCTCTTTTGCTGCTGAAACCTGCATCCATGTCTTTGTTATCTCTAAACTGACTATTCCAAAGCGCTTCTGGCCAGCCTCCCCATTCTATCCTCCATAAACTTGAGGTCATTCAAAACTCTACTGCTCCACCTCATTAACATCAAGTCCCATTCGCCAATCACCCCATGAGCTTGATAACCTGCATTGCTTCCCTGTTAGGCAATGCCTCAGTTGTAACATTCTCATCCTTAATTTCCAATCCCACCTACCACCCAACCCCCACACACACACTCTCTGCTATCTCTGTAGCCTCCTCTAGACCTACAACTATATTTGTGCTTCTCCAATTCTGGCATCTAGACCAGCCCAATTTTAATCATTCCATCGATGGCAGCCATGCCTTAAACTGCTGAGGTGCTAAACTGTGGAATTCTCTCTCCAGCTCTCTACCAGTTCTTCCCCCTTCAAGACACTCCTTAAAACTTACCTCTCATTTGCCCTAATGGCTCGGTGTCAATTTTTGTTTGATATTGCTCCTCTAAAGTAGCCTGGAACATTTTGCTTTTTTAAAGGTGCTACATAAATGCACATTGATGCTGTTTCTGTTGCTGACTGGCTACTGACCACCCCCTTCCTCTGATTCTGATGAAAGGTCATTGATACTTTGCCTGTTTTCCTCTCCACAACTGTAGCCTGGCTTGATGAGCTTTTCCAGCAAGGTTGGCCAGGATCTTCCCTGGAGCGACCATCATCATCGGATTGCTGCTGCATCCAGAAATTTGCCCGAGCCCTGCATTTCTACTGGGGTCTTCTGAACCCAGATGCCCCAGAAATGCAGAGCCCAGAGTCCGCTGGGGAACTCCAACTGATCACAGTAGTGTTGGGGGAAGACAAGTCATGCCCCCTTTTGCAACATGAGCAGCCGTGTGGTAAGTTTAAATGTCCAGTCTGAAAGTTAGTGAATAGGTGTTAGTGAATGGATGTTAGTGAATGGATGTTAGTGAATGGGTGAGTGTATGGGGTGAGTGAATGGATGAATAGGTGGGTGAGGTGGGTAAGTGGGTAAACGGGTAGGCGGGGGAGGTGCGTAGCTAGTTAGGTGGGTAAATAGGTAATTGGATTGGGGAGGGTGTAGGTGGGTGAGTGGGTAGTCAGGTTCGGGGTTATTCAGGTCAGGTCAGGGGGGCATTTGGGGGAGGTATCGTTGAGTTGGGGGGTTTCATGGTGTCTGGAGGGTAACGGGATGGGGGGTAGGGTCAGGGGTATAGTCTAGAGTGTCAGTATGAGTGATTGGTGGGGGGTGAATTCTGGAGTTACCCAGGAGTTAGACTGTTTTGATCTGTCCAATGTTTTCCGGATAATTACTCAGCTAAATACATTGGAACTGTCCAAAGTCTTCGACTTTAACTCAGAGTCAGAGACATTCAAGGAGGGTCCTGGGACCAGGGGAATTGCCCACCGGAAGTTGAAACTTCCCAGGCTATTCCCACGTAGATCCGCATGTCGGGGCTTCCACAGGGTGCCAACACGCATCTCAGTCATACACCTGGTCTCCGAAGTTCTGGAGATTAGAAGTTTGGCCCATTATGTATTGTTTCCCCTTTCCCCTTCTCCAATACTAAAGGAAGCTTAATGTTCTTTGGTGTATTTGATGATCTCAGTACACTTGTACCTTCCACCCCGTTCATAGTCAGACTTTTATTAATCTCTTTTTTAAACAGTTAATCTGCACAGTACCTATTAATATTGGGGTTGGAAATGAGCAGAAGAACTTTGAGAACAAGATATGAGCAGCAGAAATTTAGAAACAGTATACGGACAGGATACTATTGGAACCAGGATACAGGCAATAGGGCTTTGAAGGATTGTGGTAAATTACCTGTGATCCAGGAATAGGAACTTCCACTCTAAGCTATGCCGTGATGTAAATTCTTCACATGATTCTTCCACATTGCACAGTTCCTGCATTAAAAACAACCTATCATCAGAAGTGATCACTGTCAAACTTACCGGGGCCTTAGGATTGTGAACTTTTCTGAAGTGCAAACTACAATTATCAACAACAACTTTATTTATATAGTGCTTTTAATGTGTTAAAATGTCCCAAG
This sequence comes from Carcharodon carcharias, assembly GCF_017639515.1. Taxonomy (NCBI): domain Eukaryota; kingdom Metazoa; phylum Chordata; class Chondrichthyes; order Lamniformes; family Lamnidae; genus Carcharodon; species Carcharodon carcharias. Next base: position 157,534,134 of record NC_054475.1, on the reverse strand, counting down.
GCGCTTCACAAGAGTGCTAGAAAAAAAAAGACACTAAGGAGATATTAGGTCAGATGACCAAAAGCTTGGTACAGAGGCAGAGAGGTACTGGGACGGAATTCAAGAGCTTGAGGCCTAGTTTGCTGAAGGCACGGCCATCAATGGGGGAGCGATTAAAATCAGGGAGGCCCAAGAGAACAAAATTAGATGAGTGCCGATTAACTGGAGGGTTGCAAAGTTGGAGAAGATTTCAGAGATAGAGAGAGGCGAGGCCACAGGGGGACTTGAAAACAATGATAAGAGTTGATAAAATGAAGGCACTGCTTGGCCAGGAACCAAAGTAGACCAGTGAGCACAGGGGTGATGGTTGAATGGGACTTGGTGTGAGTTAGGACACAGGCAGCAAAACCTTTGTTATCATCAAGATTACGGAGGGTAAAATGAGGGAGACCAGCCAGGAGTGTGTTGGAATAGTCAAAATTAGAGGTAACAAAGGCATGAATGAGAGTTTCAGTAGCAGATGAACTGAGCTGGGATGAACAAAAACAGAATTACCTGGAAAAACTCAGCAGGTCTGGCAGCATCGGCGGAGAAGAAAAGAGTTGACGTTTCGAGTCCTCATGACCCTTCCACAGAACCTGCTGAGTTTTTCCAGGTAATTCTGTTTTTGTTTTGGATTTCCAGCATCCGCAGTTTTTTGTTTTTATCTATGAGGTGGGATGAAGTTCCTTCTATATCCTTTTGTAGATATTTGTTGTAGCAAAGATATGCAAACATAACTATCAAGGTATTTAAACAGTTTCAAAGACATACTATTGGAACAACTGTGCATAAATGTATGAAAATCACATATTCACTTTTAGTTGTTTTGGAAGGATATGCTGATAGGGTTAGATGCAGAGAGATCAATGATCAGGGATATAGATTTAAAGTAGTTGGAAGAAGGTTTAGAGGTGAATTGAGGAGTAATTTCTTCACCCAGAAGGTGTTGGGGGTCTGGCAACTCACTGTCTGAAAGGGTGGTAGAGACAGAAACCCCTCAAAACACATGGACATGTATTTGAGGTGCTATAACTTACAGCAAGTTCACCCCCACCTTTCCTTATAGAACTCTTTGGTACATAGCCTGGACTTGACCTGGCCTTCATTTGGAGTCTCGTGGGTATTGGGGTAGTTTCTGCTCTTGAGGACAAGTGTGCGCATGTGTGCTTTTTTCTCTTTATCCATTCATAGGATGTGGGCGTCGCTGGCAAGGCCAGCATTTGTTGCCCATTCCGAACTGCCCTTGAAACGGAATAGCTTGCTAGGCCATTTCAGAGGACAGTTAAGAGTCAACCGTATTGCTGTGAGTCCGGAGTCACATGTAAGCCAGACCAGGTAAGGATGGCTGATTTCCTTCCCTAAAGGACTTTAGTGAATCAGATGGGTTTTTGTGACAATCAATGATAGTTGTCATGGTCACCATTATTAATTTATTAATTGAATTTAAATTCCACCAGCTGAAGTGGTAGGATTTGAATTTGTGTCGCCATCAGCTTGTGCCTCTCCAATACCAGAGAGAGAGAGAGAGACAGAAAGAGAGAGAGAGAGAGAGAGATGGAGATGTATCATGGGCATTATAAGCTGTGATACTTCAATACCCAGAGTACCCTATAACAATACATACCACCAGACAGCTTGTTGATCTTGAATTAATTAAAAAGAACAGGACATTTAAAAAGTTGCCATTTCAACCCACCAACTGTGTGAAATCTAAATCTCCCCCCAAACCTTACACATTTGTATGTAAAAAGCTCTCGGATTTAACGGCTGGAATTTTGCGGCCCCATCGTGGTGGGGATATGGTTGTAAAATGCAGCGAGCCATTTTTAAACTCCGTTGACTTATGTGGGGCCATAAAACCCCATTGTCATAAAATCCTGCCCAACATGTGGGATGAGCTTTATTTGTATTTCTGGGCGCAGAGTGGTAGGGTTGGAGCATTCAGATTCATGTTGGGGGAAGACAACAAAGCCGATGAGGTGTTTTAGTGGTAAGCTTGGACACTGAAGGTGCTGTCCATGAGTCACCACTGCCCAACACCAAAGCCATTGACCACCAGTGCAAGGCCTGGTTGTAGAGAGACTTGCCTGCTTAGCCCAATGCCAGCTGGAGCTTCTACAAACTCACTATGGGGTGTAAATGGCAGAGAAACAAAACTCTTTATAATGTTAGTCATGTAAATAACCAACTCTGTAATTATAACTAGCATCATGGAAGATCTTGTAGTACCAATAAAGAAACAAAACCTCTGGGAAAAACATTCCCCATTAGAAAAGATATCACATTAAGACGTGAGAGGATATTATGGAATTGAATTAGCCACTCTTGTTTGTAGTAGACTCATTATACAGCCTGAAATAACAAGTCACTTTAATGAAAGTGACGTTAATGTAATAGGGCTGCACGGAGAACTCAGCAGGTTCCTTCTTTTATTCAATTTTTAATCTGGAGATTTGAAGAATGTCTAAAAAGTAATGTGTTCATTGTGCTTACCTTTAAAAACTGTGGGATGACAAGGCGCACAGTAGCCACAAGGCAGATTTGTTCCTTTGCTGCAGATCTAAATGACCTTGAAATGGCTGATTCAAAGCCATTACAAGAAGACATAGGCACTGGAATGACAATAATGCCTTTTCAGAACATGGGAAACAGTTTTGCTTCAACTATTACCTACACAAGACTGTCATTGTAAAACATTGTGCACTGACTGTAAAAGCTGAATTTAAATCTGGATATATCCTTTGAATAAAATGGGCTGAATTTTCCAAGGGCTGGGATGATTAGCCTGGAGATGGTGAGGGCAGAGAAAATAGCAGACAGCCATGTAGGCATGGCTCCCTGACACATTCTGATTGCCAGGGAGCTTTTCCAGGGAGGGCTAGGAAGCAGGTCAGCTGCCAACACCATGGAAGGTGGCAGCCAACTTGAATTGTTGAGGTTAGGGGAAATTTTGTGGCTTCTTTGCCATGTTGCCGCCGGCAGAATGTCACCCCCTCCCCCGCTGTGTACAGAGGCCACCAGCTCAATGGAGGCTAGAAGCCAGAGCACCATCGGAGCCGGAAGTCCCATGCTGCTTAAGAGGGGGATACGTTTACAAGAGGCGACAGTCGCAGTCGAGAGCAATCCATTGGAACAGTTTCCCATCAAAATCGCGTGATATTCTGGTCTAGATCTCGCTTTTTTAATCCCTGTTGAGCAGCCCAGTAAGGGCATCTCCATATTGTGGTGTCCTCACAGTCCTGCCTTAGTAAAGCTGACCTATCCTGGTGGGGCTACACAGCTGACACACCTCTGACTGGGCTGAAAACATTGAGAGCCCGACTGCCATCCTTATTAGGACAGCAAGCTTGGTAGCAACCAATTAGAAGGCCTCCTTTGGGAAGACCCCCATTCAGTGCTGACATGCGAGACATGAAGCCTGCAACAAAATTCAGCCCAGTGGTTTATAAGATCTAGATTGCTCATGGCAAAAATAATTTTATTTCAATAATTTACGGTTTCAGTAAAGAGCCACAATGGGACTGTTAAATTGTTTTTGATCTCTTGTTGATCATGAAATAATTAACAAGAGCAGGGCATGTAAAACATTATAATTTGAACTCACCAATATTGTGAAATCTAAAGCTTCCTACAAATTTTACATATTCATACGTAAGGGGTTCTTTCGGGTCTAATGACCCTCTTGAAAAATGACAACAAAACTCAATGTGATTTTGACCTAGGGAAAAGGAAGAAAAGCTTGTGTTATTATTGACTTTATCTTATCATATTACTCTGGGACATATGTACAAAGTAAATCTTCCCATCTTATTTTCAATTGTTTTTTTTTAAGAAAATATATCATACCACAATGAATAATTCTAACTTTAATTCAAGGATTGGACATTTTCTCATAAATTCAAGATAAATTATTTTCAGAGAATAATGAGTTAATGTCAGTAACTTACTCTCAGATATGACCATCTGGTCTAAACCTGCAAACACCATTGCATTTTCCATTCAGAGTAGCTAATCAGGATTCTTTCCTACTGCACTGTGGCCTGTGAAATACAGATTTTCCACAGAATTTTTGCTTCAACATAAATGTTTGCTTTATTAATGGCAAAGTTCTGCATGGTTTAAGTCTAAACTGCCTGGGTGGAAATTTCTTTGAGTTCCATTCCTGAGACGTCCTGAGGGAAAGGAGCTTTGGCAAGCTCAACTAACTCTTTCTCAATGTCCTCGCCTGGAGTTGTGGGGGCAAAACAGCCTCAAAATGGGGCCGTTCCCCTCAATGCTTGATACTTCTTTGCTGCTGGAATGGACAGCCAAGCTTGAAACTGCTGAGTCTGGTTCACTAACACCCTTCAGGGAAGGAAATCTGCCATGCTTACCCAGTCTGGCCTACATGTGACACCAGATCCACACCAATCTCATTAACCCTTAACTTCCCTCTGAAATGGCCAAGCAAGTCACCCAACACCCATATTCAATGAATTAGGAAAAACACAAGCCTGCCAATCATTCAGCTCTTTTTGCAACCGTTTGTTTTTTGTCCAAGGGGGCTGGATAGTTTGATAGTTTTGGGAGGGTGGGGGTAGTATGGGGGTGGAGGACAACAGGAATTCTGAGTATTTGGGGAAGGTTTGGTGGTCTACCTACTCTTTTCCTCTTGTCAGCCATGGCTCAGTTGGTAGCATTCTCACCTCTGAGTCACAAGGTTCCAGGTTCAAGTCCGACTCCAGGACTTGCAGCCAAAAATAAAGAGTTGACGTTTCGAGTCCTCAAGACCCTTCAACAGAACTGTTCTGTCGAAGGGTCATGAGGACTCGAAACGTCAACTCTTTTCTTCTCCGCCGATGCTGCCAGACCTGCTGAGTTTTTCCAGGTAATTCTGTTTTTGTTTTGTATTTCCAGCATTCGCAGTTTTTTGTTTTTTGTTTTTATAGCCAAAAATAAAGGCTGACGCTTCCAGTGTAGCACTGAGGGAGTACTGCACTGTTGGAAATGTCATCTTTTTGATGAGACATTAAACCAAGGCCCTATCTGCCTGCTCGGGTGAATGTAAAAGATCCTATGGCACTATTTTGAAGAAGAGCAGCGGAGTTATCCCCAGTGTCCTGGCCAATATTTATCCCTCATGCAACATCACAACAAAAAAAGATTTATCTGGTCATTATTACATTGCTATTTGTGAGAGCTTGCTGTGTACAATTTAGCTGCCATGGTCACTACATTATAACAGTGATTACATTTCAAAAGTACCTCATTGGTTGTAAAGTGCTTTGAAATGTCCAGTGGTTGCGAAAGCGCTGTATAAATACAAATCTTTCTTTTTTCCTTTGTTTTGCCCTGTCATTTTTGCCTATTCCTCAGTTATCCGGTGAGAATGAGATGGTGGGCATTTATACACAAGACATGGCAACCAGTCTGGAGGGATGGAGCATTTGGTCATTTGATTGCTGTCAGTTACCATGCATCAGATTATATTCAAATTGGCACTGTGAGGGGAAGTTCAAATAAGGTAGAGCTGATTTTGATAATGCAGATTTTGAGATTAATCGAATTGCCATTGTAAACTAAAATGTGATTATTTTATAGGTTTTTGAAGGTCGATGGGATTAAAAATTATTTCAGCCATTGGAATTTCTTACAAGTGTTCGGACCTATTTACTTTAGGAGATTATCAGTCATAGGTTACAAGTACATAAAATAAATATTAAAGCTTTAACTATGTTGTCCATTTAAAACAGGCCAGCTGTACAAAGCCTTCTGAATTGTGTGCTGATCAAAACATGTTAATTGTGCAGAACGTCCTTTAATGTCTTTGTCCCCAGGGTCAGGATGTCAGTAAGCTCAAAAGCTATCAACCCTTCTCTCAATCATTTTGAACAGTTGTCCAGCCTTGTCAGGCTTTTCGAAAAATTTACCACTATAAATGTGACTGACTGAACATTGATACATCCTGTGTTCAGTTCACTGGTTTACTGACACTATCATTACCATGATGAGAACATGTTAACAGTCTCAGGTCTGAAACAGCAGAGTAATTGGGACAAATTTTTAAAGCACCACTGATTTCTACAATAAACCACGCATCAATTCATGTGACAGCAGCATGCTTCTTCACTTATATAAAAAAAAATTGATGGGTATAATGGCAGGCTGAACATTACATGTGTGCTGTCATCATGGAAACATAGAGTTAAGTTTCACTGCGTGCTGTTCAGGGACAGCATTAAATCATAGGTTCGATTTTCCCCATTAGAACATCTTTACTTTCAGCACAATGTACCTTGGTGTCAAATATGTACGCAAAAAAATTGTAAAAGAAAGACCTTTCATGAACTCAGGATATTCCAAATATGTATTGATGCGTGGTCACTATTGTAATGTAGGACACGCGGCAGCTAATGTGTGCACAGCAAGCTCCCACAAACAGCAATGTGGTAATAATTGATGATCTGTTTTAGTGGTGTTGGTTGAGGAATAAATATTGGCCAGGACACAGGGGAGAACTCACTTTCTCTTCTTCAGATAAAACCATGTAATTGTTTATGCCAAGGAAGAGAGAGGGAGAGAGAGAGTGAGAGAGAGAGTGAGATATGGGGCCACAGTTTAACTTCTCATGCAAATAAAGAGCACTGCCAACAAGACAGCACTCTCCCACTACTGCACTGAAGTGTCGTGTTTGTCTTTGTACTTCCCTCTGAATTCACAACCTTTGACACGAGTGCTACTACCAAGACACAACAAAGCTGGAATCATTCCCCCTCCCTCACTGATTGCTGCTAGGAGCACACTGGTACAGTAGAGGAACTTGCTGAAATCAGAATCTATTGGGCAGGATTTTTAGGGTGGCGTGTGGGTGCGATCAGCGGGCCCAGGGGTGGCTGGGGCATGGACCGTCGCCTGCCATTGGCCCCTGACCATGAGTTCATGCTGGCTGGCCAATTAACAGCCAGCCAGCGGGAAGCGTACGCTGAAATGCTCAGCACTGCAGGGGCTGGGGGCGGGCGCTGACCTGAGTGCGGGCGCAGGCGAGCGCTGAATGAAAGCGCCCTGAAGGCAGAGAGCTGCCTCAGGGGGGGGCTCAAGACTTCAAAACAATTAAATAAAAAGATTTAAAATCCAAAAAAAAAATGTCTACGCATCAGAATCGGTCACCCGAACATATACATGATGAAAATTCTGCCCAAATATTTTATTAAAATTTAATAACGGAAACCTCGTTCCACCCTTGGATGAGGTTTCACCAAAAATACAAAGTCCGCCTGGCAGATTTGCCCGTCCGCCAGCCGTAAGGTTGGACAGATCACGAAACATTGGAGACAATTGGCACCTTAACAACTTTAATTGTTTTCTTAGTTGTCGATGGGCGCGCTCCTGATACTCGCATGCGCCTGCCGACTAAAATATCGCGCGAGCGCGGGATGACATTGGGGCGCTCGCCCGATGTCATCACGTGTGATTCCGCATCCAATCGGGTCAGCCGCGCGCTGGCATGCTGACCTAAAAATTCTGCCCATTACTACTTTGTGCATGTAACCATGTCATTATTCTATGTAGTTCGGTAATTAGCCATCGTCCACAAGGTGCTGTATGCATCTCTCTCTATTAGCTTACATAGCTTAAGGGCACCACTCTGCATCAAACATGGGGCAGCTGCAAGTATACATTAGTCGGAACAAGAAGACGCTCACCATCAGTTTCTCAAGGGCAATTAGGGATGGGCAATAAAAAAATGTTGGCCTAGCCAGCACCGCCCGTGTCCCGTGAAAGAATTAAAAAGTGGAGTTGAACCTGTGCTGTTGGTGTTATTCCAAGCCACACCCTAGCCGTCTAACCAGCCGAACTAACCAGCACCCTGTAATTATTCTATGAGGAGGTAAATCAGAATCAAAAATAGATGCGAGTGTGATCAACAAAAAAATACTGAGCTGCAGAATAAAAAGGTGAGAGGGCAAAATGGAAAGATCCCCTTGCCCTGAACCTGGGTGAGATCGATTGCTTGGGTGCAGGACATACTGAAAAATTGTTAAAAAAAACAGTATAATCATGGATCAAATTTCTTTTAATTAGTCGACTGATTTTTCTCCATTCTCTTTGCTCAGGTGATCAATGTGCTCAGACATATTAGGCCCAGAAAAGCCAATCCCTTTATTTTTTTTTAATTAAAAGTGACCTTTTAATGGGAAATAAATTAATTTCAAACACAGTAGGCTTTCAATGGAATGCCATCTCATTTATTGAAAAGGAAATTGGATTTATACTTTAAAAGGCAAATAATTGCAGTTCTAAGGGGGAAGAGGAATGGGACTAATTGGAAAACATTTTTAAAGAGCCAGCGCAGGGACAATGTGTAAATGGCCTCCTTCTACACTCTACCATTCTATGAAAGCTAAAGGCAATGCTGCAATCTGTTGCTTTTGCAGCTCTTTTTCTTCCTGAAACTTTGTTGTGGTTTTATGTTATTTATCAACTCATGTTGGAGTCTTTGCTTCTTGCACTTTTTGTTTTCATTTGCATCTGAACCGTTGGTCACAGATCCCTGTCTGAAACTTCCAACTGTTAAATGTATGAAAGTAGGCCACCAAGAAGTGTGACTCATCCTTCAAAACACCATCAGATTCTCACAAAATAACATGCACAGCCATCCTGAACTTTAGTGGCCCCGCTTGCTGATTCAGGCCCTGTACAAACATTTTGAAAGAGTTTGATGCAAATAGGAATTAGTCACAACTCTTCATTTGTGGTGTAGAAAATATGACTGCAAGCAAGAAACCGTAATGTTGTAGATTTTGGGCTGAAGTCCTGGAGAGTGGAGTTCAAACACACAACTTTCTGAGGCAGCAGCAAGTGTGCTACTCACTGAACCAAGGCTGGTAGCCTTTGCATATATTGACACCAGAATCCAGCCAACGGGAATATCATACTAACTGTATCATTACTGAGGCTACCATAGGCTATCTCAATGACGTCCGACAGTTATTGCTTCAGATGACAACATGCACATTTCATCACTAAACTGTATTAATTATACTCTTACCATTGCAGTATAGTCAGAACTGAATCTTGGCCCCAGTAAAGACAGCAAAGTGACACCACAAAAATACAAACACTGCTGGTTTGTAGAAAAAAAGGCTATGGTGTCTAACACACGTCAGCTCTGACTCGGGGGCAGCACTCTCACCTCTTGAGTCAGAGATTATAGGTTCAACTTTACCTAGGCACACTTTCCTTGCCAAAAAACTGAGGCACTAGGTGCCGGCTTTTGGATGAGATGTTAAATTGAGTCCCTGTTTTCCCTCTCAGCTGGATGTAAAAGATCCCATAGCACGACTTCAAAGGGAAAAGGAGTCCACCCTAGTGTCCCAGCCGATGTTTCTTTTTCAAACCCCCATCACTGAAAGAGATTATCTGATCACTGTCATGTTGCTGTGTGTGGGGCCGAGATGTGAGGACATTAGCTGCCTTGCTTCCTACATAACAGCAGTGACTATCCTTCAAAAGAAAGTTATTTTATTGGCTGTAAAGTGGTTTGAGATGTCATGAGGTTCTGAAAGACATTATATAAAAGCAAGTCATTCTTTCTTTCAACTACCTTGCACTTCCTGTATTCCTTATCTTCTAGTTTAACCTAGCCCTCTTGGCCTTCGTGGCCCCGCTTGCTGATTCAGGCCCTGTACAAACATTTTGAAAGAGTTTGATGCAAATAGGAATTAGTCACAACTCTTCATTTGTGGCGTAGCAAACATGACTGCAAGCAAGACACCGCAATGTTGTAGATTTTGGGCTGAAGTCCTGCAGAGTGGAGTTCAAACCCACAACCTTCTGAGGCAGAAGCAAATGTGCTACTCACTGAACCTTCCATGGCTAAAGCAACGGCCCCTCCTTAGTTACTATCCCCACACAAGGAGAAGCTGCTAACTTTGCTTCCCCTGCGAAAGGGATAATTTTTACTGTCCTTATGCATTGCTTCTCAATACGGCTCAGAGCTGACACGCCACACCTACTGAGGGCAACTTGGGTTTGGATTTAAAGCGGGGTTCCAAAGTCTCGCCCACCAACTCTCCTTTACCAAACTTGCTCATTCTCCTGCAGCCTTAGGAGACACCTTTTCAAACAACAGCTCAGGACCGGGATGGTAATTCGAATCCACCTTCTGATGTGTTCAGTGAAACTTGCGCTTAGCATTAGCAGTGTGACAGTTGTTTTCACAACAAGTCAGATAGAAGCAAGGTACATACTGTTCAGATAATCACGTGTAACCGGGTCTGTCATTAGCATCTGGTTCGACAGCAGCTTGTATACTTCTGCATGTTCCTGCTCCGGCAGGAAATTCAATATATTTTGGTCCACTAGATCTGACTGGTACAAAAGAAAAAGGCGTTAACTTTTTAATGAATCCCGTTGTCTCTTTTTGTTATCTAAGTAATTATCCATTCCCCTGTCCTTGTCTGACTAGAGGAAAATCTCACAGCATTTTCCCATGAAGGCTGCTGAATAGATTCTCCGGTTCTAGACACTTTCTCCTAACAGCTCAGCTCATTACATATACTGTTATGAGTCAGAGGTGTTCATTAATTATCTACACATGTATCCTATTTTTCTTTACTTGCAAGCAAGAAAATAGGCAACTGTGACAAGAGCTGCATAACCCAATGTGGGACAGAGGAACAGGAGGAGGCTGATCAGCCTGGGTTTCAATTCATGAGGCACTGGCCCCAGAACTGGGGATAGTGGGAGCTGTACCATTGGTACATTCTTCACCTGAATGGTGCTGGGACCAGGTTTTTTTGGCTAGTTTTATAATTCGAATGATAGAGAAGGCTTTAAACTAAATAGTGGGGGTTGGGGTGGGGGGGGAAGGGATCATGCGAGAGGAAATGTAGTAAATCAAAGGGAATCAATGAGGTACTAGAGCAGGGTAGTGATTTGGGTAATGATAACCAGAGTGTGGCTGGGAGGGACAGAGTACAAACTTAAGAGTGCACCAGCAGATAAAGCCAGAGAGTGCAAAAATTGTATAAAGACAGCGTTAAAGGCTCGGTATCTGAATGCATGCAAATGGATGAATTGTTAGCACAGATATAAATAAACAAGCCTATACAGCCATTCAGTTATATCAAGGCTGACCTGGACCTCATTCTCATTTACCCGCCTTTGCTTCATATCCCTTGCCATCCTTAAAAATGTGCCTATCTCAGTTTTGAAAGTTTCACTTGTCCCCCAGCATCCACAGCCTTTTGAGGGAGAGTTCCAGATCTCCTCCATACTTTAACTGAAAGAATGCTTCTTGATTTCACTCCTAAGTAGCCAATTACTCATTTTAAAATGTTGGGTCCTCCCTGTGGTTTTCCCCACTAGAAGAAATAGTTTCTCTGTATCTACCCTTCGAATCCCTTTATGATTTTAAGCATTTCACTTAGATCACCCTTAAATCTTCCAAATTTAAGGGAATAAAAGCCAAGCTTACATATCCAAGCCTCATACCCTTAAGGCCCCAGTGTCATTCTGGTGAATCTACACTGCACTCCCTCCAAGGCCAATTATCTTTCTTGAGATTTGGTGTTTAACACTGATGGAGTCTGTCCAAGATTAACCCCGAGCACTGCTACAATAATTGCCAGCTTGTGCACTGAGCCTGATGTGGGTCTGTACTTGGCGTGATGGCATTTAATTCTTGACGTCCCTGCGGACAACCTAAATTGATTTAGTTGGCTCCAACAGCATGTTCCCAAGCTAAATTTTCATGTGACTAAATTAGGAGAATGTTGAATTATCCAATAGGCCATTGGAAGAGGGAAAGGGGTGGTATTGGTTTCTGTGAAGAGTGATATAGATAGGCTGAATTGTCTCCTTTGCCTGCACTTAATGGGGATCTTGTGCAAATTGAGGGAGAGAATGGGTCTCATATGAAACAGCTCCAAAATTTTGTGGCTGTTTATTATGATTGAGAAAAGTAACATGCCACTGTGTGTGCGTATACACACACACACACACACACACACACTCACAGACACACACATGCACACAAGTGGAGACACACGCAGACGCACAACACACACACACAGACAGGCCCACACGTACACAACACTGAATTTCTAAAATGTCGCTTTCCTTCACTAGTTTAAAGGCATAATTCCAAGCTTGTACTCTGCTGCTAAAAGGGGAAAAACTGTTCCTGAATCTAGTAAATCTTGGATTTTGCTCATGTCTATTAAACTGTGAAAGTTTCAAGAAAATTTCAATATCTCAGTAATTATTGTACTTGGCAAGATAACTGGCATCTAATTAGGTTACTGGAAACACATTATTATTCATTTCTCAGTTATATTGATTGGATGTTCAAAAGGAAGCAAAATCCTCACCAACTCTTAACAAACATCTTGGGAAACTGAAACAACACACAATACTGCGTGCGGGTCCTTCTGGGAATTATTATTTAGCTGATGCAATGCTGAGGGACTATTATATAACTGTAGCTTTTACAGCCACTTGTTGCAACAGTTTAGGACATGAGATCTTCCTAGGTAGCAGCATAGTGCAGGAGCTTACATGATTAACGATATCATTTTGTTCCTGATTGTCCTCCCATTCACATTGGACCATGTTGGTAAATGGAAATTCTACATGCCCAAGTTTAAAAGGTGAATCCTTGGGGTGTTTTCCTGTACTAAAAGTGCTATATAAATGCAAGTTGTTGTTGTGTGTCAGCAGGCTATTTGAACTTGGAATTGTCACAGCGAGCCACTTTGAGATTTCACCCAATATCCACTTTCAAATAGGAATCGTACGGCACAGAAGGAGATCATTCGGTCCACATTGCCTGTGCTAGCTCTTTGAAGGAGCTATCCGATTAGACTAATCCAATTAGTCCACAGCCTTCCAAATATTTCCTTTTCAAATATAGATCCAATTCCCTTTTAAAAGTTACTATTGAACCTGCTTCCGCCACTCCTTCAGATAGTGCATTCAAGGTCATGTCAGCATTATTTATCCCCTTGCTTGTTCAGAATGTAGCACTCCTACCAATGCCCAGTCATCAATCAGTTAACTCAGCATAGACTAGGGAGTGAACATGGAAATTATTTAAGGTTCAATATTCAATGCCTGTGAGTCATACGAACATAAGAAATAGGAGCAGGAGTAGGTCATTTGGCCCCTCAAGCTTGCCCCGCCATTCAATAGGATCATGGCTGATCTGCCTCAGGCCTCAACTAATGTATCTAACCATGGAACCATGTGATTTCAATGAAGTTTTAATAACGAAACGAGTTAATTGCTAAACTGATGTAGTTAATGCTGCAATGTTTAATTTCTTTGATGAGGAGTGGATTGGGGTTTGTGGTTAAGAATGGAACTGAAGATTAGAAGATGATCAACTCAGATTTACAACACCATACCATCTCTGCTCTGCAACCGGTCAGAGTTGAATAAAGAAAGCTCTCCAGGACTTCGCACTTGACTACTTATAGAGATCAAGGAGAATTTCACAGGGAGAGAGTTTTCCAGCACCTCACGCAGGCAGGATCTATGGATCCCGGCGATGTGATTGGAGGCTTCAATGGCTCACCGGCCCCGCCAGGGGGATGTCTAGGAAATTCCGACCCAAGAGTTCCTGATGGCAGAATTGGGCAAATCCCTTGAGAAGATACAGACTACAAGAGATGAATTATTTTACTCTAGCTCCACACTTCCTTATTTAAACTTTGGTTCTAAGTTACAAGAAATGCAGATATACCTGGCCGAATTGCATAGAAAATACAGCATAGAAACAGGCCTTTCGGCCCAACTAGTCCATGGAGGTGTTTATGCTCCACATGAGCCTCCTCCCACCTTATTTCATCTAATCCTTACCATCATAACCTTCTAGATGCTTCAAGGTAATTCATTTAATGAATGTAAGTGAACATCGAGAATCTAAATATTAATTCCCTGGTTTTCACTACTTTTGCAATCTGACTTTAGCCCATATATGAATGTAGATTCTTTGCATGCTATCTCTTATCTGTTTTCAGGACACATATCCTTCGTTGTCAGATTTAACAATCCACACCCTAGCAAATGTATTAAGTTTTAAGTCATTGTTCAGGTCATCATACTTTTATTGGGACCACTCAAGTAAACCATGTACTGGTCTGAGGAGCAGTGATTCTGATAAAGTCCACTATCTGTCTCATTATTCTTTTATTGACTTGTGAATGAATACAATTGCTGGCCAGCATGCAGAATGCTTCTGGCTCATTTCATTAAGCTACCTCCTTCTTCAGAGTCTGGGGATTTCCCTCTTATCAACTGTCACTCTATGTTACTAAAGAGCTGTGAGTATTCTATTCACAATCTGACCGACATCTTATGTCGGCTCTCTGTTTTCTTGAAGACAGACTGGGTGCTAGGATGCTGTTTGACAAGTGGCAGGGACCCTTCAGTGTCCGGCTTGAATATCTTCTCACTGTCTGAGAGCCTGTACAGTCAGTGTAATGAACTTTAGCTTAGTCAACTGTAGAGCTAGGATGTGTGCTCATCCACCATCTGTATCTCCAGCAGAAGGCTGCTAAATTTTTATTCTGTACCTTTCCCCCACCTCCGCACCCGCCCACCTACCCACCCACTCACATATTATGCATTTGGAGAGACGGAAGTCAATTTGAACACTTTGGTGCTGTCTCATGCCCCATTTATTACTGACAATTTTGCTTTTTAATCTCAATGTACAGCTGAATGATAGGCAAGTGATATCACTAACTCCGTCTAATTGGTCAGAATTTTAGGTACGTTAGTAAATTATCCATTTCTCATCAATGTATAGTGAAAGACCCTTTCACTGATTTTTTTTAATTCATCCATGGGATGCAACTGTCCTTGGCTGGGCCAGCATTTATTGCCCATCCCTAGATGCCCTTGAGAAGGTGATGGTCAGCTGCCTTCTTGAACCGCTGCAATCCCTGTGGTGTGAGTACACCCATTGGGGAGGGAATTCCAGGAACTAGATCCAGCAACAGTGAAAGAATGGTGATATAGTTGTAAGTCAGGATACTGTGTGGCTTGAAGGGGAACTTGCAGGTGGTCGTGTTCCCATGCATCTGCTGCTTTTGTCCTTCTAGGTGGTAGAGTGCATGGTTTTGGAAGGTGCTGTAGAAGGAGTTAATATAGTGCACCTTATAGATGGTACACAGTGTTGTCATTGTGCGTTGGGGGTGGAGGGAGTGAATGTTTACAGACCTCAATCTCCCATTCATTCTGAGTTGCACCTTGTGTTAGGATGTGTAGTGATAAGAAATGTTAGCTTGATCTCCTGTACTTACAAGCTGCAAATTAGGTAGCTACATCTGAAATGAGATGACACTAAGGTTTGAACCAGTGTGTATATAACAGTGATTTGCCACACTATTTAAGATCATTTGGCTAAGGTCATATATTTACAACTTGATGGCCAGGATTTCCTGGTTGGCGAGCGGGGGTGGGGGTTGGGGGGGTGGTGGGGTGGGGGGGGGGTGTGTGTGTGTGTGTGTGTGCAGGGCCTGCTCACCGATGTGTAAAATGACGTGGGATGATGTTGGGTGGAACTCCTGATATCACCCCGTGTCATTTCAATTTTCAGGTCGGTGGGGGCTCAGCCGAATCAGCTGTGCGCCCGCCGACCTATTGAGGCCATTAACAACGTAATTAATGTAATTAGTGGACCTGCCCCTCCAACCTTAATGTTAGCGGGCAAGCTGGGAACCCTGGCGGGCATTAGAAAAAGCATCAAACCTCATCCACGGGTGAGATGAGGTTTCATGTAGGTTAATAAAATTTTAATAAAAGTGAAAGTGAAAGTGGTGGACATGTCCCAACTCATGTGACAGTGTCACATGAGGGGACATGTCAGGGAACTTTTTTTTTCTCTGTTTTTACCATTTTTTAACGTGGAGCCAATCTCCCTGAGGCAGCGCTTAGTCTCAGGAAGATGAATGCACTCTTTCGTGCGCATGCGCAAAAGAGTGCACTCTCGGCTGAGGGAATCCCCCCCCAGCCTGCACAGGGAGCATGTAAAATGGCAGCGCGCCCCGATCAGGCCTGCTCCTAAAGATCCCCCCGACGGGGGAAAATTCTGCCCGATTAATTTTTTATAAAGCTTACCATAACTTAGCAGAAGAGATATGGAAGGTATTCATATATTTCAGTCCTGCACTAAAAATGGTGCACTAATATTAAATTAGTTGCTGATAAAATAGGTGATATTCTATCAGTAGAATTTCAAGGCACTTTATGATCTTTACTCAGGTCTGAAGCAGTTCCAGATATACCAGTAAGTGTAGAGGGACAACCAAAAATACACATGTATTTTTCAAAGCTGAGAAAGATAGTAAGAACTCAAGACAGAAATGTTCAATGGAACAATTGAGAGGCCACAGGTCAAAATTACAAAACCTTTGAGTGAGGTGCTTAGACTTGCACAATAGAAAATTCTCACTGTGGGAATAACTTTCAGCTTGACTATAGCCATTTCTATCCATGCTTACGGAATAAAGCAACATAATGTCACATTTACAGTAGAAATCAGAGGATCGAAATCAGTCTGCTTTCCCATTTGTCTCAAATGACACTGTAGGTTCTCGTTTATTCACAATTGGAAGTGCAAAAGGAAAAAGGCTCATCAAACAACCCAGCAAATACTTACTGGTAAATGCCCAAGCAATGAAGAAACACTGTCGGAGATATAAATTATGTTTCCGTCCTCACTAAGTGCTATGAGAAACCCATCTAAAGCCTAAAAGGAAATGGAAAAAAAAAACACACATAGGCATCAATATTTTGCTTAAATGAAATACATTTCTATCTGCTTTTGAACAAAGAACCCTTAGCGAGTGAGGCAGTCGTAACAACACTGAGCTACAGACATCAAAATTTGAATGGATGGAAGTTACAACAAAAAGAAATAGCCAGTTACACTTTGGTTTCTGCACTGATGTGATAACTCATATTTGGCGGCCGAGTGTGTGGTATGCACAGAAGCTTATCATCATGTTTAAGTGTCGGCAAACCAAACTACTGAAAGATCTGTATATATACAGAAATTCAATTTCCCACATGGAATGCACATTCTCTCTTTCCACAGCAACAGGTCCTGCTTATTGAAGTCCAGTGAGTTTACTCACAGGTTGGCAGAGCCAAGGGTTTGGGAGCCCAAAGTGCATACAATGGTGTTGCTATAGTTGAACCAGCTAAAACCATGTAAACAGTACAAAGTATGGAACACTGCTAAGTTCCCTGTTTGTTCAGCTAGGAGTAACCTACCTGTTAGGCCGTTGGTTCACATGGTTATCAGGAGGCAGGCAGCTCAATCTCCAGTTGGAGATCTTCCCTGACAGACTCCAATAATGAACCAGGGCCTTGTCAACCACCAACAGTGCCTCAAAATACTATGGACTAAATTATCAAGAGGACCAATGTGCTGGGTGTTAGTTCTGCTCTTCATCACATCAGCAGGTATGTCATGATAGAGCTGTGCCATGTTTTAATGCGCTTGTTTTTAAATGTGGACTTATTTAAATGTGCTCATGTTTAAATACATGTGTGGAAATGCGCAGGTGATCAGGTGCACACACACAGAGTACCACTTTGCATAAGTACAGAACTGTGCATTGGCAAAAATATAACTCAATGTGACCAGTTCTCACCACAACTGAGCAGATAGTGGTGGCAGGAGCAGCTACTTAGAGTGTTAAGAAAAATATAACAGAACTGTGAATCTGGGCATATTTACTAGAAAATTAATCACACTTAACAACATCCAACTGAAGGGTTTTGTTTGAGCAATCCCAACTCATATTAACATTACTAAAATTGCTGAAATAAGAGACATGATGAAGGTTTTTGTCTTGCACTCATCAGGACACTGATTACAAATATAAGGGGAAAACAAGAATTTATACTGTATGAAAAGAGATTGTTGACTGGTTAGCAAGTGGACTCTGATTGGTAGCAGTATTGCCATGGAGAATGCACTATTCGATGATGATTAACAGTTAATTGCCAAGCATTTTTAAAAATTTCAACCAGGCAGCTTGTCGCTGATTGGTCGAGGCATTGCCCTGAGGAATGAGTCAGTGTATGGCTGTCACTTATTTTGTTTAGCTGAAACAGTTGCAATGTGTTACATGTTCTTTCTGTCTGTAAAGAACAAAGCCCTGTGTATTAATATGTGTAGCTTCCAGTACACACAAATGTGCCACTCTGTGAGCCCAACTGACAATCTTAAATTAGTTGCAGCGTAATTCTTAGCACTGAGGATTATTTAGCAAATGTTGCTCAATTGCGAAATCAGATCTAAAGTTGGACTCAGTGTTTTGAGTTTTGCAAACACGGGCTGGTTGTTTATGGTCTGTACCTTGCCCATTGAGAACAGCAGAAGGGACGTGATGTTTGAAACGATCCGCCAGTCTTTGGGACATACGGCCTACATTCCTAGGATCACACTGGCACTGAAACTCATATACCACATTACTCATTTGTGTGATTGGCAGAAAGCCTTTTTGGCCTGATGGCAGCATCCTGTTAGTGGCGAATACCATTCGTGTTGATACTGCATAGTAGCAGCGTGAAACAGCTAGCTTCACCTGTTGCTCAAATTTTTGAGATACTGTGCCCTTCCAGGCAACCTGAGGTAGACGGGGCAGTTTTCAGAAAGTGACGGCCTTAGTTCCGTTCATATACTGCGTGAAATGATCTGATCAGGGTAACCATTATCCTGCAGGATGTCCCTGATGTGCCCTATTTCAGCATCAAGCTTGAATAGTGAGCAAATGGCTCAGGCCCTATTTATAAGGTTGCATTAAGACCAATCTTATAGCGTGTGGAACTGTGTGAATCCCAATGAGTATATTGACCAGTGAAGTTAGGCTTCTGGCAGACCGTGGTAAAAAAACCATGGCAGATTTCTCAACTAGTACATCAAAGAAGGGGAGTTAATTTGACTGCTCCATTTCAAAGGTGAATTTGAGCACAAGATGGAGCCTATTAAGACATGTAAGGAAACTGCGGATTTAAATATAGCGAATATATCATCCACATATCGGAAATGTGCGAGGGGTAGAAGGTTAGATGTCATTCCATCGAAGACACATTTCTCATGGAACTCAACAAACATGTTTGCAAGACCTGGTTCTAGAGTGGATTCCATGGCAACACCATCTATTTGGACATACATGGGTCAGGGTTTTCCGGTGGTCAGGCGGGCTTGGCTGGGGTGAGCTGGATGGCCGTGGAACAGACCGCTGCCCGTGATTGGGTCCCAACCGCGATTTCACACTGGCTGGCCAATTAACGGCGAAATGCATGCTGCAGCACTCAGCGCTGCCTGGGTGGGGGCACAGAGCTGCCTCAGGAAGCTGAAGATTTTTATCAATGAAAATAAAGAATTTTAAAATAATGAAAACTTGTCCTCTCAAGTGACTTTGTCACGTGAGCAGGGACATGGAAAACAGGAATGCAAAAAGCTTTTATTTTTAAAAAATCAATGGAGGATAACTCATCCCGCCCGTGGATGAAGTTTCGCCAAAAATGTAAGGCCGCTTGGCCTTTTCGCCCACCCGCCAACTGAGTGGTTGGTTGGGCAGTGAAAGATCCCTATCAATTCGTTGATTAAGGACCGTAATAGGGCTGCTTAATTGTCTGTGGGTGCGCTGCCAACTCCTGTGCACGCCTGCCGACCGAAATATCGTGCGAGTGCACAATGACATTGGGACGCTCGCCCGACATCATCGTGTGTAATTTTACACTCGTTTGGGTCGGGTGCATGCTCGCCTGACCAGCCAAAAATTCTGCCCATCGTGTCATTAAAACTGAAATCAACTGCGCCGATTGCTCAGTTCATAAGTTCAATGAATACTGATTCACGCAATGGTGCGCGGGTCTACATTGCCATGATGTTGTGCTGCAGCACAAGTACCAATGGCTTCCTTAAGTGGAATAGGCTAGCAATCTCAAATGAGCACCTGGACACACCATTGCTATTGATATGCAAGTCCTGTATGGCCTTTGTAAATGTGAAGGAATCCTTCACCGTGTATGTGGAAACCTTGCTCAAAACTGGTTGTCTTACAGTTCCACACGCTATAAGATTGGTCTTATCGGCAACCTTGTAAATAGGGCTTGAGCCATTTGCTCAAAGCTTGATGCTGAAATAGGGCGCATCAAAGGCATCCTGCAGGATAATGGCTACCCTGATCAGGTTAGTTCGCACTGTATATTGTGCAAACTCATGAACAGGCCTAAGGACGTCATTTTTGGCCCTGAAAAGTGCCCAGTCTACCTCAGATTGTTGGAAGGGCAAGGTATCCCAAAACTTTGAGCAACAGGTGAAGCTAGCTGTTTCACGCTGCTACTATGCAGTAGCAACAGGAGTGGTATTCGCCACTAACAGGAAGCTGCCATCAAACCAAAAATCAATGCCTATCACACAAATGAGTAATGTAGTATATAAATTTCAGTGCCAGTGTGATGATAGGTATGTAGGCCGTATGTCCCAAAGACTGGTGGATCATATCAAACAGCATGTCCCAGCCGCTGTTCACAATGGGCAAGGTACAGACTGTACTCAACCAGCCCACGTTTGCAAAACGCAATGTCCAACATTAGATGTGATTCCACAATTGGACATTTGCTCTATAAACCTCAGTGTGCTAAGAATTACGCTGACAACTAATTTAAGATTGTCAGTTAGGCTCGCAGTGTGGCACATTTGCATGTACTGTAAGCTATATATATTAATACACAGGGCCCTGTTCTTTGCAGGCAGAAAGAACAGGTACACACACTGCGCCTTTTTCAGGTAACAAAATAAGTTTAGCCTTTTGCTGGCACATTCCTCAGGGCAATGCCTTGATCAATCAGGGTCAAACTGCCTGGTTTTAATTTCAAATAATTATTGGCAGTTAGTTGTCAGTCACTATCAATTAGTACATTCTCCATGATAACAGCTCTACCAATTAGAGTCAACTTGCCAACCAATCTGCACTTCTTCTCATACAGTTTAAATTGTATTGGTATTCTTGCCAAGTGTCCTGATGGGTGCAAGATGAAAAAGTTCGACATGTCTCCTTTTTCAGCAATACTTGAGTTACTAAAACTACTGTTTAAGTTATATTTATTTTGTGTGTGCCAATGGTGAAATTCTGGAGGTAGCAAGGTGCAGTTATTTTAAACTAATTGTTCGAAGGAAAACTGCATCATGTCCTCTTAGCTGTTCCAGAGTTATTCCTATTTTATGCTTCCAGCTCTAAAACTAGTTTAGTTGTAAGTTAGATGTAAGTGGTTTACATCTTGTACTTTTATGTGACCTGAACTGCCTTAGGTTTATACACAAGGGAAAATGTCCAACCTTCTGGGACTGATGCTCAACATTTAACAAATCTACACAACAACAAAACATGACTAACTGAATTCCCCATGCTTAACTTGCAGAGCCTAAACCTGAACATTCTTCTTAACTTTAATGAATGTGACTGCGTTTAGAAAGCAATTTACTGATGGAGAACATTTTGAAATGTGGTAAGAGTGTAATAAAACGTGATAAAACCTCAGTGGAAACATTCACCATAGGTTCTTTGGGCCGGGTTTTCCGGCCCCAACACTGGCGGGAATCATCATGGGTGGGACAGGAAGATTTGGAGGGCTGTTGACTTTTATTGGGTCTCCAAGTTTCCCTGTCCCACCTGTGACGATGTCCACTGGTGTCGGGGCCGGAAAATCCCGCCCATTGAGTTACAGTAACCTACTCCTTACTTATTGATGCATATCATTTAAATACCAAAGTGTAATTTTATTGTGTGTACTCTATGCAAACAGTTGAATTTATTACAAATACATTCCCAGGATGTGTGCATAGTTGCCAAGGCCGGCCTTTATTGTTCACCCCTGATTGCCCTTGTGGTTTTGGACTTTCTTCTTGAACACCTGCAGTCCATGTGGTGAAAGCACTCCCACACTGCAGGCCATATGGTGAAAGGACTCCCACACTGCAGGCCATGTGGTGAAAGGACTCCCACACTGCAGGCCATGTGGTGAAAGGACTCCCACACTGCAGGCCATATGGTGAAAGCACTCCCACACTGCAGGCCATATGGTGAAAGGACTCCCACACTGCAGGCCATATGGTGAAAGGACTCCCACACTGCAGGCCATGTGGTGAAAGTACTCCCACACTGCCATTAAAGGTGACTGACTGTTGCTTTTTACTAAGGAGGATTAATTCAGGTAAACAGGGAACCTGCTGGAAGACCATAAATTCTGCCACTTTGCTCCCTGTTCAGATCAAAGTTATGTTCCAATTGTCATGCTCGTAGTAGCACAGTGGTCACGTTACTAGGCTAGTAACCCAGGGACCTGAGCTAATAATCCAGCAACATGAGTTCAAAGCCCAATGCAGCAACATTGAATTCAATTAACTGAATAAAGTCTGGAATTCAATTGTAAGTAAAGGTGTTCATGAGGCTTTTGGGTTGTTGTAAAAACCCATCTGATTCACTTGCACTCTTTAGGAAAGAAATTTGCTGTCCTTACCCAGCAGTGTGGTTGGTTCTTAACTGCTCTCTGAAATGGCCTCAGTTGTAATCAGGAAGGCAGCTCACCACCACCTTCTCCAGGGCAATTAAGGATGGGTAATAAGTGCTGATCTTGCCAGCGACGCCCATATTCTGTGAATGAATAAAAAAACTTTCTCGGTCCACCCTTGATATCAGTGCTGCTTTCCAATCTCTGTCTCTGTGAAGTATTTGGTCTCTACCATGGAGGCTGCTAAATGTACTGAAGAGATTTTACTTACTTCCAACATCAACTGTGTGAACTCTTCATTACTAAGAAAAGAAGGCTTCCAATCCTGCCTGATTTCACAAGCTTCTGTCTGGGCTGACAGTTCTGAAAGGGAAAATATGTTTGAAACAACAGTCCATCAATTGAGCAAAACAGATCTGAGAACTGATTGCAACAGCATTTTGACAGTTAACCCGTATAATCATCCCCATTAATTATCAAACTAGACTAATCTCAAGTATTTCAGCTCACTGTGAAGGAGTCTAGCTAGAAGATATGGCTGATGACTAGTAGTCCTAGCTTATTACTGAATGGGATAAACACAGCTTTTAAGAATAAGTTAGATAGATGTTTGCAGAATATTGAAAATAAAAGGATATGAGAAATGGAACAGACACACAGGATAAGGAATATTGCTTGTGTGGAGAATAAATATGAACACAAACTGATTAGGTGAAACAGCCTGGTTCAGAATTGCCACCAATTTAGGTCAGAATATAACAAATATGAATAGTAGAATATGGCTCCTCGAGCCTGCTCTGCCATTCAATAAGATCTTCTACATCAACTCTGGAGTATTGTGTACAGCTCTGGGCGCCACACTATTAGAAGGATGTGAACACATTGGAGAGAGTGCTGAAGAGGTTTACAAGAATGGTTCCAGGGATGAGAAACTTCAGCTATGAGGATAGATTGGAGAGGTTGGGACTGTTCTCCTTGGAGAGAAGAAGGCTGAGAGGAGAGGAGATTTGATAGAGATGTTCAAAATCATGAGGGGGCTGGACAGAGTAGATAGTGAGAAGCTGTCACCGCTTGTAAAAGGATCAAGAACAGATTTAAAGTGATTTGCAAAAGAAGCATGGGTGAGGTGAGAAAAAACTTTTTCACACAAATGAGTGATTTGGGTTTGGAATGCACTGCCTGGAAGTATGATGGAGGCGGGTTCAATCGAGGCATTCAAGAGGGCATTAGATGATTATTTGAATAGAAACAATGTGCAGGGGTACGGGGAAAAAGCAGGGCAATGGCACTAGGTCTTAAAGCTCACTTGGAGAACCAATGCAGACAGATGGGCTGAATGGCCCCCTTCTGTGCTGTTAAAATTCTGTGATTCTGATTCTGTGATTCTGCAAACTCCCCCTTTCTCTCAGTCAATGCTCTGAAATCCACTGATCTCAGTCTTAAATATACTCATCAACTTGGTTTGTGGATAACAAGATTTGGTGCCCAGGTTACATTTTGGAACAAAGCAAGTTGTTGTGTTGATGTAGTTCAAGGCTATCGTGTGAGGTTCAGAAGATGCTGTCGATCTTGAGAAAGGGAAAAGATAATTACTAAGTTTTGTTATTGAATGTTTTAAGCTCTCCACAATTTCAGATAGCTGGTTCATATTAAGGTGATAGAACCTTGACCCTGTAAAAGTTGAGTTGCTAAAACCTTTTTGTTCTCCAGTCTATTGTGAAACCTCTTAAGAATTCAATAAGCGTAGGACCAGGCTAGCTCAAGGTGTCCTTGGGGTCTGACCATTGACTCTTGGATTACAATGGCTGGAAATCGAGCGAAGGATACCTCTAGTCTCAAACTATACCAAGTGCGGCTTTGCTATAAACCCTCATTGAATTATCTATGTTCTTACCTTTTTGTTTCTGTAAGAAATCAATTGTCCTCTGCAGCACAGTAGACTTGTCCATCTTGTGTGTGGAGCCCTGCAGCATGGTACTAAGTTCTTTGATGAGTACGTTGAACTGGTCCCTTCGTTTCTTCTCAGATTTGTTGCGTGAAGCCCTTTTATGAGAAGGAAATCTTGTAGGCCATTAAGTAACATTTATAAATTCCAGTTAGGACACAAGCATACAAGGTGTGTGTGATAGGTGTGCTGGATATGTGGAAATATCATCAATTACAATGCATCACAAAGTTTTTGGTAAAAAAAGTAATCTTGCAAAGAGGAAAAGGATTACATCAAGTCTGGGCATTAATTATGAAATAAAAACTGAAAATGCTGGAAACACTCAGAAGGTCAGGCGGCATCTGTGGAGAGAAACAGAGTTAATGTTTCAGGTCAATGACCTTGCACCTATGAAGAAAGAAGAAATGTAATAGGTTTTGAGCCAGCGGAAGGAGGGACAGGGTCAAAGAACAAAAGTCAAGCACTGTGATAGAGTATAGGTTAAGAGAGATAACACGACAAAAGGTGTCATGATACAAAAGCCAACGATAGTGGTAATGGATGTATAAGAAACTCAAGTTATGTCCAGATAAGGCATGAATGGCCACATAGCAACCATCTGAATGGAACATGAAGGAATAATGGAAGTAACAAGTCAGGACCAAGCCAGCAAAAAACATAAACCCATAGAACAAGATGCAGATAGAGGTTATGATCTAAAATTGTTGAACTCAATGTTGAGTCCAGAAGGTTGTAATGTGCTGAGTCAAAAGATGGGCTGATGTTCCTCGAGCTTACATTCGGTTCATTGGAACACTGTAGCAGGCCAGATAGGCAGCAAGGTCAGAGTGGGAGCAGTGTGGAGAGTTAAAGTGACAGGCAAAAGGAACTTGGGGGCATGCTTGCATTAATTGCAGTGTTTCAACACATGTCAGTTCTCAGCTGCGCCCCACATTAATGGCCTTAACATCCCTCTGTAAAATTGCTGGAAATCTTGTCTTCCACTGAACCATTTAGGTCTTTTTCTGAAATGTGCCCTTTGTTCTTTGACAAAGATCTCCAGTCACAGAAATCAACAATGGAGTATAACAATGGAGATATTAAACAAAAATGAAAATACCTGGAAAAACTCAGCAGGTCTGACAGCATTTGCAGAGAGGAACACAGTTAACGTTTTGAGTCCGTATGACTCTTCAACAGAACTAAGGAAAAATAGAAAAGAGTTGAAATATAAGCTGGTTTAACAAGGGGTGGGTGGGACAAGTAGAGCTGGATAGAGGGCCAGTGATAGGTGGAGATAGCCAAAAGATGTCATAGACAAAAGAACTAAGAGCTGTTGAAGGTCCTTTTGTCTATGACATCTTTTGGCTATCTCCACCTATCACTGGCCCTCTACCCAGCTTGTCCCACCCTCCATTAAACCAGCTTATATTTCACCTCTTTTCTATTTTTCCTTAGTTCTGTTGAAGAGTCATATGAACTCGAAACATTAACTGTGCTCCTCTCTGCAGATGCTGCCAGACCTGCTGAATTTTTCCAGGTATTTTTATTTTTGTTTTGGATTTCCAGCATCCGCAGTTTTTTGCTTTTATTATAATGGAGATATTAACTTCATCTCCCCAACAAGATTCAGGCTGGGCAGTTAAAATGCCCTGGGCAATTTACCTGGCGATTTCTCACATGGTTCTGATTTTAACTTGCCCTTCTGAGCAGGTGGCAAAGGCACCTGGACCTTTCGTTAAATCTGGCAATGAAGGCCCAATGATATCATCGGGTCTTGACTGAAAATTTCTGTCAGGCCTGAGTGGACAAGCCGCTATGCCTTTCCTGCTAGGTTAACGTCGGCCAGTAGGCATTCAGCGTGTGAAGAGATTCCAAAAGGTAAGCTTTTATCTTCAGTTTTCCTTGCCAGAGGAGCCAGACTTTTCCCTCAGGCCCCATAAGGAAGGTTTAGGCTTAGTTTTTGAAATGTGGATTAACTTATCTGGACGATCCCTTGCTGCCAGATCAAAACATAAGGAGGCACATTCTGCATAATACTCTAGTCTCGATTTAGTGGGGGTTTGCATAAAGTTTTGTTCCTGATTGAAACAATTGCCTTTTGGTCGCAAACAGTTGGTTGTATCCTTGATTAGGTTTTCTACCAATAACAGGTAATAAGCCAATATATTTTTCACAAGGAATCCTCACAAAGTATCCAAGATCTGAACATTTGCAGATCTGACGGATTTTTGGAACCTTGCATCCTTATAGAAATTTCCTCATCAAAAAAATAATTAACAAACTCAGCAGACACTGAGGATCAAACCTATGATATTCTAGACAACATGACTCAGTTGCACACTTCCTTTGTCCAATATGACCTAATTGGTATGTGCAAATTACAACTTAAACTCTACAGATGACTTTTAATGGTCTATGTTGATGGTGTAGCATTTACAAAAGTAGCCAAATGGGCATTGGCTAGTCAAATAACATTTTCAAGCCTCTCACCTCTTTGCCCTGTCTTTCTCATTGTCATCCATCAGCTCACCTCCACAGCCGTTGTCCCTGTAAAACGTGAACAGAAACAAAACTAAATAAGACCTGACAGTCAACAAACTGAGCATAGTATTCAGCACCTGACTGACCTGATCATTGGTGTTTTTAACTCATCCATAGGATGTAGGCATCACTGGTAAGGCCAGCATCACCCTTTGAGAGCAGTTAAGAGTCAATCACAATGCTGTGGGTTTGGAGTCACATGTAGGCCAGATGGTTGCTATTACTGAAACTTGCTTACAATTCCAGATATTTATTTTTTAAATTAATTGAATCTGAATTCCACCAGCTGCCATGTTGGGATTTGAACTCATATCCCCAGAGTATTAGACTGATTAGGTTAGTCATCCAGTGATACTACCATTATACCACCATCCCCTCACCCATAATGACCTACAGTGGCACCCATGGCTTGGTAGCAAGGATTTAAATTGGAACTTTCAATGAGGGGAAAAAGAACATGATGATTTTAATTACAGGTGAGGATAAAGTAGAAAAATGTTTGTTTATTTTTTTCAATTAGCAATGTTACTCGGTGCTAGAAATTAAAAAAAAAAGAAAATGGAAGCCTATAACGATGAAACATTCATGGAGTCAAACAATACACAGCCACATAACTGATAAAGGAATAATGATTTCACAAAGTTATTTTATTCACATAACCATTCTTTTTTTTTTAATCTGTTTGTTGTGTCAAAAAGTGATCATAAAAGGCTTCAGATAAGACGTAAGCGGAAAATCAAGGAAATGGAGCAGAATAGCAATCTGGATGAATTCAAACAGATTACATCAGGAGAGACAGAGGGTGGAATCGACCCAGATTGGCACCAAGTGTGGCAATGGGTGGGAAAAAGGATGTTTTACCTGATGGTCGCAACGGCGGCATTTCAAGCCATATCCATTCCCACCTCATTATTTACGCATTCCCGGGAAACACGCCGGGTTGCTGGTGGGGCAGCCTCTGATTCGCTTGCCTGGCCATCACCTCAGGCCTTCAGTAAACTGGACGTCATATTTAAAGGGGGCCCCTGCAGAAAACGTTCACTCTTCAAGGGATAGCAAGCTGCCAGGAACCGATGGCTACCAAAGGGAGTCAACACGCTTGCCCAGCTTCAGCAACCCCTCCCTCGAGTGCTTACTAGATGCAGTGGAGACCCGCCGCAATGTCCTCTACCCCCGCTCTGGGCGAAGTCCAGCAACCAATCCAGCAAGGGAGGCTGTGGCAGTGTCAATGCCCTCAAAACAGGACAGCCATCCAGTGCAGGAAGAGGATGAATGGTCTCATCCGTTCCGCCAGGCTAAGTCACTCTTCTCGTCACTCTCAACTCACACGTTCACAAACCCATCACACATCAGAGGGACCTCACACCTCAAGGGACAACACCACTAACTCTCACATACACCCTCACATCTCCATCAGGCTCATATCCTCTGGAACTCACTTCCTCATCCCATCCATGGTTCTGCTTACCACCAAAATATTCCACACAGTGCCATGTGCCCAGTTCACACTCTCTCCATCTATTTTCATGCAGAAGAAGCTGGCTAACAACAGCAGGAAGAAGTCCCAGGCTGCAAGTGGAGTGGCCCACATTAGACTCCTCACTCACTTTGAGGAACGTGCCACTGCACTGACTGGTGAGGCTGTGGGGACGTGAAACATGCCTCTGGCAGTGGTGAGGTTGGTGATGAGCACCCACGTGAGGATCCTTCATCACATCACCCCTCTCTGATTCTGCTGCCATGCACTAATTATCTCTGTCGGCATTCCGTAGGGATCGTTCCCTCCGGGACACCCTGGTCCACTCCTCCATCACCCCCTACTCCCCAACCCCCACCTATGGCACCATTCCATGCCCACGCAAAAGATGTAACACCTGCCCCTTCCACTTCCTCTCTCCTCACCGTCCAAGGGCCCAAACACTCCTTTCAAGTGAAGCAACATTTCACTTGCATTTCCCCCAACTTAGTCTACTGCATTCGTTGCTCCCAATGTGGTCTCCTCTACATTGGAGAGACCAAACGTAAACTGGGCGACTGCTTTGCAGAACACCTGCTGTCTGTCCGCAAGAATGACCCAAACCTCCCTGTCGCTTGCCATTTCAACACTCCACCCTGCTCTCTTGCCCACATGTCTGTCCTTGGCTTGCTGCATTGTTCCAGTGAAGCCCAATGCAAACTGGAGGAACAACACCTCATCTTCCGACTAGGCACTGTACAGTCTTCCGGACTGAATATTGAATTCAACAACTTTAGGTCTTGAGCTCCCTCCTCCATCCCCACCCCCTTTCTGTTTCTTCCCCCTTCCTTTTGTTTCTTTCCAATAAATTATACAGATTTTTCTTTTTCCCACCTATTTCCATTATTTTTAAATATTTTTAAATCTTTTATGCTCCCCCCACCCCCACTAGAGCTATACCTTGAGTGCCCTACCATCCATTCTTAATTAGCACATTCGTTTATATAATATCACCAACTTCAACACCTCTGTGTTCTTTTGTTCTGCTGTCTGTGACATTTTTTGATGATCTGCTTCTATCACTGCTTTTGCCTACAACCACACCACCCCCCTCCACTTCTCTCCCCCCCACCCAACCCCCACCCCCCACCACCACCTTAAACCAGCTTATATTTCACCCCTTCCTGGGATTCACCTAGTTCTGTCGAAGGGTCATGAGGACTCGAAACGTCAACTCTTTTCTTCTCCGCCGATGCTGCCAGACCTGCTGCGTTTTTCCAGGTAATTCTGTTTTTGTTATTTATTATCTCTACTTCGGTTCACAGGGAGCTCTCCCAGGTGACCGACACCAGCCGTCATCCATTCCCCTCAGCTCCATCCAGCTCAGCACCTCCAGCGAAGAGGACACCTCCTCCATTGAAGAGTTGGAAATAAGCAGCCTGGAAGATCCATCACAGCGCTTACCCACACCTTCCACCAGCGCAGAGGCACGCATCTCGGTGGGACCTAGATCTAGAACAGGCTCGGGTTCACAATCTGGTGGTCACTACACGGATTCGTGCCCACAGCAGGAGGAGGCAGGTTCAGCCGAGCTCCCCGGCACTTGGAGGACTGCTGGGGAAGAGACATCAGGGAGGTCTGAGCCAGATGATGAGCCTCTGAATTTAGCCTTCCAACTCATCGTGGAAAATAAGCAGAAGTTGGGGAACATCACGCAGAGCTGTTGGAAGTCCTCAACAGAATGGCACACGAAACGGAGAAGTGTGTCCGCCTGCTCTCTGATGAAGCGGTGCCCACATGTGCATGTAGGGAGGTCTCTATGAGAAGGATGACGGATGCCATGGAGCCCCTCGTCCAGCAGAACATGGAGATACACACAGACCTGCATTCCAACGGAATAGCCATGGGTTAGTTCCTGCAGTAGCAACACGAGAGGGAAATGGGGCATCTTGATGTCCTTCCAGGTGCTCCTTCCCCTCAAGGAGTAAAGCCGGGGCCCTCGGGCACTAGTAGGGAGGAGGCGAGGCAGCTGCTCACCCGTGGGTCATCCACTCATAAATCTCAGAGGCTGTCCTCCGAGTACCCTTTGCCTGTGCTCCCCTCAATCTTGCCCTCTATTACCGCAGCGGGAGCAGCTGGCCTACAGGATGACTGCCAAAGCAAATTGGGGTCCTCAAGGCCTTGGCTCTCCAGAGGATGTACACCGAAGTCATCAGAGGCAAAGGGGCCAGCCATTGCACAAACGGTCTCCACCCCTGCTGCGGATGTCAGGGCAGCACCTAGCAGAAGTGGCAGGCTAGAAAAATTAAGAATTTATGATCATAAGTGGCTGCATGGGTGAACACGTTTTGCCACTTTATAATCTGAACATATGTTCACTTTCACTCAATAATGTGAAATAGTGTCTTTCAGTTTCATTTACAGGCTTCGCGAGTCCTCCCCCTGCATCTCCCCCCCCACCTGCAAGCAGCCAGACCACAAGTGATTCTGGAGGGAGAAGAGTGTATGTGGCAGGGCCTTTTGGCGCCTCATGCAAGGACTCTTCCATGCATGCCGAACCTTCATCCATCACACTCATCTAAATTTCCTGAGCATTTTCAATGCTGCCCGCTAGGGTTCTCTTCCAGTTGTCCATCTGAGCTGAGCTGCATCTCCGCCCACCCGCTGATCACACTCCCATGCAGCACCTGTACCCGGCCAACACGAGGTTCCTCTCAATTTTGATTTCAGAAGCATGGTAGTTGCTAGGTATGTTTTCAGCTCCCCCACCCTTTCCCCTACCCGAGTCACCCATGTCCTTTCCCCCATCACTGTTGACCCCTGGGCCTCACTTTCCACCTCCCCACTGTCACCTACCAACCAGAACCCTTTTCTTTCCAGGATGTCCAGGTGAACGTGCACATCCCCTATCTTCCCGAGAATCCATCCCCACCACATTGACTTTCCCAACCTCCTCCTTCCCACCCCCAGGGTCTGTGTCTGCCTCTGAGTCCCCACCAACCATCCTTGCCATCCCTTCTACCATAACCATATCATACCCTTACTCTGCCCTCTCTCATGCTCATCATTCCCTCTTACCACACCAACCCTCATTACGTTCCTCAGGAGGCAGTCATCAACTCCACAGATCCCTCCCTTACACATTCACCTGGACATCCCCTCTCCTTGCTCATTTCTCCACCCTTTCTTCCACCCTTACTCTTTCCTCCCCCCTTACTCCTTCCTCCCCCACCAGATGCCTTCCTCCTTCCGCACCCTGCACTCCTTCCCCATTCCGAACTCCCTCCTCCACCAGACTCCCCTCTGGTACACCTTACTTTCTCAATCAAACTTAGACCTTCCTCTACCTCCCCAGCCAGTAAACCGTCCCCTCCCAGTCAAACCTAAGCCTTCCTTCTCCACCTCCTCGATGATCGTCCTTAACAGACCATGGCCAAGGCACTGATGTCCCTAAGCAGACCCCAGACATCAACGGTGACCTTCCATCTCCGTAAGCTGCTTGCGGCAAAGCCACGTCCATATAAATCCACTGACCATGCGATGGACACGTTCCTCCAGGGTCCGGTAGCTGTCGGGCTCCAGCATCTTCTGCTCCTCAGATGTCCGCAATGTGACCAAAGCCATAATGGTCAGTCCTGACTTGTGCACACCACACTTGTCAAGATGTGTTCTGGGCCAACGTTATTTCCTGCTGATGTGGGCAGTAAATTTGACATGGAAGGATGATTCTGGTAAGCAGGGTTTATAATTTGATGCAGATGTATTAAAGTGATGTTCCCGACATGTGGTGGTGGGAAAGGCCATTAAATTCATGCCATTGAAAGGTGGAGCAGATGATTGCAAACCGGTTTCATGATGGCATGAATTTGATTCTTGGCCTTCCTGCCATATTGTCCGTCCACCATGACGCCCGATGCCAAAGGGGATAGAAAATTCTCGTCAGAGCCTTTAATATTGGTCACAGGGCATTAGCAACTAGAGCCACGTCAGTGAAAAACAGGAAACATATAAAATTAAAGGCATTATATCTCAGTGCATGGAACATTCTTAACAAGATGGATGAATTAATGGCACAAATAGAGATAAATGTGTTTTATTTAGCAGCCATTATTGAGGCATGCTTGCATTGTGACAAAGGTTGGGAATTAAATATTCCAGGTTACTTGACCTCTAGAAGAGATGGGCTAATGGAAAAGGGCATGGGTAACCCTGATAATAAAGGATGAGATAAAGAAGGAAGGGAAAAGAATCTTAATCTGGAAAATCGGGATGTAGAATGAGTATGGGTGGCACTATGAAATAACAAAGGGCACAAGAAATAAAAAAGCGCACTGGTGAGGGTAGTTTACAGGTTCCCTAAGAAAACATGTAACAAGGGGTAATCATGAGGGCTTTAACCTTAATACAGACTGGCAAACCTAATTGGCAAAAGTAGTTTGGAGGACGAGTTCATGGAACACATATGAGATAGTTTTCTAGAACAATATGTAGTGGAGCCAACTAGAGAGCAGGCTATTTGTACATCTAGTATTATCTAATGAGACAGAGCTACTTTAGTAATAATATTAGTACAAATATTTCTCTTGGGATGAGCGACCATAATATGATGGAATTTTATACTAAGTTTGAAAGTAATGTGGTTAAGTTCGAAACTAGGGTTTTAAATGTAAATAAAGTCAATCACAAAGATATAAGAGGTGAGTTCACTGAGGTAAATTGGAAAATTAGATTAAAAGATGTGATGGCAAACATTAAAAAAAACTCATAATTTTCAACAAATTCACTCCCTTGAGGGATAAAAGATTCACTGGAAAAGTGGTATATCCGTGGCTATTTATAGTACCTATAGACAGTATTAGGTTAAAAGAAAGAGGCTTACAATGTTGACAAAATGAGTAGTAGGCCTGAGGATTGGGAGGGTTTTCGAAGTCAGCAACGTAGGACTAAAAAAATTTGATGAAGAAAGAGAAAAGAGAATGAGAATGATTTAGCAAGAAATAAAAAGCAGATTGCAGGAGATTTTACAAGTATGTAAAAAGGAAGAGATTAGTTAAAAGTAAATGTGCACCCCTTAGAGGCTGAGACAGGAGATACTATAATGAATTTACTGTTTAAGCTTTCATGGGACGTGGACTTCACTACCTAGGCCAGCGTTTATTGTCCTTCCCTAATTTTCCTTGAGAAGGTGGTGGAAGCTGGCCTCTTGAACCGCTGCGTCCCATAGGTATACCCATAGTGCGGTTAGGGAGGGAGTTCCAGGATTTTAACCCAGCGACAGTGAAGGAACAGTAATATAGTTCCAAGTCAGAATGGTGAGTGGCTTGGAGGGGAACTTGCAGTTGGTGATGTTCTGATGCATATGCTGCCCTTGTCCTTGTGGGTTTGGAAGGTGCTGTCGGAGGAACCTTGGTGAATGTCTGCAGTGCATCTTGTAAATGATACACACTGCTGCCACTGGAGAGAATGGATGTTGAAGGTGGTGGATGGGGTGTCAATCAAGTGGGCTATTTTGTCCTCGATAGTGTCAAGCTTCTTGAGTGTTGTTGAAGCTGCACTCATCCAGCCAATTGGAGAATATTCCATCACACTCCTGACTTGTGCCTTGTAGATGGTAGACAGGCTTTGGGGAGTCAGGAGGCGAATTATTCTCTGCAGGATTCCTAGCCTCTGACCAGCTCTTGTAGTCACAGTATTTATATGGCTGGTTCAGTTCAGTTTCTGGTCAATGGTAACCCCCAGGATGTTGAGAGGGTGTTGGGGAATGAGAAATAAGGAAATAGCAAAGACATTAAACAAATATTTTGTGTCTGCCTTCATGGTAGAAAACACAAAAGAAAATAACAATAGTGGGGAACTAAGGAACTATGATAGTGAGAAACTTTAATTAATATTCTTAAAGAAAAAGTACTGGAGAAATGAATAGGATCAAAGCCAACAACCCCGCTGGACCCGGTGACCTACACTTTGGGGTTTTAGAAGAGGCAGCTATGGAGATGGTGGATATATTGATTTTGATCTGCCAGAATTCCCTGGATTCTAGAGTAGCCCATGTGGATTGGGAGGTAGCAAATGTAAATACATACTGTTCAAAAAGGAGGGAGAGAAAAAACATTGAACCATAGGCAAATTAATCTAATATCAATAGTGGAGAAAATGCCAGAATCTATGGTTAAGGACATAACAGGACACTAGGAAAGTCACAATATGATTAGGCAGAGTCAACACAGTTTTATGAAAGTGAAATCACACTTGACAAAGTTAATGCACTTTTTGAGAGTGTAACTAGTAAGGTTTGGGGGAACCAATGGATGCAGCATATTTGGATTTTCAGAAGGCATTTGATGAGATGGCACACAACAGGTTGTTACACGATATTATGGCACATGGGATTGAAGGTAACATATTGGCATGGAGAATTGGTTAAAAGACAAAGAGCAGAAAGTAAGAATAAACAGGTCATTTTTGCAATGGCAGTGGTGGAGTGCCACAAGGATCAGTGCTTGGGCTTCCTCTATTTACATCTATATCTGTGACTTAGATGAGAGGTCCAAGTATAGTATAGTATACTGACTACACTTCAAAAAGTACTTCATTGGTGGTAAAACACTCTGAGACATCTGGTGGTCATGGAAAATGGCATTTAGTGCATTTTTTTCCTCCTTGTACTCGCTGATGGAGTACTATACCCAATTTCAGTCTCTTTCCTAAGGGAGGAAATACTAGCCTTAGAAGGGATGAATAAAGATTCACTAGATTGATTCCAGGGAAATGAGGCTGCCCTATTAGAGCGATTGAATAGAACCTGCCTACCACTGCTGGAGTTTAGAAGAAGGAGAGCTGATCTCATTTAGATGTATAAAATTCTTAGAGGACCTCATAGGGTGGATGCTGAAAGGCTGTTTCTCCGAGGGGGGTCACAGACTCTGACTAAAGGGACATTTAGGACTGAGATGAGGCAAAATTGCTTCACACATAGGGCAGGATTTTTACCTCACTGGGTGGGTACGGAAGGTGGGCCCAGGAGTCATCACAAAACCGACCTCCACCCACAATTGGCCACCGACTGCGATTTCACGCTGGCTGGCCAATTAACGGTCAGCCAACGTGAATGGCGCACCGCAATGCTGGGTGCTGCTGGGATGGGGGCGGGAGGAGGGCGAGCATGGAACTTTGCGAAAGAGCGTGGGGGAGCACGCACTGAAAGCCCCCTGAAGGCACAGAGCTGCCTCAGGGAGCTGAAGAATTTTAAAAACATATAAATAAAGAATTTTAAAATGTCAAAAACATGTCCCCCTCATGCGACTCTGTCACATGAGCAGGGACATGTTATAAAGAAGGTTTAAACATTTTTGTTTTATTTTTAATTCCTGTTAGGAACCTCATCCTGCCCGTGGATGAGGCCTCATAAAAATTCCAAAGGCCGCCTGGCCGATTCACCTGCCCACCAACCGTAAGGTTGGAAGGGCAGCGCAAAATTGCATTTAATTATTACTTTAATGGATCTTAATAGGCCGCTTGATTGTCGGTGGGCATGCTGCCAACTCCCACGCATGCCCGCCTGACATTATCGCACGTCACTTTATGCTCGAGCATGTCGGGCACAAGCCTGCATGCCGAGTGAAAAATTCTGGCCATAGGGTTGTGACTCTTTGGAATCCGCTACCCAAGATAGATGCAAACAAACTCATCAACTGAGCTTCAAGGCAGAGATTGAAAGATTTTTGAATACTAAGGAAATCAAGGGATATTTGGATTGGGTCAGAAAGAAGAGTTAAGATAAAAGTTCAGCCATCATATTATTGAATGGTGAAGCATTCTCAATTAGCAATATAGCCTATTTTTGCTCTGATTTCCTATATAATGGATTGTAAACTGGATAGCAATTTAACCGGAAAAGTGGTCAAGTTGTTCTGAGTCAGAAGGTTATGGGTTCAAGTCCCACTCCAGGGGTCGAGTGCAAAAATCAAAGATGACATTCCAGTGCAGTACTGAGAGAGTGCTGCACTGTCAGAGGTACGATCATTTGGATGAAACGAGGGCCTGCTTGTGGGAGTTTGCAGAGCATATACTGGCTGCCACTTTTCCTACATTACAACAGTGGCTACACTTCAAAAAGTACTTCACTGGTAGTAAAACACTCTGAGACATCTGGTGGGCATGAAAGATGGCATATAAATGCATTTTTTCTTCCTTGTAACTGAAAGAATGGATAGACATTTGCTTCATTATAATTATTTAATCAGCTAGAGAAAGTATCTACTTTTTTTAAGGTTGGCATCTCCATTATCCAATTTATTCACCAATGTTTCTGTGCCCTGCTTAAGCACAATTAAGTTATAAGCATCACAAAGCTTGAGCATTAACACCTGACGAGACGCTTTTCACACCGCTTCATATTAATTGTCAAACGTGCTTGAGCCCTAGCAACTGATGAGGTGAAAAGGACTCTGAAACATGACTTAATTGGTTACCAGGTTATTTTCACACCTAGACAAAAACACTTGTCGAATGAGTTGTTGATTAGCAAAAATGGTGAGGCAGTGCAACACTTAATAAAATCGGACGTTTGCAATTCATTTAATAATTTTATGCTGTTAACAGGAACAGCTATCATTGGAAAATATAGAAGACATGTATGGAGGTTTTATTCTGTTAAACATTGTGGGCTAAAAATTTGATCAGACCTTTTTAGGGGCATGGGCAGACCTTACACCCATTGACTTCAGGGCAGGGAGCGTGCAAATTTGGTGCTGCCTCCTCACTTACATGATTGCAGCATTGGAATGGACAGAGGACTGGTTAATGGACAGGAAGCAAAGAACAGGGATAAACAGCGTATTTTCAAGTTGACAGGCTGTAACTAGTGGAGTGCCAGAAGGATCAGTGCCAGTGCCACAATTATTTACAATCTATTTCAATGACTTGGATGAAGAAACTGCAGGTAAGTTTCCAAGTTTGCTGATGATACAAGGCTAGATGGGATTGTAAGCTGTGAAGAGGACACAAAGAGATTGCAAAGAGATACAGACAGGTTAAACAAATGGGCAACGAGGTGGAAGATGGAGTATCACGTGAGGAAGTGTGAGGTTATTCACTTTTGTAGCAAGAATACTAAAGCAGAGTATTTTTAAAAGGCTTGAAATTTGTAAATGTTGTTATTCAGAGGGACTTGGGTGTACTTGTCCAAGAAATATAGAAAGTTATCATGCAGATACTGCATGTTGCCCTTAATGTGTGAGGAGATTGGAGTACAGTACAAGAATAAGGAAGTCTTGCTACAATTGTACAGGGCTTTGGTGAGATCACACTGTAGCATTGTGCACCGTTTCGGTCTCCTTATCTAAGGAAGGATATATTTGCATTGGAGGTACAACAGCATTTGGTCCCTGGGATGACAGAGTTATCCTATGAGGACAGGCTAAGCAAATTGAGCCTATACTCTCTGGAGTTTAGAAGAATGAGAGGTGACCTCTTTGAAACATACAAGATCCTGAAGAAAACAGCTCCGAAGAAGAGTCATACAGACTACGTTAACTCTGTTTCTCTATCCACAGATGCTGTCAGACCTGCTGAGATTTTCCAGCATTTTCTGTTTTTAATTAAGATTCTGAAGAAACTTGGCAGGGTAGGCACTGAGAGATTTTTGTCTCCTAGCTGCGGAATCTAGGACACGGATGGCAGGGGGCCCCTCAAGCTAAGAACTAGGAGCGTTGTGAATGTTCTATCTTTAAATATATTTAAGGCGATAGGCAGATTTCTCCTAAAGATGAAGACAATACAAAGACATCCTGTGGGTTATCATTGACCAGAAACTAAACTGGACTAGCCATACAAATATTGTGTTTACAAGAGCAGGTCAGAGTCTCAGAATTCTGCAGCGAGTAACTCACCTCCTGACTCCCCAAAGCCTGTCTACAATCCACAAGGCACATGTCAGGAGTGTGATGGAATATTCTCCACTTGCCTGGATGAGTGCAGCTCCAAGAACAATCAAGAAGCTTAACACCATCCAGGAGAAAGCAGCCCACTTGATTGGCACCCTAGCCACAAACATTCACTCCCTCCACCACTAACGCATAGTGGCAACAGGGTGTACCATCTACAAAATGCACTGCAGAAACTCACTAAGGCTCCTTAGACAGCACCTTCCAAATCCATGACCTCTACCTCCTAGAAGGACAAGGGTAGCAGACACGTGGGAACACCACCACCTGAAGTTCCCCTCCAAGCCATCATCATTCTGACTCGGAAATATATCGTCATTCCTTGACTGTGGCTGGGACAAAATCCTGGAACTCCCTCTCTAACAGCACTGTGGGTACACCTACACCATAGGGACTGCAGCTGTTTAAGAAGGCAACTCAACACCACCTTCTCAAGGGTAATTAGGAATGGGCAATAAATGCTGGCTCAGCCAGTGACATACACATACCATGAATGAATAAAAAAGTACCTTTTTCAACTGTACATTCTGCTTGTGTTAATCAAAACTTAGAATCATAGAATGATATAGCACAGAGAGCAGCTATTCAGCTCATTGTTCCAGTGCTGCCTATTATTAAGAGCTATTTCATTAGTCCTACTCCCCTACCTTTTCCTCACAGCCCTGCAGATGTTTCCCTTCAAGTATTTATGCATCTCCCTTTTGAAAGTTATCATGCCTCAACCACCCTTTCAGGAAGTGCCTTCCACATCATAACAACTTGCTCCATTAAAACGATTATACTCATCTCACCTCTGACCTTTCTGTCAATTACCTTCAATCTCTGGTTCCCAAGCCATCTGCCAATGGAAACAAATTCTCCTTATTTACCCTGTCAAAACCCTTCATGATTTTGAACACCTCTAGTAAATTTCCCTTAGCCTGATCTTGTGGCTCAGGGATGCTTAACAATTTATTGAAGATTATTAGTCATAAGGATGCGATAGGGTAGATCCAGAGAAACTATTTCTTCTGGTGGGAGAATCCCGGCCAAAGAGGCACAAAGTTAAGATTAGAGCTAGGCTGTTCAGGAGTGAAATCAGGAAGAATTTTTGCACACAATTTGATAGTGCAAATCTGGAACCTCTACCCCAATAGGCTGTAGATCCTGGAGGGTTGGTGGTGGTGGGGGTGGGGGGGGGTGGGGGTGGGGGGGGGGGTCATGTAATTGGAGCTTTCAAGGCTGAGACCAGTAGACATTTGTTAAGTAATAGTATTCGTAGATATAGATCAAAGGCAGATAAGTGGAGGCGATATGCAGACTAGTCATTATCTCATTGAATGGTAGAACTAGCTTGAGAAGCCTCCTTATCTATAGCTTTAATTGTCGACATACTGTGCTGCCCAACTGTCACACGACAGAAGGTTATCGGAAGAATGATGGCAGACAATTCACACAGGTTTGTGAAGCTAAATAAAGACATCATGTGTTCAGATATGCCACATTAAGCTGTACAGTAGCCAATTGAAAGGAGAGATTCTCAATGATAGATGACTAAGGTGAAGCTAATTTGCACAAGGATAACAAAAACATTTTTCATTCATGTTGTATATTTTATATATCAGAGTAATGCAAAGATGACACCAGTTCTATGTGTGTAACAGGTACTATTCACAGTGCTTTAAAATGTCTTCTCCGTACTTCAGCTCCGACTTCCAGCTCTTTCTACAGTTTTGCACAGTGAGCATCAATAGTAAACAGACCCACATAATCAAAAACAGAACAACTGAACAGCTGAACTCTACAATTTACACTGAACCAGTCAGTTCACAATGGTACCTGGAAAAACTCAGCCGGTCTGGCAGCATCGGCGGAGAAGAAAAGAGTTGACGTTTCGAGTTCTCATGACCCTTCGACAGAACTGAGTGAATATTAGAAGAGGGGTGAAATATAAGCTGGTTTAAGGTGGGGGGTTTGAGGGGGAGAGAAGTGGGGGGGGGTGGTGTAGTTGTAGGGACAAGCAAGCAGTGATAGGAACAGATAATCAAAATATGTCACAGACAAAGGAACAAAGAAGTGTTGAAGGTGGTGATATTATCTAAACGAATGTGCTAATTAAGAAAGGATGGTAGGGCACTCAAGGTACAGCTCTAGTGGGGGTGGGGTGGAAAGACTAGCAGGGCATACAAGATTTAAAAATAATGGAAATAGGTGGGAAAAGAAAAATCTATATAAATGATTGGAAAAAAAACAAAAGGAAGGGGAAAGAAACAGAAAGGGGGTGGGGGATGGAGGAGGGAGTTCAAGATCTAAA